>NC_138785.1:10979490-11619034 GCF_965178545.1 Coloeus monedula | reverse complement strand
CTTAAATTAAAAGCATATTTAGCTATTCTGCTCAGCCTGTTCTTAGGTAGCTAATAATGCAGTTGGATCCTCTTGCTCTATTTTGAGGATGTCTTATTGAATCATGCATAGAATTATGTGACTAATTTGTGGAACAAAAGTCCCTGTGCATCAGCTGTTCACAGTCACTTTCCTGGGGGGAAGATAGAACTTCTTATGTTAAAAGACACTGATCATTCTTTTCAGAATATCAAAGAACAAATGTACTGTAGGCTTTTCTATTGAAAAAAATAATAGAACAAATGGCTTTTATCTGTATTTCCATCATGACACCTGCATAAATCTCACTGATGCTAATGGGACTTGTAGCAATGTAGATAAAAGACAGTCACACTGTTGAGATGTGGAGTCCAGCACCACAGAAGTAGGAGGGTTCATCCCTGTAGGCACAACCTGCAAGTGTGTGACTCAGCCTGCTTGGAATAAACCATTGGCATGCAAAGCCAAGGCTCTCCAGATTGATGTACTCAATCAATCTGGTTAATGCAGTGGCTGTGCAAACTTACTGAATGCTCAACTTTATTGCTGCTCAGGTGGATTTCTCCAGAGAAAAGAAGTTTGGTCTCTGCCACAGGATCACTCACGTATGATATCTGTGATGGAAGAGACACAGGGCAAACAAAAATCACCTGAACTCTGTGTGAGGGAAGAGATGGGACTATGAGGGCTGAGCTAGAGCTCTGAACTGTGGGCATAAGGGGAGTAAGCTGAAACCAGCAGGCTCACCTTGAAGAGTAGGAAGGGAGTGAGGGGACAGTGCAAGAGGATCTAAGGGGCAGACTTGTGGGATGCTATGGAGATTAAAAAAAAAAAAAAGGAAAACCAGCAAGCAGCAGGTTCTTAAAACTGTATAGAAATACATGGTGAAGGAAAACATATAACAGAGCAACACAGTTAATCCTCACAGCTGATCACAAATGGTAATGTCACTGTGAGGAGAAGAGGAAGGAAGTTCTGGGGTGGACCCTAGGACAGAGGCATTAACTGGGGTGGTCTGATAGAGAAACACAGAATTACTTATTTCAGTGTTGACAAAGCCAGTAGTAAATCATGCATTCCTTTACAGTTTCTGAGAGAACATCTACAGAGTTCTGCCCAAGTTCTATCCATGGACACTTGAAATCTGTAAACCAAAAGCAGCAGACATGCTGCCACCAGTGATTGCTTTGACCTAGGTGAAAATAGTAGGGATTTTATTTTTTCTCTTTTATTTTGCTATTTGAAATAGCATGTGTTGTCCTCTTTATTAGTGTGACATACAGATTGAATGTTCAAAGCAAAGAATAAAATTAGGAACTTATTATGGAAGGCTTGTTCAAAAGGGGAATTGTGCAATTAATGGTTTTGATCATCCCATTGCCTAGGATTCCACCTGTAAATGCAGTTCTTGCACTTCTCTTGGTATCCAAGCTTAAGAAATGCAACATTGCCCTTTAATACACAAGTCAGAAAGGCAGGCTTTCTGTAAGGTGATGTGACTGCTGCTGTCTTCAGAGTACCCTTTGCATCTTACCTGGGGCTGTGTGAGATTACCTTTTACTGTCCCACAGCCTCTTTATGTCTGCCAACATTTTCTTTCTTGAAAAAAAGAGCATACTTGGGACATGTGCTTCTGAAAAGGCACTATGTTGTCATCTGATATATTTGGATATTCTCAAGTCCACAGAAAAAAATGGGGAGTTATTTTTTCATCACAGCATATTCATAGTAAATAGAAAAAAAAAATCTTACCAGTCCTTACTGCCCAAAGGAAGTCTATAAGCAGAACTCCTGAGTGTATGTAAGTAATCTTCAGAGGGATTGAGGAAGTGTGGTTGAAGTGTAAGTAATTCTACTTGTAGAGAAGCTGCCAAGACTACAACAGGAAAGCCTGGCAGTGAAAGTATCCCTGTTGCTCTGGTAGGACAGTGACAACACAATTTAGAGTGATTCAGTAGAACTTCCTTGTAATCAGATTAGTTCCTCCCTGAGTTGACTGAAGAAGATACAAGGTGATTTACTTACAGGAATGTAAGTGCAAACCTTTAAATAAAAAGAACTGCTATTGACTTTGAAACTGAGTCACCAGCATTTTTGAATTTTTGA
This sequence comes from Coloeus monedula, assembly GCF_965178545.1. NCBI lineage: Eukaryota > Metazoa > Chordata > Aves > Passeriformes > Corvidae > Coloeus > Coloeus monedula. Next base: position 11,616,910 of record NC_138785.1, on the reverse strand, counting down.
AGTCAATTTGCCATCATTTAATACTATTTTAGAATAGCTGTTAGTGTGTTAGCCCTTTTTATTTCTGCCAATGAACTTCCTAATAGATACTGAAGCAGGCCTGAAAAACCTGTGAACACCATGGAGACACTATTTTTTCAGTGTTGCACTGTGACATACTCATGATCTTTTTTTCTTTGCTTCCTTAACTTTTTTTTAAACTTCCATATTTCATTTCTGTTCAGTGTGTGTGTTCATTTTAGTGATAGTATAGTCCATTGTGGAAGTTATTTAATGTTCACTTGTGAATACTACTCCAAGGCACCTAGCAGGATTAATATCATAGTAGCCACCCAGTTCTCGTGCTTCCCATGTCAGCTGTAGAACACAAGAGTTATACTGGAAGTACTTAGATAAATCTATTTCATCAAAATGGCTATGTACTTTCACTTTGTCAAAATACCTGTGTGTTGGCTTTCTTTGCTGCTTAAATGCTGTTCTATCTGTTCCTAACTTCCCCTGTTTAACAGCAGACAAACCCAGGGAGCACTGAATGAATCGGATGATCCCGAAACAGGCTGTCTAACTGATAACAAGCCAACTTCTCGACACTTCTATCCTGTCGCCTTGCTGCTTGTCAGCTCACACTTGCTGGTTGTGTGGCTTATTTTAAGTCTTGCTTTGCTATTAGCCAAATATCAATAAACTTCACTTGTGTTCTTTTCTTTTCTACAAACAGCAACAAACTAACTCTAGAAAAAAAGGAATTATGATGTAATATTTCTACAGTCTCAGACCCCAAGGATTCGTCTTTAAGATACCAATGTCTGAAATGTACTGTGTTTTCATTCTTTTTTTCTGAACTCCGAGAAGTATACTATGCATTGAGTGAACTGATTTGCCTTTCTGTTCATGGTAAAGCTTTTCCCACTGTAATTAGTGCAAAGAAAGCCCACTTACAATGCTGTCACTGTATAGAAGTTGTGGAATCCTGAATGCTTGAACCCCTCGTTCCAGAGTAATTAGTCTGACAAAAAAAAATTTTAAATGAATTTGCACAACACAATCTAACCCCTGGACAAATCTGGCAGGGCGATGGCTTGTGAGACTTATCCTTCATTGTGTTTTTTCATTGTTACTAGCTGATGGGATTGTTTTCATTTAATAAATGACTATTACTTTGCTACAACTAACCCTTTTCTGTAGAGTAACTAAATGGAATAGAGTAAGTTCTGGTTTGTAATGAAATTAACCTGTTTGTAATTGTTGCTTTAGTTGCTTTTGCTTTCAAGACACTTTTGTATTCTTTTTAACCAAGTCCTGTTTATGTCTTGATGCACCACTTTGGCACTTGTGACTTTTGTACTGTATGTGAATGAACATCCTTCCTTTATAAAGCAGAGAGGTGGATTGGGCTGTTTGAAAAGCCATTCTCTCTTTTTTTTCATTGCAAAGCTGAACATACAGGAAATGAAGCAGAGATGAAACTTTCCTTCACAAATGTCTAGGGCCAGACTTAATAAAATGCCTTATTCCTAGAATGCGCATTTTAGGGCAACGTATACTCGCACATATATAGCAAACAAATTGAAAAAAAAAGGTGTGAAAAGGTTTAAAAGGCAAATATATTTCTGGAATAGAACAAAATATATCCTTAAAGTATTTAATTTTTTTTTACTGAACTTTAAACCTCAAGGGCAGATATATTAGGGGGGATGGAAAATCTTATCACCTATTTCTGAGGGCAATAACTGTACTGGGCCTGGCCTTGGATTTAATTTTGTAAGATGTATCATCACTCGTGGAAAACAAAAATGTAGAGTTGAATCTTTGTTATTTTTACTTCAACTGTTGCTGAAACTCTGCAATGAACAAATAAAGCATATTTATTTATTCTGTGTTTCATGAAGTTGTACTTTTTCCCCCTTTCACTAGAGAAGGATGCCGCATAGAGAATGTTCTGAAGAATGTCAAATGCAGAAAGTATGCATTCAACATGATACAGCTGATGGCTTTCCCAAAGTACTACAGACCTCCAGAAGGGACATATGGAAAAGCTGACACCTAAGTTTAACAAAAGTGTAATCAGGAGCATACATCATGCTAATTAGTGAATATAACAACTGCTGTTTATGACGTGTGAATTGGGAATGTATAACCAGTGGAGGTGCTATTTTTATCGGGTTTTATCATTTTACAGTAAAATAAATCTGGTTAGTCATTATGAAATAAATACCATGAAAAAGCAATGGACTGGATATTCTGAAAATCAAATATATTCAACTTATCTTTGTGAAATTGAAGCTTACTATGAGTCATAAGCCAGCTGGAATTAGTTTTTGGGGTCATTTGATTAAAGATTAAAAAGGGAAATGGCATTTGCTGTAGGAACAGAGTTTAGCAATCTGGAAGGTGGCATTCAGACTCCAAACGAAACCCTGAGACTTGATTTAAGGGGTCTCTTACTGCTGGAAAAGGTGTTTTCTGGAACCAGCAGAGCACTGAGGTCTTGATCACTAATGATTAAATCCTTCACAGAAGTATTTATGAAAGATGCTAATGTTAATACCTGGGTTAAATATAATTTTGGTAATTACATTTAGCTTCTTTACGTAAGCATGGTAACTTCATAATATGTTTTTAATAATGTCAGTAATTCCATTCTGATTCCCTGCAGTTCATTTGGATGTATCACTCTTGGTTTTCTGTACCCCAGCCAAATACCACTTATTTCACTTTCACATAAATCACACTGAAATCAGGGAGATTAATTCCACAAGTGAGGTGACCTGAATTTGAGCTCCTATTTAGTGTAAACCCTTAAAAGTAAATTTTCTTTAGTGGTAAGGAAAATAAATTGTATACACAGGAGTTAATGTATTTTTAGGCTATGAAAACATGTATGTTATTACAGAGCCTAAAATGAATGTTATGAGTAAACTGCTGTATTAGGACTAGTTAGCCACTGCAGCTGATTTGTATCAAATTTGTAATGCTGCAGGTAGACACTCTAGGATGAAGAACTATCAGCTTTAAAAATGAATGCTAATGCTCTGCCAGCTTGTGTTAGCCCTGAAATTTGTCTTGCAAAGAACGTTTGTGTTTTCTAATTGTGTCTATTTATTACCTTCTTTTGCCTCCCAGAGAGAAATACAAACTAAAACTCCCAAGTATTCACTGGTTACTGACCTTTATGTAATGCATTTATTTTCATATCTAGAGCAGAAATATGAGAAATTAATCCTAATGAAAATATCCTGGGAATTTGAGCATCTGTAGGAAATTGTAATTGCCATGGATAAAGAAGGTAATGTTTGCTCACTCCTGTGGAAGTCAAAGAAATCTCTATGCACCATGAGTTATAATTTGTTCTTTTTAATCCATTAATACCCATTACTGGGCATAAATCTGTAACTATAACAGTAAGAATTTAAGAGCCTGATTCTGGAAATTCTTTTTGGGTGATCCCATGGAACTGATCTATCATTTGGCTAAAATGAAATCCATTGTGTATATTTGCAAGATCAGGCTTTGGAGCTTGTAGGAAAACAAGCCTTTTCCTTGTTCTAATATTCATTGACTTCAGTGGAGCCAAAAATTCACCTATACAATATATTAACTAATTGGAACTTTTTTTCCAAAGAAAAGTAGGTAATGTAAGTAGTGTTTTGGTGCATTAGTTTTTTATTTCTATTATATAATGTGCTATCATTAATTGCTTCCTTGTTCTTGGAATGTATTGCTTCAGTAGATGTCTGAAGACTTGGCATTGCATCACAGATAAGCTCAGATGAGAACATAATGCCTTGATTTCTTCTTGTCATGTACCAGTAGAAATGGGCAATACTCATTGAGTGGCTGGATATGTGCATAAATTAGTGTTTGGGTCTATGAATATAACGTAGCTGATCTGTATGAAACTTTTTTGTGGATTTATGGAACGTAAACCTTCCTAGAAAAGTAGTGTTTTCTTCTGTCAGACTGCTGCACTAGCCGTCACTACATACATGTTTATTATTAGCTCCAAAAGCCCTGCATGTGCAGTTTAGAGATAGTGATAAATTCCTCATGGACCTCTGAAATAACCCCCAAGTGTACAGTAGAGAATGCCAACTGTTGTACAGTAATCCTGAAACTATCTGTAAAAATCTCAGTGGGGATGGTGTTCCCTGCTGGGCGCTGTAGGTACCTACAGTTCTTTATCTGAGTCCCATGGGCATTCTGTCAAGTTCAAAATATGAAATTATCTACATTTTCTTGTCAGGAAAATGGTCTTTCAAGATTTTGCCTCAGCATTTTAATCCTACCTGGGTTCTGAATTGCCATTGTCACTACCATGTTATTTTCGTGTTGAAGTTGCTTTTCACGTCGAAGCCATGGATTTGGTGAGGAAAAAGAAAAACTGGCACTGGATTACTGTCCTTTTTGTTTTAACAGCCATTCACAGTATGTTCTTGTGAAATTAAATAATCTTATATTTGCTAAACATAATTAAGACAAAACCCCAAACGCCACATCAGTGGGCTGCAGTAAAACTTCATTGTGCTTGGGCCATTACAAAAGAGTTGGCTGGGTTTTGTGCTAAATAATACTGAAATTTTTCTCACTAATTTTTGGATTGGAACATCTTTTTGTAGGTCAGGAGAGCTTTGTAAAACCTGATTAAATGTTCCAAGTCTCCTGGAAAAGCCCCATTGCTTCAGTACCAAAACAGGCCTAAATGTTTTGCTATTTGGTCACTGCCTGCTGGGAGCTACTGTGGTCCCTGTGAGCAAAGGCTGTGCCATCAGCTGAGTTTTCAGGTGACCATGGATTCAAAATCTGAGGGTTTTCTGGTTCGCCTTTTGTGAAGAAATGAAGAAGGGTTTCCTGCAGGTTGATAGTTGCATTACTTGGAGTACATTTACTCTTTGTAGCAGCTTCCAGCCCTGTGCATTTTTTGAATGCCTAACAGAGGAGTTGAATCATCCCTGGGGTCTTGTACATTATCTTGCAGCTCACTGTGGATATCAGAGGAGTAAAACTAAACAAATTAATTTTTATAAGCAAACTACATTGTTTGCTTATACATCCTATTGTTTTGCAAAGGGATAAGGTAAGCATAGTGATTTTGGTGGTGGCTTCGCAGAAACTGTTCCATACCTGCTCTCTTAAAACTTTGGTAAGGTATCAAGTAATCTGCTTTTAGGGTAGGGCAGTTCTCAAGGGCTAAAAGGTGAAAATTCAAAAATACATCTGGCATCTAAAGCCAAATCTTGTCTTACAGAAGATATTATTTGTAGAAATCAAATCAGGATCTGTCTTTAGGAATCCTGAAATAAGGGCTTCTAGCTTTCAATATTTGTACATGCATCACACACTTACATGGGGGTTTTGCACCACAGAGTAGTGTCTAGAGAGCTAGTCTAAAATGCCTAAAAAAATAAGGAAAGGAATGTTAGTTATTTTTTCCCAGAAATGATTGTAATATTGTTATAATACATACCTACCTGCTTAATGTCAGTCATAGGTATGTTCTTTTTTTCTGAAGTCTTTTAAGGAATTTAAAATACATCCTTGTTAATGTTTATACTTTGGCTTTTATGGAGCAATTAGGAAACAAAAATTTTAAATTATGTTATATGATTTTTCCTACGTGAAGCTGTGTGTTTTGATGAAATACTAGCAATGTCTGTGTTATAAAAAAACCAAATAATTTAGGAGGACAACTGAAACAAAATATTAACTGAGAAATAGCCTTAATGAAGTCCTTTGCAATGTTAATTTTTGTACTGTCTGAATTTTGCCATTACATAAGTGAAACAAGGAAATTAACAAACACTTTTTGTGTCTAAATCAATATCTCCTGATGAAAATTCACTTAGTTGCAGTGGAACTCATTGTAATGGTATTCTAAATTTTCCCTAGTAATTTAGGTATAAAGAAGTGCAACACTTCATTTTGAAGCCTACTCTATAATATGCCTATTAAAAGTTTCAGGAAAATCTTATTTTTATCTCTAGATTAAACTCAAGTTCCAAGAAATCCTATGGTCCATTTAAAAAAACCAGAAAATGCACTGAACATCAACTAGTGTAATAGAGAAAGCAATTGCATTAAAAACTATGCAGCAAAACTTATGTGAATTAATGTATGTAATCAGTTAACAGTCTCAAAAGTATATTGTGTTGCTTATGTTATAAACTTGAAACCATTGGTATCTGTATTTATGCTCTCTATTGTAAAGAAGTATACTGTATAGGCAATGCCATGAGACATGAATTTGCATCTTGCTTTTCACTTCCTTGCAGCTTAAAAGCAGATGTTTACAATGAAAATGCTTTAAAGAAATTTGCTGCTCTTCAAAACACAAACTTACCTTGTATAATGCATGTTTACAAAAGAAAAAATCAGACAAATGCTTTTTTAGAGAGAAAAAAACTTCCTAGACTTCAGTCCTTAAAACATTGGTTTTTTCCCTTAGTCATGCAACAGCTCGCCTGTTGTTTTGCCAGAGCATTCAGCTTGCACTCTGCAGCACTCAGACATTTATTTCCTCTTTCTTTCATAGCATCTGCTGAATAAGTAATATAACAACCATGAATCAGCATGATACTCATGATCCAAGGTTGAAAACTTGCATTGCTCAGATATGAGCAAATACTTTAGGATAAATAAACTAGAAGACATTTGTGAACGAGTGTCTCCCTACTCCAAAGAGCTGAAACATAAGGCTTGGGATTTGTGTGCTGACTGGGAGAAAGAGTTACAGTAGGAGTCTGACTATGATGAAAGAGTGCCCTGGACATGCAGGGTTCAGAGTGGTGAGATTTGAGCCATGCTGCTCTTACTTAGCTCTCTAACTGTTGGCAGTGGTGTTTGGTTACTCTTACCATGTGTGCAAAATGCTTAAAAAGTTTCCAGCACTTCTGTTTATGAATGGTCTGACTTTAAAATTTCTAAAATCCCAAACTACTTTGGTACTTGTTTTCCTTTTGTGCAGCTGTCCCTTGTAATGTTCCTGTCTTACATTCTGGAGCACACAGGGCTGTGTATAAGTAACGTTAACAGGACTTCAGTCCACAGCATGTGTTTTTCCAGAGAAATGAAGCACAGCTATAGCAATCCAATGCTTTTTATATTTCAGGACTTATCATTTTTGTTTCATTTGCTGTCTGTAAGCCATGTCCATTGTACACTGTGTGTATATTTTTATTTAAATAAATGTAATGTTTATTTTTTATGTTTCTGACTTTTTTGTTTATTATTCATTTTTCATTGTCATTGCGGTGGTGTTGCCCAGAAGGACGATTGTCCATGCTGACGAGAGTGTATTACCTCCTAAAGGAGTTGGTGGAAGCCCACTCATAGGTCTCATCACTGCTAGGAGCAAGGATTTAAGAAAAGTTTGATACAACAGTTAAAAGCCTGAAATGGGCAAAAATTAATAGTTCCTATTCTTCTTAGTCTTACCACAACTTTAATCTCAGAACCAAGTGGGTCATGCATTTTCTAGTTCAAAGCAATCAAAACATTAACATGCCCATAAGGAAATCCCTTTTACATAAATGTTGATATATGAATACAGGTGGGATCAACACCTTTCATAATGAAGACTTTTAAAAAGGTGATGTGCCATGCTTTGTCTGGTATTACATCTTCACCATCTCAGTGATGGACCTTGGGAAATAAGTATGGGTTACTTCTGTGCTGTTTTTTTGAGCTGCTGTTGTCTAGATTTATTATACTGTCTCTCACCACAATGAAAGGTAAGTTCCCCATCGTTGGCTGAAATATAGCAAACAGATCTTCTTTTTGGATATATGATAAAATGTGGCTTGTCTGTATCAGTACTATGAGTAGAAGGTTGTTGCATAATTTTTTATCTCTGTTTATACGTTAGCATTTTTAGTTTTACTGAGATATATTCAGTGAGATTTTCATTATTTGCAAGGTTCTTGATAACCTTTAGTAAACACTGGAAATTACTGGTTCTTATGGAAATAAGTTAAAAAGCTGTTAGTATTCAGCTAACAGGTGCCTAGGGTTTTTGTCTCTTACTAATAAAGTCTTTTAAAATAACTTTGTGTCACTTTGCATGCTTATGGATTTTGTTGTCTGTCAGCTGGGAGCCACTTTCTTCTCATGACAATGGAAGAGAGAAAAAGAGAAAGAACCTACAGCTGTAGTGAGATGATAGAGTAATATGATAGTAAAAATATATTTTCACCAATTCCCTTTACAATGTTACTTCATGGCATGCTTGTGTGTATGACCTGATGTTTCTGAACCACAGTCTTCAGTGTTCTGCACTGGGCTGACCATTGCTGCCACTAAGAGAATGTGTACACAAATGCTGCTTCTGCTAGGCAAGAGCTTTCCTGTGAGTTTAATGACAGATCTTGTACAAATCACAGCCTTCAGTAGTTATGTGACAGATGCTGTTAATGGAATTAACAAGAAGGTTCTAGATACAAGCTAGATTGTGTGCTGCTTGCTCTGCCCAGCTAAGCAGACCCTATGCATTTCTGCGTAGGCTGTCTGTGCCTGGTCCTAACCCAGTTCATAAATGAGAAGTACACTTGCTCTGCTGCAGGGAAGATTCTTGACATTATTGGAGGAGTGGATGTAAACTGCTTCTAAGTAAGCAGGGATAAGAATTTGAATGGAAACATTTCTTCCATGTGTTTATTTACATGTATATACATACATAATGTATTTATGTTTTAATATTTTTTATATGTTTTAGGATAGGAAAAGGCAGTGACATATGATCAGTTAAAAAATGGAACTTGTGATATTTCTAGCAGTCAAATACAGTTTTGCTACTGGAAGTGTGGCACCAAAGATAGACTCACATGAACAAAGCTTTAGCTTGTAGCATGTCTGGTAGCATGTGCTGACTCTAATGGTAAGTTGCTTCTGGGGAAAAAACAGAGGGAGAGAAATGGGAAAGAAGGTGTTTCCCAGGCTGGAGCCTGCCATTCCTGTCAGGAGTTTGAAGATCTCAAGCCCTGGCTGGCTGTTCCCCCTCATAACTCTGTCATCACTGACTGAAGTGGGCTTGGTCAGGGGAGTTCTCTCTGCTCACAGGTTGTGAGCTTGGTGCACGTGTGTCTTTGAGTCTCTCATGAAAACCAAAGGCTTCAGTCGGGGGACAGGAGGAGAAGGAAGGAAGGGGCCAATTCTGTCCCAGTAACAATGACTTTCCTAAGTGTCTGCCCCAACAGTACCACTCTGCAGGTGCAAGGCTGGGAGAATAACAGAAGAACAAAGAAAGAATACTGCTGTATTCATTCTATCTTTCCCCAGCAAAGGCCACATATATATCCATTTTTCATGGAACAATAATTTTGATTGCTGCAATTTATGCACTGCAAAGCAGTTGAAACTGCTGACTTGAACAGAATTAGAACAACTGTCATAGATAAGCAGAGCAGAATTCACCCCTTGGGTGATACCACTCCTCAGAAGTTTTCTTTTAGAGACAGAAAGTTTAAAGTCTGGTCCTGAAGTAATCATTCACAAGCAAAGAATCAGAAATGGGGCACTTCAGGTGAGAAACTCCAAGGACCAGATTTTGTGAGAGGTTTCAGAATCATTAACATTCCTGAACTTTGGTTCATAACTGAAAAAACCATTTTGTTTGTACAAGGCCCCACACAGGAAGAATTTATGCATGGTCATGGCAAAGAAGTTGATGGCAGTTTCCTGTAAGTTATTACAATAAGTAGCTGACACTAATGAACCTGCACACAGAAGGAAATATATGCCTTCACCACAGTCTCTTTAGAAGGACTTTTTTAGTGGAGTAAAATATTCAAAAGCATCTGAATGGGATCTGGTTTTGTTAGTAAGATGTAGTACCTAACTTTCGTAGGCACTTATCAGCAGTTAGAAATCATCACATAAATAGGAGCTTAAGTCTGGTTTCCTACTTAAATCAAGGTAGATTCTTAATACTCTCTATTTGAATTTATCTTCTCTCTGGTACGAAACATTACAGTCTGGCTCTTACTATTTTTCAAACAAGACCAGAGTACCAGGAAATAGTGACAAGGTTGTGTCAAACAATGTATATAAATTGAGTCATCTGACTTGATTCTGTTTCCAGATGGGAACTCAAAGTCTTTGTGACAAAGATGAGACTGATGTTACTGTGGTTAACATCAGGGCTGGTTTCCAGCAGCCAAATTCTGCTGCCTGCTCTGTAACACAGCAGCTCTCAGCCAGGCTCAACTGGAGCTCAGTAATCCCAAAAGAAACCTCTCAATAAATCCCAGGCTTCTTACCACTCAGTAACATGAATTATGTTCCAGTGTTGGGGATTAATGGGCAAGCACAACTGCTCCCCCTCACCCCAACACTGTATCATGGCACATGGGTTCTCTGTTCAGAGAGCAGCTGTTTCGTGGTGGTTATGTGTCAGAACTCAGAGTTCAGCTCATGGGATGTATGTGAAACACACAGCTAATAAGCATGCAATAAAAATAAGAACATGTGTCATTAAATCAGGGAGCAAAGAGATGTCCAGACTAGTCAAGGACAGGTAAGGAAGGTTATGTCTAAGCTCTGCACTTTAGACTGCATTCAGCTTTTGTCTTTACCTGAGATGTTCTTGGAGTTGGAAGATTTTGCTGCTTTGTGACTGTGGTAGCAGCTACGATGGACATAGATTACACATTTATCAACATAAATATTAAAAATAACCTTGAACAAATAATGGGATTGTTGTAAGAGCTGTGGCTGATTGGCCAAACAGGTATGGTGCACACATATTCTTGTACAGGCAAAATGATTTTGAGGGAAAAAGGGTTGTACCACTTTGTACATTCTCCCAACAGCAAGGGACTAGGACAGTGCTCAGCTGAGAAGGTAAGGAGTGCAAGAATGCATCAAGGCAATCTCTTATGATTGATAAGAATTGTAATCACATCCAAAGATTATGAAAGCTTTTAGAGTTTGATTGCAAGTCCTGATACAAAGAGAAAGTACTTGCTTGTAAGTTAAGTAAGTTTAAATAAGTTAATTATTTACACTCTTCCACAGGAATATTTGATACAAACCAAGGTAATTTTCAGCGCGAAATAAAAACAAACTCACAAACTCACAAAATAACATTAGCTAGAATAAAACAATACTTTTAATGGCTATCTTTACCTCCTCATGATACACCACCTCCATGCTTTGTTGAAAGAGAGGGTTATTAAAAAAAAATTTTAAATCAGGGTTTTATTTTTTTAATATCACTATGGGAAATAGAAGTGATCATGAGTGGGAGGTAGTAGCTGTTAGTAGATTTTTTGTGTGAATCCAGTTAGTGTGCTTGGCCATAAAATGCTGAATAAGATTTTTAAAAATGAAAGAAGTGCAGCACCCACTTTATATTCACGTATTCATGGGCATAGTTAATGGACACCAGCAGGGGAGATGTGATCCCACACTTTTTAAAAATCAACAGGAAAGCAGTGCCCACCATGCAATTCCCTTTTGCATTAAATTTATTAAGTCAAATCAATTTTTACGAGCACATAGGCTAGAGCTCTGGCACTTAATTCCTTTTGATCTTCCTCCTGCTAAATTCTGCTTCCCACTGTGCTACCATGCAGTTTATTTTTAACATATGATTTGTTTGGACACCATTAAAATGAAAATATTACAACTTCTAGCAGTACTAAGGCACTGAAATGCCTGTCAGGTTATTAACTGTCTGCACACACACACAGACAAACAGCCATTTGCGCAAGGTGAAATTGTAGAGTTAAGAAAGAGCCACTGTTCTGTTCAAGAGCATGAAGCACATAAAATACAGGATCCTGACTTTTGCAAAGCCATCATTACAGATTACTCCCACTAATTTCTGTGCTTGAGGTGCACCTTCCAGCTCCCATGGCTGTTAGGTGTCTGGAGAAGGAGACTGCTATGAGGTGACAGGTTTTAAATGGAGACTTTTGGGGCTGAGTCAATGGATTTTTCTTTCAATTGCAATATGACGTTAATTCAAAACTATCCTTTCCTATGATTAGTGTTCTGAAAGGCACATTTCCTAATTATGGATTCTTTTTCAGCTGACCACTACTTATTATAAGGTATCTTCTGTACAAGTAATGCACATCTTTGGCATGAAGGTTTTCACGCTCCTTACATCTTTCTGTGAGGAGCATCATTAAGTGTTTTAAATATTTTAATTTAATCATGCTGTGATTATACTACTTTTATTTCTTTTTCTTCAAAAACTAGTAGTTCACTGATGTTTAGTGATGGGCCTACAAACAGATCTTCTTACCCCCAGGTGTGCTCCACTTGCAGCAGCCAGATCCACATTGGTTTGAGCACTGAGTTTAAGTAGCCCCAAAGGCTGATGGATTACATAGGGCCCTTGGCCACTGATGTCATGGAGCCTCAGTAATGGCAATAAACAAGATCTTGGGCTCACACACAGAGATTAACTCATTGCTCTCCTTCAGGGAGGTGGGTCTGGGAGAAGGATGGTGACACCTTAGCTGGGAATGGAACTGTGTGGATCCAATGACCTTTGGGTATTTTCATTGTTTGTGATTGTACCCTCATGGATCATAAATACTGTCGTAATCCTGTGGCCTACTAAATATCCTGACCTTTTGTCTTGTTCTAACACCTCTTATCTCCTTTCTAAGTAATGATCTAATTAAGAATTCATTAGTAATTAATTATTTAATTAATAACCTACTTAAGCTGATATGAGTTCATGTCCTCAGAAAGGATGGTATTACAAAAGATAACCAGATACATGAGAAGTTCCTTCTGTGGATTAGATACTCTGGTGAGTCTGGATCTGAATCATCCCTATTTCAATAAATCCCTGCCACTATCAGCAATATATAGATCTATGATACCACAGGAATCTCCTAGTTCCTAGTTTGCCAGAATTATTTTTTTTACAATCTAGCTTCCTGCATTCATTGGCTGTCTGGTAAATTGGGAAGCTGGATGGAGAACTGGGTCAGGAGAACTGTTGTACAAGCTTTGCCCTTTGAGCCCTTGCAGAATTGCTCAACAGCGAACACTTTTAAAAATTAAGGCAAATGTGCAGGTTCAGCAAACTGTGTATGAGTCATGCTACCAAGTTACACCTCAGGAGCAGGGATCAGATCCACCAGGAGAAAATTCTGCGGGACAGCTTTGCCTTGGGTATGCCAATTGCAAATAGGGAACACTTCAGTAAAATGTAGGAGTTTTGGATCAGTTCAGACTTTATTATGCAGTAGGGATAATATGGCAGATTAGCCTTTTTGGATCTAGGTTAAGTAGAACACCTTATCCAAGGCCTGGAAAATTTATGTCTTAAAGTGAGTTTTCACTAAACTTGTTAAGAAGACAAAGTTATGGTGTGGATTCACCATTCACAGTGAGAGAACCAAAGCCTGGAACCCGTAACAAAATTATTCTAATCACGAGGCAAAAGGATCAGCCACTACCCACCTAATCTTCTGCAGGATAATCAAATGCAGTTCAGGAAATGTCAGGTGTAATTCCCACTTACCTTCTTCAAACTGCACATTTGTTTCATCTATCAGGTATAGAACACATTTTGTTCTGACTTGTGTTCCATTTCTTTAACTTGGGCTTGTGTTTTTCATCCAAGGCAGGATGAATGTAGATAAACTTGACATTTGTGGGTGCACATTTAATTTACTCTTTAATAGAAAATGATCTGATCCTCCAATAAAGTTTTGAAGTATCATCTGCTGTAAGAATAAAGTGGGCACCCACAAATATGAAGTTAATCTATGTTTAGGGAACACGAATAATACATTTGACAGCAAGAAAACAAAAAATAAGCTTTAGAAATAACATTCTGACTATGTTATTCATAATACAATCAAAACCAGGATTTGGGTGGAGTCTTTATGTATATTTAAAATCAGCTGATCAAGCAAATAACTGATTAATTGGAACACATGGTATGTCACTCTTCAATATTGTATATTAGTCCTAAATTTCCTTTTGGAAGGTTTGGTTTGATGTTTTGATGGGGGTTGCAGTTGGGGAATAACGAATACAGTTTTTCTGGTACAGTCCTTATTTTCAGGTTGGGCTAGGGCCATAGGTCAGTGGAGAATTTATACCTAATGTAATTCTTATTTGGAAGACAAAAATACTTTTCATTCCATCTGAAATTAGATATTGCACAAATGAAAAAAGTTATGAAAATTAGCCAAACCTGTCAGGAAAACTAAGTATCCTGAGTGTTGGCTTTTTTGATCAGCTTCAAACTTAAGAACTAGAATAGCAAGCTCAGCCCTCTTGCATGGTTGTAGTGGTTTGGTCCAAAATACTCATTACTGTTTATCTTCTGTGAGATAAGAATTAGGAGAAATGCAAAGCAAGCACCAAACTTGAAAGAATATAAAGAAGTTTATTAACAGATCTAAAAGAGGGGGGGAAAAAATCATACCACACCTTCAGAACTCTCCTCCTCCCCCCACCTTCCTCCCTTCTCCCACTGACAATGTAAAAAGACAACCCTTAAGATGTTCAGTCTGTTTACCACTTCCATAATAACCTTGTTCAGTCCATTTAGAAAGAGAAGTCTCTTCTTGCTCGTGCTATGAAAACATTATCACAACGAGCCAGCCGCCCACTTCCAAATATTGTTCAGTCCATTTAGGAAGAGGAGTCTCTCTGCTCACGATGTGAGTCCCTTCCCCCGACTTGCAGCTTTTCCCACAACTGCTTTCGAGGGTCCACTCTTGAAGTTTTTTGGGGTACAATTTTAAGGTTGAGCCGTTCAGAAAACAAAAGTTCTCTTCACCCATCCCTGGGAGCATTTCATCTCTAAGAATAGAGGCCCTTCTCCTTCCCTGGGAGCAAAGGGTCTTCCTCATCTTCATCGTTAGGACTATCTCTGGGAGCATCTCTAGGAACTGAGGTTTTCTCCTTTCCCGTGTGGAGCAAAAGTCCTCATCTGGTTCATCTCTCCCTGTCCAAACTTCTCATGAAATTACAGCTGCATCAGCATCTGCCTATCTCAGCGCAGGTGCTTTTGCTTACGAGCTGAACACTCCACCCCCCATATCTTCATGAAATTACAACGGGTACTCTGATATATCATAGCTTCACAATAGAATTTCAGCTTTAAGCACCTCCTCTCTCTCTTCCCTCAGGTTTTCAGCTCTTCACAGCAATAAAAGGGTTAATCTCACCTCGGCCTTGCAGCTGGAATGTGGCTTATCACAGTGGAGAGGTGGGGGGAGCTGAGCCGCTCCGGCTGTCCACAGCAGGGCTGTGGAGGGAGGGGTTCGGCGGGTGGACCAGGGCATCAGCTCTCGGATGGCCGTGGCCCGGCCCAGCCTGGCCTGAGCAGGGCCTGGGCTGGGCCCACTGGCCCCTGCATGGGCCCCGCAGCCACCTGTGCCAGCGCCGGAAATGAGAGAGAGACTGGGGCGGGGGGAGTTTGTCTATTCTTAAGTGTGCATCACAGAGGCGGTCACAATTTTAAGTGGCTTAAAGAATTGTCCATATTCAAACTGGCCAGCTGATAGGTTCTGTCAGGTCATGGGGAAAACTGTAAGCACTCCTTTGTGAGAACATCACTTCTGAGACTAGGCTAGCTAACCCATGACAATGGTACTAAAAACTTTATCCTACTTCAACAGTTTCCTCAGTCATTTTCTCCCTGTGCAGTGCTCAGTACATGACTGGGTTTGACACAGAAATGTGTCGTAATACCTCCTACTTCTGTAACGTGTTATTGAAACAGAAAAATGAAGATTAATAGCAATTACGGCAACTTAAATTCCAGTTCAGCACACAAGGCAGACAGGAAAGTATTATATCTATTACTATTTGAGGCAGCTGGATGTTCAGGTAGCCATTTCAAGGCATCAGTTCTTACACGTCTCTGCTTCCCTAAAGAAATCCATGTCACAGGAGCTTGACCTTGGAATGCTCTCAGTATGTTAAACTTCTCTATTTCTTTGTCCGGTATTTGGTACAATTTTTATTGGCTGATATTTTCATCCTCTTCCACTGTCTAGAAAAGGACATGAAGCAAAAGGGCAAAAGTGTAGTGCACAGTAATATGTATTTTTCTTCAAAACTATGTATATGTATATATATATTGTGCACCAGTGGGAATACAGAGACATAATGCATTTTTTCTCTGTGCCTTATTCTCCAGCAAATTACCATCACTGTGGTGATATATTCTTGAGTTTGAGATGTAGACTTCAGCAGTGAAAATGCTATTGATCACAGTTTTCCAAGTTGCTAACTGCATTGGGATTTTGCAAATGATGCAAGATGTAATACATTGCCATCACAGTCCTGAGACTGCAATCTAAATTTAATGCTGCTCTATTTCACTTGATCTGCTGGAGGAATTGTGATGAATTCCACACATCAAAATGTTTTCCAAAAGAAAATTAAATCTTTGCATTTCTCTCATTGATAAATTAGGTATCATTAAGACTATCACATTTTAAAATGGTGTGGGTTTTATAAGATGGATCTTTATTATAAGTCCACATTTTATTAGTTCCATTTGTAGGTAGTTGATAACTGATTCACTGTTACTCTTCCCTGTAAAGACTTTTATAACAGATTATTTATATCTGAACTTACCATAACAAAGAGAACAAGACAAACAATGGTCCAGATAGATGGATATGGGAAAAAATAGTTGTGCACTTCTTCTACGGCATGTCAGATCCTATTGCTTTATTCAACAGAATTTCCTAGGACTTGAGGCCAGAAGAAATTATGAACTCCTCTGTGCTTCATGTTATAAGAGGTACTTCTACTTTAAACCCAATCACTTTAATTAGACTGAAGGACTTCACTCTTTAGAAATATATAATTAATTGCTTACAAAATCCAGAAATTTCCATAAATCTCTTGGTTGTGGTATGACATGAACCAGGTAAAGTGTGCCCAGATAATCCCATATACCTGGAGAACAATACAAATCCCAAGGCCACTGCCAGTTCTTCTCAGAGAGTTTCCCATCTGACCATGACTGATACCCCACATGTGCATACAGACTCCTTAGCGGCATGTGCAGGAATCACCTGCAAGCTTTCTCATGCGCTCTTCTCCATCAGGAGTGGTTGTTTTATCCAGTGTTGCCTACTGAATCCAAACCCTTCAGCATGAGAAATAGATGAAGCTTGGCCATATTTAGATAAAGGAAGGAGCACTTTGCAGCTTAGCTCATGTCAGGTTCATGTGAGGTAGTCCTTAGTTTTAGGACAGGCAATTCAAAACCAGCAAGCTGAAGTATATAGTCAGAGATTTTATGTTAAAGTGGAGACTTGGGCATTGGTTTATGTCACTTCTATTGTCTATTCTTAGTCTAGTTGTCATTTACGTTCCCAGGAGAAAAGTGGCCACAACCAGAAACATCATAAATCCAATTCTTTCAGGAATGTGTGAACTGTCCTCTAAAGATACTAGTCTTTATCTAAGTTAAGAAGGGACTAAATAGGGAGTTCTGAAAAGGAGTTTAAATTAGACACCTATAGCCAAAGTTAGGATTTCTGAATCCTAGCCACAGCAGCTGCCAGCTGTCAGTGTTGTTCTGCTGAGGAAAGGAAAAGGAAGCTGTTTTTTAAAAAGCTCAGAGGAGCCTAAGATGTGTTAGAAAAAGTATTTTCAAGAATCCTCAAGGTATGGCAAAGCAAGATAAAAGCTGTTTTAAGGAAGTGAACATGGGGTTGTATGGATATGTCTGCACTATGTTGCCAGTCTGCAAAAATTCAGTACCAAAGATCCTTTTTTAATAATCAGGAAGCACATCTTGAATTTAGCCAACAACAACATTTACTCTGCAGTGACATTAAAAGTAAGTAAGTAATTTATGACTCTAGCCCTTAATCTATTTGCAGACAGGACAGTAATATTTAAAGTTGCCTATTGGTCAAACTGCTTGTCAACTTTAATTTTTTTACTTGGTGAAAGGAAGTTTCGAAATGAAAGGTAAATAAAATACTTTTCAGCTACATGTAGAGACTCTTAATGTCTCTCTCTCTCTCTGTGCTAATTCGATAACAAAGCCGTGCTGAACCATAAGACCAAGCTTTTTAACCTGCAAAGGTTGGAAATCATTGTTATTGAAAGCAAGGCAGACAGCACAGCAGGTATGGCCGCAAGTGGAATACCTGCCAGCCCTGTGACCCGAGCAGCAGTAGGAGGGAACGCAAGACTGCCATTTCAAGGGAAAGAACCAACAGCCACATTGCTTTAAGCATCTGGATTGTGAGATTAAGCTGACAAATAAAGCAGGAGCTTGAATACCACATCCTGAATTCCTCTCTGCAGAGACATGCTTCTCTGAGCTTGGAGGAAATGTAAGGAGTTGCTGAGACTTGCACTGAAATTCCATAATAATCACAGCAGTGCTGACAAGAAATTTGTTGGCAGTTTTCACATCTGCACGGCCATAAAAAGCAATGGCATTCAAATATACAGCAATACACTGGCTGCCCCAAATGCCCCTTGGTCTCCTCCCTGCCAAAATGGCTTCCCATTGTCTTGAAGAAAGATAAATGAGGAGATTCTGTCTTCAGAGTCAGCACTTCTAGAAAAGCTCTTTTAATGGCACCTACTTCTCAGTCATTGGAACATTGGAATTATCTATTTAAACAGATGGGTTTAGCAATCATTCCAAACAAAATCAGATCTCCCTGGGAATATTAAACATCTTGGGACTGAATACTGAAGGGTTGGGTTTTGTTGAGGTAGGGTTTGGGGTTTTTGTTTCTCTGTCAACCCTTCGAGATACATTTCAGGGGTAATCACTAATGAAAGCAGCCCTGAGTGTAAACCCTCTGATAGCTCCCTGGGTCTGGGTCCAGAGGAAACAGCACCATGGAGGAAAACAATCAATCCAGGTGCTTCCCTCAATTCCGCACAGAGACATGCTTCGTCGTAGGCATCATAAATGAGCAGGCAGGAATGTTGTTAACATCCAGAAAAATGGTGTCTTTTGGATGAATCTTGGTAAGTTAATTTGTAGTTTGAAAGGGAGACAGATACATGGGGAATAAAAGCTCCCAGCAAGAGCCAGCATCTCACCTTCCTCTGTACCACCATCCTACTCCAAGAACCACCTTCTGGAAAGCCAGACTGTCTGTGTTTTCCAGGGAGGGTTTTCCAGAGCTCTGTGTTACCGTCCACAGTGGGGACACCTGCAGGCAGGCACAGCTGTCTGTGACCCTCCTGCCAAAGCTCCCTGGGGCTATCTCCTGCATGGGGCAGGAGAACCCTCTGGAAGGTGTGGGGAGAGAAGGGGGACTTTTGGGAAGCTCTGGAGAGTGTGTTTGAGGAAGGAAGCTCCTCCAAATGGTGTCAGAGCCCCACGGAGGGGCTGCAGGAGCCCTGGGGACACACGGTGAGAGCCTCTGAGGCCATGATGGGCATGAGGCCTCTTCCTGGAGGAGCCGGAGGGTTTGTGTGGTGATGGTGATTTTCCTTCTGTGGAAGCTGCCATTTATCAATGAGGTGAGGAGAATCCTCCACGAAATAAGGGCTCCATCTTGTCAGGACAAGCTGGGCGGGAAGGGGAGATCTATTAAAAAAAAAGAAAGAAAAGAAATCAGCTTTCTCAAGTGAAACTTGTGACAAGGATCTTCCCACTACTGCTGTGGTAAGTGTTTGGAGAGAAGACACAGGCGGCTTCCCCTCAGAGCCATGACAGGGTCAGGGTGGGGTCCCTGAGGGGATTGTGCCTTCCCCATGGCCTTAGAGCATGGAGCATTTCAGGGTCCATGATTGGAGGATCATTGCACAGAATTGGTATTTCCAAGGGGGATTGCATCAAACCTGCTTGTGCAGTACAGCCATGGACGGCAACACTGTGAGGAAAACTCAGGAGCTTCACAACTTCAGAAGCCTTCATTTTGTAACCTAACAGCATGTAAAAGTTAGTACCTTTAATTGTCTTTCTGTTTTTAAAAACTGCTTACAGAATGAAAAAGAACAATCGAGAGCAAGCTGCCTGTGACAGATTGCAGGGTATGTACTGGTGGGTAGTTGTTTTTGCCTACAAACCCAGTGGCATTGAAATTCCTTGCACTACTGCAATCTCTCCCTGCTGGCTCTGGCAGCAGAACCTGTCAGCTTGTTCTTCCAGGCTCCATGGGCTCTTTTCCTACAAATATGCTACATCAGGAGGTGAAAGCTGAAAATGGTACATCCTTGCTTTGCCTGTGCCCTGATTTTTAAATATTTGGTTTACCACCAAATATTAGATACAAAATGGCAAAGGAAACTACTGTTAAGAATTAGAAAATGCTTAAAAATAAGAGATGTATAACTCTTTCTCCCAAACTGATTTCATACCCTAGAGCTGATGGGAGCACTTATTGTGGATGTTATTTGAATAATATTTTTCCTTTGAGTGTGAGGGTGGGATAGCATTTAGATATCAAGCAAGGTAAGGAAAAGTTAACACTGGCATGAAATTTTTCTGGATCAGACTATTGCATGGGTTTTTTTCCTGCTGCTTGTAACCACTTGTTCTGCAGCTTTACAACATTGTTCAGCAAGCACTGTAGAGGACAAGGTTACCTTACTGCTACCTTTTTGACACCTCTTGGTCAGGAGCCAAATTGTTGTGTGAGATTTAAATACCTGTATCTGTCTCTTCAGGCAATAATGGTCCTCAGATTTCAGTTCCTTGAAAGCCTGTTTATGAAATTAATGATACCACAAGATATGTGGACTTTGAACACTATTGTGTTGTTTTTTCACATTTTCTGGGCTTACAGCCTCAGGTGAATACACATGTATTTATATCAAATATAAAACTCACACAAAATGTTTGTTCAGGCACTAGAATTACCTCTGTGTAGCAGTGCCTTTTTTTTTTTTTTGTATATAGTCTATTAAATCACTCTATGACTTACAAGCTCTAGTGACCTGACAAATATGGGACCTAAAAAAATACTTAAGGTTTCATGTTTGTTTTCTTAAAATAAGATGAACTTTTGCCAAAGCTGGAGGCCAGTTTGTATTCTAGTGGACAGTACAGCAATGCATGGAAAGTTTCTTATGCTGACTGTTGATTATTGTTATTCCCAGACCATGAATCAAGCCTACAAAAGCACAAATAATTCACTGTAGTTAGACAACAGTTATCATACAAGTTAGGCACCCTTATGAGTTAAGGTTCTTGTGTTTCAAATCACTGTTGGACTACTTGATAAAAATGAATTTGCAGTTTGATGGTAAATTCAACAAAATGGTGCTACCTATTTATCCTCCCTTAAAATGACTGCAAAACTCAGCTGATCTGGAAGCAATCTTTACGTTGTTCCAAGAACTTTAATATACTGAAGATTATGGGTTGTCTCAGTTTTTGGACATAAAATTTTAGGAGGAAGCGCTGCGGAATGAGCACCTCCTCCAAAGGGAAAGGGCCTCCCCCTTTCCTCTGCCAATGAGAAAAATTGATAACAGCAGGTGAAAGTGGAAAAAAACCGAACAGTTTATTAACACAGAACAAAACAGGGCAGAATAGAAAAAACCCCTCAAAATACAACAAATGCCCGGAGAAGGAAAAAACACACGGGCTTGCAACTGGTCCCCCCAGTCTACAAGAAGGGGAAGGGGAGTCCACACAGCAGCCGGGAGCAGGGCAGATGGAAAAAAACCTCTCGACTCTCCGGTGCCGGTCCTCCTCCCCACAGCAGGCGAAACTGGAGAACAGATGGAAAAAACCCGCTGCCTCTCCGGCGCCGGTCCTCCTCCTCGCAGCAGGCGAAGCTGGCAGACCTGTGTGTTCCCTCGCTCAATGGCCTGGCCTTCCTCGGGGTTCGGACCAGCCGGCGCCACCCCGCAGCCCCCCGGACCAGAGAGAAGGGAAGGAAGGTAGGGAGGCCAGGGGGAGGAAAGAAAAAAAAAAAACCTTTTCCCAAGCTAGCGGGAACGAAAAACCACCAAGAAGCAGTGCCCTGGCCCCGGTGCCCTCCCTGCAGAGCACGGCGGAGCGCCGCTGCAGCCAGAGCCGCTGGACCGAGCCGCTGAACCGACCCGAACCCGGTCCTGCGGCTCCGGCCCCGCTCCCCGGGTCCGTCTTAAAGATACAGCGGCCTTGGGCACTGAGAGGACGGCTAAGGGACAAGCAGCCTCATCACATCACCCCGGGACAGGGTACTCCTTTGTTGAGGAATTTGAGGCTGCAGAAAAGAACAGAAATGCTTGAACATCTGCAGTTAGCTAGGATCAATTGATGTGTGACACTACCAAGGTTCTGAAATGGCTTTTAGTCATCTATCACCAGAGTTCACCACGGAATGAGAAGATTCCTCAGACACCTGGGTTCTGAGAACTCTGTACAACACCATGATTTTTCATGGGAATGAAATAGTCCCTTAATGCCACCAGGTTTATAGTGCCAAGTTATGGTATTTTACAGTTAGTATTTGTCAGTGACTGTCTCCTTTTGACACTGTGTCATGCTTAGCCAGCTTATCAGATAAACCAATTTGATCATGTGTGTGCAGTGAACTCTGTGTGCCCAAAGCACTTGACTCACTGTGCTGTAGGATATGTGGGTCTTTACAGCGTCTGACACTAATGGATACAAGAACGATTGCTGTACAGCACTGATACTGCAACATCAGGATTTGGAGTGAAGGATAGAGCAGCCTCTGGTCCAGAGATGCAAACCAAACACAGAAATTTATGATGGCCAGTTTTTTTCAGGTGGAAGTACAGGCATGTTGGGGAAATGGAAGTGCATGTTAAATGTGGTCTGTGCACTGAATTCCAGAAGTGGCATCTGTAAAGTAGCTTCCACAAAATGTATTAGATGTGTTGGTGTAGCCTTTGTTTTGTTCACTCTCCATACTCCGTGCACAGACTAGCCTGAGACTACACAGCCAAAAATTCATGGAGCCTGTGCAGAGATCTGTGAAAGCATTCTATTCAGTTTAGCAATGCAAAAGTGTTTTCTGAAGCTGCAATGTCTCCTGAGGGGCCACTTTTAACTGTTTTTCTCATTGCTTTAAAAAATATTTTCTGCTTTTCTCATAAGAGTTCTCTGTTCTGCTTATCTGTACAAATGCTCATTTAATTCAATTATGGATCAGTATGTGTTGCTGTACTTAACAGACAGTAGCATGTAGATGCTTGTTCAGTTATCAAGTATAAGTAATGAAGAATTTTCTCTTAGCCATGGAGGAGAGAAAACATTAGAAGCAGTCACCTGAGAGATAAAATTTAACTATTAGATTCACAAGGCAGTGAAAATGGGAAAATGCATCATAAGTGTAGACAGATCTGTTTGCTTAGGAAAACCACTGGCAAAAATCTGTTTGCAGCCCTTTAAAGGGTGTATGTAGTGACACATATAGGACAATTAAGCAGATAACTGACATGTAGTGTAGTTGGGTATTGATTGTTCCTCCTTAGAGGGAGCTGTTATTAAGGCAGTGATTTCTCTGACTTCTGTTTCATGGACATGGCATTAACAGTTATGATCATTATATTTCTCGCTCTCACTAGCTTGAGGTTTTCTGTCACCTGGTGCTATGGAGATCATATCCTGCATATGAGACAATTAATTTTGTCTAGGACTTTTACTTTTTCCTTTTTTTTCCATGCCTGCAGTCTAGAAGCTAATTTCACACCAAGGACCTAATTACTTTACTTTTCCTGGCATTTCTCCTCTCCTTAAAACATCCATAAAATGGTGTTACTGTTTCTGAGGTCCTCATTAGAGTTGAAGAAAACTTGCCTGGCAAAGAAATACTTTAAGAAATAAATGTGAATGTGGTGTGTAAATCTATCAGGATCTTTAGTGTAATAAAATTGTATACTGCTGTTTTAAAACAGAGTAACTGCTGCCAGTTCTCTCTCACACCCTTCTCAAATTTTAAAACAGAATTGGGCATAAGTAACAGTGATAGAGCAATAGTGAGCCCCACAGAACTGTCTCTCTCTTACCTGAGATTTCTTTCTATTGGGGAAAAAAAGAAGATTATGTAATTTTAAATGTGTTTCTCTCTTCCAGTGTCTTTCCAAATATTTCAATCAAGAACAAAATCTAGAGTCTTGTAAAGTCTGAATTTAGAATCCTTAACTCTAGTAGAATCAGAATTTTCATGTTTGTCTGGCTTCACACAATTCTCTTGAGCCACAAGGTGTGGAAAGAATCCCCTTGCATTCCAAACTCCTTCTCACAGAGGAGCCTACATGCAGCTGGAGCCAATCTTGGCCCCAGACTTAGTCAATGGTTTATGTCCAAAGGATTATATAGGTCTAACTGAGCCTTTATCCAACTTTGTCCAGCAGGATTAAGGGTGGCAAACCAAATTTATATAAAAATAAACTATTTATTATGAACATGATTAGACTAGAAGATCTTAATCAGAATTATTTACCACACAGTATAGGTAGCTATAACTAGAAGTATAGTGCACTACTTTTGAAGCAATATTGGAGCAATTATATTAAAGCAATTATCTTGAAGCAATTATATTAAAGCCAGCAAACCAATTATTAAGAAGAGATTGATGTTACTCACCCATGGCAATCTCTTGCTATGGTGGCAATCTCTTTCATGCAGCCTCAAGGAGTAACCTTGAGGGGTGTCCCCACTCCAGGGAGCAATCTCCACATACACCCTGAGAAGGGATTTATTAGGAAACCTCTCCATTAAAAAGTGGGACTGGGCTTTTATTGTGAGATAGAGATAGATAGATAGATAGATAGATAGATAGATAGATAGAACATATCACTGTTACATATTTTTATGTGTGTACATATATGTATGTATAAAAAAGATACCTTATATATATATGTATAATGTCAATATAAAGTGATTGTCTATCAATCATATATTTCTGGGCCAGCAGTATCATTTAGATATGTCACCAGTAGTGTCACTTGTTTGTTCCTTTATGAGGTCTGCCATGTGTCCACCTCACTGCCAGGATGTTTAACTTTGGGGTTGATGAGTCAGGCAGGTTTCAGCATTATTCAGCACCAAAAGCAGCATGACACCCCCTCCTCCATCCAGCACTGTTAGCTTTGCAGACAGGGTATTGTTCGAGTGATTTTGCCCCATGACTGTATCCCGCAGCCATAGGGAGGAGAGGAGAGAAGATCCAGCAGGCAGGAATTGTGCAGCAAGATTGATTAATTTAATTATTTTACAAACTCTTTTATAGACTTTTTTCTTCATGGTCTAATTGGACAAAGGACCAGCCACCCCTTGGGGGTGATTGGCTAAAATCCTAAAACATCCATTGTCAAAATATTTTTCTACTGTACCATAAACAAGTCTCTGCAAGGTCGCAGGTGTTCATAGTTTACAGAACTCTGCTACTATCTTCCGTGAGAGAGAAAAGTATTTCACGGGCTTAGAAAGAAGCAGGAAAATTCCTTGCTAACAGCATTTTTGTATCCACATTGCCCCGCTCTAGGAAGAGCTTCCTGCTACACAGGTGCAGCCGGTGTTACAGATACCCATTTCTTGTCCCTGCTTTTCACTGCCTGTTTGTTCTCTGCCTTTTCCTTGACCCCTTCCTTTTCAAAGGAGGGCGATGCTGCTTGTATGTCTGTCTTCTCCACTCCAGCAGTGGATCTGTAAGGGGAATTCTGATAGGTTGTGCTCCATCTTTGCTGTTCTGCCATCTGAAAGCACACCCCATTCTTTGGACCATGTGCTGGAGCAGAGCAGAGGAGCAAGGTGGGTCTGTGTGTTGCAGAGAGGGAGTTGGGTGGAAGAAAGATTTTTCCTATGACTGATTCTCATTTGACCTTATGACATTGTCTCCAGCAGGAGAAAATTTAGGGGGACTCCAGCCTTTCAGTAAGATAAATCATTTGGGAAAGAGACAGTAATCGGAGGAGTAAACTTCCTTTTGCCTTTCCCAACCAGCTGGCTGAAATGATACTGAACCCTTTTCCAGTGTCTTAATAATAGCAAAATCCTTGGTGATACTTTGATACTTTGAGAAGTAACACCATCTGTGGAATATTCAAATGAAACTGCTCAGCACAGCACTGCAAGTACAATAAAAACAGAGTAATATTTTATTCAAGTGTTAAAATATGTGTTCAAACTTTCAAGAGAGGGAGGAGGAGAACATATATGATTCCCCCCTACTTTTCTCCTACTCATAATCAGATCTCAGCTAGTGCACCATACCCAAGCTGAGTGAGTCTTCCATCTTTCAGTTCCAAATGACTTCATATCAAAAGGTAAATAAGAATCTGTTTAGAGTAAAGCATGGCAGAATAGCTCACTTCTCACATATTTATTATTCTGTCACCTGAAGAAATTGCAACACTTGCTTCTTTATAGATTTTGCAGGTAGTGTGGCAAGACAATGTAGGTTCCTGCAGCTTCTCTGTCTTTTAGAAGCTTGATGTGAAGAAAAAGAAGGCTTTTCACTCTGATTTTAGGTGCATTCACTCCCTCCAAAACAAAGTTGCTGTTACCAATCTGACTACATCAGTGGCATATTTCTTCCTCTGACATGAAATCAAGAGAGTAGTGAGGAGGGAAATTAGAATGTCCTCAACAAGAGATGACTGTTAATACCAAAATACGCTAACAGTGAAATTTCAGAACAGTTTCAGCCTTGCTCACTTGCGAGTAGGAAGCCAGCTGGGTGATTTTGCTTTGGCATTAAAGTGATGAGTTCTGTTCAACTCAAAATTCAGCACTGAATGCTGAGCTGCTGTAATCTGAGACAAAGTTGATTTGGAATGTCAGGTGCTTTCTGATGAGGACAGATTTTATCTGAAGCTGTGATCTGATCTGTTTCCCAAATATGATACAGCTGACATTCAGAAAGTTTGACTCTTCCTTAAAACAGGTGCTGGAAAAACACATACGAATTTTTCTTTAGGTTACTAAGCTTTAGACTGCCAACCTTAGGTTGCTAATGATAAATACACAATTAAACTATACTCATGATTAAGGTACTTGTATTTAGATTATGTTGTTTTATACATGCCCTTTTAATTATTGTTTTGTTTCAGAAAGATTAATCTTGTGGCTATGCAGGGTATTCTGCACCTATGGTTTTGTTTAAAATATCTTCTTTCCCTTGGAATCAAATAGATTTTATATTTCCTCATCCTAAGTTCAGCATTGAAAGATTTCGAACTGCTGTCAGTTGGAACTGATTGCTAATAAATCTTTATTGAAAACTGTAACAGTGAGATAATTAAAGTTTATTCTTCTCTTATACTTGTGATAGTACTAAGAATTAGTTTTAGACTCCCCAAGAGTTTTTAAGTGAAGAGTGCAACTTCAAATAAGCATATTTTTCACTGCTTTGTTTTCATTCTGGGGTATGTTAAATTACTCAGCAGGTTTTACAGGAAAAGTAGCGGCTGAAACATAAGTAGAATTATTGCTTAATTATCTCAGCTTTATGAATAAGACAGCAGAGACTTTTTAGCCTTGTTGGGACAGAGGGCTCGTCATCCTTGACTGTATTTCATAGTTCACTGGAATAACTAAGATTGGCATGGAGTTTACAAGTGCCAGGTTCTTGCTCTTGCACTGGATTCACCTTCTGCAGTTCTCATCTACTTTTAATGTCCTTTCACATTGTGATGGCAGAAATCCAGCAAGAATTGATCTTGTCCAATTCTAGGTGTGAATGTTGCCATTTTGGTATCGCATTGAGTTCCTTGGACTGAAGGTGACTGAGGGGTCCCTGGGCAGTAGAACTGTTTGTCCTCCCATCTTCAGCTTCTTTGTCCAGCAATGTTCAGATATTCCGATGTCCTGCTTGGTGCTGCCTTGGAGGCTGCTGGTGTGAGAGCACAACCATTTGTTTGTCAAAAATGTAGTGGAGGAAGCATTCTTGAAAAACATTTCCTCATGCACATTGTGTTTTCTTGCATCTAAGTTACTATTTCATGCCACTGAAGAGGAAAGGAGGAGGAATATAAAGCACAATAAACCTGTGAGGCAGGTTAAGTCATGGCTGTGCTTGAATTTTTAGTGCATGAGGTGATTTATGGGATTCCCCAAATAGAGGAGATCTGGGTAACATTTCTTCCTGACACACAGTTTCCATTTGAAGAGATTATGTACCACATTAGGGAATGCATCATTTGTGATCTCTTCAAAGAATATTCCAGGAAAGGTGAGAGAGACCCCAGGACTTCTGGAGGTGTATTTAAAGTCTCTGTCAACAAGATCATCTTAAGAATTAGACAGAGATTTACTTAGTCATTTTGCTTTCAGTGCTGCTGACATTTCTAAACAAGAGGCTGACAGTAAACTAATTCAGAATGAGTTCATGCTTTTGGGCTTGTTCGTACCATAGACACAGTAGTCTTCATAGAAAAAAAAAGGCCATGCAGAGGACAGGGTGTGGAATGCTTTGCTTGAGAGTCAACATTTCTCACGTCAGCAGTGTTTTAGATTTCCTAGTGTAAAGAATCTTTCAACTTCAACGGATATCAGATGCTTTTTTTTTCTTCATCTTTTTCTTAATCCCAGGTTGCCAACAGACATTGTAGAAATAAAAAAATCCATCTGGTTCTACAGATGCATGCCTGACTTTTAATTAACCCAGTGAACACATATGGGTCAAATTTTCTGTACCCATTCATCTGTACTTGAATTACGGAGAGGGATGTCTTCAGTGCAGTAATGTAGTAAAGTTTATTTTTAATTAACCTGATTTGCACTTGTAAGTGAAAGCTAATTAGTACAGCTCATTTGTTGTTTATACCTAGGACCACTGGGAATGGTTTGATTTTTCTACCATCTTGGTTTTGGGCCTTAAAAATACATCCATTACCTGCAACTTTCAGGTTTTTTCACTGAACTGATAACTAGTATTTGTAGGAGTTCGTATTATATAACAACCAAGTTTTCTTAGGGCAGCATCCCTGAAAAGATCTCTGAATCTTTGTCCATTTTAGTTTTTGCAGTATGTAAATCATGGATCTGAGTTTTGCAGATAGGACCTATTTTTATCCTTCCTAAGCAGCTGTGAATTATCCTTAAATAACTTCTCATTTTGATGGGAGAGCACTGAATCATAGAAAACTGGGGCTTATAGAGCCCATCTCCCTTCTTCTTTCACTCTTGAGTGATATTTATCTTGCTGGCACACCATTGGGACTTCAGACAGAAGAAAAAACAGTGCATCCTTCCTCTGCCCCCCAGAAATCGAGTCAAATTTTCCCTGTGACTTTCAATGTTTAATCTTGGAAAGATTTTCCTGATGTTCATCTGAATCTTCCTGCAATGCTGCAGACAGTGAATCTTTCAGAAAACAAATGAGCTACAGCAGAATGGGCTGGGAAAGATGTTTGGAGGGAGAATATATCACTGGAGGTCATATGCCATGTTGCTACACACAGATGCCCAAAGCTTAAAAAATATGTTGCAAGAAAGTTCACTCTGGCTTTCTGGAGGATAAAAGGAGACACGACTGGGACAGGATGCATTCTGAGCTTCCTGGTTCCCTTAAAGGAATAAACAATGGCAACAAAAATATCCCTGGTATTCTATAGCTGCCGTCAACTGGAGCTGGTTAAAAGGTATTTGCTAATGGTGCACACAGTTAAGTGTTTTATTTCCTGACAGCTTTTTCTGAATAAACAATTTAAGTTGGGTTTCTCTGCACTAACTAAACTGCTTTAAATGTGTTCCAACTGTATTCTTTATGTTTTTTATTACTCCTCAGTGCATAAGCCCTCATAATCAGCAAATGGCAATGTTTCCTTGTAAAATGCAAATGCAACTTTTTCTATGGGCACAACTGATTCCCCCTCCCTGTTAGTCTACACTGAGGGAGGTCAATACACAAACCTAGCATGGCACAAAGCAATCAAGCCATTTTTAGGACCTAAGTATGCCAGAGGAAAAAAGTCAGATTCCAGGATAGAACAAAATAGGAACCTACCATCATGTCAGAGCAGTGAGTTGTTGGTGGAACTAGACTTCCTTCACCAGTTACATTGTTAAGATGAGTGCAAGCTTAAACGTGCTCACAGATAGAACCAGGCAGGTTCCTGATGTTGCTGAAACTGTGACAGCTGATACATTCTTTTCCTCAGGTGTCACATTCACTGCCCTCCTAAGCACTTATTCCTGCACACGTTGTATTGCTGAAAATTATTTTAAAAGTACATGCTGTGCTTTAACTAATACAGACAGCCTTTGTAAAGCCTGTATGGACTCTCAGTATAAGCCACACTTATTTTTGTTTCAGATCAGTAAATAAAAACAGGGGCAAAAGCAGAACAGTTTTCAATGAAGTAGGAGTTTCTGTACAGGGATTCCTCTGGTTTATTTAATTCTGGTTTCAGATTATTTTCTGGTGCACAAATGGATAAGTGACCTTATTGAATAAAGTCTGAACAAAAATTTGTTAAAGGCATCAAGATCTAACCTTTTACCTTTATAGCTTAAATGTGAACTTACCATGCTTTTTAATGACTTATCATGGGAGTGAGGATGACCAGCAGAAATCAAATCACACAATAAGCTAAGTGGTTAAATATTTTTAGTTATGAAGAAACACTGTCTTTGAAGGTTCTCTATGATTTGACAATCAAGAGTCTTAGTGGTCTGTATGGAATGGACAGCATTATCAAAGGTTATGTGGAGACCTGTGCCCAGACAGCCTTTCAGAATGTCAACACATTCCACTTGACAAAGCAGAACCATTGGATACTTCTCTGCAGTGCTGCTGTTATTGGAACAATGACAAACTTTCTTTTATTAATGTTGTCCAAGGGTAAAAAAGAAAGATAAGAGCATATATGACAAGTATATTCTCTTGATTTACTCCTGCCTCCCCACACCCCTGATGATTTAGCAGAGTTCTAATAAGAGGGAGGAAGGTGAGAAAGGAGATTGGAAAAGGACTGTGCCTTTATGAGATGCTAATGTGTGCTTCAGGAAATCCCTTGTCAACAGAAAGTTGTTCACTTTGGCAACTAATGTCTTTGTGCAGTGAAGTTTCCATGTTTTGACAATTTGTAATGCCAGTGCGGTCTTTGGGTCCTTTTACTCCACTTTATTTCCCACAGTCTTTAGTGTTCTGTTATCAACTGCAGCTTCATAGAGTCATCGAATGGTTTGGGTTGGAAGGGGACCTTAAAGATCATCTTGTTCCAACCTCTTTGCCATGGGCAAGGACACCTTTTACTGGATCAGGTTGCTTAGGGTCTGTCGTGGTTTGACACTGGTTAAGTGCCAGGCACACAAAATCTTATTTACTTCTGTTATAGTTGAGCAGAGAATGGGACATTAAAACTTCATTTTTCATAAGGTGAAATAAGGATTATTGAGGAAAATGGAATAAAACCTTCAAGGCAAAACAGATCCACACTTGAACAGTTACAGTATAAAGAAGATTTATTACTAACAGAATTAAAGGTAAAGAGAGTAAGAAATAAAAGCAAAACTTCAAAACCACTTTTTCCTCCAGTACCTCCTTTTTTTCCCACCAACCCGCACAAGGGAAAACAAAACATGGGGTTTGGTCAGTGTTTCATTTTAAGAGTCTTTCTTTATGTTTAAGGAAAAGAGTTTCTTCTGCTGTGCCATGGGATTCTTCCCATGAGACATAGCTCTCTACAAACTTCTTTAGCGTGGTTCAAACTTTCACAAACCAACAGTCCGCCCGGAAAAATCTGCGTCAGTGAAAAAATATCCCTCCCATGAATTTTGCAGTCTTCCCACACTGCCAATCATGGGCCATAGTAGCCATGGGGTTTGGTCTTTTAAGGATGAGCTACTCCAGCCTGAAAGCAAAGGCTCTCTTCCTCAATCTCTAAAAGTCTTTCACAACATCAATGGGCTCTGGCATTGAGCCCTTTTCATGAGCTGCATGTGGATTTTTTCCATCCCCCCATGTACTTCAATGAATTATAGAGAAACAGTTTGTAATATTACAGTCCTCGCCACGGCTTGCAAGGAAAATTTAAGCTCTGGTGCTGGAAGTGCCTCAGCTCTCTTTCCCTTCCTTCACAACTGACCTTGGAGTCGCCATGCTAGCCTCCTTCACATAACTCTAACTTTCCCTTATTTCTCACTTGGAATAAAAGCTGGCATTTGCAATCCTTCAGCTGAGAAGTTGATCTTACTCGGGCCTGGCACTGGGGAAAGACCAGTCCTGTCTCTCACCGTCGGCTGCGTGTGGTGTTTTTCGGTTCGGCGCGGGCGGTGCTGGCTGTGTGGAAGGGCCCCACCGGCCCACGCTGACCCCAGAGGCCGCGCGGGCCCTGCTGCGCCACAGCTCACGGCTGCTTCTGGCAGCCTGCGGCTCCGGAGTAGCTCTCCCAGAAACCCGGGCCCGCTCCAGGACACAGCCTGGGGGCACTCCCCCACCCTCGGCGGGGGAGCCCGAACACAAAGGGGAAAGCCCGCGCTTGCGCTTCCTTTAAATATGCAGACCGTAGAGGCGTTACCAGTTTTCTCATTGGTTTAACAACTCACCCATCAAACCAAGTTTAAACCTACCGCAGGTCCCATCCAGTCTGCCCCTCAGGGTAGCATTTTCAGTCTATTACCACTTGCAAAACGTGGCTCTTCATTTGCCATATAGAATTTTCTCTTTAATATATTTTTCTGGAACTAGGAATTTTATTTAGAGTATGGTGTAATTTCTCAGGAGTCAAAAATATAAATTCAGAATTCCCAGAATCTGTGGACATAGAGCCAAACCTCTGGAGATACATGAATGTTAAACTGGCTACATGGTGGTCAGTGAAGTCTGATACAAGAAGTCTGATACAAGGAGACCATAAAAAAAGCCAGGTCTGAGCAGTGCCCAGTTGAAAATTCTTTGATTCTGAATTTCTGAATTTCAGATGTGCCAGCATTAAATAAACCGTTTCATGAACTCCAGAAAAATATTCCACCATTCTTCCCCTGAATCAGCTGCTTTAATTTGTATTGTGATAACTCCTACTGACCCTGCTCAGAAATTAAGATCATTCTTTCCCTATCAGTTGAAAATTAAGCTCACTGAAGAGAGAGCCCTTGTACCAAGGTGCATGCAGAAATGATACTAAAACAAAATGGATTTTGAGGCCAGGTTCAAAGTGACTTGACTGGTCAAACTTTCCAAAACTGGGCTGAAGGCTTCTTCTTTTTTAGTCTATGTTGACATTTTATGACAGAAGGAAATATTGTAATTCTTCTGTAAATTTTTGTTTTCAAAACATTTGTTTTGAAAGTGACACATTAGATTTAACCTCTAAAAGCTACTTCCCTAGCTCTGAGTTGGGAATTGAAGGCATTGGTTTTTTGTACAACCATACACTTGGCAATGAATCCATGGCAAAGACCACCACCCTGCTTGTGCATGACTTTCTATTTAGCCGCAAGAAAAACTAATTGGCAGTGGTTTGACAGGCACTTTTTTGGTATTACAGACCTCCCCACTTCTTTTTTAAGCACTTGGAGGGTGGATTTCCACAGTGAAGAGACTGACTAGATGTAAAAATTCCCAGAAGGAGCGTAACTAACCCAAATAACTAATGTTGCTAAATTTTCCTTCCTCACTCCCTCAAAAAAAAAAAAAAAAAAAAAGAAAAAAAAAGAAGAAAAAAAATTGTGTCAGAGAATTGGTGTGACATAAGTACCAAATTCAGAACTCCTTTCATCAAAGTGCTGTGATGACTTTTCCTTGCAGGGAGGGATATTTGTAGTATGATTTGAGAGTGTCTCCATCAAACAATATGAAACTGTGTAAACCAGGATTGGGCTATGGACAGTTTAGCATCATTCGGCTAATCTGGCTTTTTTTCTCTATATAAAGTGTCTTTTTCTTAAAGACCAATTACAATGAGTTCATGCAATTTAGCATGAGTAGGTAGTGCCTTTCTGTCAAGTGCTGGTTCCTTAATTTCTCAACATTCATGAAACTAAGTTCTTATTCACATGGGAGATACGTTGTGCTAATATTGAGATACTCATTGAAAAGTTAGGGGAATGAGGGGTGAAAAGTTCATACAGCTGTGGACTTTTACAAGATGTCTTGTAGCCTTGTCCAGAAGCTTTTATGAGAACTTATAGTTTCCATATGAATTATCAATTAATAAATAAACATAGGGACTCTTTTTTTCAGAAGTCTTGAATTTTACCAAGAAGGGAAAAGAGTAAACTGTAAATCTCATGCAATGGATCAGTCAATGTAACTGACCATTTGTGAGCTGTCAGATGTAACTTATACCAACTGAAATACATAAAGTGCAGTAACTGTACTTATAAATTAACCCCATTTTTAATAGTTTCCCTGAAACTATTAGAAAAGAAGCTCAGAATTGAATTGTTATTAGTAATATGCTTCTGACATAAACCAAACTTGTATCATGTACTCCCAACAGTATATGGATTTACTATTATTGTGTCATTTGTTTATTGCAGTATTCTCTGGGGTTTTTAGATGGAGACTTAATAAAAATAATTAAATAGTGCTGTCCATAGCAACAACAATAGTAATAAAGAATCAGGCTAATCCACAAACAGCATACTGAAAAGGAAAACTATCCAAGGAGTAATCATGGTCTTAATACCAAATTAATCCTCTTGAAATAATAAGCTTTTCAGTCTGAGCTGAAAACTCAGTGCCTGAGTGCAGCTTGAAACGTTTCATGAGATCTGAGGAGTACATGCAGGAATTAGAGACTTTGAGAGTGTCAGAGTGCAAATGTCCTGGGGCTGGCCATGGCCCCATCTCTAGCTGACAGTAAGTGGTGTCAGAGATGGTCTTCACTTCAGTAACACTGCCTTTCCATGAAAGTTATAAAATAACAATTGCTTTTCCACTGCATGGGTGATGCCAGCGGAAAGGACATGGTGGCTTATCAAAATATCCTGCTTAACTTCCAGCTCTGGATATTTCTGTGTTTGAAATAACTTCAAAGGTGAATGTGCCTTTAACAATCTTATAAAACAGATACTTGCACAGAACTTTTTAATTAACCCCTCTCAATTTCCCTGTGGAGTCAATTGTACTTTAAAAGACAGGAGGATTAAGAGACCATTCCAAAGAATCACTTGCAAGCCACAGTGTACAAGGGACAAAGAGGTGAAGGAATCCATGGTGTAACTGAAACTGTTTCCCTGACTTCCAGTATTTGGAAATGCCAAGGAACTTTAGTCCCTTGAGCTTGCAGGTCTCTACCAAACATTTTCTGAGAAGAAATTGTACCTTTGATGCTGGACAATTAAAACCTTATGTTTTCACAATCATGATTTCAGGACTTGATCTGTCCCAAGCTTACATTGAGCTATAAGGAATTTTTTCCCTTATTTTAGAATCACAGAATACCCTGAGTTGGAAGAGACAGGCAAGGATCATCGAGTCCAACCCCTGGCGCTGCACAGGACATCCCCAGGAGTCACACCATGTGCCTGAGAGGATAGTCCAAATACTTCTTGAACTCTGTCAGGCTTGATGCTGTGACCACTTCCCCAGGGAGTCTGTTCCAGTACCAACCACCCTCTAAGTGAACAACCTTTTCCTGATATCCAACCTAAGCCTCCTCTGATTCAACTTCTTGGACAAAGTAGGACTGGCAGTAGATTAATTGCTGCACTGGCAATTTTCAGTCAATCAAGGAGCTGTGTCTTATCTTCTTTGTAGCACTGGAGAAAGCAACAGTCTATGTTCTTTCCCACAGTAGGAATTAGTTTTTATGCAGCTAAATGGACAGAAGGTTTTCAAGGACTTCATCCTTACCTCAGAAACTGTTCAGTACCATAATGCTCTGTTTGACACACAAGTGTTCTTCCTCAACAAGAGCCAGCTGAGAAGTTACCTCTTCTTGAGGATCTGCATAAACAACTTGAAAGTTCATTGGTGACGCTCCTCATGTATTTTCCTCCGTCTCTACCCAGCCTATCTAAACTGAAAAGGAAGCAGAGCTTCAAGAGGTAAGAATGCAAAAGGCGGATTTTTCCTTATGAGAAATGTGGCTCTTTGGACTTCCTGGCTGACTGCTCTGCATAAAATAATAACCCAAGGTTAATATTATGAGCAAGTATTTTCTCTAAATTAAATACCTGGAGAGAAGCAGTGTTGATCAGGCTGTATTTAAGTCTAGACATTTGATATTAATTATGGTTTCCTGACATTATCATTACCTCAAGCAAACTGCTTTTGTTGGCAGTGTCCACTCAGTGGCTTATCCTTTTTGTACATTGTAGTTGTTTCACAGGAAACCTCTTTTTCTTTGTTGGACCTTTATGATGAGAAACAACACAGCAGCAGGTACAATTATTTCTACTTTCCTTCATTTGGTTTGATGAAAAATCAGTGGCAAGTAGGACTCTTTCAAGCTTCTGTCTCTGTTAATTTTCTTATAGAATTCACTACAGATGAATCAATACATTTGTTTGAAAGTATCCCTGGGGATATGTAGAAAATTATCATGTTTATGCTTTTTGTAGACTTTCTGCTTGTCTTGAACAAACTCTTATACTATTTTCTGAATGGACTACAACTTTTCTGCCTTAAATAAAAAACAAAATTCTGGTGGATCTCATGGTGAGGTTTGAGGGTTTTTTTGGGCAGGGGGGTAGCAGGTGTTTAAGACTAATTTTTAAGAGTAATTATTTTATTGCTTTTATTTTTTTTCAACATTGTAATTTTTAATTAAATGAAGCAATTGCCTAGTACATACTTTTCAATTTAAAAAATGACAGGTTAATTACTTGTCCATTTTGTATTGCTGAGAGATAACACTTTGTGAAGTGGAATTACAATTTCTGGTATAAACTATATTTGATGCTTTCAGTTAGATGTGATTGTATTGACAGCCTGTATTCTTCAAGGGTCAAAATTACTTTAACAACCTTCCTTTTCAGATTAACTTTTGAGGTTTTTTGTTGGGAGAGTGAGGTGCTCAGAGTGCCCTAAGTCCCCACCCCTTTCTCTTTTGGGACATAATGTGCCAAAAGATTTATTCCTGGGAACTTGCTAAAGTGAGCACTGATGCTGATAGGAAGTGCTCTACTGGAAGATTCGGCAGCTGAGGCTAATTGGCCCATGGTCGCTTCAACTGCACACAATTTAACAGTGCCATTCAGTCTCCCCAGAGTGTCATGAACGAGTGTTTTAAGGTCATTTAAAGAATCCATTTACAGTAATCCAGTATAGCTTCCAGTCCTGTGGCTTGTCAGAACAGGCAGCTGGAAGCCAAGAGGTTCCAAATTCTCTTCCTCTTCCACTCTCCACTCTGTGTAGGGTGTGGCTTATCACCTTCCAGCCCACGTTCGGCACCTGCACTGCCTCCCTTGCAGAGGGGGATGCCTATTTAGCCTCCAGCAGGACACAGACATTATGAGTATTATCTTGTTAAAACCTCACTCATTGCCCTCAACACAAGCATTGTTACAAAAACGTGCAGTCCAACACAACATACAGCACAGGAAGCAACAGGGGAAGAAAGCTTACAAATAATGGAAAAAGAGCATTCCTGAGGCAGTGAAAGTTCCTCAAACATTGTGAAAAACTGCAAAGAAACCAAAGAGTTTACTTCACCAGAGCCGATACAGGGCAAGAACACAACAGCTGATTTTTTAAAAGCCTCTTAGATAAATATTGGGGAAGCACTGCATCATATGTACCTACTTGTGGTTTTGATTTTACTCCTTCTCCTCAAATCCACTGCTTCCTGTGATGAAACCAGAAGCCCAGATTATGAATGTCTGATGGAGGCTGATGAATTGCAGGAATGGAACCTTGCTATTAGACTGTAGCAAACATAACACCTTTGAAAAAAGGTATAAAGGATTCAGGAAATTAAAAAGGTAAAAATTGGGAAGTAGTAGTGGATAGCATAAATAAAGGCAAATTTTGTAGTAACTGCAAAAAGTTGATTGTGATGCAAATTGCACAGGCATCTGTCTTTATAGTACAGTATTAATATTGTAAAAATTAGGAATGTTATTATCAAGGAGTTATTCTTTTTATTGAGGGGGAAGGTACAGAGACTATGCAGAATCATGCTCTGAATGGGATTAAAAGTGAGAATAAATATTAAGGTATTTGCTGTCTTCATGGTTTCCCTGGATGCTCTTCAAATCAAGAGGGAAATGTTATGGAACTAACAATGCAGTGGTGTGTTTTCTGCATATAGAAAACTACTGCTATAAAGAAAATAAAAGCAATAACTGCAGGGCTACCACAAAGGGGAAAAGCAGTTATGACCTGAAAAGTTTGATGTGATATAATCTTACCTGATAGGATATTAGAACTTGGATTTTCACTGATATTAGAACCTGGATTTTCCAATTGGATAGAGAAATGTGGGTAAGTTAGACAATGCAGCACTGGATGAACTAATACATCTCTATTTATTGAACACATTGAACATTATTACAACATATTCAACTCAGATTACATAGACATTCTTTTCACTGGTAACAGCAGAGCTGTTCTAGTTACTGTGGGTGCGTACACCCTCATTTTCTAAAGCAAAATATGTAACTGTATTTTACCACATTCTCAGGCCTCACTGCATGAAATTCTCCACCAGCGAGGAACTCAGGTTACACTCTCCTCTCTTTCTAGCCTTCTATTCCAGTTACCAAAGCTGGACAATCCCTGCGTATAAGTGGGAGACACATTTAATTGGTTGTGGTAATTCTTAGAAAACGAGATTCAACTTGGAAATTAAATCCATGTAGTTGGATTACTGTACTTACTATAAGTGTCAAGAAGATCAAGTGACTGCAACTAGGAAAACACAGAATATTGAAATGACTCAGCCAAGAAATAACAGCATAAAAAAGACCCATGTTGGCACTCAGGGGGCTTGATAAGCTCTGACGGTTCAGACAACACTAAGATTTTAAAAAGATATCTCTTCACTGTTAAGTGCCGCAGAGAAATTGACAAAATTACAGTATAATAAAACATTGTATTTGATGTCATAGTGAAGCTTTATGCAGACAGTGCACTAATGATATTACTCTCTGGAGTGGAAGGTGATACATAAAATAAAACAGGCATGAGAAGGCTGTAGGCAGTGCAGGTGAAATTCTTCAAAAGATGGCAAGCGCCAAGTAGAACATTTTAAAATCAAATGTGGGTGCTAGAAAAAGATTAAGGTTTTAAGTCATGGGACAGGAATAGCTACAGAGAGATTAAGAACAGACCTAGAATAATAAAGGGCAGGCCAGTCCCAGAGTCATGGCAGAGAGGAGAGCAGGATGCTCTAGGAAGCGTCCCCAGCCTGCTCGGAGGAGGGCAGCAATCCCCAGCCAAGCAGGAAGGGCTGCACTGCCCTGGCATGCTGAGCACACTCCCCAGGTGACAGCCCTCACAGCACAGTCAGCTGAGAGCAAGGAGCCATTCCTGTGCCCTGCAGTCCATTAGCTGCCCTGACAAGGCATGGCAGGGGTTTGACTCTTACCTAGCTCAGACTTCTGTTTGCTGGAAGGTGAAGGAAGACAACTTTCATGTCCTCTAAACATGTCCTCTAAAATATAAGACATCAGAAATGATAAGTTTGTACAAAAGTTATGAATACTCACTACAGCCTTTCCTTTTATACCATGGGCCATGTTATTTAAGAGTATGCTGTCAAACTGAGATGTGACAAAAGATATGCAAAAAAATACTTTGGTATACACCTGAATTTGCCTCAATTACATCTGGCAAAGGACAGAATGAGCAATGCATTTTTGACAGACTAGCGATTAGTGGAAAGTGACAAAAGGACTGTTTTCAGCTCAGGCAATTGCACTGTTCAGTGTTGATCTAACTGAGCTGAGAGGAAAGAGCATTTCCCATGTCCAGCCTCCAAAGCTATAAGAAATATGCAGCAGTACAGCATTATCCTTCATTCACAGATGCTCAGCCTTGATTTTCTTGCCTCTGTCACTATATCCTGCCACTGTGGCCCCAGCCTGTGCATTGGGTTGAAATGTTTTGTTCCTATTTGCAAGTTTAGGCCAGGCAGCCTTTTCTGTGCCAGCATTCCTATTGGCATGACTCTCCTGTTGCTCTCAGAGGGCTTTTAAGATGAAAGCTCCAGGGGTGGGGTGGACTCCCAGATACTGACATAGGGAATGTGTGTAAGTAGCTGGGATAGATTCCAAACAGAGGAATTAAAATTTTAAAAATACTACAAAATTTTCATGTATAGAGATGAAATGTTTAACATATTTTCCCCTTTGACCGCTAAATGCCAGCACATTTATTTCATTCCTTTCATTTCATTTCAGTACATTTTCTTCTTGAAAGTGTGTGTCCTGGAAATAGACTGATTTCAGTACAACACATGGCAGAATAAAGTTCAGGCTCTCCAGTGGGATTTGGCCTCTGGTAGGCGCTGTAAAGATGATGGTACTGAAAATCAAGTATGTTGGCTTGGAGGGGAAGCTGGTGGTAATGAATGGATTGATGCTAGCAGACATGCTTTGTGCAGGTTTGAATCTTGCTTCAGTTTGTCATTTGTTCACATTCACTTGTACTGTTCTGAAATCATGGACTTGAGAAGGGCTTGTCTGAACAAGAATGTCCTACATGGATTACTTGAATCAGCTTATAAAACTGCAGTGTTAAACTGTGCAAAAGAGTGTGTGGAAATATTTTGTCTGGTTTTGGCTGTGCTTTTTTATGATTTTTTTTTTTTTTTTTTTAAATACATTGTAGATGATTGCCTCAACATTTGCTTTCAGCACGATGCTCTGGGAAAAGATTGGTTGCCATCCTGGAATGAACACATACAGAATTTTCAGATAGAAACGGTGCTCAGTTCTGGTTTCTGTATGAAATGGAAATTAATAGAAAGGAGGGCTTAAACAGTGGGCTATGTAGATTAGGCAGAAAACAAGCTATGTGAATTTACAGCATTCCATTTGCATTATTTTTCAATAGATCAGTCAATAAGGCTGTAGAGAGCTTTATTATATGTAGATGTCTTTGAATATGAAGATAGGAGATATATTATAATAGGACAAGGGATAATGGTGGGGGTTTTGATCTCAGCAGGAGCCTGTCAGTATCTGGGGGTGGCAGAGTGACATCTTCACATTGAAATAATGACTGCAGTTAAGTGTCATGTATCAGGACTTCAGTCAGGTGCCTGAGGCAATCCTTTCTCTCATGCTAATTTGGTTTCTGGCATTTTTATTTATATTTTTCTTTCTCTCAAACACCCAAGACAACTTAGAGTTGTAGATCACATAGGGAATCCCAAGCAAGGTGGGAGGTGCGACAGAGACCCCTCTCCACTGCCTTTCATGCCCTACTACTATGTTCATGGTGACATTGAATGCCTGGGCTATGATTTTTTTCTGCAGGTCAGAGTGCCAGGCACCTTTAAATTTTTTTTAATCCCCTTTCCTAAGAAAACAAGATTTATATAGTCATGTCTGATTTTGTCCTCCAATAAACTCAGAAATTGTTGGCTAATTTTAATGAAATGGCAGGAAAAATTATAGTGTCAGTGGCATTAATCTTCCATGGGTTTGAGGCAACAGGGTTAATGCCATGGCAGAAGT
Organism: Coloeus monedula; assembly: GCF_965178545.1. Lineage (NCBI taxonomy): Eukaryota > Metazoa > Chordata > Aves > Passeriformes > Corvidae > Coloeus > Coloeus monedula. The sequence goes on along the minus strand of NC_138785.1, from coordinate 11,575,506 downwards.
TGTGTTCAGCAGTGAGAACTTGCTCTGTGACAGACACTGGAGCAGACACCGAGGAATACATACAACAGATACATATCTAAAAATCCTTGGAATATCCAGGGAGCTACTCATTTCTTCTTGGCTTTCATGCAGTAGCTTTTCTGAGATTATCTTGGCATATCTCAAGTAAATTCCTAATCTTTCATGGCTTTCAGGTCTCATCTTCCATGGTCTTTCAACAGCATGGCCAGGCTCTCTTTTTAAGAACTAACATTCTTGCTTTAGCTGGAAGACTTAGACAGGTCACTGATCATTTCGGCAATGGGTAATTCACTGGCATGTGAAGGGGTCAGCTGTGATGGCCTGACATTGTCCTCAAGCTTTATTTAACTTGAAGAGAAAGCTCTCCTATGCAATTTACCCTGGCTCTGCACCATTGGTTACACAATGGAACTTTCTCATGAAGGTAACAAAGCCGGTTCTTGGAGTAATATCCATCTTGTGGTCCTGAAATATAGTAAACATAATAATCTATTTTCCCAAAGAAGAATGAGGTCTGTTTTTGGTTTGGGCTTTTTGTTTGTTGGTGTTCAATAATGCCTCAAATGTTGCCACACTTGAAAGGAAAATGTGCTACACTAAAAAGGCTTGGATCTATCAAGGAGCTAAAAACATCACTTAGTACCATGTCTACAACTGAGAGGACAAAATAATTGTGAAAGTCATACAAGGTGCTGCTTTTGATCATCTAATGAAAACTAATCAGCTGAAGAGCTGTGGGTTTTATGTGCAAAACCAAAGTAAAAAGAAGCAGGTTCATATAAAATCTTTGTCTTATTCACTGACTGTGTTTCACTAGTTTTTCAATCCAGTTTTCAAATTTACTCTGTGACCCTATTATATTTTAAACACATATATTTTATTCATTCCTCTTCTTTTCTGCAGCCAACTCTATAATGGCAATTTTGGCTATTCAAATGCTTATTTAAAAATTATTTATTGTGTTAATTTCTGTTTGAATGATACCAGTTATCTTTCTGGATGAGATTAATTTATTATTATTGCTTACTGGACTGATAACTTTTGAATCTGTCTGTTTTCACAAAACATGCTAAACTGATACAGAAAATCTAATTTTCACTGTCTAGAAAATATGATTTTCTTTGTATCAAAGAACATGGGTGAGAAAATGTCAGGTAATATGTTCCAGAAAATTATCACTCAGCACATTATATCAGATTTTTTCTGAATCCTAGTAAGACCAGCAAGTTGTTGAACTTTGGTTCCCTGAAAAAGTAAACCATTGACAATTTATTTACACATTATCTTCAAAATCAGTGCAGTGAAATGTCATAGCCAAACATACCATAAATATTGTCAGGAGAAAATCAATACAACACATGGGCTGCAAAAGCTACTGATGTAAAGAGAAAAAAGCATCACTACAGAAATCTTGGTAACAATTTTTAATGAAACATATATGAAAAATGCTGTATTTCTCCTTACTAATTAATAAGGACTCAAAGTGGAGCAACAGTCAGAAAAAAACGTGTTTTCCTTTCTCAAGTGGAGCCTTGGGACTCCATTTTGATACTATGTCTGTGCAACAAAATCTGTGTGTTTCTCCAATACCCACTGATTTTAGAAAGGATTCCATGTTGATGGCATAAAAATCCATCTTTCTTCACCTAAAGGAGTAGAAAAAGTATTTTTTTTTTATGGTAGCCTCTTTTCCCAGCATGATTTTACCACAGATTTTCAAAAGTAGTTATGTCTGACCAGTGCTCAAGAATTTCTGCCAGTGGCCCCTCAGAATAACACAAGAATTATCTAGATTAGGTTAATGGTGAAGTTTGGTAATCAATAAAAGGATAACAAAGAAAACATTCTCCTTTCAATTGTGATATGTGTTTCAGGGCTTAGTATGTATTTTCAGGATTTCAGTTTCATCAGACTTTTTCATGTAGAAACTAGTTTACAGAGGAAAGCAGTATTTCAGTGCAGATGTTGAAGGCACTGTCAGTTTTGGATTTTCCCAAGTCTGGTGAATATTCCAAAAATAAATACCCATTCTTGAAAAGCATTAAAGCAAAGGGGGCAGCCCAAATCCCACACCAATGTACAGCCCGTGCATGTATGGTACTGCCTCTGACACACAAGGAGCTGACAACTGGAAAAGAAGTGTCACGCAAATAATGTCGTTGGAAAAGAATAGCCCACACTAGCATTCCTGTGTGCCTGTCAGAAAGCGAAAAGGTCCACTAAAGATTCAATTTAGATTAGACCTCGACAGAGGTCTGCTCTTCCTGACAATCTAAAGCACGCCTGATTCTGAAGAGGGATGGCTGAATGAGGTCTTGCCCTACATTCTTTTTCTGTGTAGGTGCCAGCAGGCCATCAAGCAAGGATTTTCAGTGAAGGCAAGCAAAGGCAAATAATAATAATTTACCACAGAAATTGGTCCCAGTTCTGCACATTGTGTGCACCTTTTCTCCTGCAAAACATTAACTCCATATGAAGTGGTAACACCAGGAATTCCTTTACAAGAACTGACAGGGCATTCAGCAGCACCCTTACACAGATTTTCTATGTAGGTCACCATTGAATGCCTCACTGGCTCCATGGACCCCTTCATGTCAGAAAGTGACAATGACTGTGTCAGTTAGAATTTTAATGGGGGAGGTAGGATGTTAGAAGTTGAGATCATCTGAAAGAGAAGAGACTTGCCACAACTTACAGCAAAATGGTAGTAGGCTTTTAGCCATATGTTGCAGGTAAAGTTTTTCTTAGAATTGGCTGGCAGCATGGGACTGTCAGGATGTCGTCAGATTGCTGTTGCAGTTCCATTAGTGTCTGCTTAGGTTGTAAATAAAGAGAGTGAAAAACAGTCCAAGAAAACCTTGGTCTTTTCTGGAAGCCTAACATAACCAGCTGTAATATAAATTAATTAGCAGGTGATTCTTACTTTGGTTTGGAGATTTTTGTAATACAAAAAGTCACAGTGTCAACATCCATTTTCTATCTGATAAATGACAGATTGTCAACTCTTCTATTCTTAGATCTATCTACCATCTAGGTAGGAAAGCAAGCTTTCAGTGCTTCCTGTAAAGTCTTCAGGAGACTTGAATTACAGCTCATATTACTTTACTTAAGACTTGGATTTGGAAATTTGCCTTTCACTTTATTCTACCTCTAGCTGGCAAATTAAGCTGTTGCTACATCTCCTTCCTGTGTTGGAGAAAATTTTGTTCAAGTACAATGAAGGGATCTGAGGTGCAGCTTCAGACTTATCCATCTTCCCACTGTTGGCCACACAAATCTTGAAATGGAGAAATTTTGAAAAAACCCCACCATTTGGGGTCCCAAGAGGAACAGATATCAGGTATCTTTCAGAAAGGCTGCTCCTTGCCTTCTGAAATTGCAAGGAATAAATGAAAATATTTTCTTGCAAGGAGAACTGGCAGAGGTGTTCCCAAGTCATCCTCCTGGACGGAATATTGTAGTTATCTTAGGAAAGGATCTGACTGGTGTCGATTAAATATTAACTCCTTTAAAGAATGACTTAAACAGGACTGAGACCATTCTGCTTGAGGGCTTCTGGGAGTGAAAATCCCAGTTTTCATGTCCTCAATGCATCAAGGTTTTTACTTTTATGAAAAGTAAAGGAAAATTTAATTTGGAAAATTAGATAAGGTTTCTGATGGGCAGCTCTGGTACAGTATCTGTCTTGCTGAGATCTATGTACTTGTTATCCTGATACTGTTAGTTATGCTCTGAAAATAAGCTTACCTATTTGAAGCAAATTCTAGCACAGAATTTTGTGGGGAAAAGTGGATATTGTAGAAGATAAAACACAGCAGGACTCTGAAACTCACAGGAAGGAGTAATTTTGAGAAGAGGGAATGGGGAAGAAAGTGTAAGATTTTCAAGATCTGCACTAGCATGGTAAGAATTTAGATTGTTAAGATTATTCTGGAGCATAACACAATGTCTTTTTAACCTTCCTTTTAAAAGACCCCCTTCACTTTCATGAAAATAGTCCTTTTTTCACAAGGCAGCTTAAACCTTCATCATTATATGACTTTTCTATAATATACTACAGAAATGCAATTCAAAGATAATGGTGTCAGAGGGCATTACATTTAAGGGTAAAACAGAAATAAGGAGAAACTGGTGTTATTCAAGAAATGTTCCTTATTTCCCTCAGCAATCATATTTGATATGTATTAATTTTTAGAAGACAACTCCAGGAGAAATATTTTCTTAAAAATAAAATTGTTGCATAAGCTTGTGACCCTTGTCTTTATTACTGTCTATAGCCTCCGGAGGTTCTCACCAGATGGAAGAGATATTTTTCTATTAGCAAAAACTCAGTTGAACAAAGAAAAAAAAAATCCGTGCCCCAAAAGAATAGCTTCATGGAAAATTATATTAAACAGTGAAATAACCAGGAAAATTGGAGCTAATTTAGATTGACAGTGTTTTCAAACATGGCAGAACTGAGTGAACTTTTTAGACAAAAATGTTGTGCTAGATCCCTAGAGGATGTAAATAATCATATCCATTTTCTTCCTTGTGAGATAAAACCAATATTTTATTTTTAAAGGCAGTTGAAAGAGATGGGAGTCCAGATTCTCAGAGGCTCAAATGATCAGTGTAAGCAGGATAGAATGTCTGAGGCTGGATAAGTCTCAATCCTACTCTCTTTATCTTGGAAAGTTGCAAAGGATAAAAATGGCCTCCAAATAATTGAGATGATCTTGATCTAAAGCCTCTGGTTTCCATGAGGGTTTTTTCATTCATTCAGAACAGTGAAATTACATTATTTCTGAAATGTCATCACTCTTCTACTTGAAAGGCAGCACAGAATCAGCACATTGTTAGAAGTGGGGAATATATTTGCAGAGTCACTTTATGATCTGTGAGTCTGCTGTACAACATCAGACTTCTCTGTAATGTGATATTCTTCCCAACCTCTAGGCAAGGAAGAGTCAAAGGACTCAGGGAGTTCGAGAATTTTAACCTAGAACACATTGTGATCCTAAAGATAGAGCATAAAGAACTGCAGTTCCTGGGAGAAAAAAGGGGAGTCCTCTAGGCCCTGTGTTCTGCTTTCTCCTTACCCAGGGAGAACAGGTGTTTCAGTGAGTATTGGAGGAGAAAGAGAGTTGGGTGATATTAGCCATCTGCCCGAAGACAGATTTCCTGCTGTGGGGGTAAGAAAGTGAAAGACTGGTATGCTGGACACATTCTTGATCCTCTCTGCTACCGAGTTGCTGAAGCAGGCATCAGGCTGCAAATGATTGCCTTTTCTTTGAGTGATTTCATGTAGTCCATGCAAACTGCATCCTCTAGGTATAGTTTAACTGCCCCTCATGTGGGAGCTACTGCTTCTCCTCTCAGATCTGATACCTGACTAAAAAGAAGCTGGGCTTGCCATTCACTCCCCTCTCTGATGTGGGGGCAAATCTTGTGTTTTAGCAGGGATCCGGTGAATGAATTTGATCAGCTCAGTCAAAGAGGCCTGTGGATGCCAGTCTGTGAAGACTTCAGAGATCACATAACCAGTGTTTCCAGCAGCATTTGGCAATAACTCAGAGAAGCAATTACTGTCTCATAAAAGAATACAAGGTGAATAACCTTTTCCACTAATGTAGAAATGTTCCTTGCCATTTTCTAGGGATGGAAGGCTGTGTCTCACTATGTGTTTCATGGAAAAAAAAAAAAAAAGAGGAAATGCACAATTAATGTAGTTTACAACTCACTTTTTTGGACTACTGATGTCTTGATATGTAGTTGCAGGCAGGTAAATACCATTATTACAAGAGACTAGCAGTTCTGGGAGAATGGTAGCTAATTCAGGTCCTTCCTGCTCACATGTTGATGTGGGGATTTTTGTGTTGGGAGGGTTTTTTTGAAACATCATCAGTGAAAATTTGTTCGAGACACAGAGGAATTTGAAGAATACTAGGAAAGAAAAGTTCCTATTTTTGTTATTCTAAAAATTATAAGCAGTCTCCATAGAATATAAATGCAGTGCAAAAAAGTTCTGTTATTATCTTACAAATACCAATGAGAATGAGTCAATTAATGTGTAATTGTGCCAAGGGTTGTACTTATAAAGTGTAGAATGTGTAAAGTACAAAGTGAGGATTTCTATTCAGTCACAGAACTAAAATTAGGCTATGCTTTGAGTTGTCTATGGCAGAAAACAAAACCTTCAAATTAAGAAAATGAAACCCTTTCATAGTTTTTTATGTTTGAGCAATTAAAACATCTCATAATTCCACAGGATATGAGATCCAGTGGAAGCCTCATTGAAATAGACTGGAACAGGTCCACTACATCACATTCATGATTTGAGCAACTAAAACATGTTTCAAGTAAAGTAAAATGACAAAATGCTAAATACCAATCTTGATTTCATTTTAATGAATTCCAGTGATGGATGGTTCTGACATATGTGTGCTTTCAGTTTTCACATAAAGTATTTGAAGTTCAGTTGTATAATGTGGTTTCAAACACTGAAATATTGTAAATAAGTTTTATAAAACAACATAGAAGACCATTTTTTTTCCAAAATATTTTTGGCAAAAAAAATAGCAATGTTAAATGTATTTTTGACAGAATAAGTTTTGTTTGGCAGTTTGGACTAGATCTGAAGTTTCAAATGTCAGCTTGAAAAATTCTCAAACTGAGACTACTACTCTATGAGGTCTCAGTTTGTTCTTGCTCAGTTTATTGGAAAAAATGTTGGAAGAATTTAAGCAATATCAACATGCATCCATTCACATGTGCTTCTTTGTCTGCAGTCATGTTTTAAATGTGCTAAAGGATGAACAGTGTCCACACTTATCTGCTCTTTTTGTTACAAAGAATGGCAGTAGCTTCTGCTCAGAATCGTATTCCAGACAGTGAAAACAAAAGGACGGAACAGCTGTGCTGGAAATAGAGATTTTGTCTGTGTTGTCCCATCAGCTTGAGATCCCAAGCGTTTGGTGGACAGGCCAAACCAACTTTTGAACACGTCTCCTGCTGTAGCTGGGTTCTTTAGCTTCTCTCCGTAGATAAATTGAAGTTGATTTACATTATTTCCTCTTCACTTCATTTCTGCTTTTGCATGCTTACTTGATTCACCAATGACCTAATTTTTCATCATAACCTCTTTTTGCTGTGATAAAATTTGCAAAATTCCCAAGAAGGTACTTTACTGGTCCTTCAACTTTATTTAAAGGACTGCTTTTCTCCTTAAAATACTTTGCCTCTTTCCACAATAAAAAGGGCAAGGGATAAAAGGGATTTGACATGTACGACTGAGTAAAAAATATCCATTTACCTCCAATAAGAGTTTTCTTACTTTCATAATTAGGAACATCCCATTTGAATACTTTTTGCCTGTTTTGCACCACCCCTCTAGGAGTAGGTCTCCAAGAAAACCAAAGGTAAATTTATGGTCTGGAAGAAGCTTCTGGGCTAAATTCAGAGCAGACCTGACATAGGCTGTCTGGTTAGGCGTGGATGTGGTTCCTGATGGGTTTTCATAAGGTTAAGGATGCTGTTAGGATTGGGATTAGTATTGACACCTGTAGCTACTGCTGAACACTGGCTGGAGACAGGAGAGGTTGGAAGAATCAAGAGGTTCTGCCTGAACCTGGTGGTATAAATGATACCATTTTCCAAGTCTGATAAAACCATCTGGGCAGATGGGGCTATGATTAAGCTTAGGCTCTGAAAGGGTCAGAGAGCTAAATTTATGGTAATTAGAAAAATTTTTTGTTAGATTAAGTGTGTTAAGGTTAATAAGAATAGTTCTTTCGTGCAGTCCAGTGACTTAAGCATTCTGAAAATAGTAGTGGACTGCTAACTATATTTTGAGCAGATATTTAACTTTTATAATTCCCCTTTTGACATAACCTAGGTGTGTTCTAGGGCTTTGTGTGTCCTGAGGACTTCATGTTTGGGAACATTTGAACAAATAGGAGTCATAATGCAAAAAGTATTCTAGTTTTTGTGTAGATATGCATGTCTCTGCATATTTTAGAATTGTATCTGTGATTTTGCTTCAGGAAGAAACAGGCTTAATTCCCAATACTTCAAAACATTGCAGCGGTTTACATGTTTTGCTGTCTATCTATCCACACTGCTCCATGTGCATTACATATACAGACACACTACTGTATATTATCATGCAGGTGGGTTTAAGCACATTATAATATGTATGTAGTAACACACAGACACACACAGTTAATATGTTTTATAGACTACTAAAACTATATTCGTTACAAACTACTAACAAAACCCCAGACCATGACATGACAAAAGAATTAATTTCTTTTAAAACCTTTCTGGTTTTTTTCTGGATTGCAGAAGAGTATTTATTAAGCAAGAACAGTCTTTCAAACATACAAGATAGTACACTTCCATTAATTGATTTGTTTTAGTGACAGAGAAAAAGTAACACTTGTGGTAGAACAACCAACACACACCAAAAATTGCTATCTGGTTCCACACCATTTCATAAGACTTCCAAACAAAACAATTCCTTTTTTTTACAAAATTGTCCTTCTATAATTTGTTCTAAAACCTTTAATTAAAACATTTGGCAATGGGGATGTTGTGGGTTTTCTCTTACATTTCAGTTTAAAATATTTTGTGTTATTTTCTTTTAAAATGTAACTGTGTTGAAAATCATGGTTTCTCTTTGCTTCAGGTGACAACATTCCAAAAGAATGAGTATGACATATTTTGGTAGTTTGATTTTTGCTTTGACTATACAACTTTCTGGCAGCTTGTCTTACTGAGAAATCTTAGGTTATAACTGAAGTTAAACCATCCTCTAATTTTCTCACACATCGCTTTTTCAAAAGGGATAAACCAAAGATTTTATGCTGAATTTTACCCAGCTGTGTTTGATGGCATAAATGAGGGCAGAGGTTAAGCCTGACTGAAATTGGGACCTTCTAAAGAATTCAGCTGTGGGCATGTGAAAAGCAAAGCAATGCAGCTTATTCACAGCATCATCGCTCTTTTGAATCTGATGCTTTGATATGATGATTTGATACCAGTAAAATGGTCAAACATATTTTAAAATAAAAAGAGCAACTGAGTTGAGTGATAAAATAGTACAAATTGGAAATTTTTCATGTTTCACAAACTGCACAGTGCCACAGAATGAGACTGGAATATTTTTAATTACCCTTAAATGTGACTAAGCTGTGTGTAGGTATCAGAAGCAGGTAAGTCAGAGGAAGAAACCTTACTCCTCAGTAAGGATTTGGACCAACTGAGATAAGTCAACATATGTAGAAAATTAAATCTGATTTAATAATGATGAAATTAATAGAAAATTTTATTTTCAAAAATATGAAGGTTACTACTTTATTCAGTTCAAGAAGTGAGAAAAGAAATAACTGAGTGGACGGATATCATCACGGAGAGAAACCCCCTCAGACAGCAAGCTTTTAATTAAATCATTACAGATGCTGACCTAGGCATTAAGGGAAATCAATGTTTCTGGTTTGTACAGCATTTAAGGACATACAAGCAGATCCAGAAGTGAAGAGTGAAAAGCACCAGAATTCATGTGTGCATTGGCTTTACTCCTCCTGGGATCACTAAGGTCATTGGCAAAGCTCCTGCTGACCATAAAGTCACACGCTCAGGCCCAACTGCTCACACTGTTGTTTGGTTTTTGTTCATAAAGAAAACAGAGATTTATGAAACTGGAAAAACAAAAATTTCCTTGGGGTAATAGTGAGCTTCAAGAAGTTTAACAGCATTGGAATCTCACTGCAGCTGCAGTATTGGCCATTTTCCTTTACACAGGAGTTTGATGGAATTCTCTGTACAAAAAAATACCTGACTCTATTTGCACTTTTTAAAAACCCATGGCCTTTACTGTACTAGCAGTGCTGTTTTTAACACTAGATGTAACAAAAAAGGGATAGAAAACTTCTTTATAGAGATATATGTGCATTGCTAGGACTAGCAGTATTCCTTTTGGCTTGATTTTGTCTCTTTAGGTCAGGGATGCATGGAATGGGCTATTAACTTTTTCATGTTGGGCCCCTTCTAGTCTGCTAAACACGGAAGGCATGCAAGGTAGGTGATGGTGCTAAACAAGTTGCTTTAAGCACAGCTCCCAGGTATTCATCACTGAATGTAAGCCAGAAGATACAGTAATTGTTCTGTGTGAGAAACAGCATCTTTACTAATAGATGTTGTCTGAGGCTTGAAGTTTAGGATTTGTTGGATTATCAAAATTCCTTCCTTTGCATTAGTGATTTGAAATATCTCTTCATCAAATAAAATAATTTAGGTGGGATATGCAGTCATGTATAAGTAAACCAAGAAAGAGAATCCTAGTACTGGATGTCATTTACTCCCTACTCTTTGTAAATCTTACTGGGACTGTAATCTCCTCAGGGCAGTCACTGTCTACTATGCTGTGTTTGTGCAATGCCTAGCAGAACATGCCTCTACTTTTTCTTGCCTTCTGAGTGCTGTCTCAATACAAAATAAGTAACATCATTATGATTCCATTGTATTTCCTTCTTGTAATCAGGCCTGTCACAATACAAAAAATAAGACCACCAAGACTCTTAGCTATAATATTAGAACTGACTGCAGCAAGAAGCACTATTCTTTATTCTGAAAGAGAGTCCCTGATAAAAGTAGAATCTAAGACCTTTGAAAGACCAACTACAATTTATGCTTTATGTGGCTCTGTGGCAGGTAGTACAGTCTTCGAATAGAGGAGAGTAATGTCTTAACATCTATATCATTATGTGAGTTAAATGAGTTGTGGGCATTAGTAGGTAATGAACCGTAAGTTCTACTAACACTGAAGTTTAGAAGGTTATAGTGGAAACCTGGACACAGCTATGTTTGAATTTAGCCTATTAGCTCAAAATAGATCATCACCCCAAACTGTGAATTTTATATTCATGAATAAGCCTCCATAATTATAGAAGTAAGAGCAGCAATAATTACAATACATAATATGTAATCACTATTAAATAGGAGAACATTCCTTTGTTCAAATAGTCCTGTTGGTACTGTGGTGAGTAAATTCATAGGGGACTGAGTGGAAATTCATTTCTAGGCATTTGGAATTTGACTCCCAAGTTTTAAGATTAGTCTGCACACCACATTCCCATTACTTGTTCTTGTGATTGTGATTTTTGTAATCAACCTCATAAATGCATAAAGTATATAGCATTTTAAATATTCAAAGTACTGTAGAGTCATTACTGATAATTTTGCCCCTTTTATCCCCCCACAAAAAGAATAATTTCTTACTTCTCAATGTCTTTTTTCCCCCTCAGTGAAGTGTTATGTTCAGTGATGAATACTGAGAATTTCCAGGGTCTCTCAAGTTAATGCCTGATTAACTCCTGCTTCAGATTTGATGAGATCTTTCTCTGCCTGTCCTGAAACTGTGCTTGGACAGACTGGGGAATGGCAGATTATGATGCAGAGCTGGAAGTGCCAGAGACAGGAGGGCAAGACTCAAAATATGAACAGGTGGGAAACGAGATCTGAGAGAATTAGGAACCAACATGTTTTACCTACACATCCTCTTGTGTTTGGGGTGAATCAACTGATTCCCTAAGCAGGAAAACTGACAAACAGGGCAAAAACTGGGGGACAGGTTGAATTCACCTGGAGCTCTCTGCAGCCCTGATGAGTATGATATCTGTCCTAGGTGAAGTCTCTAAGATATCAATAACAGCACTTGTATACACGCTTGCCTTCGAGGCCTGAAATGTCATACAGCTGCTCTCAAATTTCCATGCACTACTGCCTAAACAGTCAGCCTCTTCTGTTGAGGACACTTAACAGGATTGTAGGATGCAAACAGTGCCTTGTATATGCATACAACTTGCTTGGTTTTCTTCAGCATCCGTCTGTAGGTGCTGCAAATTGCATGTTTAGCTTGTGCCTGAGCGGGCAAAGATTGACCGCTGTGGTCTAAAGAATCCACCTTTGCCCCACATGCTGCTGCTTATGTGAGGATGAGGAAGGCAATGGCAGCCCATATAAATAGCACAAATCCAAAGCAGATATTGTCCTACCAACACATCTGCCTCAGGTCTGCCAGGAAAAGGTCAGAAAGCTTTATTCTCTGAGATCCACAGATCTTTGGGTTCGGCTTCTGGTTCTGTCTTGTCTTCAACTCACATTTTCAGGAGTTTCTCCTTGCCCAGAAGGGCAGGGAAGAAAAGCAGGTTAATCAGAGGCAGGGAATGGGGGATGGATGTTACGATGCCTTTGGCGGTCGGGAGGAGGGTGGAGTTCTTTGTCTAGGATGGGTTGTGGAGTACGGGATGAGGTGGAGAGAAAACATGTCAGCAGAGGAACAGGGGAAGGGGGAAATGAAAAATTCCTGTTCCTCATGGTACCTTTCAAAGTGTCTTTCAGACACAAGACCTAAGCTGCCATATTTTTCATGGACAGCTTGCTCCCAGGCCTTCTCAGTTAAACCTGCTTAATACTCTTTTGCCTTCTACCAGCCTTTTCCCTCCCCCAGCTCCCCATGCTACCTCTTCCAACCCTGAAAAATACGATCCTTTTTCTGCCTCACATTCAATTTTGTTTTCATTGCTATATAACTTCTAGTCTTCTGTGCTATAAGTTAGTCCAATAGTGTGGAATCATCTTGTTGTTAATGTGCATGGTAGGAAATTATTATAATCTTACTGAAAGTAACCAATTGACTTAACTTTAATGCTGAACAAGTTCTAAATAGGCATCTTGAAAAAATAATGCTGCACCGAGATGCCCATTCCATCAAAATTCTTTAAATCAGACTTCAGGTAAATAGAATACTAGTGAAGGGCAAGGGCTTTTCTTGTTTGCTCAACAAGTCTTTGCAGAACAATAAATATATTTCTATTAGAATGTGACTGGGAGATAATCCTATAATGAAATGCACTCAAGTATTTTCAATTACTTGTTCAAAGGGAAGTACTTCATAAAAGGGAGCAGTATTAAGTGTGATCTGAAAGGAAACTCTTCCCAGTGCCTAGCTAGAGGAGCATATGCCAAGGTAAAATCAGATGTAAAGTGTCAACTGTTGGTTGGTTGCATTATAGGAATGAACCCTCTTGAAACTACAGATCAGTCTGTCTGATTTCTGTGCTGTGTTTCAATGCACAGTGAGCTCTTTTGTCTGTGGTTTTCTGTTTTAATTGTCTATAGTGTTGCTAAGTACCTAAGAGAGCCAAGGCATTTGGCTTAATCTGGAAGGAGTACACTAAGAAATTACATGCAAAACTTCTAATCTATCCTTAAATTGAAAATGTTGCTGTTTTCTATGAAAATATTAATCCAGGAGTGATAATTAAAATCTGAAATTCTTTATAATAGCTTTTATTGACCATCAAGCAGATGTGTAATGCAGTTAAAATGCACAGAATACAATATGAAAAAAAAATTCTCTTTAAAGCCATTTTTTAAGGTTCAGAACACTGATCTTATTTATACACACCCCCACTATCATGTCCACTCTCATAAGTACTATTGGCATATTGTTCCTAGTGGGCTGAGTTAAAAACACCATGAGTCAGACTGCTGTTTCCAGGATTCTATAGGAATCAGGACAAACTTAACATAAAGTATAACTAACTAATTGTTTTCATGTTCTTCATGAGGAGCTTAATTTCCTGGTGAACAGCACAGAACGAAAGCATGACACCATCCATTATTATTATCTGTCATTCTATAGTTTAAGAAAACTGACACTCAAAAGCCAACTGGACATGGTTGTGGCCAACCTCCTCTAGATGACTCTGCCTGACCAGAGTTGGTTGGACCAGATGACCTTTAGAAGTCCCTTCAATCTCAACCATCTGGTGATTTCTAAACCAGAGCTTAAGCCTTTACCTAAATGGAATTCCAAGACAAGTGTTTTATATGCTCGGACACGAACAGACAAATGTTTCATGGCATTTCCGAATTCTTTAGTGAAGATGTAAATCTTCTCTGTGCAATCCCATGACAGTTATCCTTTTCCTTTGCATACTTTAATAGATGGACAATATCTTTACATGCTTCTCTATAGACCAAAAAAAAAAAAAAAAGATTCAGGTCTGTGCCTGACTTACACCTGCAGAACTATATGCCTTGCACATTGCTAAAGAACACTCACAACTAAATTGCCTGCCCATTATGACTGAAAAAAATCTCATCTCACATCTATTTTTATTAAATTTAATCAAAATTTGCTAGAAAAATATAGGTATAATGTTTTTTATTATCTTAAATGAGTTTTCATTAGAACTTTGATCCAGCAAAAACCCAGTCTAGTAATGGAATTTCTAAAGTTACTTCTACTAAGTACAGCACTACAAACACCTTTGGGTGTTCGTGACTAATCATGAGGTATATAAAGCATGTGCTAAAAATGAAATCGTAGGAAAGGACGAAGTGTGTGAGCACTGAAAACACAAGGGTTATTTTCAGTCTTTCAGCTACAGCTGTCAGTTCAAGGAAAATTTTGATCCCTTCGTGGAAATTGTGCATTTACCCCCAACAATATATCTCCCTCCAAATCAACCTGGCACTCATGAGCTGTCTACTTTGCAAGCTTACTAGAAAAATATGCTTGAAAGAGAGATTTTTATTACTCATTCCTTCATCCTATTGCTAGATCAGCAGCCCAGTCATGCCTTTTTTGTTTCTGGTTTTGTTAGTGCTACTTTTTTTCTTTTTATTTTTTTAATTTACAGGTACTCTAATAAGTGTATCATGGATGTCTAAGATTTAAAGAGAGATATTGTTGTGATTTAGTCTAATGGTTATAATTTATCATCTGCTGTCTGTTCCATGAAAGAAGTTGTACAACTGCATGTGTTTCAAGAATTTTTTTTTAATAAACTTGGTGTTACTTGAACACTTCCAAGAAGAGGTTATATAGTTCACTGAGCTAGACAGATTCTATTTATGTCAACTATTACTGTTGCAGTAATAATAATAATAAATACCCCTTTAATTTCTTAGAAGTTGTTTGAGAAATCCTCCAACGTGAAGGGCCAGAATGCAGCAAAGATTTTCACTTTTGGTGTTTTTTTAACTGTTCTAGCGAAATACTAAACACTAATATGCAGTTTAAGCCTGCAATGCTCTTGAGAGCTCAGATTAATCTTTCAGAGTAGGTTTCCTTTTGATGGTCTGAGGACATTCACAGTCAAAACTCATTTGTGTTTTCTTCTGTGGTAGTGTGATGGCTCTGCAGGGAGGAAAGGACTGCATACATTTGTTCATTAACCCTCACTTTGGTAAGAAACCCTCTCTGGGACCACACAGACATAGAAATGGGAGCACAAGAGAACGCATATCCAGTTTGTTAACCTGGTTGTAAAGCTTACAAATTACTCCTGGCCATGTAGTTTGGAAAGCTATTACTAGGATGTGTGCTTTGTCTGCATGGAACTTCAGCATTGCTTAATTGGTATGTTCCCTTTGGATACTTGGTTGAAAAGTTCAGTTTGTCACAGTTAATCTTTAATCCACAGCAACTCCAAAATGTGCTTAGTGCACTGAATATGCTGAGTAGTGCATGTTGAGGATGGAACAATAAATTGAGAGGTCATTTGTGTGCAGTGAAGTGTGATTAGGGATCTCTGTAATTTGCAGGCCTCTGAGCTCAAAAGGGCAATAGCTCTGTACTGACAGTGCACAGAATGAGTACTGTGGGTTGACCTCTGGGCCAAACACATCCCCATCTTTCCACTCACTCCCCTCCTCAGCAGGGGGACTTCCAAAAGTGTTTACCTGCAAGACAGGTGGATGGCTGGACAGCTAGTTAGATATTTTCAGTAGCAGGGGATAAGAGATGTTCAGGGGTTCTTTGTTGGCTGATTACAGTGCACAGCTGACAAGAACTTTTCGTATGTGCATTGTCTGCTTTTTGCCATTTAACATTGGATCTTATGTATGTTCACATGAGTCCCTAAGAAAGATTACACCTCTAGCAACTCTATGTTTAAAGAAGGACTGTGAGGGTAAGGAGACAAATTACATATTTATGTCAGCAGGCATAGAAAGATTACTAATTTTGACTTATTTATAAATATATTTGAGGTTAAATAGCAAGGAAAAAGGAACTAATTTAATTAGAGAAAATATTAGTTGTTCTTTCTTTTGATCCTGCGATCAAGAGCCTGGCCATGAGTGAGTTTACCACTTCGCTGTAGTTGGGAATATCCTTTTAGCTGAAAGGTGTATATCAGTCTGAAATTTGACCCTTACAGCAGAGGAGTTGCTACCAGTGACTCATCTCAGTTACCTTTCTCATTTTCTTTTGCTTTTATAAAATTCTTTCAAATTCCTGAAAAGAAGGCATCTAAACAATACAGCATTGATAGCTGTCCACAGCAGAAGGCTGGTGATGCACAGACTTCTGTAAATTCTGCTTCTCATCCCAAGGAGTTGTCATCTCATTGCTCCTCAACTTCCTTGTTCTAAGCAGGATAATGCCATTCTCACAACCCAAATGAAAGGCTGTGTCCTGGAGGCATGATCTAACCCTGAAGGTGTAACCATATGCTTTAAGGGATTTCTTTAAAAGCCTAAAGCCTAACTCAAAGAAATGCTGGAAGGGAGACTATAAGGAAGATGATAAGACAAAAAAATTAGTAATATACAAAACTAAAATTAAATTATAGTCATCTGGCTCATGTTCAAATAATTTATTTTGCTTATCAATTTTTAAAAATTTTCTCTTTATTCTTTATTTAACCCTCTACCCTCAGCAAGGGTGTTATATTGAATTTCTAACTCTTGAAATGATTACAGAGAAGTTATAAAAATTCAGACTTATGTTTTACAGTAATGTTCCCCTGTTAGAATATATTCTGAGAAAGTTTTGAGTATTTGTATGTGGAATAAAAATGGAGTTAAATCTCCTTTGATTCTAAAAGCACTTGTATATATTTTGGACAACTCACATCTCTGATTTTAATTAGTAAAAAGCACTTTCAGGTCTTTCATCAAGGAAAAATACAAGAAATTTCAAGCACAATGTGGATTTTACCATTATATTTGCAAAACAAGAATGAGTTTACAATTCATTGTAGAACTATTGCCAAAGGTACATATCAGATAGTATTTGAGCAATCTTGGAAAAAATCTACAAGAAACACTTGTATTCAAAGGAGATTGAGTTTTACATTTACACAAGGAATGGAAAATTCTTAACGGCTTTAGATACAGCCAAGATTTTTACTGTTGAGCTGGTTTTTCTGGATTGACTGAGAACCATTATTGACTTACTTTAAGTTGCCTTTTTTTGTTTGTTTGAAGATAGTGAAAGTTGAAAATTCCAGTAAGACTTTTTGGAGTAGAGAATAAAAACCACTGTAAATTTCCCTCAAGTACTGAGAAAGTTTGAGAATGTAATCTATACTCTTTATATGCCACTAGGTATTTTCCTAGGAATTGTGAAAAATGCAAACTACTTCGCTACATGATTTTTGACAAAAAATATTTATTCTCTTTTTACAATAACATCAGTTGACTTATAATAAACCTCCAGCTTAAGTTGCTTCAAACACTGTTTCTCAAGATGCAATATGTTTCTGGTAGAAAATATTTTCAAGTAAAAAAAATTATTTGCAACTCTGCTTACAAACCAGAAAACAACCAGTGATGAAGCATGATTAGATTTCTGAGCTCTCTTGAAATGCTTTTGTTGTAGCAACAGCTGTGAGAGAATATTGTTTGAAGTAAACACCTTTTCTTTGCAGAAATATTGTCCAGCTGCACTGTTCAAGTTACAAGTTACAACATATGTCCCCGTATCCTAACTATTGTGCGAAGTGTAACTCCCTTAAAGAGAAGAGGGCTGTAGAAGGAAGCACATACAATGCTTTTTACCATTAATCAAGAAGGTGGGAAGGGTAAAGGCAGATCTTGTTTTTTATCATTAATAAACAAAAGTGTTCCCAGCACGGGATGGCATTGTAAACAGTGAATATGTTACTTAGTTCTTACTTCCTTTATCTCAGAACCTTGAGATTTGCTAGTCTCAGCATTCAGGGGCATGATATGCAGCTAAGAAAACAGCTGTGCATTATCTTCCTCCTCAGTTTCCCAGAGTTTGGATGATTGTGGTGGTTACAAAGTACTTTAGGTGTTAGAGATTACCATTACTGAGTTGGTTTGCACTTGAAATGCTACTTGTAGCTGGTCAGGGAGAAAGAATGCTCTGGTTTCAACATACAGTACTCCTTGAGTTGGTCATGGTGTGCAGACTTGGAAGATGCAGGTAACAGCTTAGTGAGAGGAGTCACAGATATCTGAGTGTTAAATTCCAAATATTGTCAACTTTAATATTTAGTGTTTGGAATAACTTCAAGGACCAGAGGGAAAAAGAATACTTTCTATGCCTTCATCCTATCTTATAGCATATTTGTCAACAATGCTATTATTTGTGTCCTGTCCCTTTAGGTCAATGCAGCTTAAAATTGCTCCTTGCTTTCTGGGACTAAATGCAGACTCATTAATTCATGTGGCCAAGCCCAAATAGGCTGTGCTGTGCCTGTTGGCCTCCCCAGCCTTTCTTTTTATTTGTATATGCATAGAGGCCTTTCATAAAGTCCAGAGAACACAGCTTTGAAATTTTTATTTTAAGGCAGCTTTCCTGGAAGAAAATGTTCTGTATAAACACCATGTTCCAAGATAGTCTCACAGCTATCATCACCATCCTACTTGGCTGGCAGTGGGACTTCCAGGAGCTCCGCTGCACAGAGACAGAAATTATGGCTTCTCAATAGCTGTTTCCAAAGAGCCACTGGCTGCTGGTGATGGTGCCTTTCCCTGTGCACTGAGGAGGACAGGGCATCATTTCTGTAGCTTGACTTAACTGTCAGTCACCAGATAACTGAGACCCTATACAAGCATGTTATCTGCGGAAGCTTATGTCCCAGCTCTGATGCCCCCTTTGTGGAAGTTTGTCTGCTTAAGATTCCTTCACCACTGCTGAAATAAGTCACTGACTATCCAGAATTATCTGTGCTTTCAGAAGATCCCAGAAGGTCACGATGGGGAAAAAAGGGGACATAAAACTGACAACCCCCCCCCCATTTAGGTCTTTAAGACAGTGCTTAACATCTGCATCTTATCTGTTGTAGCTGGAGAACTTAAAACTTACACACAACTTCAGAAATTCACTGAATTCTGTCTAAGTTGTCCCAGATAGATCTTCATAATTTATTAGTGGTATAAAATACTGGAAGATGAGGTCCTAAAAAGGAATTATGCAATTTGATAAAACTACCCTACAGCCAAGGGATTTTGGTTAAGTTAACTTATCCAAATGACTGATACCTACTGCTAGGAAGATTGTCTGGGGTAAAATAAAGCCCGGTCACTGTCCTGCAGTAGGAATTATAAGAGAGAGAAATGTTGTCTGAAGACTTCAGTTAAAACTTTAAAATGTCAAATGATGCATGAAAGCATGAAGCTTGTTATAGAAAAAAGTTGCAGAAATTATTCATAATGATCTAATTTTCTTTGAATTAGTTGTAGCAAGCTTGCCAAAGGAACAACCAAAGGAAATGTAATTTCTCATTTGTTATCTTCAACTAATAAATTAAAAAGAAGATTTTTGGAAAATATGATTTTAAAAGCCACAATTAAGATTAATGAGGAGAAGAAATTCCCAGCTGTTATAATGGATTATGATTAACACCTGCTATTCAGTATCACTGCCTCAGAGGACAGGGGAGTTTCAGGTACTACGGACTGAATACACTGACCTGAATGCCTTGAGATTGACCAAAAGTATGGTTTCACTTCTCAGTACTGCATTGAAAAACAGTAGATTCTACCAATCATAAGAAATACTAGATTTTTTCTTTTCTTGATACAGAAAATTCTGGCTCATTGGGAAACTAATGGCTCAAAAGACCCCCGAGCTGGGATTACTAGTATGTCCTGTATTACTGCAAGACTATAGATTTCCAGTTAACTGCAGGGAGTATGTGACTCTTAGAAGAGCTGGGAAAGGCAACTTTTAAAAAGAATTATTTCTCAGTTTTATCTGTGGCACAGATACACTGTTTCAATTAATGTTATCATTGTTTGTGTCATATTTCAACAACATAAGTATATTTTAAATTTCTCTTAAATTCTCTTTTGTCACTTTATCGAGGTCTGTTGTGTGTGGTAGAGCAGCCATTAAGGTTCTGTAAGGATTACTGATATACAATATTTCATCTTGAAAAGCTGAATGCAGTTCTTTCCTGAAAGACATTAAATAAAAAAAACCTGCAAGCTGATGGATTCTGTTCACCTGACAACAAAATACTGTATTTCGGTCTAATGAAGGTTCTTTCAGCAACACTGTCAATGTATCTTAAAATTTGATTTCAAGAAAGCATCTTGACTTAGAAGAAGTTGCTTGCAGTTCTTTGTTTTCCTTTACTAAAACTTGTAAAAGCAGTACATTAGAAACAGTTCTAATGTACAGGAAAGCCCTGAGGAGTATTAAGTCCCACTAGGAAAAGAAAAAAAGGGGCAAAATTTGTATGGCTGAGGACTTTGTGGAATTACAGTCTGGAGGTGAAACCACGCTGTTGTTTTTCCTTGCCTAGGGAATTCGAATACAATGAGAGACTGTGTTACAAGATAAATCTTATATAAATATTCAGGTTTAGAAATTTGAAGGAACTGTGGACACATCCCACTGGAATATAAACACTTTTATGTTCCCTATTAATATCAGATTTTGAAGGAATAGGATGAAAGATTCAATTCTTTCCTTAGGTGACATAGCATCAGAATTGATAGGAACTGTCATGATGCATTCCTGTTGGATATGTTTTTACAAAGGGACTATAATCAATTAAACCAGGATGACTCAATTCTTTTATTTTGTTTATGAGAACACGTTCTAAAGATTATGCCTCACACATTAGATAACTCCTGATATTTCTTTGGCTGCTTCCCTCCCAATTCATCATCTGCCTGAGATTTTAAAGCTTTAACCCAGTAGTCACCATTCATCTCTGAAAATCTGATTCAGACTCAGAAGGAAGAGAAGCAGTATAAGATAGTAATTTGTATGTTAAAGTTAAAATAAGCTTTTTTAGCCTTTGGTATTTCTCAAGAAAATTCCCAGAAAACCCCCGATTTCAGTTTCTGTTCTAACTTCACTCCTTTTCCTCCTATATGTTTTTAACTTTTAGAGGTAGTGAGGTGCTTATGTCATGGCAGAGGTAAGTCAGTCATCTAAGCAGATTTTTCATTCTTTACTGTATTGCCTCATCTTTTCCCCCATTTTTAGAAAGCCAATTGATTCCTGGTTGGCTTGACTTGGTCAAGAAAATACCACATCTAATAAGCATGTAGAAGAGGGTGAGGTTATGAAATGTATTTATTTCCTTTTGTCTTTATTTAAGGTGTTGATTATTGGCTTAATTAAGCCTTTTGATAAGAAGAGGTGAATTCTCTGACATTGTTTGAAGGAAACTATTTGGAAGGAGATGGTTTCAAGGTGCTGATTTTAACTTTTTGTTGAAAAAATGCTTAGCTTGCTCATTTATGGCTTTCTTTTCCTCCCTAAGTGCATGAGAGTAAAATTCCACAGAGTTCATATGAGCAAAGTTTGTTTCTTCTCTGCCTCTAGAGAAGATATAACCCTTTAGACATTACAGAATGTCCCTTTCAAGTATGGCTCGGTGTCATGCTGATCAGTCTCCTGATGCTGTACAGAAATTCCAGCATGTGATGCTGTTCCTATTGCTACTAAGTTTTGCCTTCATATGTATAAGCTGCAAGTGAAGGCCACTTTGGATAAAAATTAATATTATTTCTATTCTCAAGAACACCAATATCGACTTGAAGATACAATGAAATTTGTGTCTCTTGCTTTGATTTGATCCACTTGTTCTGAGCAGCAAATTCATTCTCACATTCTTAATTCTCCTGCCAAGATATCCTATTATGACCTTGACTCAGAGACTCAGGACAGGAATGTCCCAAGAAAGCTGCCTTTAGCTCCTGTTAAGATGAAGACATGAATGATTTGACTGCATTTGAAGAGTTCTGGGAAGTACTCTTTGAAATTTACTGTTGAACTTTCCAATTGCAGGCAAATTTCCTTATTTTCATCCATCCCCTTGCTGAATTCTGCTGCTCAGAAAGATGTGGTGCAGTTGATTCACAGTGAGTTGGAATAATTTTGCTTTCACTGTTATCATTTAAGGTGGCTTTCACTCATTTTCCTTCCTCCTTTTTGCTCTCATTCCTGTAGTGGATGTTTCATGTTCCTTGTGTTTCTGATACTACAAGGAAGGGGTTGGCACCTCAGTCACCTGTCAGTATAACTGTGATGAGGGCAAGTCTTGTGATACAGGAGTTGTTGATAATACAACTAGGCTAATCTCAGGTTACTTTATTATCATATTGTTCCTATATATTTGTTCCATATTATTCCTATGAGAAATGCAACTAAATATTAAGAGCTTCATTTTGTTGGGGTGTTGCCCACATTAAAATAGAAAAGGGTTTAGAGTCAAAGATTCACTAGGATGACAGGGCTCTTAGTTTGGGGTTAGTGGGCAGCAGAGCCACAGTAACTATGATGCAGCTGCCTGGACAAATGAGTTAACAACAACTGTGTGTGTAATTGATGTACTTGGAATGTTGTGGTTTCTACAGTAACTACCCACCTTGGGTGCTATTGAAGGTTGAAGCAGCTGAAACAGTGCTTTATCCATGGAGAATGCCTGTTGATATCTATATATACTATATAGATATATAGATCTCAAATACACTGCTTGCCCTCCTTTGTAAGTGTTACCACTGTACATTGGGCTGGCTGACTCAAATATTCATTGTCTCTCTGAGCTTTTGCCACATGGAGCTGCTTAAAGTACATTTCTTTAGTATTATTTTGCTCACATAACCATATGAACAAAACGGATAATCTGAAATTGCTGTTGATCCCCCAGCTATCTCACTGCATGTAAAGAACTACTTCTTTTATATTTTCCTCAAAACAGTGAAGGTCCCAACAAGAAATGTATCTGTAGCTCAGAATTTAAAATGTCTGTGAAATCATCTGAGCAGTACACGATCAACAGGTGCTTGAACATTTGGGAGCCACTAGAGGCAACATTCTATGGATGAACAACTCATATTTATCTTCAGGGTCCAATAAAACAAGAAGGCAGAGGATGTCAGACAGGATAATGCTACTTGCATTGTCCTGTTAGGATATAGAAAAGAAATGTGGATACCAAATAGTAGGAATGGAAAGGAAAAGCAGATTTTAAATTATTGCAAAGTCAGGAACACCGAACTATGTAGTCTAAAACTTCTGTGGAAGAGCTTTTTTCTTCTCTTCTAATGTCAAAAGGTAGAGTTATTGTTCTTTCTGTACATAGAAACACTCTGCTGTGAGTCACCTTAGTCCCCAAATTGAGCAGGATTAATTGGAGAAAATACAGTATTAATCTTTTCCTTACTTTTTGCCAACAGCAGTTGGAAAATATTAGCTAGTAAATGCCACACAAATAACTCAAACTTGTATAGAAGAAATACCTTCTTCAATCTGGGGATGTTTACTTCAAAAGTAGCCATTCTGAATCAGTTTTTACTGTTCTGCCTACAGGACTAAGAAGTCAGATCAGATGTGTCCACGTTTTTCCTCTGGAATACATATGAATTTCCTAATTAAAAAAAAAAAACAAACAAAACCCCAAACAAATAACAAGCTGGCCTTAATTTAGACCACCCTTTATATCAATCAGACAATTTATTGTAACCATTGGATTCAGGATGTAGTAAAGCTGGCTGCTTAGCTCTCAGGAAAAAGTAAGCCCTAGGAGAAATGTTGGACAGATTAGAAAATGGCCTCTTTCCATTCCAGAATATGCACCTGGACCAGGTGGAGGTAAAATGAAATAAAAGGGATATGGCCAGTGTCCAACAGAAAGTGGATAACAGGGTGACAAGCTGAGGGGTCACAGACTTAGCAATATTTTTTGAAAAGACAAATTCACAGTATTTAAAATATTTGCCACTGGTAAATGTGTTAGTGAAAAACAAAATAAAATTAATCAGTAAATTTATTTTCAAAATGGTCAAGATAAAGAAAACTCTGAGCAAAGCAGCTCTTTGGTTCTCCCATCATGAGTATAATGCTGCTCTCTCAAAGCTAGAAATAAGGAAAGTCCCTTTATTTCTTTGAAGTTGTAACTTGGTGTTACCTTTCCTGTGCATATGACATCAGGAAGGGAAATCATATTCAGTGCATACTGAATTAAGGAAAAATTTTAAATGTAGGACCATTTTATCTCATCCAAACTACGTAATAAACACTTCTGTTGTTGATGTTTTGTGGTGGCAAATAATTTATTTATTTTGTGATATGTCTACTAGTGATTAATGCTGACATCAATGTGCTTATAAATTTACCAACCTGTCTGTCTACAAGTCCCCTGGAAGATGACATCCCACATGCTCACATTTATGTTCTTCCTCTTGCAGTTTACTGGAGATTCATCTCCTCAGAGTGCTAAAGATTAACTGTTGGGAGCATCCCAACAATAAGAGAGAAGCAGGCAGTGTGTTTGCTGCCATAATGAGATTGAGACTTCCTTCCTGGTAAGTGGACAGCTGAATGACTCAGCCATTTATCAGCTGAAGACAGAGAAATGGAAGTGCCTGGAGAAAAGAATTACTTATTATGGATGGCAGCTGGTATGACATGGATATGAATCATGAGGAAAGCAGTTAGTTTAGAAAGAGCCCAAAGAAGACTGGGAAACATAGCAGAAATACCAGAGGACAGCTGACTGCATTGAGTCATAGAAATATAGTTAAGATTTCCAGTAACTGGTCAAAAGTGATTTGTGCCTTCAAAGTTCTTTCCCAAAAGGAGACTAAAGTTACGAACCCTACTTCACAGGAAAGATTTCTACCACATAGTTTTGGGGTTTTTTTAAGTGCATAAAAGACTCGGTCACCTCCTTTGTTCAGAGAATGAAATTAACATTCCTTTGGTTGAAATTTCAATTGAAATCTTTGGTAACTGATAAAGGAGTTGTAGTCATTACATTAATTAATAAAGTCATGTTAGAGGTAACAAATGAAGGAACAAAACATGTTGTCATTGGACAGCAGAACCAAGCACCAGCTTTACCTTCTGTGAGAAGACTGGAGATAATTTTTAATGCCCTTATGCTAGCATTGTACCAAAGGGGGAAAGGGCAAGGAAGAGTCTTTAAATAAATATTCTAACTTTTGACTTTGAGTTCTTGAGTAGAAGAAGTAATTGATTTTACCTGAAAACCACAATGGAAATAGATATACTAAGAGATAGCCAAGAGGATTGTAAATTGTGCTCTTTTTCCAGTTTATTTTTGGAGATAATCTAATTTCTCTGAAGATGTTCATGTAAGAATCTTGTTTCCCAGCCTGCGTCTTTTGGTCAGTGTTTGCAATCCCTCTGTATAACCTTAACAAAATTCTGCACAAATTCTGCAAAATTTTTTTCTTCATATTCTTCACATTCTTTGCATTTTTCTGATTTTGTGGAAGTCAACTGAAAAACAAAATGCAAATAATAAAGCAGGATACTGATCCATTTGTCCTGAGAGAGAATTAATTTTTTTGCCTTCTTTTTGGGAAGAATTCCAATGCAGATAATGGCTACAGAGATCATTAGTGGAGGTTTCCATGGTCATTATGGTCTGTGCAGTTCCTAGCTTACTTTTTGAATAGGATCATCTTTGAGATGTGCATCACTTCAGTGAAGGATGCAAATGACTGTCCCTCTGAAAATTAGGATACTTTTCTGCATATGTCTAATATATCTGACTTCAGGTACTGAAGCTGCAAACTGTCATTTATACACACACATTCGAACACCCTGACATATGTATGCATGCACAAAAGTATTTGTTTTGATGGGAATCCTGAAAGTGCTTTTCTAAAAACCACTTATCTCTGATTTTTCATTGTTACATGTGCAGGTTACTGGAATCTCACTAGTTTTCATCTCTACCATCCCACTCTTTACGTAAAAAAGAGGTATTTCTGCCTTTTTTCCAGACTGTTGGTGTTACTTACCTTATTTTTTTCAAAGCTTTCATTTCCATTTTTCCATATGTTCCATACATCCTGTGTTTTACTACAATTTTTGATACGACATTCTTGAATAATCACTGCTGTCTCTAAGAAAAAGCACCTCATTACAAGTTCTTGGCATTCTTCCTGAAAAAAAAAATGCAGTTGCAATAGTTTTATGATTAAAAAGCAATAAGCGAATGTAGGACATAATTTATGATATAATTTAAAACACAAGTATGATATAAGTGAGATATTATCTAAGATAAAATCAGCCACAAAGTGGCTGAATTTTACTTACTGGGCATCTTTTCTTATTGTTCAAATACATTTGAATATCTGCAGAGATGCGCTGTGAAAGCTAAGAACAAAAAGGCCAAGCAGTTTGCTAAGATGAGGTGAAACAGTGTCTTAGTGAAGAACATAGGAAAATAATTAATTAGGATAGGAACCTGGTATATAACTAAACATAGTGGAATTAAATTGATATTATTCTTAGTAGTTTTAACACTTTAACTCAGAGATCTGAATTCAGAATGGGTAAGGAGGTCATGCTCCCTTAAATTACAAATGAATACCAGCATTATTTTAGCATTTGATAAAATATTTTTGAATCATGCAATCACAGAATAGTTTGGGTTGGAAGGGACCTTAAAGATACTGTACTTCCAATCTCTCTGCTATGCCCAGGGACTCCTTTCTGTAGGCCAGGTTGCTCAAAGCCCTGTCCAACATGGCCTTGATCATCTTTTTTAATTTATTAATTTTAGTAGCAGATGACTAAATGAAAATAATGAATACCTGCTTGCATAATTTATCATAGGCACTTTGGTTAGAAAAACTATTTATTCCAAGGCAAATTATTTGATTTTAGACACAGTTATCAAATTAGAACAAGTCTGGTTTAGGAGAAATTTTCTAGTAAGGAAATGAAGCCATGACATTAAACATTACTTGTGGTCATAAGTGAAGTTTACTTACATCCTCATCTGCGTTTGCAGTGTATAAACTGACATCAATATCCTAAAAGAAAACAAGATTTGGAATTAGGAACATTAGCTAACAAACACCATCCCTTTCCCTCTCCCTCTCACTTGCACTTCTTAGCTGAGTACAGTGCTAAATATTTGATTATCTTCTTCTATGATTAAATGCTGACTGTTTTATGAACTTACTTTGGATGTCTTGATCCTCTCCAAATCTTCCAGAACTGCTGCCCACTTGCAACGACCTGCTTCTGTCTTTGGTACATAAGCACTAGAACAGAAGAGAAACAGTGACCATTAGGTTAAACAGGAGGTGTCTGCCATGTTTACGCTGAAAAAGAGAGTCAGCATTCTAAGGTACTACAGATACATTGTTTACATGTGTAGATACATATGGTAAATGTTTGGGGCAAGCAAGCATATTTGACAAATCATAAAATCACATAGATACATAAAAACTGCATCTCACGTCACACACTGTATAAACAATGTGGGGTTTTTAAAATGCCAGATTTATAGAACATAATGCAAGAGAAAAGTTCAATTACATGATGTAAAATACCTAAAATTTTTTAAAAGTGTAAAAATAAAATTCTAAATCCACTCTCTGAAGTGACTGGAGACAAATGACAGCTGTGATAGTAAATGTAAATCATTTGTAGTTACTGTCTGATTGACATTGACTTTGTAGTTACCACAGGAAGAAGATGATTAGTCCCATCCCATTCTTTAAAAGGCAAAAGCAATGGCTGTTCAGAAGCCGATACAGCTGATACTGCAGACAAGCACTTTTCAGGTGTGTATTCTGAAAGACACAACCAAGGTGATACCTTGTCACAATCTGATTGCACAGAATTTTGCTTTAGTACTGACTTAATTAACCACTTTACCAAGACATCCAATAAAGACAAGACGCTGTTGTGTGTAGCTGGAAAGACCAAGTCATTTGTAGCTTGGAGAAATACATAATCTCTACCAAAGAGCTGGTAGAAAATCATGCTGAAGGCACACTGCGAAAACCTGAACTCATTCTGGGCTCCCTATTTATTTGTCTGTTCATACTGCAGGCTGCAGTTCAATACAGAGGCAATATTAAAGAACTTTTGTTTTCCACCTCTCCCCTGGCTACCATTTGTCACCCAAATTCAATGAATTACCTACAACATTAATTCCAATATTGTGGTTGCATATATGTGAGACTCTGCATTGAATGCATCAAATGCTATAGTTATGTGTATAATTATTAAATATAATATTTAGATAGAGTATATACTTACATTTCTTTACACAGTGTATGTGTGTCTAATAGTGGGCAGTGATGCATTTAAGAATTTCCTCAGTGGAGTTTGGCAACTGGAAATAAGGAGAAGCTGTGAGAAGCTGTGCATTGTCCACCAAGAAACATTTCCCTGTGCACAGCCTGGTAACCTTTGTTGCAAAGTCACAAGCCCTTTGATTTAAGCTGATTAAGTTCCCTCACAGGCTTAGGTTAATTATCTACTGCAGTGCAGTGGTTTTGGTCCAAGATTGTATTCCTTAATATACACGCAATACTTTATAACTGACTCAAAGTTCTTTAGCAGCTGTTAATTTACATGCAAACTTGCAAGTAAATATTTTAAAATGGACCAGAGAACATAATAAAACAAGAGCTAGCACTCTGTAGTGGTAAAAATATCCAAATGGGAGGTTGATCCATGCACTGTCAGTATTGCAGCTCACTTGCTGAAAGCCACCTTAGTAAAGCAGATCATGTGTGACAGGACATCTGGAGAGTATTTGTAACAAATATTTGCTACTCTTTTAAACAGAAAATGCTTTAAATACATTGCAATTATTGTGGTTCCAAGTCCCAAAGATATAGCTGAAATAGCATAATTACCTAATCCTACATAAATTTCCACATCCCATAATGCGAAGCAGTGTCAGCCCCTTTTATCCCCTTTGCTTGTCCAAAATCTGTTAAATAAGAGCTATGTAAATGAATGATTGTATGACAATCTAAATTGCAGTAAGGACAGAGCAAGTAACACCTCCTACATCTTCTGAACAATTTCCATATGGAGGACGCTGTGTTATGGTCAGCCAAAGTAGGTCCACAAGCAAGGCTAAACCTGTCACTGCTTCCACAACGAATGGAAATTGAATATATGTGAGTACTAAACCCAAAATATTAAGTACTTATACAGATATATTTTTCAAATGTACAGGAAAGCAATGGAAAGTAATTATTAACTTCTTGGATATGGTCAAAAGAGCTAAATCATTTTGCTACAGTATGACAGAAAGGCTTTAACCGTTCTACAGTTAAAATTGATTTGAAATTGCCATGTTATTTCTTTTGGGTTTGGGTTTTGTTTGGTTTTTTTTGTTAAATATGCATACTAACTGCTTTGATTTGATATGCTCATCCTTAGAAAACATCCTATTTTTGTTGGATTTGGGGTATTTTTTATTATTATTATTATTATTTAAGTGAAGTTCAGAAATAGCCCTATGGGGAAACTCCAAGTGCATTTAAAGAAATTTTACACCTGGTTGGTGGACACAGCTGAAGAAAACATGTTTTAACCCCAAATTCTAAGAAAATACTTTTAAGTATACTAGAAATATTTTACAGTAGCTAAACATTTTTATCATTCTACAAGCCAGTTTTTATCAAATGAGATGAGGTGGCAACAAATTAAAATATGAAAGATGGGTCCATAAACACAAACCAACTTTGTAACTTATAATGAGTGTTATGGGTCCTTAAAAAGCTGATTTGAGAGGGAGTCCCAGTCCAAATGCATTGTCAAATTTATGCTGCAGAACAAAGTGTTCATGGTGAGGAAATAATATATTATAATATCTAGTGAATAACGGACCAGGGTTATCATTAGTTTGTTATTTCTGTCCTGTTTTTAATAATTGTTCATTGTAATGACACCAGAACACTGTGTTCTTAATGATTAAATGTCATTGTCTGCATCTTTGGTTTTCTTAAATGTGGTAGGTAACTAATAAAATTATAATTGCTAACGTAAAATAGATGCTTAGTTTTTAGGAGTAATAGAAATCTTGTACTGATTATAAATATGTGAAAAATATACTACATGCATACTCTAAAGGGTAGTCCATTTGTTCATAAAGAGGCTTTAATTTCAACTACATCCCCCAACACATTCCTTTCATAAATGCAGGGCCATTTTCTACTTGAATTTCTTGATTCTTTCATCCAAACTATTATTCAACTACAGAAGCATTGCTAGCCGGCTTAGAAGCTTTGACAAATTGCTCTCCTGCCTTGAAAACATAATGTTGTAATGTAAAAATTCTCTTTGCATAATGTCTGGTTTTGATTTCTTACTCTGTGTAATCATTAACCAATATGCTGTTCCAAAAATCAATTACAATATACACAGTAATGTTTGGGAAAGGAATGCTGTTTTTTAATAACTAATTTAAATTAAGCATTTTAAAAGCAGTTACCTCTGAGTGATATCTAAGATACAGTGCTATTGTTCTTCTCTTTAAAGAAGCAAGTGTATAAGCAAATGAAAAAACTTTTCTTTAACAAAGCAGAAAACAGCCAATGATTTTGCTGGTTTAGCCATCACAGAAACAATAATCTAAGTTAGTCAAAAGAAAATACTCATGGCTTTTTACAGTATTTAATTCACATGTGATGGAAAATAGAGACAGTTAAAATTACATGTTTCTGCCTATACACCACATGTCTAAACTTCTTTATTAATATCTGCTTATAAATTTCTCCTTGAATCCTTGAGATGAGATATTCCTAAGTAAGAAAGTTTATTTCCTGGCCATGCCATTTGGTGCTATTGGCAAAGGTCTTCTCTTTTCTCTCCTTATTTTGAACTGATTTTTATTCTTTATTTATATCTTTATTCCTCATCTGCTTCCTTGTTCTTGAAAACAAGTGACCGGAAACATACAA
Organism: Coloeus monedula; assembly: GCF_965178545.1. Lineage (NCBI taxonomy): Eukaryota > Metazoa > Chordata > Aves > Passeriformes > Corvidae > Coloeus > Coloeus monedula. The sequence goes on along the minus strand of NC_138785.1, from coordinate 11,544,519 downwards.
TGTACTCAGATCTTATGAGGGATTTAGAAACTGGTGATAATATTTTCAGTTTCTATGGGAAAAAGGGAACTGTCTACTGCCAGTGTTTTCTTCATGACTGTATCACACACGTGGCTCAGACCTCAATATGTTCCCCTGCTAGAACTTTATGTCCACTTCCTTCAAAATCCTGGTATGTCCTGACAACCTTTCACTATTTGCAGAAAACTCTCGCCTATAAAAACCCCCAGAGCCCTGAAGTCTAACCTTCTTAATTTTTGGCTACTCTCAGATTTTCTGTAACTTCCTGACTTCTAGCACACAGCTTTTTTCCTTGATCAGCCCTTTCCTTTCCTTGTTCCCATGGGCAAATCAGCCTTCTCAAAAACCTCTCTCGTAACAACCTATTTTCCCATTTCTTGTCTTCATTCTGTAGTGCAATAGACTTCTTACACATTATTTACCCCATTTTAGTCAGTCTCGTCTTCTCCCCTGTTCTACAAACACGTGTCCTCAGCATTTTCTCTTCGGCTTCTTGTGCAGCAAAGTACTTCAAATCTTCTTTTCTCTGTTACTGCTGCAAATTTCCCTCTAAAATTGTACCCTCACCTTCAGCTCTCTCCAGTCCTTTGACATTTTACTGAGCAACATCTCATGCATAAAGTAGGGGTCTTTTTAGATCCCTATTCAAGGACTGTCTACATCATGCAGAGCTGAGTTTTACACCCACTCATTTGAATTGTTGCAGCAATTCTTCTTCAGTGTTTCTTTTGTCACAATAATTAGAACCTCCTTTAGAGAACTCTGCCTCTTTCCCCAACAAAATCTCACCCTGTGGCTCTTGTTCTGCTGTCCTCTGCTTGTTGGCTCTACTAACTAATTGTTCTGTCCTCTTGCTCTAGTACAATTAATTACCTTCAAGGGGACAAGTGCCAAGTAGCTGCACAACTAGAGCACTGCATCTGTTTAAGGTTGTGCATTGTGCTTAATACTAGAGCACATTCTCTCTGCTCAGAAGCATACAGAATGTCAGAGTCCATAAGACTGTGAAGAAAATCAGACTTTTTTCCCTAGTCTTGTACCAAAAGAACATTCTTTTTTACTTTTTTTCAGGGGAGAAGCCATGGAGAGAAAAGATTTCATAAACTAATGGAAGTGACTGGAAGAGGAACGGAGCCCATAAAGAAAGCAGTACTTCCGAAGTAGACAGATGTTTCCATATTGAGCTCTTAAATAAGTAATTTTGAAATCAAATTTTCATGGGTAAGTTTTAGAGGAAAGACATGTTCTTAGTGCCTTGTCACGGTGTAAATGCTGGAAAACACTGAAAGTCAAAGGAGCAGACTCACTGAAGAATCTCTCTGCTCTTTCATTCCTAAGTTCCTTTAGGCTTCTTACAGGAAACAACCAAAGGGAAACAAACAAGAAAAGCCCTGAATGTGAATTAGTATCAGAATGTAATTATTCAAATTGAATTCAGAGATAAAGACAGAGAACCACACTAATGTTCTCTGAGACAATAAGAAACTCTGGCACAGATGCTACCTATAGGTACAGCCCTCAAACACACTTTGAGGGTGAATTTATTTGCGTATCAGGAATTTTTTTATATCAACAGAAAGAAGTAATACAAGTAATATTTACTTATGATGGGATCTAGTACCAGGGCCTTAAATTCTTTTCCAATTTCTACAGATTAGTTCCATCTACCAAAGAAACTTATTTTACATCTCTGGTTACTTCTGAATACCATTTGATGCCACAGCTACTAAAGAGTTGCTTCTATGCTATCATGGTGCCTGAATCCATTTAGTTCCTCTTCTCTCTTCCTACCAATCTTTGCACAGAAGCCTAGGAAATCTGCCCTCAAGCTCCACCAGGTGTTATCAGCAGCTCTTCGCCTCAAGGTTTGAAGGCGAAGAGTGAGCTTTCCATGCTTCTGTCTGGCTTTTACTTACTGATCCAGAAAGGAAGACAGTGGAATTACTAGGTCTTAAACTGAATCATATGGCTGAATGCTTGTCTGGCTAAGAGCCAAACCATGCCTTGGATTGTTAAGTCTTCAAGCTTTTATGACATTAAGTGCTTTTTTAGAAGTTTTGTATTTAGCTAGAGTTAGGCTGGCTAAAGCATTTTTCTCAGCATTAAAACTGGTTATTCTTTAAATATGATTCCTATTTGGTTACTTCCCTTTCACCTCCCTCCCCCGAGAACTACAGCTTTCCTTGTTTTTGTTGTATAGTGGTGACTGTCTTGTGGAGTACTATCCTACATGGTTTATTCTGCTTGTATTAGAGTAGTGCTAACCTTCAAGAGTATTCTCAGTAGTCAGCATGGCAGGAGACTCTCTCAGTTTAATCACATTTTGTATTTATATGTTCTTTGTTTGCTTAAGTAGTTCTTCCTCCTGACAGTCCTTCCTTCTCCTGTATGCTCCTGCTAACTGGCATTTACACTAGAGAGTAAAGTTTACAATGCCTGTTTGAAAATTTTGCCAAAAGGTCACAGAGTCATTGCTATTCCACTCAGTAACTTAAACATCAGAACCTGAAATTTAAGAAGTTAAATATTTCCTTTGGCCTTTTTTTTCCTGCAAAACAGGCTTCAGGCCCAGAGCTCAGATAATTGCCTAGTGAAGGTGTCTCCAGTACCTGGCTATAGACCTTATATTTGCCAGATGGCAAAATCCAGCCAGAAAAGAATGCTTCTTTCTCTTTACCTCCTTCCATGCAATGTCAGTCTTTTCAAGGTATCAATCACTCCTCAAATTGTGAAAGATCAATTTAATGTTTTCTTGATGCAAGGATATTTGATATTAATGCTAGGTTAGCTTGACAAACACAATGATTGACACAGAAGACTCCCCAAGTTTTTCTAGAGGCAAAATTAATTTAGCTCAAACACACAGTAAAGAAAACGTACATAGCAAAAAACTCATTTGTAGGGCACAGATGGTTAGATTTGACCATTTATCCCCAAATTATACCCTTCAGGATGCAATATGCAATAATTAGTTAAAAGGCCTTTCAGAATAAGTTCTCACAGATTAATAAGCAGTGAAAATAACAGGAGATTCAAAATGTAAAGGACATTAATAAAACACACAAAATAGAGCCAGAACTAAAGTTTGTTTAGCAAAATGTGTCCTGATCTATATGTTTGCTATTAGGCACTCCTTGTAAATATTATTTGTGATATTTTTATCGTAACAACAAATACCCAACAGGGAATGAGCACACAATTATGGAGGAAATTTTTGTGCCTTTAGGGGTAACATGTTAACATCTAAAACAGTATTAAACATGGAAACTTAAACAGCAAAAAAATATAAATGATGTCATACTGATGCAGATAATTGGAAACTCTGAGACCATAAAAATAGTTATTACAGGAACAACTGCTGGACAAATGTACCGGGGGGGGGGGGGGGGGGGCGGGGCCGGGAGCAGGAGAATCCAGCCAGAGTCACGATACGAACACCGATACGATTTGAGCATCGTGCTCCCCTTTTATTATTCGGTTACACCAAGTTATACTTTTTGCCAAAGTTCACGCCCCTTTCCCATGAGAAAGCCTCTAAGCAGCGGGGGAGCTGACCAGTGTATACCTTTTCCCAAGGCTGTTCAAGGCTGCCAGCTAGCAGGTGTCTTGCAAGCCTGCTTTCAGCCTGAGGCTCCATCAGGGGTACTTCTGCAACAGCCCTGGGATGCCCAAGCTCTCCTGGGGTATCCTATATTCCACAAGGAATCCCTCTACAGACAAATAATATTTCATCCTTAGCAAAATACTCAGCTTAAACACTGTGAATAATACCATATACTAATAGAGGTCCATAACACACTTGTAATAGATAAAAGACTAAAAATAGCAAATGGAATTCTCAAAATTGTGAAGTAAGGCAGTATTTTCAGAGCTTTTTTAAAAACAAGAATTATAATCTGTGGCCCTCTCTTACAGTGATACTTCTACTGGAATTTGCTGGATCCTGAATTAAAGAGGCAGGATGCAGTTTGAAACACTCTACTTTTTCTTCCGCTCTTAATCTTCTTTAAAGAGCAGAATGGAATCCTAATATGTGACAATTGCCATAGCTTTCCTGAAACCAATGAAATTTTAATTTCCAGAGTTGTTGAGAATTTGACCAAAATATTAACCAAAGAAAAACAGATTCATTGAACAACCGAGGAAGCAGCACACAAACCACTGTTAGCAGATCAACAGGCAGAAAAAACTAGAATCAGGATTCTAAGAAGAACAAAGTATCACTACTACAGATTGATTTCATAGGATAGGCATAGAAAAGAAAAGAAAATTTGGAAAACAAATTATTTCTGCTTTATGTTACTTTAAATCACGTACAAATGACAATGTAATAGGATTTACAGCAACAGGACAATCATTCTTAGTCTCTTGTCTTTGGATACAGGAGAAGCTATTATTGGAAAAGCTTTAGTGTGTGTGCTACAGAAACCTCCCCCTTTCATGTAAATTTTGAATGTATTTTTGTGGAATGTAGCCATTGTGAGCTTGCACACTGGTCCACTTTTTTCTATATGTAACAGGGGCTGAGTGCAATACAGTAGGTCTCAGTATTTGAGATTTCTTCAATTTATATGGATGATGATTTTCCCTTTACTTCCTGGCAGCCAAACCCAAAATGAATAGAGGAATGGAAGAAGCTGCGTGTTTGCAAAATAATGAGACCTAATGCAACACTAAATTATATTAAGCTGGTTTCTGTACTGTAGCTCTCAAAAAACCATAAGTGGTAGTCATAGTTCTTACCAGTGCAGCACAGCACTCATCCAGAAAACTTTAAATTTTCTTTCAGAAGGGGTGACATGATGGTACAAGTGAGAACATTCATTTAAACAAAAGTATTTTTAAAAAGATTGGGAAAAGGGTGTTAAATGTAGCAGTATATAAAATAATTGGCAACACTGCAAAGCACAAATGAATCCCTGGATGCCTTTGTATTCTAAAGCTGTGTGGACTGATATTATTGAAACAGGGGAAACTCTTGGCTAAAATTACAGGTCTGCACTGTAGGATTGCTTACTTCATGGGTTTAACATACAAAATGTCAAGCCAGAAGCAACTCACTTCATTGAGAGTAATTCAGAGAAAATTCATGATTCTGATGTGCTCATACAAGAGGCAAGATAAACTGTAAGAGATGAAATACACATTGTAAGTATAAACCATGACCACATTGCAAAAAGCCAATCAATTCTATTAGTTTTCTACCCATATATGTGTCTATTACTTACAGAATCATGATTAGTCTTGATAAGTAAAAGAAAAATTTGGGGTATAATGTAATCTGCCACAAAAATTGATACTTCTTATAAATTGGAAAGTGCACATCTTCAGATTAGCATCTATAATAAAAAACCCCTCATTTTCAAATCAGACTGCTTTCCATAGCTCCCACTGACACAAATGCTGGATTCAGCTGTAGGTAACTGGTTTAGTGTATGCGCCACATCCACATTGTGGTAAGGCACATGAATGGGCTAAGTTAAAGATCAGATTTCTCCATAATATTTTCTTTCAAGCAAGTTTTTAATCACTTTTGAATGGTAAAGCTAGAAATCACACTTATGTCATTCTAAACAAGGACTGATACAGTGTTTTATCTGTCTCACAGTCATGGTCTCTATTTAAGAATAAAAAAATTACTGGTGATATTAATAACTGTGTGTCATACTGCGTGCCTGAACACAACTCAGTTTGCTGAAGGCAATAAAACCCTGCTGTCTTATATAGGTTTTTTTTGCTTTCCCAACAGCTTACCGCTTCCCTGCCACCACAGCAAGGTATCTGCTCATCCTGAATGGAAGCCCAACATTGCAAACTAATTTACTTTCCTGTCTTGCAAAGAACAGCTAACAGAGTTGGATTTTGGCAGATACTTACCCAAATACCATGTAAGGTCCTCATGGTTGGTAATCAAAAGTCACCAAATATATTTGGGCATTCACATACAGCCTGGCACCTTTTGGTGAAAAGCCAAAATAGGCATCATGCCCATAGAGACACATGCCAAAACACAACTGAAGGCAGCAGGGAAAATTCATGGGAACTATCACAGATGAGTCCCAACCTGCCACCTGGCTCCTGAAACTTCCCTAACTGTATGCTGGAGAATGTTTAGACTTAGCTCTATACCAGAGTCTTATGACTGCATTCTCTATGACATGCTGCTCATAATAAATCTCTGGGCATTTCAGTGTGGGACCTCTAGGGGCCAAGGAGCCAGCTGACTCTGTCCATGTGAGCATTATTCTTTGAGAGTTTTTTAAAGACTTAACTGATAGCATTGGTTGCCTGTTTCCACAAGGGGAACAAAATCAGAACAAAATGTAGTTGTCTTGCATCTGTTTCGGGTCAGAGTGAACACATCAGCACATTCTTGCTACTTTGATAGATTACACCAACTCCCAAATGAAAACCAGAGCTGTTGTCAAGGCAAAAAACCCATTTATTTTAAGGCACAAGAGAGCACAAACTTTCTCCAATGTTACTTGTGCCCTCTCCATAGGACATGTAAACTGGGTAATCAGCATAGCAGAGAGTACGGCTGAAATGCGCATGCTGAAGAATTTAACACTTTCCTTCCCTAAAACCAGGAACTTATACATTTCTAAGCTTACTGATTTTGCTCCCACTCTCCAGCAGCTGAATTTCCAAACTATTGCACTAGACTCCTCCTCCTGAGAACACACACCTTGAAGTTTTCCCAGGTTTTGCAAGAACAGGTCTAGCAGCATTTCAGACCCAGGAAACAAAATGTTCTTCCTAATTAATTTTCAAAATTTTACGTGCTTGATTTTTTCATTAGGCTTTCCTGTCACTACTGTATGCTGTCTCAGAAAGTCATTGTTGCAAATTGATAAGGCCAGATTTAATGCTATTATTTGTTTTACACTTGGACATTGAGCCTGCAAGTTGCTGTGTCTGCTCTTGTCCCACTGGGTTTTCGACCTTTTGCTTTTAGAGCCTGAAGGACATTACTGATCGTTATCTTGTATCTGTATGAACAGGCCGCAACAGTTTTGCATCAGAGTGGCCACAGAAGTCATCTTGCTGATGACCTGTTTCCTATTAAAACTTCTTTACACAGCTTCTGCACATTCAAAGGCCTGCAGAAAACCCTGCTGGATGAATTATTTCCCATATAATGACATTTCATTAGCCTGTGCTGGTCTCCTGTAGTATATACCTTATGGGTAATAGGATGAGGTTATATTCCTTATGGTTAAAATAGGTACATGCTGCTGATATGAATTAGAGAAGCACACAAAATTTAGGAATAGCAGAGCTGACTGCAAGTAAAGGCCTGATGTCTCCAGCTGCTTCCAGCTGAGAATACCAAGGGAAGAGCTTATTGATACCTCCCTTGCATATCCTTGTTTTCCAACAAAAGAGACTGATAATGAAGCTTGTAACATTTGGGGCTAGCATTTTCAAGTTTATAACTTCTCTAGCCCTTTCCCCCCTGCTGTTTACAGCATAGATAAATATTTGCTTTTTAATTAATTTCTTGGAATTTTATGTAAAAATTTCTTCTGTGCAAATATATTTTCAGCTTATGTTTCAATTTTTACAGCCACTGTTGAGTTCTAAACATAAAATATGATGGCAAGTAATTTAAAAATGAAAAATGTTACATTAAGGAGGCCTCTTCATAATGTTATTTTCTGAAGAGCACTGGTTTTACAAGCATATGTAACCTAAGAGAACATAGCTTTTGGGTTTTAGGTCAGATTGAGTTTTCTGTAAGTCACAATGTCACAATGTCTTGAATAAACATACATATTACTTTCAGACATTACAATGGAGCAAATACTGATACCCTTTTTCTGAAAAGAGGTGTTTTATTTCTTTGTGAGTTTGATCTCTTTATTTTTCTTTCAGTTCACCAGGCACTCTGGGAACATTTTCATCATTTCAAAACTGAACAATCTAGCTGAGAAAGAGAAAACAAATTTCTTCTCTCTTAGTTTTAAACTATGAATTACAAAAAACATGGGCTTCTGTTTATTAATTCTAAATACATGGGACTATGTAGCATACATTCAAGATTACATTTTACACCAAGGCAGGAATGTGTAGAATTTTTCAGAGCACATAGCAAAGTTGCACCCCACCAACCAAAGTTTGTGGTCAGCTGAAGGGATGATAAATACCAGTTTATTCTATTGATTTCAGTAAGAGGGAAGCATTTATACTACTCAAATGCTTAGCATATTTTTTCCAAAGGTGCTTCCCTGTCCTTCAGAAAATCTGAAGAACAGCAAACAAAAAGAATAACTGTTACTTTGAGAATGCTCCTTTTTTTCTTCTGTGTCAGAAATAGTTTAGGTAGTCACATTTAACTCACACAAGACAAGATTCAAATATTCTTTGATCATGTTATTTCCAGTCCCATTTCTCTGGCATCCAGACTGACAAAAACTGTAAGTAAACTACAAAACAAACCAGAAAGCAAAAAGTTGTCATTTACAATTTTGAGAACCTGAATGTATAACTTTAAAAATTGCTTAAAATATGGCATTATGGTTTCTTATTGGTTAGAAACACCAAGTAGGATGTTTAAATAGAGGTTTTTTCATTTGCAAAAATTTTAATTGGTTATATGAATTAGAGAAAATGATCCTTAGGAAATAAGTATAAACAGAAATAAAAATTAATTTTCATGACTTAAATGAAGGATATTTTATTTTCTGATATTTTAGTCAGGACAAAACAGGTGTCATAGGTTGCTTTGAGATAAATCACTCGGTCCCAGTGTTTGGCTGCTCCATACTTTCGATATTGGCTTGAGCACTAAGCTGTTAGGAAAGGTACTGGCAAAACCCTTCACATCCTAAAGAGGGCTGAGTATCACTTGTAGCCCTTCATCTTATTGAACCACGTTGTTGTTGAAAAGTCACTTTTACTAAGGGTAATACAGAGGTTAGGGTTAGGGTCAGGGTTCAGGTTAGGGTTAGGGTTTAGGGTTAGGGTTAGGGTTGGGTTAGGATTCACTCTCAACACTCTCTTTCTCTGAGTGTTAGTGAAATTATTATTTTCTCATTAAAAGTTGTCACACATTCACAGCACATAAATGTGCATTATTGTCAAATTGTTCGTCTTTAGTTTGATGAAAACTACTAGAAAACTACTTTGTCCTCACTGTGACCCATATATCCTGAAATTGCTCACAGTTTAAAATGAGACCTGAAATATTCATGTGTCATTTAAATTATGCAAAATAATCTACAGCAACCATAAAATCTTATGAATCTGAGAGACATTTTATGTTATATGCCGGCAGGAGATGAGTGCGGCTTTTGTCCTTCAAAAAAAACCCACAAGAATAAAAAAGACTGAAAAAGTCTTTATGAGTTTGATCTCTTTCAAAAGTAGAACATGAGAAAAGTTGAATTTAAATGCTATACATGCGAGCTACACTTTGTGTTCTGATCATCTAGAGACAACGCAAATGGTATCAGCAGGTACCCACAGCAGTTTTCAACTGGGTTTATGCCCACACTTCTGAATGCCAGTGTAGATTTTCAGGTAAACAACCATCCTCCTCCTTAGAAGTTCCCTTAGTTTCTCCTCTGTGCTTACACCGTGAAATTGTTCTTGAGAGATTGGCTACTAAACCACATACTTTGCACTTAGAACTTCAGTGCTACTTATATTATGCTTCTAAAAAGATTCTTCAACATTTTGGGGGAGCTATTTGTCTCATAACACATCTGCAACTGCATATCACAGCCTAATCTCTTGTAGTAACAGCATGTGGACTCTTCTCAAAATGGAAAAGGATATGGAAAAGAAGAGGAAAGACCTTTCAGGACATCTGAATACTGCCTTTTGCCATCATATTTGTAAGAGCCTCTGAAGGGGGAACTGCTGGTCAGAATGGGCAAGTAAAAGATACCACTGAATTTGGATTATGCCTGACCTTGATTGAATCAGTTCTTTTCTACAGACTAAACAAAAATTTGGTCCTAATTTATTTGGCACTTTGAGAATTTTTTTATTAAAGACTGGTAGCAAGAATGGCCAATCTTAGGATAAAATGTCCTCATATTAGCATAAGCTCTACTTTGCAACAACTAAAACCTGAGTGTTATCATCATTATTCTCATCTCAATTCCAAAACACCATTGTACCAGGTACTAGGAAGAAAACTCTATCCCAGTGAGAAGGACATGAAGACAGAAACTTAAGTCTAAAATGCCATAGCATACCTCTCAAGCTAAATGGACTTTCAAATCAACAGCAGATAAGAATGAGAAATTTTGTAGCTGATTCATATGATTCCAGACCTTAATGTAGCTATATTGTTTTATCATCTCCCCTTTGCATTGGTATCACAATGCAAAATGAAATTCACATCATCTACTACAGAAAACTTTAAAATAAGGCCTCTTTAGAAGCCCAGAGAGTTGTAGCTTTGAACAACTAAATCCACCAAAATATGCTTGAAAAGTCTAAGATAAGGCAAATTATGGTACAACCTCTCATTCTGAATAGAAGCAAGGGAACAGGCAAATGGGGTTAGTCTCTAACTGTGTAGAACAGGATAATGAGGTGAGAAACATCTCTTTTGTATGAAACAAAATGAGCATAACTGCAGGCGCAAAGCCGTAGTCCATTAAATAATACTGTGTTTGTCTGGAATTGTAATAAAACAAAATTAAAAAGTAAAATCATGTCGTTATCTGGTTTTCTGTAGGAAATGGGAAGTCACAGCTACTTGTATGTAGCTAGGGATTTCTGGGGAACACAAACAACTGGTTAAATGACAAAAATTGCAGAGCAATTAAGGACAGAGAAGCAAAGAGTACAAATCATGCAAATCAAGGCTCTCTGCTGAAAAGTTTGCTTGAAAGTAAGACAAGGAGATGTGAAGAAAAGCATACTTAGGATTCAAGAGAGAGGGGAGATACCTACACAAGAATTCAGCCATGCCAATGTCAACATAAAGGTTAGCAACTCCACTTTGCAAAGAGTATTGTGGGACAGAAATCATCTGGTGCATTGTGTTATGTTGCAGGAGAAACAGCTGCCTTTTCTTTGTAAGTTTAGTTGGAAGCTGTCTGATAGCATAGAAAAGAGAATTGCATGAAAAATATTTTTTTAATATAAACTGCACGTTTTTTATAACTAACAGAATTCATCAAAATAACTGTTATTTCTGTACCTGCATTCCTTAAATCAGTACATACAAATGGCACTGTGAGGTCTTTTTCTCCCTCAACTGCTGCCCGACCTCCCCAGAATCTCTGTTAGAAACTACTGGGGGATTTTGATAGTAGTCAGTCCAACAAAATTCCACATTCCCTCTGAAAGGACTTAATGAATCACCTGTCTTGAGGTGAAGTGAAACTTCTAGATTGTATTTAGAGGAAGAGCTTTTCTTAATTTAAAAAAAAGTGCTAATATACTGCCACTCAAAGACACTTTCATTTGAAAGTAAGTTGCCATACTGACATTTTTCTCTCTTTCCTCCAGGGAAAAAAAAAGAAAAACCAGCTGTGAATAAACTTTTCCCAGAATAACTTCATTCAGGAAAGTATTATTTCTTGGCTTAGGAAACCACTATTGAATGCTGTGAAAGAACAGTGATTCACAAGTCTGTGCTGGACACTGATGTGGTGTCACTCCACTACCCTGCCTGTGATTCAGTCACCAGACAAAATGCCTAGGCAGGAGAATCTCAAGAAATTGTAGAATGACCAATGGAAGAGACTTTGTTTATTATCCTCACTTGGGAGCTAGGGAACAGAAAATATAACATCCATTTCTCCTTGGTGCCAATAATGAAAATTGTATTTTTCATAAGTTTTGGAATGGTTGTTTCATGGTTTTCCCCTTGTTCCCACTACCATCTGGAAAACTTGGAGACAGAACACATTTTCATTCAGCTTTGCAAAAAAGGTCTGATTCCAGCTTAGGCCAGAGATGTCAGAGGACTGAAGTCATTGGAACATGGACAGGAGAAAAATCCTTGCACTAGTGGCTCTTAGAATCAGTGAAGCAAGACACCAGGTGAAACATACATCTCCTCACTCTTTTTAAAATTTGGTCTCATTTTTGTGTTAGTTTGGTGGTTTATACTAAAACATGTCAGGGGAAAACTTTCGTTCAGCAATATCCTTAACAATGACGTTCTAGAACCACTGAAGAGCATCACAGCTCACAGACTGGCACTGAACAGGAGCTTCTTCAGTGCATATGCTAAGGGTAAGGGGTTATTTGTGAGCCTATAGATTAATATCTTCTTTGACTGCTTCCCTGTCAAGTTCCCAAGGACTAGCTACTTACTAACTTTTTGTTTAGAGCCTCTTTTCTTCAGGTATATAGTAAAGTGGCCAACAGACAGAGATTCTGTTACTCAGTAATTGTGGTAATGGAAGGCTGATCTGATTTCTGGGAAACTGACTGTGAACCTTGGTTCCTAAATTTCTGGTTATGTTGTAACTACCTGTCTGTTCTGCAGAAAGTGATACCTCTTTGAGCTGACCTCTGGAAACTGTTCTGAAACTTCTGACATGAGCAGAATGTGCTTAAGTTAGCTTTTGTGCAGTAGTTTTTAAGACTATTTTATAAACAATCTCTGTTAAAAACAAGCAAAAACATAGCTTATCTAGAAAAGCATCATATAGTTCAAGTCCTTAATGATTATTAAAGATTTAAAGGAAAAGAACCTGTAGAAAACAATCACAGAGTGCACAACAATATATTTATTCTTAGTGGCTGGAATCCCCTCAGCTTTATTCCTAATAGTAGATTATTCTACTATGATTTATATTTTCAATTTATCTGCACTTTTTAATCCTTTCGAGGGGCCCAATATAGATGTTACACCTGTATGTTACACCTGGCTGTATGTTACACCTGGTTTTAGATACTAAGCCTTATAGAGAAGGATGTTGACTTTTCATTTGCACCTTCATAGCTACACCATTCACTGTGTAAAAACACAAGAAACAGAATAAAATTATTAATTTAAGAGATGATAAAGTAATAGCAAAAATAACAGATGACTAAACTTATATATATATCTTTAAAAGAGGTAGTGGTACAGTTGTATTTTAAAATGTTCACTGGCTTTGGAAGCAAACAGAATTTCTTCCAAAGCATATGAGAATTACTTTAAGTTATCGTGAAGAGTGAAGGCTTTTAAATAGGTAAGTCACAACAGCAGCAACATTAGTATGACCAGAGGGCAAAACAAGCTTGCTTACTGATGGTCGCATAATCCTGTGTCTGCCTCTTGCTAAAAGAGTAATGGCTTTTTATATTCTTTTAAGAGCTGTTGAGAAAAATCTGTAGTCAAAACAACACTGGCTGAATTTGTATTTGAAATGCTCAGCATAAATAAAGACTTGCTTGTGGTGCACTTGATTTTTCATAGCCTTGGAAGAGTAAATAACCTTAGGTTGACTCACATGTACTACTGGCAATCACTGTGGAAGAACTGGCATGCTCAAGACTGCGATTCATGACCTGCTCCCAGTTTTCCATAGCCTTCACTGGTGACACTTGAGTTCCAAATTTTTCTCCAAAATCAGGGGGTCTTTATTTTCTTGCTTTTAAAAGCTAAGACTGATGCACTCACTCTGGCACTTTGCATAAATCCTACAAAGCTATTGGGCAATCAATAATTAACTCAAATTTGAGATGATTAATTTGTTCTGTGACTTCTGCAGAAAAACAACTGGAAAGCCAGCAGAAAAGATGAGAAAGACCGAGCATGAGACTCATTAACATAAGAATCATCAACCAGTAGAAGAATTAATATGAATAAGAGAACTATGTGACTTGTAGCCAATGAACATTAATGCCTTTGTTCACTAAAATTTTATAAATAGTGAAAAGTTTTGCTAACCGTTTTTCTGGCTTTGTGGAGGTGCCATCCAGCCTCCATTTCTGGGCAGAACTGTAAATTAGTCAAATACCTCAGCTCTGTGTGTGGATCTGCCTCTTGCACAACCTGTTTTGGGATGACACCAAATGCTAATGACTTTGGGGTTATAAAAAGGTCACCTGGCCACAGTGCCTACTGGAAATGCAACTGCTACTGAGTCATCTAGGAGATGTGTGGGGAGCTCTGAAGAGTGATACAGAGGCTGGACACTTTAAAGGACTTTCCCCCTGTACTAAACACCCTTGAGAATCAGGGGTTTTGGCCTCCAGTGTTGTGAAATATCAGCCAGATATAGGGATTAGGTCCAAGCAGAAAAGTTGGCTAGAACTTGCTGTGCCACAAATCAACTGAAAAATATGAAAGTGAAAAAAACCCCAGATGCATTTATGATGTAATTCTGGTACAACTGAACAACAAGGAGTGGGAAAATCAAAGTAGAAAATCACAGAGTGTAGGGATTTAATCTAAAATACTGGAGATGTTTCCAAGCCTTAAATTTGCTCTGTTACCTACTTTTCATGTTGGGTTGCAAAATAACATTAAGAGCTTTGCTGAAATTTCCAGAAATGTCTTTGTTGCTATTCAGGAGGCTGGGGGTGGACAACCCAGAGTGCCACAGCCTTCCTAGAGAGAGTGTCTCTTCCAGAGGTGGTGGCAAGCCTCCCTGGGCAGCAAGTGATTTCAGCATTTCTCAGCTTCAAGTGATTCCAGCTCGTGTGATTCAGCTCTTTGTGAAACCACCCAAGGCGAACTCGGGGACAGAGAGACAGCAGCCTTGTATGGCAATTCCACAGAGGTGGCTTTTATTGTCCTGCAGCCTCTGTGAAGGGAAGGCCAGGGACAAAGACTCCCTCCCATCACGGCTTGGGGATGGAGGTTATATGGGGAAGGCAGGGGGTGGGGTAGAAACCAACTAGCCAACTGGGTACAGGCTATTACCATATAGAAACAAGGCATGCTGGGGGTGGTTCACTTTCTCACCATGACCCAGAGGAAGTTTGCTTATCTCTGGGGAAAGTCTTTTCGCCCTCAGCCCTCTCTCCTCCAAGGGAGTGCAGAGGGCTCTTGTACCAAGGGCTCCCAGCCCTTCACATGTCACATTGACTGTTACCTGTCTTTGCAGCCTGCTCAATGCTCCAGCAGAGTTTTGTGTTGGCCGTGCCGTCCCCAGCATCCTGCCTGCTGGACCATTACTGAGAAGAGAAGCACTGCATCTGGATCAGGAAACTACATTTCAGGACCTACATGTGGGGGAAAAACATGCAAGTATAAAGCCACAGTAGATTTCTGAATGTCTCTTAGCCCATCCTTAAGATCATTCAAAGCAGGAAGCTGCTGAAATTTCATGAGTGACTTTTCCAATTCCCCTGTACATATTCTAAATTAATGGAAAACACAAGACAGACTTTCTGAAAAGGTTACTTTTATTTAGATAATAGAATCCCATCTTTGAATTTTGCAGGATAAAGGGGGGGTCCCCTGGAAAATGAATATTCTCAGCAAAGGATAATTTTTTGTGATTTCTCATGACAGTCATGGTGACTGTCTAACCAGTTCTTTTTGCCCTTTTTGTTACCTTTCTACAGATAACACAATAAAATACAATTGGAGTTTAACTTCCCTTCTATAAATTTTTTTTCCCTAGATTTTTGTTCAAATCTTGCAAGGGTTGTGGTTGAAGAAACAAGCAAATTTTCGTTCAAGCAACTGGTTTTGTACTCATAGCAAGACCTTGAAGAGATACAGCAGAAAACAAAAGCATGTTGACAGAACAGTTTATTTGGACATTAATATTAGCATTTTTTAATAAAAGCAGTCCCAACATAATCTGCAAGAAAATCAGTTTGTGAAGGAGGCTGCCTACAGAAGCTGTAGAAGCTCCATCCTCAGAGATATTGAAAAATCAACCAAGCCTGGAGCAACCTGTTGTGATGTCAAAGTTAGCCCTGCTTTAGGTGGGAGGCTTGAAGAAGGGTCCTGTAGGTGCCTCTTCCAATGTGAAATATAGAATGAAATTAGGCCTTGAATTAAAGAAATGTGGTGGAGGATGGAAATACAAAAATACAGATGTGTGATTGCATAAGCACTGTCTTCATAGAAAATTACGTATCGAGAATTTCAGAGATATGGGCTGAGAATAGTGTTGTTTCTGTAATGTGTAAAGGCACTGTTGCCAGTTTTGTAGCCCTTCAGCAGCTGGGTCTCAAACAATAAGACAGTTTCAGTTACCTTTATTTTGGTCACAATGCACTTGTTGGAGCTGGAATTTCCTGCACTGAATCATTTACTCAGGCGAGTGATTTTCTTTTAAGTCCCCTTAAGAGTAATTCACTCATTTCCAGAAACAAATTAGCAGAAAATATGCCTTTCTTTCATATAATGTTTTTAAGTATTTAATTAAAGCTGTGCTTTTTGGTAGCATTTTCAAGTTTGGCAGCCTAGAAAACCTGCATAAACCTGGCCAAGTCCTGAGTGACTTAATTTATTTACATAATTGCAGAAGAGATTTTTTGGCATTGCATAGATGGTCTCCAGCAGTCTCTTCGTGGACATATTCCATCTCAGAGCTTCCAAGGCAAGCAGAACTTTTTGTATATGTGTATATAGATATAAAAAAGGCTTTCTACAGGAACAGCATTGTGAAGGCTTAGGAACAGAAATCAGTGATGCTGCTGGTGCACAGCAGTGGAATTTGAGTTGTATGACTGGATGGAGAGCACAGCGAAGAATTAAGACATGGTGGAGGTGAAAGGTAGGAGAAAGGTTGAGTGTAGCAGAAGTAGAAGGATTTATGAACACTAAAGCATACTCTATTCAAGAACTTGAAACTCAATCCCATGCTCACTACCTTCCCATGAATTCATAATTATAAAAAGGTATTACATCTTTATTCAAAGTATGATGTAATGATTTCCTTTTTCTTTTACAGAGTTTGTGAGCCAGATGGATTGTTTTCACTGAGTGGACCAAGCTCCTGGAAAACAAACAAACCAAAGCAAACCCCTGTATAAATGTCCTTGTTTGAAAAAAAAGATGTGTAGAAAAGGAGACACAAGATCACAGAAAGAAAACTTGGGTTCAATGACAAAGGTAGCCGGATGCAGCCCTGAGTCTTGTCCTTGCCTTCATCTCAACAACTCCCTGTGATTTGGGCAAGCTCCTTAACACAGATTTTTTCACAAGCAACAATAATTTTCTGAGTTCCCTCTTAAAAGAAATCCTACCTTTTGGTTGCTTTGCATATCTGCCCCTAAGATGGGATGCTTCATGCTCCCCAAGTAAATATTTCTAGTTGCTATAGTCAGCTAGGTCAGATGCTAGCTCAGGTTTCTCCAGAGTAGATGCTACAGCTTGAAGAAAAAAGTGCCCTTGCAGAGCTTAGTTCAAAATGGCTGCGAGTCCTTACAGCTGCACAGGAACACACTGGGGGCTAAAGTGAACACAGACAATCCTAGAGAACACTGAACAATCAGTTAAAACAAAAATAAAAATTCATCTCCAGATATCACATACTGGGCCCAAAATACTTAGGTTCTTCCAATATTTTTGCATTTGTAGAGTGAAATTCCTCTTTTCTTATCCTTCAGAACTTGTGAGAAAAATTAACTAATCCATGATCAAGAAGAAACTGGATAATATACTGGTAAGCGGCATATATATATATACATATATATGTGTGTATATATATATATATACATACAGACATAGATATACATATATATATATTCCAGCCAGTATAAAATCACATGTCTTGTGGCCATGTAAGTGATTACTATAAGATAGTGTAGCTAAGGCTGTAGACATTTTTTTTATTCAATAA
The DNA here is from genome assembly GCF_965178545.1 of Coloeus monedula. Taxonomy (NCBI): domain Eukaryota; kingdom Metazoa; phylum Chordata; class Aves; order Passeriformes; family Corvidae; genus Coloeus; species Coloeus monedula. Next base: position 11,526,784 of record NC_138785.1, on the reverse strand, counting down.
AAATGGCCGAAAATAAAATAAAATTAGTGAAAGAAAGCTGTAAGCAGTGAGGCAGCATATGTGAACCCCAATCTGATGACTTTGGCCATCACCAGTATCCAGTTTTGGTCTTTGCAGGACAGGTTTACCCTTGGAATTCCCAGGCTGAGAACAGGCACCAGTGCAATCCCAGGTGGGCTCCCAGTGCTACCCTCCTCCCATCCCCTCTGCTGCCCAGCCTCTCCACTGCACATGACAGCCCTGAGTACAACTGATCATAGTATCAGCATTAATTAAACCTCAGGAATGTGAAACACCAATTGACCTATTTACTCTGCCAAGAAGCAGCATAAAGAAAAACTCTAGTATTGGGGTTCCTTCCCCCTGGCATGGGGTCCAGGGGGAGGGGACCCTGGAGTAGAGACACAGCCTACGAGCTTTCCCTACCCCCTGGTCAACCTCATTCCCCACTGGTTGTGTTCCCTGCCTGGGAAGGACCCTGCTGGTGCCGTGACTGCAGAGTTCTTCAGCAGGACCCCAGCCATGTGGCTGGAAAATAAACATCTCCGAAACATCTATCAAGAATCGCTCCCTATTTCTTGTCCAAGGGCCTCGCTGCCTATACATGTTGCAGAAATCCCCACCGCAACACTCTAGGAACTACACCATTGCTGAACAAACTGTACTCCTTGTTTTTCTGCCACAGGTTACAGTAGATGAGCCTTCGAGAGCCACTGTGACTCCCACTCCTGTGTTCTTACAAGCACACTACAAACCCTTGGTTCTTATAGGTATGCCTCTTCTGTGTCTATTATTTTCATGGCATTCAGCCTGAGGTTAATATGACATTCAGCCCAAGGCTACTTGACTGTATGGCTTATACTAACAGATATAATCGGTTATTTTTGAGCAAGTGTGCTCATGTTGACAGCTTCTCCTCTTACAAGTAGGTTGATGGCAGTAACCAGCTGCAGCTTTCAGAAGTCAGGCACATAGGTTCCCATAGAGTCCCGGCAAAACCTCTCCTTAGTTCTGGAAGGGCAGGTAAGGGTCCCACTTCCCCTTACAGGAAGACAGACAGCAGCTTTGTCATTTGCCAGAATATATGCAGGCCCCACTGGTAGAAGTGCCATAACTCTTAATTAGCCAATGCAGCATCGAAAGAGTTCATGCCCAACTTTCTATCATGTTGTTTATCAACCAACAAGAACCAATGTTAATAATATGTTAACAACGGATTAACAGCTAAAATTCGTTTTAAGATATGTGAAGTAAAACCTTGTCACTGTTGTTATTCTTTTACAAAAAATGGGTATTCTACTGTACACGTTGTTCACAAGATCTTTAGCTCAACAACTGCATTGTCCAATTTGTATCTGCACAAACACAGTCTGTGGCAGATGGTGACCTGACATTGTCAATGAGATCAGGTCCTTTCTCCAGCAGAGACAATAAACTTTCCCACACTGTACTTATTTACAGCTTAAACTCTAGGGAAGAAAATTACCAACACCTGACATTCACAGCCTTCTGGCAGAGACTGCAGGGCATCATTTCTGACTAGCAGTTTACAATATGGTGATCCATCTACTCAAAAATAAACTGCAGTCAGTAAATTTTCTTCTCTTAAATTATATCATCCTAATACATCTGATAAATTTTAGCCATGAGTGGGCTGGATTACCAACTTTGGTATAAGATTTTTTTAACTATGACAGAGTGCAACCCATTTAGTCTACATGTATTTTTATAAAAGAGGCTTTTAAAAGCAGTTCCTTGGTGGGCAAAAAACTCCATTAGCCATTTTTTGGTAAAGAATATTTAAGCATTAACACTAGAGTTAATTGGTAAACTATTAAACTGTTCAGTTGTAATTTATAGCAGCTGTATCAACAATGTCTGAATGATCACCCTATGCTGCTGCTAAGGGCATACCTCATTTGTTATACCAGGAAATACTGCATGATAATTTGTAATGATGCATGTATCTGGTTACCTGCTTATAATAACTTACCAGCAGGGACAACAGCTTAATTATATAGTACATCTCCCGCTGACTTCCAAATGTTTCTGCTGTTTGTCACTAATTTCTAAGGTAAATAATAAATAAATAGGAATCAGTTTTCTTATTTTACAATAGTACATTAATTCATGAATGGAACACAGAAAGCTTTTATTAGATGCCAAGGTGCCTAAATTCTTTGTGTTCTCACCATGACATAAACATCTAGCCCCAGCCATCCATAAATCCTGATAGATGATGGAGAACAGGCCCCTAGTTGTTTAAAGGATGTGGATGAAATCCTAGACCAGACTTCTCAGAGAGTTGTGCAGAATATTATCTCAAAGGTGACACTCAGCCCTGGCCAAGTGGGATGGATCTCTGTTTACACTGATATAGTACAGGCAGCTTGCATGAAATGTCTTTCTCTTCTGGTCCTACCTTCAGGTTCATTCTGAGCATGGGATCTTGGGAACAGCAGTGGATCAGCAAGAGCAGAGGAACCTTCAGTGTGCAGGAACCTTCTCTGTTGGGCACAGAGGCAGTGATAAGGTAAATTGATCTGGGATTAATGATACGAAACCAGAACTCCTTTCCTCTGTGAAAGAATAATATGTTTGTGTAGGTACCAGGGACCTCCAACATGGCTCTGTCCCATTAAACATCAGCTCAAAAAGGAGTTCTGAGCATATATTCCCATGAGGAACTATTAATAGTGCTTTCCACAAGAGTTTGCTCTTTGCAGAGACAAACTCTATCACCTTGTTTGTTAATATGTCAGCATTCATTCTTGGAATTAATTTCTGTCCTATCAAAACCTGTAAAATGGGAATCAGACACCTCACCTGAGTGAGAAGATGTCTTTAAATTTGGGAACTGCTTAAAGAAAATGAGATTTTGCTTCATACATGTTTCTCTGAGAAATAAGTAGCTGATAATAAGTAACTGATAGTAGGGATTTCCTCCCTCAATTTCTAAGCAATTACTTTTAAAACACTTCTGAAAATTAGAAAGATTTTAGCATGCGTGGAGAGCAAATGGACATGTTTGGGATGTTCTTGTTTTGCCTAACACTATAATTCGGTGTAGAGAATTGGGAATGTATTATAGTAATGAGAATTGGCAGTGAATTACCATCCTGTATTAAAATAAACTTTAAAGTCACTATTTTCCATTATGAGTGTTTAAGTGCACAGAAAAGCCTCATAAAAACCAGGAATGCATGAGTATTCACTCTCCTGGGTTTTAGCTCCTACTGATGGTGCAGTGTTGAAATAGTATAGCAACAAGACTGAGTCATGTAAAAAAGCAAGAGGAATAAAATCTGTACTTTTGTGCAGACTAACAAGTTTGTTCCAAAAACTGAGTATGGGCTGCTGTGCTTCCCTGATCCCTGCAAGCAGCAGCATTGTGCTGGCCTGCAGTGACCCACTCTATGCCACCAACCACACTGTTTGGACAGAACAGAATGTCTCACAGTGAGCTGTTCCAGGCTGCTTTGTTCCCTGCTGGCTGCACAAGCTGAACTCTCCGAGCACAGAGAAGAGAAACATCGTTCTGACAGAACCCTGAACCTGACATTGGCAGGTTTGTGCCAAATGTATCACAGTCCATGGCCTGAAAGACACTGCAAGCTGAGAATGAACTTTTCACTTATAAGAAAAAATCTATTATATTATCTATACTGTCCAACTACTCCACATCAGCCTGTACATCTGTTCCCTGTGACCCCTTTCAGTGAACACTTAGGCAGCCTTAGAATGGATCTGACCATAATCTTATTTTTCCCAGAGAATCCAAACATTCATAATGACATCACAGAATTTTTTAGGTTGGAAAAGACCTTCAGGATCATTGAGTCCAGCCATTAACCTGAGCACCACACCTATGTGTCCTTTAAAAATCTTCAGTGTTGGTAACTCTACCACTTCCCTGGACAGCCTGTTCCAATGCTGGAGCACTCTTTCAGTGAAGAAATTTTTTGTAGTATGCAATCTAAACTTTTCCTGGCACAGCATGAGGCTTTTTCATCTTGTCTTATCACTTGTTACTTGGGGGAAAAAATCAATCTCCACCTGGCTACAACCTCAATTCAGGGACTTCTAGAGAGTGATAGGGTCATGCCCGAGCCTCCATTTCTCCAGACTAAATGTCTCCAGCTCTTTCAGCTGCTCCTCACAGGATTTGTGCTCCAGACTCTTCTCCAGCTCCATTGCCCTTCTCTGGACACCCTCCAGCACCTCAATGTCTTTCTTGTCGTGAGGGGCACAGAACTGGACACAGCACTCGAGGTGTGGCCTCAGCAGTGCTGAGTACAGAGGGACAATCACGGCCCTGATCCTGCTGGCCACACTATTGCTGATCCAGGCCAGGATGCCATCGGCCTTCTTGGCCACCTGGGCACAGCTGGCTCATGTTCAGCTGCTGTTGACCAGCACACCCAGGTCATTTTCCACTGGGAAGTTCTCCAGCCACTCTGCCCCAAGTCTGTAGCTTTGCATGGGATTTAACTTCGGCACTTGGCCTTGTTGAAAGTCAAACAGTTGTCCTTGGGCCTGTCCAGCCTGTCCAGATCTCCGCAGAGCCTTCCTACCCTTCAGGAGAGGTCAGCACTCCCACCCGACTTGTCATCTGCAAACTGACTGAGGGTGCACTTGACACCTTCATCCAGATCATTGATAAAGACACTGAACAAGGCTGGCCCCAGCACTGAACCCTGGGGAACACCACTGGTGACTGGCTGCCAGCTGGATTTAACTCCATTCACCACCACTCTGGGCTTGGGTAAACAGCCAGTTTTTCACCCAGCAAAGAGTACACCAGTCCACATGACCATCCAGTTTCTCCAGAAGAGTGCTGTGGAGGGAAATCAGATAAGACAAGCAGGACTTGCCTTATGCCCTTGCTGACTGGGCCTGATCCTCTGGTTGTTCTGTACTTGCCATGGGATAGCACTCAAGATGATCTGCTCCATGACCTTCACCAGCAGCACAGTCGGGCTGACAGCCCTGGGCCCATTGCTTATGTATTCAAAGAAACAATTTTCTGTGTCCTTTAGGGCAGTAGCCAGATAAAGCTTCAGTTGGGCTTTAGCCCTCCTAATTTTCTTCCTGCTTAACCTCCTGTTTGTTGCTCATGTTGTGTGCATTGGTGTAGAGGCACTTCAGTTGAGCTGTTGATTCTACCACCTCCTTGGGAAAGAAGCTCTAATTCCTACACGACCATTCTCAGGTAGTTCCATGGTTTCTAAAACATCACTGACCCTTGTGTCTTTGTTGCCATGTAGATCTCCATCCCCCACCGCTAGTGGAAGACAGAAAAAACTTGCTAGCACATAGTCACTCAGAAACTGGTGGGCTACCTTCAAGTTTGCCTCTAGTGAGCCTGGTTTTACCCCTCTCTCCATTTTAGTTTAAAGTTGTTTCACTAAGCCCTGCTAAGTTCTGTGCAAAGATGCTTTTCCTCCTTTGGGACAAGTGTATCCCATCCATTGCCAGCAGGTCTGGTGTTGAGTAGGCCAAATCATGATCAAAATCCCTACATTCTGCAGGTGACACCAGGTATGGGTCTGCTGGATTGTACCAGTCCTTCCCTGCAACTGGATAGATAGAGGAGAGCAACAGCTGTGCTCCTGACCCCTTAACAGTTACCCAAGACCCTGGAGTCTCTTAATTGCCCTTGAACTTCTTGTTGCAACTTTATCACTGCCTACCTGAAGAAACAGAAAATGGATAATAATCGGAGGGTTGTGCCACAGGAGGACATTTCACATCTTTAACCCATGCCCCAGGAAGGAAGTCGACTTCCTGAAGAAGCATGCCTGATCTGCATATGGGGCTTTCTGTTCCCTTAGGAAAGGATCTTCTTTCTCTTTATGGAAGAAATTTTTGAGACAGGGTATAGACTGAATTAACCTCAGTGACAGCTCCAAGCCATCATGGACCATCCTCCTTGTTATTGTTCCATTCCAGTTGCAGAACCTCCCACCTAATGTGCCAGGTCACCAGGAGTGCTGGGGCAGTCACAGGTGGGACATGCAGGAGCATGACAGCATTCCTCTAGCCCTTCAGTCACTGTGCTGAGCCAGGCAGAGAGAGGACCAGGAATCCCCTGTGTCATACAGGGACGGTCTTGGGGTGCAATTCCAGTAGTTTGTCTCTCTCACACCCTTGGATATCCTCGTTCCTGGAACTCTGGCACAGGGTGTAATTCCCGCAGTCTGTCTCTCTCACATTCCCGGATATCCCCATTCCCAGAGTGCTGGTTCTTGTACCAGGTGTTTCCTACTGCTGCCCTCTGGTGCGGGTGCAGAGCAGGGCACAGCTATAAAGTCATACTCTTAAGCTTAGAACAGCCCAGTAGATGCCCAAATTTAACACCTCTATTGAGGTATAAATATTGTTTGTTTACACTATGTTGATCTATAATTATCTCCTTCCAAGACAAAATAACCAAGCGTTACCTTTCCATTTAACTGGTACATGTCAAATAAACTGGTAACTGTAAATGGAAATAAACACAATCCTGAAAGAAAAAGGAAGGGCTGCACGATTTACTACTTGGAAAGTATAGCCAAACGTGTTGTGATAATTATTATCAGGAGTTTGTTCTGCAGCATCAGACTCTCTAAAAAGTAAGCTGCCTAAAAATATCTTCTGTATACAGAAGGAATCACAAGGTAGTGGTTATGTATAGGAATGGGGACTTCCTGTTAGACTTACACAGATATATCTTGCAAATTTTGACAATACAATCCTTGACAAGTTTCTGTCCTACACATCTTTTCCCTCTTTTCCAACTTAAATGAATATGTGATTCCATGACTAGGTAGAAAGTGTTATTTTTAACAAGACTCATCAATGCATTTGTTTACTCTTGTTTGCTACTGATTAAAACCTTCCTATTACACTGCTATCATGTACAGAAACTCTGTCACTGTTTTCAGTAGGATTCCACTGACCGCAGATTTTCTGTTCTCTGCCTGCATTTAATGCTCTTTCAACTGTATACACTAGTATGTAAATAACTTTTCTCTTAGTTTTTTGTCTCTGTCCTTAGTGTGTTAACTAGGCTCAGAGCAGTAGCTTTGTTTTCTCCTCATTTTTGCTGTGTGAATTTGTTGCCAAACAATGACAGATTTTCAAGAGCTAGCACCAGTTTTCTCTATTTGCTGATTTCTCTAACACAATAGAAACAGAGAAACAAGATCCCAGTGCAAGGTTAAACACAATACGTAAACTGTATCTTTTATAAGAAATCTTATGAGACAGTTTTTGAAAGTATTCAATAATTTGAAGTTAATCTCTAAGTTCCCTCATCTTTTTAATACAATGAAGACAAAAGAAAAACAAGAGGATGTCAAAAGTTCTGAAATACTCACAAGTCTCAGAATGCTGAGCAGCACGTCGACACAGAAGTTAGGATAAGGTTTGCACGAGTGACAGCAGCAAATGCTCCACCCCCTCCTCCATTCTGTTTTACTTTCAGTTGTTGTATAAATAAATTTGAACCTGATAACGTGGAAATTATTCTCATGACAGCAGACAGTAGGGATTTCCTGATGCCATTTCCAAGCAACTTTCAAACTTGGGGAAAAAAAACCTAAACAAAACAACACAAAAAACCCCTGTGGGGAAATATATATGCCTACAATTTAGAAGGCAGGCTGCCAAACATGAAAGGCAGCTGCTTGCTATCCAAAGCATGGACATTCCTGGACATTCCCTTTTACCATTCCCTAAAGGCAAGAAAGCTCATGTTTTGTGCCCTTGTTGCTGCATCTTGTAGCTTAAGTGTAACCTCCCAGCCAGGGCTCGGCAGAGTTGTTTACCTTGGTAGCAGACACTGTAGCTGTAACTCCTCCTCTTTGCAGCCCAAACAGTGTTTTTTTACTGGGGCAGCCACCTCCGGATGGAAAAAACAGTGGCTTTTCATGACAACACAAAGAAGCCGTGGAAGAGGGTTGTGAAGACAGAAAAGAGGCTTCCACATCTGGCTTGCTGTGGAACAACAGTGCAGAGAGGTGGCATAGCCCGGCAGAAGGGGATCCTTATGAAGGAGCTGAAAAGAATAACCTGAAAATTGCATTGAAATCGGTAGTTTGGGATTTTTAGCTGTTAAGAAAAGTGAAAGTCTAGTGTCTATAATAATCACCAGGAATGCCAGCTGTAATCCTAAAGTCCTGCTTAGACACCTCATCATAAAAACTTTTCTTCCTTGAGATAAACTTGAATGTCTTGAAGATGAGACCGAGCAGCTCCCCAGGAGTACTGTCAGGTTTTCAGGAACCATCACTTACCTGTGTAAGGTTCATGCACTCAAGAGACAGCAGTATAAACAGTACTTGATCTCTGTGTAATCTTCTTTATGTCCTCATCTGTGCTGTTCTGGGTGCTGGTTGTTATTCTGTGCATGTTACACTAAAAGGCGGTAAAAATACTCTGCAGCCAAATGACAGGGTTTTAGACATTACACTGTCTCCTTACTGAAGAAGAGATGAGTATGTGGAGTTGGGCATTTCCTTCTTGTTTCTCAGTGAAATAACATTTTTTCAGGAACACTACTTATAAAACAATACCGGTCAGTTCACTGTGCTGGCATATTCTCTTACAGAGAGATTCCAAAAATTTATTTATGAACATAAGTTAAGATTTCCGTATATTCAACAGTGGTTGTACAAGTGAGAGAAACAGGGCCTGGGACTGAATGTTTCCAGAGAGTAGTTACAGGTGGCTGCAGGACAAATTCATTGCATGGGACAGCTTGCTGCCATTTCTTAGCACCCCAGTGTCCTGAGGTCCAACATTTGGGTCCAGCATCCATTCTGCAGAGAAGGCACTGGAATGAAAAACCACCACGTTAATTACCTCCTGCATGGGATCAGGTTTGCAGTCACTGCCACTGCAAAGAACTAAAAAAAAATACAGAACTCACAATTTCATGCTTGCCAGGGACTCTTGGCTCTCTCACATGATACCTTACCTGTGCCTCCAGAAAAGCAGCTACTTGCATTCCCTGTACTTTGCCTCAATGCACGTGTGATTGTCACTTTTTAAGCAGGTGTACAGACATGAGAGGTGAAATCTGCTTCACCTGGCAACTGTTAGAAACCTGGCCAGGATTTAAAAGCAAAAATAAAAATACAGATTTTCCACAGCTAGTGACAGATTATAAAAAGAAGTACCAGCATTGCAGGAAAAACATCAGATTGAATAAATATTTAGTCCAAAGGAACATACCCATTCATTAACTGTATTATGATCAGAGCACTTATTTTCAGACAAAATTGGTCATAAAGATCTGTTTCTTCAGCTCACTCCAGCTCAAAGAGTGAGAATAAATGATATCAGGTGTACATGTGTGCACATGTATGTACTTGACCTTGGATCCCAAAGTCTCTCATATTTGCCACTTTTTCAATCTGAAAGAAAATGGAGTGTTTTCCATTTGTTTTTCTCTTTCATGTGATACCTTTGCTATGCTAAATTTGACAGTATTTTCTAAACTAGGAGAAATTTATAAGCGAACAGACAAAAAACAAGCACCCAAGCTCTAGGTATTAAGTAATTATGTTAGAATAGGGGAAGAATAACTTGCTTACTTTTTTTTGAAAAATCACTTTCCCAACAGTTTTCCTCGAACACAGCAAAATGGAATCATTACATATAGAGTGGATTTTTTTTAGCTATCCGTGAGAAATGAGACAACTTTTAGTTAAAAAAATTAAAATAATTTATTGAAAACAGAAAAATTGAAAAATTACAGAAATTAGAAAAATATAAAAATTTGGGATCCTATGGCTCAGTAGATGGTATGCCCCAGGAGCGCAGGGATTTGAGATCTTCCAGCTAAGACAGCACTGGACCTCAGGTAGAGAAAAAGGACTTGCAGTGCTGGGCTGGCTTTTGACTGGGCCAAAAGCAAAGTTACTAAAGGCTCCTTAATAGGAGTAAGGCCTTTAATGCCCAGCACTGATTTCCACCGCGGCTAACCTGCAGAGGACACTCTCTCAATCTGTTTTTTTGAAGCCTGTCTCGTTGTTTTATAGTGCCTTTGCTCCGCCCCAGTCCGCCCACAGCCCACCCACAGCCCGCCCCTTTGGTTTAAAGTGATTGGTGCTTTCCCTTTGACAGATCATCTCCGTCCACCAATAGCTCATCGTTGTCAGAGGGGTGGTATCAGTTGAGATAAGGGTGCTAAAATGCCTTCATTAAAATTCAGGTTGCCATGGGGCTTGCCTACAGGGTAAGGGCTATGGAGCTAAAAATAGCTGCTGGCTGTTAGAACTCGGGTTTTTGGAGTTAGCCTTGGAACCAAAGTGCAAGTAAAAACACCTAAAAAAGTATTAAAATACATCCAACACATCTTAAAACACTTGTAAAAGTATACAGTAAACACAGGAAAGATAACTCTTATGGTGTACAGGTGGTTTGAAGTTTGAAAAGGGAGCATAAGTTGGGGATTTTTAACTGGGGAATTTTTAACTGGGAAGGGTGCAACTCTCTTAATCAACTACTTTGAACAACTGAAAACACTGATAATGGAACTTGATTTTTGTACCTGGGCTGATGGGTTAATTTTAACATTCAATTTAAAAATATTTAACTCAGAATTAATTAATTAAAGCACATAATATGCAAATACCAAGCACAAATAGGGATTTCATGTATAACACTATCTCTCTGAGTGTTTGGGTTTTTTCTTTTTTTAAGCACTGTGTTTTGTTGGCATTTCTGAAGTTTAAAATATATTTCTAGCTTAATATAATAACTATTCCTAAAAATTACAGTAGTTGTATATAAAAGTAATGCATGTGTCAGTATGTACTATATTAAAGTAGGGTGGCAATACCATCAGCACTCCTCAAAATTTAGTTCTCATTCATTTTCTTAATTACACAAAAATGTGCTCTGTAATTTTATAATTTTATAATCATCTACTTGCTACTAGCCATATCAGGGTGTTTTTTAATAGCATAAATTATTCTCAGATTCTCTTAACAAGCAAAATACTCCTTTCTAATTTATGCAGGTTTCATTTATAGTGGACACATGCTGTTTGGCAAGATACTGGCAATTATTCTCACTAAAGAGCAGCTAAATTGTAATTCAGTGTTTTAAGTGCAGTGACAAAGAATGTGAATGCAAACAGTGAAGTGAAAACAAATGCATTACTGTCATTTTGGAAATAAAGCAGGAAAACTGAGAACTCAAACATGACCGTCCTGATTTGAAGCAATATCACCCAAATGTTTTGTGCAGGTGTGTGACACGCAACAACAAGCTTGTGGTTCCTCTGCTCCTAGAAGTCTGTCCATATTCTCATGGAATTCCTTTGGAACTGGTGTTAGTTTTGTTGCTGAACACCAGGAGAGGAAGTATTACTACAGGAGCAGGAGTGAAGAAATGGGAGGGAAGAAGGCTTTTTCAGAGCAGTCTGTGTGATTGGGTGGGTACACAAACACCAGCAGTTCTGGCAAACACAGACCCCTTTAGGATGGCCCCAGCTGACTCAGCCCAAATCCAACTTCCTTTGCTAAATTTCTGAACGCTTAAAGAAGGGAGTGCACTATGCTCTTGTCACCTACTGTCTCAGTATCAGTCATTTTAGTAAAAGGTCTTGAAATGGACGTCTTCACTGATAAATTATCAGCTCTGATAAGACATTATGGTCTATAATGATTTTAATTTTCTTTAAATGAATTCCAAAAATTTTAGAGAAGCTGAACCCAAATATACAGGCGCATGCAGAAGACAAAAATTGCAATTTAAAATGTATCTCTTCCCAAGTACATTTTTTTTTGCTATAGTGTTCCTGCTGTCTTTGAATTTTTGCTGCAGAGCTGAACTATGACACCATCAATTACCAACCCTATGAATTTCTGCATAGGAAAATGAAAGAACTGTTCTTTTCTTCCTCTAGGTGACAGAGTGGATATAAAGTGCTGATAAGGATGTACACCTCTGCCTCCCTCCACCATTGCCAGTGTTGCAGCCAGAGGAGGTAGTTCCAGGGGAAACAGCCTTCTGCCTCTGAGAAGTGACATCCCAGTCATCCCATCAGCATTCACCATTACTCCATGGCAGTTTAACAAAGGTGAGCCTTGATTCTAGTGATAGGGGCCTTGATTCTAGTGATAATGAGTGCCTTACTACTGAGAAGGACAGGACAGAGGGGAGCTTGTATGATGAGGGAGTCATGTAAATCTTTCTTTCAGATAAGGTAGGAAGGTGCATTTCTGGAAATTATGATCTTCATACATAGAACTGAATTTGGTACCTGTTCTGCACCAGTGCTGTAACCACACACACCATTATTCAGGACAGAAATAATTCTATGGAGGAATTACTGCTGTAACAGAACATGTAATGTACTAAACATGTTTACTAGTTGGGAATGTGTGCCCTCTGAAAATCTAGGCAACTTCTGCTTCATGGCTCATACAGGGCTATAATCTGTCTCTCTTTTTTTATACTAAATTATAATGTTCCCTAAATTATAGACTCTTCAGATTGCTTATTAAAAACTGGCATTGCAAAACTGCTATTTAATTTCTAGACACATCTGGAGAGACATTATTATTACACCTTTCAGAAGCATGCACAATATTTCTGGCATGTTATAATTTACCAACTATAGCCACTAAGAATAAGCTATTCCTATTTAAAGAGACAGTGTTTCCAAGCAAAACCAGATCAATTGCTAAGTCAGCAAAAGTAAAACAAAGGGAAAGGCATTTAATGCATAAAATATGTAGAAATGTGTTTCTGAGTCTGGGAAAAAAGTTAGCACAGAGAAATGTGCTTAGCTGGAGTTGTGTGAGGAGCATATAATTCTAAATGCCTGGTGGACAAGTTCTACTCTACTGAGACAAAATACTTGCAGTATTACAACCTACAAGTTTTCCTAAGGAAGTTGCTCTTCAAATTGCACGATAGGAAAATTCTACATATAAAATAATTATATGAATTTTTAAAAAGCTGGCTAACATCCCAAAAGGAATGTCTTCACTCTAGAGGTTTTCTCAGATTACACTTGTGTTATTTCTCTCTCTGATAATCAGCCTTGAGTGGAGTGGCCAGAGCACAAAGCTCTTGCAGTTCACACTCTCTGATACAGGGAACTACATGCCAAATCCACAAAACTGTTGATGACTCTAATCCTTACATTCCGAGATAGTTCCCACAGGAACAGTTCTCTACTCAAGCGCTTCTTTGAAATTAGGTGCTGTGTTACTTGACCTCAGATGCCTGGACACCTTCTGCACTGGGTACCTGGAGCCCAAAGCAGTGCCTTGGGGAAGCAGGCACGTTTCCCTGTTAGGTTGCAAATGCTGAACAGAGCAATGTCTAAATTAGCCAAGCAGCAGGGCTGGGAAGGGCCTTTTGAGGGTTTAAATGGCCTTGGTTGCATTGGTACTGCCTCCAATCAGGGTCTGTAGTTCAGCATCCTCCCCTGAAAGCAGTGCCTTTATGCACTATAAAGCACAGCATCCAAAACATGTCAGTCAATTATTTTCTTATTTTTTCTAAACAAGCATTTTGTAAGTGTTTCTCAGCAGAAATTCCAGGACAGTGAGTTGAAGAATCAAAATTTTACATTGTAACAATGAAACTGAGTCTCCTGGGAGAGGGAGGATGGATTCCTTTCCTCTCAGCTAACTCTTTGTTAACACATTTTCCCAAGATCTCTCAGTCTCAGTCCATGTAGACACCCTCTCTGAGGTTAGCAGCCTGCTTTGTGGCTCACTTTGCCATTTGTAGTTGAAGCTTTAAGAAACACAGGAAAATTTGATCCTGACCCATATGATGATACAAGTAAGTCCTACTAGAAAGAAATAACATGAGAGAGATTGATAAACTGGAGAGATGAAAGAGGAATGCAACTGAGTAATGATGTGCATTCCATCAAGATAATTTCTTTTTTTTTTTTCTCTTTAATACTAAAATAAAATAACCATGATATATGTATCAATTTTCTCATATTACTGTTTTATGGTTCCTTTATGCTATAATACAACTGTCTCTTTAATGCTGAGAGCTTTTGTGACAAAAGTATAAAACACTTCTTGAAAAGTAATTTCTGAATAAACAGAAAAAACAAGATATTTAGCTACCACGTGGACAGAATGTATTTTAAACCCTAAAAATTCAAGAGACTCTGCACAACATAGTGTATTTAGCCAAAAGGGAGGAAAGGTATTTCTCCAACTAGTTTAAATTAGGAGTCATACCAAATTCAAAGTTGTCTTTAGTTTTGTCACATTGCTTTCAGATTTCTAGGGTACATAAAGAGACTTTTTATATATTATGACACTTGTGGAATATTGAACTCCCGCCTCACCCCACAGGATCACTCCTTTACATAAAAAAATCAATGTGCTTTCTGTAGGTAATCTTAACATGTGGCACACTATGTACAGAAGGAGTGAATGCTCTGTGAGCTGGCAAAATTTTGAGGAGTTGATGAAAAGGTGGTAGTTTGAAATTTACCATCAATAATTGCTCATTTTTGATTTCAGACCTGGGTTTTACCATAGTTTATTGTCCTCAGACCAGTGATTTTCCCCATCTGCTTCTTCTTACCTCTCCCCAGAGCACTTGTTATTCAGGAGCAGCAGCTTCCTCTGAATGCTGTGCCTTTGCTTTCAGTGGGGCCACAAGGGACACAGAAATGTTCAACATGCACAGGAATGGAGATTCCCCATTTTTAACCTCCCCTGCTCACTCTGAACTCTCCCACCCTCTGCCTTGTGACTGTCTAGGCTAGGTGACTGAAATTCATTGTAGGAAATCACACAGTAGCAAGGAGCAGGAGAAATGTACAGAGCGTTTCCAGTCCTCTCTGTTACCCTGATGATTTATCTGTGTGTACTTCATGTACCCCAAAACCAGACTAAGTGTTTATAGGCAGGCTCTCCAGTATCACACCACTGAACCCTGCGTGTCCAGTGAGCAGCTTCCGTGAATTGTCTATATGAATGTCCAAAATGGGGCTGGCTTGCAGGTGCAAACAGTGTTTACTAATACTGGTATGACTAGCTATCCCTGATATTGAGTCAAGATTATGAAGAGTTAAACTTTACCTAGGAGTTAGAAGCAATTTGTACTGATTGAACCAAAGGATAAGTTAATGAAGAGTTAGAAATTTAGCCAAGAAGTATAGTGCTATTCACTATTATGTACCTGTCTGAAACTTTGTTTATAGTAAATGAACTGTCATAAGGACAAAAGAAGCTGTAGAATTATAGCTAGCACCTAGATTGCATGGTCAAATACAGGCAGGAGGTATGGACCATCTCCAGAAGGCTTGCCAAGGCTTGCCACAATAGAAGGTAGGAAGTTCATGGTGATTAAGAGATCCCTGACTTCATCTTTCAAGACCACCAACCCAAATCAAGAAAAGAATTGTGCATGTGCAAAGGACTAGTAACCTCATTTTAACAGGAAGCGGCAATGGGAAGTGCTGGAGGTACGTATATGATTAATATGTAGCACTTTGTGAAATAAACAGTGGGCAAATAACCATGTAAGGGGCTGGCACATCTCTAGGAGGTGACTCCCATGCTGCCCACCTGCATAATAAACATACCACTTTCTAACTTTATTTAGTTAGAGTTTTTGTCCGTGAATATCGGGTTTTTAACAATTCAATATATGACTTGATGTTCTTGTTACTCTTCTATGGGCTTTGAAATCTGCTCCAGATTGTTCCAAATAAAGAAAAACAAAAGACAAACTTCTGGGCTGTGTCCTAGCATGGAGTGTAAAGCAGCAGCAGCTCTTTAAATTGCTGCGGCAACACTGGCGAAATTAGGGAAACACAATAAACTAAAACTTTTTGTCACTATGGTTGGATCAGAGTTTGTGTGTATTAAAATAATAGATGAACGATGTCAACAGATTATTGTATTCTCTGAAGAGTTGAAATTGTGGGGGAAAAAAGCAGGTTTTTGTAAAAATATGTTATTGAAGAGGTGAGACTCAAAGCACCCATGGTTGCTTTGCCTTTTTTTGTCTTGTGTACTTGTACAGTACTTTGTCAAATATAACCAAAGAGTAGCATCCAGAAATATTTGAAATATAAATAAAAATCACATATTGTGAATTTTAATCAATAGAGGCAAAGATGTTTATTCACTGGAACAAAGTTGAGACTTTAGCACTATGAAAGAGCTAAAGAGATTGTAGAGGACAAGTGAGAATTCAAGTATTGATAGGTGGCTCTTCGGAAAGAAAGCAAATCAAGGAATTAAATCAAGTTTAAACTCAGGTGTCCGTTTCCCGCGCTTCACGTGTCGGAGGAAAATAACTTTAAGGGATGGGACTATACAATTACACAAATTTATTGTTTAAAATAACAAACGCATCAATCGAGGCGTGAGATTTTACAACACCTCCAAGTAATGGCGACTAGTCCCAAGATTTAGGGTTACATCGTAATTTATAACTTTCTAATCCAATAGATACTTAAAACGACACTTTGTTTTCGATTAATGACCTATCACCTGTGGCACTTCTCACTGCAATGCAGCTATGTCTTGACCAATAACTTCTCATGTCACGTACACACAGTTGTCTCTCTTATACCATCTACATTCTTAACTTAAACTATATAAAACCACACTATTATATTTTAAAACCCTTCACCAAAACACCCAGTGTACAATTTTACTTATAATGATAGGAACACAAGTTTGTAATCCTTTTGCTTAAAGTCCACAAATCTCTGTCAATTAAGCCAGACCTAGTCTCTTCCAGGGTTGTAAATCAAAGCCTCCTTTAATTGCAGGAGTTTCTACTCCTCTGTCTCCCATACTCAGGAAAATACATTTCCTCAAAAAGATTTCAGTTTGTTAGAGTGCAACTACACATAGTAATGCTAGTCTATTCCTGTGTAATGAAGACAGTACATAGTGAACTTGCAAGGCATGGATGACTGGTAGGCATGGTCCAGAAGACAGTGGATGTGATGTCCCCTGAGAAATAAATAATAATAAAACCTGTCCAAAACCTCAGATATGAAAGACCATGGTATTTCTTGTCACTTCCCTGATACCTACATTACTGGCAACATCTTGTCATTTGCTTTTTCTAACCACAGGATTCCTCCTGAAGTGACTCCCACTGTGTACCAGAGAGCATCTATTTTTGTACAGCTCCCATGGTAGCTAGTTTCCCATCTTTAAAAATCAATGTTGTGTGGCTTAGGGGAGGGATAGAATTGAATTCATGCTGATATAACACTTTCTTGCAAACCCTTCCATGTATTTATACTGGTGGAGACTCTGTGATTTCTAAGATTTACATTACATGGAGCTGGTCCTTAAAATTGCATTTACTTGTTTCATTTCTGGGTGACTGCATGAAATCTAACTTACTCTCATACATGTGTCAATAGAATCTTAGACGTAAGAATCTGATAAACACAGTCTTCTGGCATCCCAGAGGAGCAAGAGATCCATTTAATCTTTGGCAAGGGGGAAGGAATATGTCTTTGCACTGAATGTATGAAAAAGTGAATTGAAACTGATGATGGTGCAAGTTCATATTATCCTAAACTACAAGGTCTTGGAGGCCTTTTTCATTGCCAGTCGCCGCAATTAGCAAAAGCTATATTCAGCAACTTTAAATCAAGTCTTCTGTGCTCTGGCTGAAGTGACAAGTTTAGCTTAAAATGAGGGGTTTGGGCTAATTTGTACATTTCTCAGAAGTAGGGTGAATATATGAAACTGGTGAACTTCTCAAGGCTGCTTCAGGAATATAAATAGCCACTGTGTGATTCCTGAGAGACAGGTAGTATAACCTGAGGTTTTAAAAGTACTAGAAATATTATTATTTTTATCTGATAATTAAAGAATACTACTTCCTCACTTGAGAAGGAGAAAAGCTGTTTTTCTTGTCATCATTATGATTTCTTGTTGTTTATATGTTCTAGTGTTTATATGGAGTGTTCTTCAGTTGTGTGGATAATACAATTTGGGAGTTACCTTTGTTAAAATAGATCAAAAACTGAGTTGAAAAGGATTTTTGATAATGGCTAGTCTATCCTTCTGCCCTAAAGTGTGAGCACGTGTGCCTAAACCATACCTGGTGGATATTTTATTGAAGTTCTCTTCAAAATGTTCAGTGTACTGAAGAACTTTACAGGAATATGGCATAATAGGACATGCAAGGAAGGTGAACAGTAAAGGGAGGATCCTGTGGCAAATGCATGAAAAAGTTTTTCAATATTATTTTGTGGTCTGCTTTTCCCTTCCAAAACATTTCATTCCTTCTGTTTAGTACTGCCTGAGGATTTGTGAACAGAGCTTTCATTTGATAGCTGCATCAGAAGCGAAACTGCTTGAACAATCCTGGATGACCTGCCCATTTTCCTTTCTCTCAATTACATGAGTTCCTCTCTCAATTACATGAGTGCGCAGCACTCCTGAGTCCACCTCTCCAACAAGTTGTGCCCCCTCATGCTGGCAGATTCCTTGGTTGCTTATATTAATTTCACAGGACAGGATGTCAAAAATCTTACTGAAGTCAGGATGATGTGACAGCTACTGCTTCTCCAGTATAATTTAGACTTTTTATCCTGTCACAAAAGTAATAATTTGTCATAATTTGTCCACAATGAAATATGTGGGCTTATTCCTCCTCCAATTTCCATTTTCTCCAAGTGCTTCTGGTGGTAGGTTTTCAGGCATGGGAGATTACCTATCTAGACTAATGCACTCACTCTTTCTGCCCCCATATCTCAAGGACAGTCATTCTGAGCCTGTTTTTCATCAGCTTGGACCCCAACACATCAGTCAGATCTTCAGGAAGGCAATAGGAAGTCCCCACTGAGTCAAACCAAAGACCTGTTATCCCAGGATGCAGCCTGCCTGCCATCCACTGGCCAGAAGCACATGGGTATGAATCGTTAAAGAACCCGGTATTCACGGACAAAAACTCTCCAACTAATTAAAGTTAGAAAGTGGTATGTTTATTATGGAGATGGAGCAAATTGTTTCTTAACCTTTTGAATGAAAAATTAATTTATAATAGCCATGGAAGACCAGCATCATAAATCAATTATTCTGCAGTTTGTGAACAAATCTTGGCTTTGTTAAAATTGCATTATTTTATGCACTTGGAGTTAGCAATGCAAATTCAAGTGTTAGCTTTGTTTTATATGTAACTGAAAAGCACTATATAAAAGCTAGGAATTACTATTTATTTACTGTATGATATTCATAGTGAGCAGTATGTGAAATTATGTGAAAATGTCTCCTCTTTGCATGAGCTGACCTTTATAAGCTTTCTCTTCTCAACTAAATAAATCTTAGAATTCAGTTTTCTCTTGCACACCTGTAAATGAAACCACTGTCAGATGGAGAATATTAATGAATACTAAACCAAAAAAGTACATAGTTGAAAAATTCACTCCTTGCTCAGCTTACATCCATACACTGGGGATATTTTTCTGCAGTAAATGGAGATTTATTCTACAGAATTTAAGCTTTTTTTTCCCCCCCATCCTTTAAAGCCCAAAGGTTTGTGTGGAGAACTTTTCATTATTAGATGTGACTTATAGGATATTGTTCAGCAGCTAAAGTGTTCTGAACAAAATAATAATTGTGTGACCTCTACTTTTTTAATAGTGATTTTTCAAGCTAGTCAACAGTGTGAAGAAAGTGTAAACATTAACTGTTGTACTGGTGAGGTCCAGAACTCACTACTGTGTCTATTTGCTGACTCATACAGGGAAAAGTTTCTGGCTGCAGAGCACTGACTTAGTCCCTTTTCCATCCCCCCCTGACCCTTCTCACCATGCTTAAAAGCCAGGGGCTTTACACACTCAAGAGCTGTGGAAACTGAAGTTGCACAGGGCAATTCCCACCCAGTGACCCTTTGGAAGAGCTCAATCTCTCGACATAATGCTGTGTTCATTCCCAAGACAAACACTGCCATCAGTAGTGGGGCATACTGTGATTTGAAAACCAGCACCACTCTTCCTGCAGATATGATATAATGCTTATAACCCAATGTAGACAGAAATTTGCTAAGAAGTGCCATGTCTGCCAGAAAGCCAGCTGGACTTCAGCAACTACAGCAGCTAAAAACAATGTGTGCATGTATTTTCTGGACCACACAGAAGGCATCCTCTCACAGAAAATGAAAACAATCAGCAGCAGAACAGAAACAGGATGGATTACTTCAAATAAAACCTTGTTTCTATCAGTAGCATGATTATGCTGGTGCTTTACTCAAGAGTAAAGATAGGGAGTATTTTTTTATAGTCTGATGAAACAAGTAGTGATTTTTTCCCTGCTTGTTTTGAGGAGCTTCAAGACTCAATAACAAAACATTGTTCTTTCAGTTATGAGTTCTGCTTTTACTGCCAATTTCAGGAAGATTCTCTAAGGCCATGTTTCACACTAGCATGAATGTGGTTTTTTATAATATTCCCATCAACAACTGAAAAGTGTGTTACATAAGTGTGAACATATCATAACAACTTTAATGTTAACTCATGTAAGAGCTTTTCCACACAAAACAGTTTAGAAGAACTCAGGCCAAGCAAAAAGAGTGATATGTATAAAGGAACAGTTTTAACATCTGTGTTGTGTTGCCTTCATTTGGGAATAAAGTGACTTTAGCTGAGGTCATTTCAATGCCAACCTAAAAGTAAAGGTGTACCTTTCCCTTCCAAGGGATTACAGGTAAGAAATGTCTCTTCCAGACAAAGATTTTCATCTTTTGATATGATGTCATTTTGGTAACTGCTGAAATAATCCACTTTTTATCTTGCAAGATGCAGTCCCTGTCAGGGTTCAATATGATCAATTTTACTGATGTTTTAAGAGTTTCATTCTGTCCACACAACTGTGTATGGCTTGGACCTTATTGGCTCTGCCAAGTACTGTGAAGCAAGGATTACATAAAGAGTTGTATTTAAAGGATGTGAATTATTTCAGTCTTGGCAAAAGAGTAGTTGATGAAAAATTTTCTTTGGTTCCCAATGGTTACTGTGAAGAAAAGAATCTTGACTTCTAGGGAAATTTAATTTTTGAGTCAACGGATATGAGATCAATCTTGGGTTTTTTCAGATCACCTCTTCTTACAGTTTGTCATTGTGCTTGTTCTTATGTTGTCTCCTCCAGATGTTTTTAGTTTTTCACTAAATAGTTTTGGGATGAATTTTTTGAATGCACTTCATTTTGTTTGGATGCCCCAATTAAGGGTGAAATATGTGTTTATCTAGATATGCTTAGTTGTAGAGGCAAAGGAAATTGTGTAGTTTTTTGTTTATGATACTGTTTTATATTCTAGCTTAGAAGCCTGAATCTTCAGATTTGAACAATTCTCTTCCATGACAAAAGTTGAACCTTTCTGACCTATAAAAATGCTTATAAACAGAAGTTTGCAAAGTCTTCTAAGAAAATCAGTCTGGTACAATTGCAGTAAAGTGCTTCTTATAATTTTCTTCCTTCCTTTTTTTACTCATACCTTTACTCGTGTAGAATATTTTCTCATCTAGTAGTTGCTAGTTAAGTAAAATCTTTCTTTAAAATTCTGCTTTTAAGTTTTTATTCAGCACTTCACATTTTCCCTCTCAGATTTCTTAAAAACTCCTGCAATTTTGGCACATGTACCACCATGACCCAAATCCAGCAATTTTGTTTGTTTTGTGGCATACTCTGTATTCTTTTCAGGCCTTTTTTTGTCCTTTTGCAGCTTCTGAGAAAATAACATTCACTTATTTGAACATGCTAGGCCATTTGAGGTTATATTTGTCTGTCAGCTCTTTTAGCTCTGTCCTTCATGTTAACAAATTTTGCGGAAGACAAACCCATCTTGCTATGGAGGTATTGTAAAATACATATACAAATGACAATGTTGCAGAAACTAACCAGAGGCAAAGATCTGTCACAAGTCTGCTTAATTACTCTCTTATTCACCGATTCTCTTTGCATTATTGAAAAACCTATAAAATCAAAACACTGCTTTCTAGAGCCTGCATTCCTTACTGAAAATAATAATAGCAGTTGTTAACAATTAGACTCAGGACAAGCAAGTTCATGCCTGAGCCCAAACTTGCAAATGTGGTTTTAATGTGCAAAAAAATTGTAACACATTCTTCAGCAACAGAATGAAACCTAAACCATGCCTGGTGAGAAGAGTATACTATACCTAATACCTGTTCAACTATAATATCTTCTACAGATACTATCTCAAACCAGCAAGAATACCGGGATCCTTACAGCACTGCAAACACAGCCAAGATCTTTTGGAACAAGGAAAGCGACCATCAGGCTCTTCTGTAATTTGTTCACTTTGTCACCTTTTATGTTGTTTATTATGGTGTCCTCCTTACTAAGAGCCCTCATCATTCCTGCCCTGTCCTTGAGGTTTCACTTCAAGCACTGAAATGGTGACAAACTGACACACAAAGGACAATCTCCTAGATCTGAGCCAGCATGGTTCCATCTGCTGTTTAGCAGGGGTTCATGGAAAAGGGGGCAGCCCAAATGCTCCTATTAAAAGTAGAAATAATTTCATTTCTGCGTAAAACCACATTAGCCTTATTTAGCAGACCCCTTGTTCCTCAGTGTGTGGAGTATTTGTTCAGTGGTGAATCCCAGCAGTGGCTGGTTTTTAGCCTCAGGCCATAGGCTGCACATAACCATTGGCCTTCTCCCGACTTCGATCATTGCCTTATCAAACAATGCTATTTTCATGAGCTCTATGCATGGTTTTAGCGTAATTTCTCAAAACACACATTTTATAGCTAATCTGTGATAATTATAACTTAATTTGGAGAAGAAGAGGGTGTGAGGGCAAAAGGTTTAATTGCTGATACATGGCTGGAGCTCTGTACCATCATCAGATGGAGTACTGTATAATTTGTAGAGTTTTACCTTGTAATAGCTCTAATGGTGTGATACCCCTAACTAGTTTTCCAAGTATATTTGCAAATTTCATTGTTAATAACAATCTTAATCTGGTATTCATTAGCCTGTTAATTATATTGTCATTTAGAAACCCTTGCTTCCAATTAGCTTTAATGACAACATCAGAATAATTTTTCTGTGCTGCCATTTTTGTGCAACACTTTCCCATTCAAACTGCCTGTTGTTCTATCTTAATTAAATTTAATAACAGTAGTGGTAGTTTATAGGGGACTTTTTAACCTCATTTAATGTCAGACCATTTATATTAGTTTGAAGTAGGCACTGAAAATGTTTGCATTAATCCAATTACTTTTAAACGGAGCAAACTTCACTTTTCAGATTATTTCAATTAAGGCAAAATCCCCATGAAAGGTCAAACTCCCTACCTGTGCAAATATGTAGAAACATTAGGGGGTTTTCTAAGTACAATGAAGATACATTAAAAAATCAACAATATCAAGAAACACTAAAGCACTAATATAAAGAAGGAAGCCATAACTTTTGTTTGTTTTAATAGAGGAGGAAAGGGTGGAAAAAGCTGTCAGTGTCATTAGTGACTCAGTATTGCCATTCAGACCAAATTTCAGGTAGGGAATGGTTGCAGCATTTTTTATCTTGGGAAAGCTCCACAGGGCCTGAATAATATGCTTAACATTATGCAGCACCCTTGAAGTTGCACCGTGAGACTAAAATCATGGTTCTCATTAAAAATAATTATCTTTTTAGCCTATGTAAATTTAAAGCCCTTCAGAGAATCTTTCCAGGAGATTACAGAAAATGACAAAAATAGATTGAAAGAGATGCTAGAGGTCACTGTCATGAGTTAGCAAGCATAGTCCCGGAAGTGATATTCTTGCAAAGGGGTTCTTACAGCTCCTCTGTGACCTGATAGAACCTATCAGCTGGCCAGTTTGCATATGGACAATTCTTTAAGCCACTTAAAATTTTGACTGCCTCTGTGGTCCACATTTAAGGATAGACAAACCCCGATGCAGAGGCTCTGTCTCATTTCCAGCGCTGGGACAGGTGGCTGCAGGCCCCGTGCGGGGGCCAGTGGGCCCGACCCAGGCCCTGCTCAGGCCAGGCCACGGCCATCCTGGAGCCGATGGGCCCTGTTCCACCCGCGGAACTCCCCCCTCCACCCCCAGCCCTGCTCTGTGGGCAGCCAGAGCGGCTTGGCTCCCCCTCTCCAGTGTGGCCAAGATTCAGCTGAAAGCTGCCCACCACTGCCCAGCAAAGATCATGTGAGCAACAGCGATAAGCGACATTCCAGCTGCAAGGCCTGGGTGAGGTTAACCCTTTTAGTGCTGTGAAGAGCTGAAAACCTGTGGAAAGAGAAAGAGGAGATGCTTAAAGCTGAAATTCTGTTGTAAAGCTATGATGTATCAGAGTACCTGTTGTAATTTCATGAAGGCATGGGGGGTGGAGCGTTCAACTCATACTTGTGAGCAAAAGCACCTGCGCTGAGATAGGCAGATGCTGACACAGCTGTAATTTCATGAGAAGTTTGAACAGGGAGAGATGGAAGCGATGAGGGCTTTTGCTCCAAATGGAAAGGAGAAAACCTCAGTTCCTAGAGGTGCTCCCAGAGATAGTCCTAGAGATGAAGATGAGGAGGACCCTTTGCTCCCAGGGAAGGAGAAGGGCCTCTATTCTTAGAGATGAAATGCTTCCAGAGATGGGTGAAGAGAACTTTTGTTTCTGAATGGCTCAACCTTAAAATGGTACCCCAGTAGCTCAAGATTGGACCTTCAAAAGCAGTTGTGGGAAAAGCTGCAAGTCGTGGGAAGGGACTTTCACATGATGCAAGCAGAGAACCGACCTGGGCGGCTGTCTCGTTTGTGATAGTTTCTCCATAGCATGAGCAAGAGAGACTCCTCTTCCTAAATGGACTGAACAAGGCTATTACGGCAGTGGTAAACAGACTGAACATCTCAAGGGTTGTCTTTTTACATTGTCAGTGGGAGAAGGGAGAAAGGTGGGGGGAGGAGAAGAGTTCTGAAGGTGTGGTATGATTTTATTTTTTTCTTTTTCCCTCTTTTAGGTCTTAATAAACTTCTTTTTATTCTTTCAAGTTTGGTGCCTACTTTGTTTTTCTCCTAATTCTTATCTTACAGAAGGTAAATAGTAATGAGTATTTTGGACCAAACCACTACACTAAATTGGTGTTTCTGCCCGGTTACAAA
This sequence comes from Coloeus monedula, assembly GCF_965178545.1. Taxonomy (NCBI): domain Eukaryota; kingdom Metazoa; phylum Chordata; class Aves; order Passeriformes; family Corvidae; genus Coloeus; species Coloeus monedula. The sequence continues at coordinate 11,501,691 of NC_138785.1, read as the reverse complement.
CTGAACCCGCTACAGTCACCTAGTCCATCCTCCTCCTCAAGAAGTCTGTCTAAACCAATACCATTTCTGAATAAAAGTTTGCTAGACCTTACAGTCCTATTATGACAAGAATTTGTGTGTTTATTACACACCACAAAGGTGTAACAGGCAGCTTCTGCTCAGCTTTACCAACTTCTCTAAACCTTGCTGTTAGGGTCATAACTCACCGTTAGATCTGGACAAGAGTTTCATAGAGTCATGGAATCATTTAGATTGGAAAAGGTCTTTAAAGCATCAAGTCCAGCCATTAATCCAACACTGCCAATCCACCGCTAAACCAGGTCCCCAAGTGCCGCATCAACACATCTTTCAAATACCTACAGGGATGGTGATTTAACCACTTCCCCGGGCAGCCTGTTCCAATGCTTGACCACATTTTTAGTGAAAAAAAAATTCCTAACATCCAGTCTAAATCTTTCCTGGTGCAACTTGAACCTCTTTCCACTTATTTTGCTTATTAGGTGGGAGAAGAGACCAACCTCCACCCAGACATAACCTCCTTTCAGGAAGTTGTAGAGAGTGATAAGGTCGCCCCTGAGCCTCCTTTTCTCCAGACTGAACAAGCCCAGCTCCCTCAGATGCTCCACATCAGACTTTTGCTCCCTCAGACCCTTTTTTACAAAAAAGTTCTGTTTCTCTAAATAGACACAACAACAACTCTTGCTTTCCTAATATAAGATGCCAAAAACCCTCAGTCTTGCAAGTATTGCCATGTGTCTGGCTTCTTCTCAGCTTCACACAATTAATAAATTTCCTCTTTGGAAATTATGAGCTTAGCCCTGTGTTTGTAGCTTGTGTATATCAGCTGTGATGGGTTAAGTTTCTTGCATCTTCCTCTATTACTGAAAGGACTTTGCAGTTTGCTCTCACAGAACTGTGAAGTGTCCTTTGTGCTACTCTGCTTTCACTTAAGCTATGATTTTCTTCAAGAACATGAAGGCTTCCCACTAGCAGAAGTAACTGAGTGGGGGTAACAAGAATTTTTCATCATTGCAGGCCTGAATGCAGGGTGTATCCTTTCTCTGCACCTGAAATTTTTCCCATCTGGTTTTTCCTAAGTAACTTCCTGAAAATGGGTTACTGCTTTTTGTTCTGTATAAAGTTGAAGCTACAGGAATAATTTGTCTGCGCAAATATAGATTTTTGGACTGTGCGGGGTTAGCTGGTATGCAGAAAATCTTAGGAGAGACTTCCTTACCCTGAAGTAGCAGAACCTTGGCAGGGCCATGGACTTTTCTGGTCCAAGTTGCAGCATCAAATGGTGAAAGGGGCAGGATGCAGGACAGTACCAGTTTACACAGGAGTGACCAGATGAGAAGACTCCATTCTGTATGCTCCACCAGTAGTTTCAGTGGATATCTCAGTGCACACTCTTCCATCTATTTGGTCACCAGAAATTCACCCAATGCTGACAGACAATGATCCCATTATTAGATCACATCATTTTTAAAGTAGGACCTATAGCTCTCCTTTTTATAGATTGCATATGACAACCAAGATAATTTGGATGACCACTAGAAGAAACTATTCTTGACTACTGAGGTAATAGGAATACTTTGAAATTTTGTCACCTGAAAGTAAAATGGAATGGGCGGATAATGAGAAGAGCATCTCATAAGTTTCATGCCTTTAGTCCTAGTATGAAATTATTATGCCTTCCTTTTTATCTGCCTGAAAATAAGGCTGAAAAGGGCTGAAGGAGGAGGGGTGCACTGGGTAGTAGTGTTGTGGCTGTTGTGCAAAGGGGGTGCCTATTACCTTTGACAGATAGGCAGGGAAGGCTCAGGAATGTGGCTGCGTGGCACCAATGCGGGTCCTGCCCTAAGTGGGCTGACTCATGTACCAGACACAATTATTCCATAGCTCTCCCTGGGCTCACTTTATCTGTCTGGGAAGCTGGCACAGCTGCATCACTCCTGTTGGATTGTGAAGGCGGGCTGAAGTATCATTGCTCCATAGTCTTTTCCACAGGGAGTTGTCCTCATAAATTCTGTCTATTAAAACCCAAGCTAAGCATTCATCTGTGTCCTTATCCTTCTGCAGTGGTATCCCTGCACTATGTAGGAATCTGGCAGGGTGAAAATTATGAGTCAGAGTTACCCCTAAGTCAGCTGTCCAGGACTAACAATGTGAATATCCTTTCTGTGCTTGCCTGTGCAGCTGCAGCAGGACAAAAGCATTAAAACCCAGATGGATCACTCCCCTGTGCTTCCAACCCTGTCCTTAAACAGGCTTAGTTCCTTCTACTTATTCTGTGTTTTCTCTTAGTTCTGTAGCAATTTCCATTTCAATAAATTTTTCTTCACAGACTCTTGGGTTACTAGTTTTTCATCCAATATTTATTCTAAATATGAATTGTAATTCTATGTTTTCGTCACAGAAAAACTCATCTTACTACAGTGCCTCTTCCCAGTAGATCTTTCATGTTGCAACACTGAGTGTTTTCTCTTAACTTACAGTAATAAAGAAAATGTGTCTCTGCAGTAGACCCTGTGAGTAGTCATAGAAAAATTTAGCTTGGAAAAGGCCTTTAAGATCACTAACTGCCAAAGGGAGCACATTTAAGAAAAATTTGCCTAGCAAAGGCTCATGAGGAATGACTTTGTGACTGCAGCAGTTTCTCAGTGTACTTGTAGGTGCTGTTGGTATCTTGCACAACTAAGTGCCTTCAAATGACAGTTGGGATTGCAGAAGCCTTTCCTGGGATCAGAAGACAAGAACGTGCTTTTAGGCACATTGAAGTGAAAATTAGCTGAGAAAGTTAAAGACAGATAGAAACTAAGATGAGGTTTAAATAATTCTCAGTACAACTCAGAGGCAAATGAAAAGGACATTTCAGGATTACAAATGAAAGGAAGGAATAAAGGTGAATTGGGGATTGTAAAAAAGCAGGCAGGGAAGAAAATCCTACAATATGATGTCAGTTTGATATATACCTATCTGTTAAGTTTGCCTGAACTCAATAGCAAGTAATAGAACAGTTTGAACCATACTAGTTTTATAAACACGTTTTATTGCTTAAAACTTCAAAATCAAAATATGAAGATGGATCACTATCTCTGTCTTGTGTATATTGTAAGATTTGGGGGTTTTGGCCAGCCTAGGAAACCTCTGGCATTTCTTACCCAGCTCTCAGAATAATTTTTCAGATAGATGGTTAGATGGTTTTTTTCCTCTGTTTCTAAAAAGAAATGAGAATGTGCATGAAGCACAGCTTGACAGTTAAAGGACAGAGTCAAAGGACTTGTCACAGTTTGCAGCAAAAAATTGAACATTTTCTAGTTGGAGTTCAGTCCACAGAACACTGGAGTGTAAAACAGCTGCAGCCAAGGGATGCAAGTGGACAGAGAACTGGACAGTAAATGTTTAATGTGGGTAATCCTCCCTGAAGTATGTTTTTGGGAAATTTATTGCAGTGTCCCTTCTCTTTCTGTTTCTTAATGTGGAGTGTGCCCAGAAGCAGTCTTATTTAATAGAATATTTAACTGAGGTTTTTAGAGTGTAATTCTGAGGTGACACAGATTGTGTGTAGTCTTTCAAACAGACTCATTAAGAGAATTGATACTTTGAAAAACAGGTATTTCAAGGTGTTAAGTACCCTAAATTCCAATTAATGATGTGACAGCCAAGAACAGTGAGGACCATGCAATGCAGCATGATAATGCAGTGCACCTGTACAGACATTATAACAAGCTAGGAAACTAAAAGTAGAATTCTCTTCATCTCTGCCTCTCATGGGGAACCTCGTTGGTTACCAAGAGAAATACTGAGGATATGGAAATGGCTTAAATCTAGGATTTATAAATGAACATAAGTAAAAGCAGGCCTACCACAACCCTTTCCATATGCATAGCTTGTATGTGGCTTCACCTGTTCTCTCTTCTGGATGAATGTTGACGTGGAGAAATTCCACTGACTGTAAACACATTTTCTGTAAAAAATTCACTGTCACTACTACAAAGGCAGCTCCTTCAACACAAGCTAGAGGAGAAGTTTTTTTCTTCTCCTTTTGACTTCTAATACAAATAGTAGAATAAAGGATCAGAAACATTCCTCTCCCAAACCCTTTTTTTACAGGGATTTTACTAGATGCTACAAGACCTTTCTAACTTGCAGCTGAATGGTTCAAAGAAATTGTATTAAAGCATTTATAATTTCTTCTGAACTCTGCTTTTTTTGGGAGCACAGAGCAAAGGTGTCCTCAAAGATCTGAAGCTGTTTGGTTGCAACAAGTGTACCTAAATTCTGTGCAGATACCCAGTCTTATTCAACTTTCTGCTAATAACTTCTCTTTGATTCTCTAAGTATAAATAAGGCTGTCCATGTTTGGATAACCTCTGCAAATCAGAGGGGCTTTTTGTATCTATGTCTTTTCCTGGTTTCGGTTTCTTGGGCATGGACATATGTTGAGGTACTAACTGGGAATTTTAAGATTTTGGCCTTCCCAACATCTCTGTTCAAATCCACAGCCTAGAACCCTACAAAGTTAAATTACATCCTTCCTTTCAGTAGAAACCACAGTGTCCCACCTTCCTATTAAAAGTCAGTTGGTTGTCATTTCTGTTAATACTATAGCTCCAGATGCAGAGTACAGTGTGAGCCCTCAGCTGAATTCCTGGGCATCTGAGTAATATGCCTAATGGTCTGGCTGTGGACTGCTTTGGGATCAAGGTGACCCTTTTCCTTGTGAGACTGTTGCCATTTGATTGTATCCTTCCTAGAAGGCAATATGTTACAATATGTAACCAGAAACAGGTATAATAGCTCTACTGGAATATTTTAATGGGTAAATGAGGTCCGGCATTGTTTGTGACTCTTGCCTGAAGGGGGAAAATAGAATATGCCTGGAATAAAACGGACTGCTTCTGATCCCATGCCCTTGCTGCCTACAGCTCTTGGCACAGACTGAGGGAAGACTGTTTGCTTAAATAACCTGTCTGCTACTGGCCAGGGGAAGCACAGCAAAAAACCCTGAGCTTCTCAGAGCTGGGAGCCTCAAATGTACAATTTCAAAAGGATGATGTTAACACAGCATCTTGCAGAGGCCTGGGTTTTGTGGTGTGGGAATTCTGGGAGAACACCTACTGGATGGAGACTTTCCATCTTGCTTTTGAAATCCCACCCGACTCAGAGAGTGAATTAGGAATGGCAATTTCGTGTTTGTCTGGAAATCTAATTACAGATGCCTGGAGAAATGTAATGTCGAGTCTAGTAAAGAAAAGAAGGAGGTGTGAAGTTTAGTGTTAAACATACTGGTTGGCAGCAGCATGCCTGCAGGGGGAAAGAGGAGGGGTGGGAAGTATTAATTACAGTTTTGAGCATAAACACATACATTGCCATATCATTCTTGTTCATGTTTGCCTTTTCTTGAATCCAGCTTCATAAATACAGGAGCACTGGGGAGAAAATTTAGTCAGATTATTTAGGATGCTATTGCACTGACAATCAAGCTCAAGGAAAGATGCTGACAATTCATAGGTCAGAAGGAAAACTGAGAGACAAGAGTAGGGGTATAACAAAATGCCAAGATTTGTAGGATCTTTTAAAATACAGGTTAGCTTGTTTAGACTTTTCAAAAAAAAACGACAGCTCTAATCCAAGAATGTTGGGACTTTCCAGTGCAGAAATAGTAACATAATTTTCAGATTCAGCATGAGAAATTGTCCTACATTTGTTGCTGTTGTTATTTGATGTGCAGTGGGACTTTTTAAAATGAACTTTCTTTGCTATTCCTTTAATTACCTGAGGTTTTTCACAACACCTATTTCTGCTACCTTTGAAATGGTTGTAAAGCCAGATGCTACAAAGCCAGAGCAATAAGACATATGGAGACAACTTTGGGCAATGTACAACCTGCTGGCTGAAAAGATTTTAGGAAATACATCTTCATACTTGAAAAAGAAAGAAAAAAACCCCAAATGGTGAAAAAATGAAAAAGCAAAAGCTTAGCTGCAAGTATATTTGAAAACTTTTAAAACATCTGTGTACAGAAAAAAAGCAGAATTGTTGTTTATCATACAATGATAAGATAGTTTGTGTTGGGAGGGACCTTTAAAGGTCATTTAGTCCAGCCCCCTTGCCATGGGCAGGGATCGGATCATTCTCTGTGAATCGCAGCTCGGAACTTGCACAATATTAACTCAATGCAGCAATAAAAGGTGAGGGTTTGTTTGGATTTTTTTTTTTTTAAGATAAATTAGTTTTTTATTGCTCATAAATCCTTTTTTAAGGATTGTAGCAATATCTCCATGCACTTTTTGGTAACATGTAAAATTGGAAGAATACTTCTGTCTAAATGCTGACAAGAAACTGTCCATCACTGATAAGTTGCTTATTATCTTCTAGCTACAACAAATAGTGCCTTAATTTTTTTTTCCCCCTAGTCTTTCCAGACGACTGGCTTTAAATTTCTATGTGATGAGACTCCATGATCAGCTGCTACACTGCTGGTTTGAGACAGGATACAGGTAGCACATACTTCTCAACAAATTTTGACTTCCTTTCCTGCTGTCACCCATATCTGGCTTAATAACTTCTGTGCTTTCAGATATTTCAACATTTTAGCAAGTATAGAACTGCAACTGTTGGAAATAAATGCCTCAAGCACCCCTTTGCAATGCAGCCTTCAAGTAGGAGTCCCTGGGTGGGGTTTTAACAATGCAAACAAAATATATTGCTGCTTCAGAATAAGCTATTTCCTATAGGAAATGCTCCTCCTTCTTTCTCAAAGTGGATGCTCATTTAATGGTTTGGAATGATAGCTGTCAGACACCCACCAAAATCTTGACAATATTTTTCATTATTTCTATGCAATTTCAGCCTGCCTTATGCTGTTCCTTTATACAGAGCAATTGTTCTACTGTTTTTTCAGAAAATCAAATTTTCAGAAAAGTGTAAGTACTGACCTACTTAGTTCTTCTCTTGAAAAACTCTGGAAGATTTTTGCAATTTGTGCTGTTTCACAGGGACTGTTTAGTCACTTGAAAACATTTCTCCTGTTTTTCATCTTAAAAGGAAAATAAAGCTACAGGTACAAGGTGAAAATATATTTTAAAATTTCACTACTCTTGGAAATACTGTCTGAAATCACTACAGAAAAATGGATATACAAACATGGATATTAGTCAATAAGGTCTAAAGTTTTCATCTATTTTTGACATATTTGTGCTGACAAAATACTGTTTTCCTGTGTTTAGGAAGGGGGTATTTTTATTTACTTGATTAGATAGAAATTGACCCTCTGATTTTGTCATCATGATCTGTTTAAATAGAATATAATTAGAAACTGCGTAATGGGTTTTGCTTTCTTCATTGACTAATAGCAGTCTTTGATTTTATTGCATAACTAATACCAAAAGACCTCTTTAAAAAAATCTCTATCTAAGTTTGCACATATAAATCATTAATGTTAAATAGTCAATCTATAATAATTTGCCGGGGATGCTGTAGAACATGTCTTGTCTAAGCTGTTTCCCTAGGAGTTCCTGTTTGAAACTCTTATTACAGAATAAAAGAAGGAAGGTTTGCATGAAGGAGCAGTATCTCCTCTTAGATCTGCTGGTAAAAGGATGGGGCAAGCTTCCAGGCACTTTCTTCTGAAGCAGAGGCAGCAAACACAACTTAGCAGAGATCAGGAGCAAGTCCTGGGAGTCAAACAGCTCCCAGAGCCAGAGGAAGTAATTTATAAGAAAAGTGAACTTTGCACTTGCAGAGAACAGTGGGATAATAAAAAGGAGAAAAGGAAGGCAGTGTTAGGCCACCTTGACTGAAGCAACTCTACTCTTGCCACTTTTCTTGAATGGAGTCTTGATCCTAAAGCACTTCCATTATTTTCTCAGAAGCAATGAGAACCAGCACACTGGAACAGAGGAATTACTGCATTAAAAATAACACCAAAACACTGCTTTTACCATCAGGTTTCCTTTGTGCACCAAGAAGCCATCCATTGTATCATCTTGGTTCTTTGTGTTGGCCAGAAGCAGCTTTTCAGGAAGATTTGGTGTCACCAAAGTACTGGAAACTAAGAAAGCACAGCGGTGAATGGCCTTGCAGCTCTGGGATGGGACATCAGAGTATTGGTACTGCATTTACTTTGTCCTGCTGACAGATTTTCATGATAGCATTAAGTTGGCCAAGATCTGACAAAGCTGAGCAGTCTTGCAATCTAGTGGCAACGTTTCTGGGAATAGGCTTTGGAACGATTAACGTGACATGATATGGCTCTGGCTATTTTATGTCTGTCTCAACAAACAAAATGGAATCCTTTTTGGAAGTTATTTCATTCTTTCACTGTCTCACTGTTCATACATACCTTAGAGAAATCTGTGAGATATTTAGCCCTAGATGGCATTCCCTTGGCAAGACTGGAGATGTGTTAAAGTGCTGAGCTGGTGCAGCCTGTATAGTGCTACTGATTGCGAAGTCTGAGTCTCAGAATTCTAAGCTTTAGCAGTAATCCAAGTGTCAGGGAGAGGACAGATGGAGATGTTTTCTTAACTGCTTTTCAGTCAATTCTGAGCAGTTTCATGCTGCATGTTTACTGCTGCTTTCTTCAGCCCAGTGTCTTGAGAGATGGTGGTTCTGCAGAATCATGGCAAGTGTTTCGAGGTATAGGCGGCCTTGCCCTTCTGTAACTGCTTACCCTGGAGAGTTGAAAAAATAAAATACTTGACAGTATTAGCTGCAGGCCTAAGTGGGTCATGCCGTGCAAATGTCTCTGATCAAAAGGACAATAGATGCTACTGTATTTGAGAAAAAAGTACTTTAATACAAGTACTAGAAATGTGATAGAATATAATAAGCACTTTTGTACTCAAGTGCAAGTGCTGAGCAAATGCCCACAAGGAAAGGGTTAGCAGACTAAATCAGCACAGGTTAAATGTCTGTGCTTTCAAAACAGGGCTGAAATATAATATGTTGGATTTTTCCATTTTTTAATGGGAAAGCTGATTCCATTTTCAGGTACCAAAGATGAAAGAACAGATACTACATCTCCAGCTGCTTTAAATTTACATATTTTACAAATTCTCAGAGCAGATAATAAAAACTTTTTTTTTTTACTTTTCCAGTGTTGTGCCCCGAGTCTAGAGTTCTATGTTCCTACTTTTTCTGATAATCAGTACTAGCAATTACTGTTCCTGTTCTGATAGCATTTGTGAGAATAAACCAGTAGTTTGTAGCTACTTCTATAAAGCTTGACAAAAATGTTAAAAAACTGGCACCAATAGTTTGGAAGTTTCAACAAAAATGACCTGAATTAAATCAATAAATAAAGCTTGGAAATTTGGCTGATGCGATTGCCAGCACCAATGACCTAAAGTAAATTTGCTACTGGTGACCAGGTCAACCAAGTTTCCGAGCTTTATTTAAAGCCTAGGAGAGATATTTATGGGCAAAATTCTTTTACCATGTGCTGGTCTTTCTAGCATAGCTTGGAGTTCTTTAAGAATTGTTTATTAAAGTTTCAGTTTAGGGTGGAATATGACAATTAGAGATAAAATTTAGTGCCATTTTATCCTTTTGCCTCATGGTTTCCGTAGTACACGTGTGCCTTGTTCAAAGCCTCACCCATCCTTCAGAGCAGAGTTCTCTCTGACCTTTCGACAGATGGATGACCTGAGCTTTATAAGTGTTTTTCTCAATGCCTGAGAGAAAAAATGGTGACATGAGGTACCTGGTGCTACTTCCCTGATATTTTTGTGTGCTTTTGATGTAAAATGACATTATGGAGGTAGTTGGATTGTTCTTTAGATTTCCTCTTCAGGGGTGGCATCTATAATTTTTCTTTATATTCCTAGCCATTGCAGGATGCCAGTAGCACAGTTACTGTGGTGTTTTATTTGCTGCAATCGCCAGTGTATTTTCTTGCGTGCATTGGAATTCAGTTAGCATGTGTTTTCACTTCACTGAAGTCATTGTTATTAGCAGCTATTCTCCTAACAGTGTGTGTTACATCTCATGCTGGTCAGTCTGAATGTAAGAATGTCCCAAGACAGCAAGTAATGGACAAATCTAATGGATTAAATTAATGCCTGTTGTAGGCTGAACAGCTTCAGCTAGAATTATCTCAGAAATTAACTTGACCCAATATGTGAACAGAACAGTTATTATCAAGAGTACTGGTGATATCTTCCCTTTCACTTCTATTATTAGAACTATAATACAAACTTTAGTCCTTGTGAGAGTGAATAAGGAGACATCTGCCCTCACAGAAGTCAAAGTCAGATGTATTCTTCATACATACAGCCAGACCCTTGGCTGGTGTTATCAGCCCAGCTGATTCCAGTGCATCTGCAAAATCAGACACCATTCCCTATCATCCTCCAAGAAACCAACATTACAGCAGGTTTGCACAATTCTCTTGGCACATAATTATGCAATTTAATGTGTAGTCTGTTAGTTTATTCTGTACAGGCCAGAATGGAGATTAAGTGTCCAGTCTACCTTGCAGGTGGTAAAAGCTGAGACTAGTTGTGACAATATGCCCTTGAAATTAGTAAAAGTAGCAAAATTGCATGACTACTGGTTAATAGTTCAATGCCTTCTCTCTGCTTAATTGATCGAATGCCTGCCTCTTGTCACCCCCACCCTTTCTTTCTTATTTTAATGGGTTTGAGGCAAATTCATTTTAGTAATGAGGAACTTACTATCACAGTACAAGAGCTTTTACTCTTGCAAATCAAATATATCAGGGAGTCTATTGCTACCAGGCTCTTAAAAAATAAATTAAAAAAAATAAAACAAACAAACAAACCAAAAACAACCCCAAAGACTTTTTGGTAGTCTGAAGCAAATGAACTTACCTTTCTGATTTTTCCTGAGCTATGGGTTCCCATTTTGCAACCCTCACTGTGTTGCATTTTCTTGGCAAACTCTGCCACAGGATGAAGTTTGAGGAATTTTGGCTTACATTTCTTCAGGATGCAGAAATGGAGTATTTGGATTTCTTCTTTTCCAATTACTGCAATGTAGTTTGTTTGCTTGCTGTCTGAAGAAAAAGCTAAAGAAGAAAAATTATGATATTTTGGGAGAAAATTTTCATTTCTAGAGGAAATGTACTGCATTCTAAAGATGTTAGTTTAGTAACAATACTTTAATGTTTTCCAAGATTAATATAGTAACCACTAATGCAGTCTCAAAGACCATGGAAACAGTCTAAGATTTTTTTGCAAATTTTTCCTGCTTAACAAAATAGCTCTTTCACTTTCATAGTTGGTCTACTATGTCCTCAACCATTTAACAATTTGATAATAATGTAAGGGCTGATGTCTCAGTGAGAAGTCATCCCTAAAAGGGAAAACTGTCAAATGAAAAAACAATAGAGAAAATGCCACTGGTAACATTCATTGACTCATAACAAGAGCTTTTGAGCCCTGTGAATCTTAATCTCATTCCAGGCAAAAATTGATATGGGATGTGGCTTTCAAAACAGATGTTATAAGTCTTATTTATACATTAGGACAGCATTTATGTTGCTATTCAGTGGAAAAAAAGGGTAATGAACTAACTACTGAATAATTTTCCTGAATGTCCATTTCCCGCGCTTCACGTGTCGGAGGAAAATAACTTTAAGGGATGGGACTATGCAATTACACAAATTTATTGTTTAAAATAACAAACGCATCAGTCGAGGCGTGAGATTTTACAACACCTCCAAGTAATGGCGACTAGTCCCAAGATTTAGGGTTACATCGTAATTTATAACTTTCTAATCCAATAGATACTTAAAACGACACTTTGTTTTAGATTAATGACCTATCACCTGTGGCACTTCTCACTGCAATGCAGCTATGTCTTGACCAATAACTTCTCATGTCACGTACACACAGTTGTCTCTCTTATACCATCTACATTCTTAACTTAAACTATATAAAACCACACTATTATATTTTAAAACCCTTCACCAAAACACCCAGTGTACAATTTTACTTATAATGATAGGAACACAAGTTTGTAATCCTTTTGCTTAAAGTCCACAAATCTCTGTCAATTAAGCCAGACCTAGTCTCTTCCAGGGTTGTAAATCAAAGCCTCCTTTAATTGCAGGAGTTTCTACTCCTCTGTCTCCCACACCTGAACTGGGTCATTCTCAGTCTACTGTGTTGCATATTGAAATGTTTTAATAAGCTCCTTTACAGTGGCATCTGTACTTTCAGGTAGCCCTGTCCACTCCAAGGGAGGCCCTGCCATGTGTTTGCTTAAAGTTCTGAAGTATTGGAATGCTTTCTCCCAAAAGGAGTCTTCATTTTAATATAACCTTCAAAAACCAATAGCAGTCTAAGATGTATAAGAGGAACAGAGACACTGAAGGTAACAAATTCTGGCATTCCCTGAGTCTCTTTTGTGCCCTTTGAAAATTAAGGTTACCAGAAAGGGAGCTTTTTCCCTGAGGCATTCCTTAGTGTTTTCCAAATGTTGCTTCATCAGAGACAAATGGTCAGAGCCACTGAAGAATCCTATTACAGATGGAAATTTTTTTTTATTCTTAGATATGTCTCCGTGTTTAGCTGCATTCCTGAAGAGGTAACTGAGATAAAGCATGTGCAAAACCTTTGCTTATAGAGTTCTCCACAGCTCAAACTCAAACAATTTTCCTTCAAGGTGCATTAGAAGCAAGATGCTTCCAAGTGTGACAATGGTTGCATTTCATCATAAGCAGTTAATCTGGTTCATGTAAAATATTCCTTCCTTGGCAAGAAAACACACTTCCAGCAGTCCCTTGCACAAAATTCAGCAGGAGTTCAACAAACTGCAGTTCAGCTGCTGAAGCACAGTCAGCTTGGACTGCTTTGGGTATCTATGTTTCACTTATTCCACTATCCATTTTATAGTTTTCTACACTCAGCTAAGGCCAAAAAGAAAATGGGGAGAACAGAAGGAAGGGGGACGTCAATAGCTCTGAAGGGCTAGAAGTGATAGGCAGGACCAGGTATAATAAAAATTGAGATTACTTGAAACAAATTGAAACCCATGTATGTGTGTTTTACACAGGCCAAGCTTCCCATCTGATGGTCTCAATCACACCTACAGATGAGCTGACTGAAGGTATGAAGTCATGGCCTATTTACAAAGGTGTTTCAGACACAATTTATAGACATGACTGAGTAGTGTATAATCTTGATGTTTTTTCTGAGCCATTCCCTTTTCTTTCTCTGTTTCCCCTGTCTTTGGAGCCTCTTTGTTGAGAAGTCTGCCTCTCTACAGGATCCTGACTTTTGTTGCCAGACCATTGAAGCCTACATAGGATCGTTTTTACACTGGGAAACACACTTCTATTCTTGCTGCCAATGGCCTAGTTAAGAAAAACTGTTCTTGTGTGACTAGACTGGCAACAACAGGGACCAGTGGCAAATTTAAATGAGCCATTACTGAAACACAATTTGAGAAATGTAGAAAATCAGTCTAAGCTTTCTGGTCATAATGAGCTGATTCTCTTTTTTGACAGCAACAGATCAGTTGGTAATAGCAGGTGATACCATATTGAAGAGAGAAGAGAGAAAAATGAGTTGAAACCTCTCCAACCATAAGCTTTGTAATATTAAACCAAATTTCCTGGTGTGCAATAGGTTAATGTTTCCAACATGCAAACAGGAGTCAGTCGGCTCAATAACGTCTTGCTAAGCAAAACCAGAAAAACACCAACCAAGGAGATGACTGGGATAAATGTTTGATTTATGAAATGTAGTTATTTCAAATTTTTCCTGTTTTCAAGAAACCCACAAAGGCAGCTATAGTATCCATACACCCCTCTCCAAGTCTATTGTACGTCGTCAGTGTATATTTAATCACAAGAGTATGCACAGTGTAACGTCTTTCCCACTTAAAATATTTTAAGCATCAATTCAGCAACTTGATGCTTTTTGAAGAGATACTTATATTGCAGCACATTGTCCCAGGGACTCTTCAAAGGTAAGTCTCCAGTTTGGCAATAGGTGGTTTGCTCTAATTTAAACTGAAAGACTGCCAAAACTATATAAGCAAAAAAAATTTCTCTCCTTAACATTTCATTAGGCCCTTTCATTTATCTCTCCTCAATATCACTGCAAAGCTCTCTGTAGAGGATGAGGGAGGCTCCACTCCAGATGTCTCCAGAGTAAAGAGCTTTCCCTTCCTTTTTGGCCTCAGGCACTGATCTTAAATAAGGCTACTATTGCCAGACAGTGGTGGAGATTAATACCAAACATAAAACTTCCCTGAGATACTATTAAATCAGTGTTGACCTCATTTTAATAATGTTATATTTCCATGGATTGCAAGCAAGTAAACAAGCTTAGAAAAATACCTTGCATAAATGGACTTTGAAAAAGAAAAGACTGCTAAAAAGTCAGAAAGGATACAGAGACTATTCTCTGAAGGGGAAAAAAAAAGGAATTTTTTGTAGAACAGCACTTCACCTAGTTAGAAACTTCTTGTATCACTAATGTGCCATTTCTTGTCTTGGACAGCTCTGCCATAAAATGCTGTTGGGAAAGCTTTTTAAAAACATTAGTGTCATACCTTGCTGGGATCCACTAGGAAAAATGTACTTCAAAAATCATGTGAGAAACCTGAAAGGACAGAGGAAAGTTTGTCTGGGGTTTAGTCCTCTTTTGGTTACACGTGTGCCAACAGCTGCTAAAACTGAGATATTCTGTGTTAATCTTTTGATGATTCTTCATGAGAAATACAGGAGGGAAGTGGATTGCCTCTTCAGATAAATTATATTTGAGATAATGTGAACTTCAAAACAATGAAGCTGAAGAGCTAGCAGTAATTCTTCAAGTATATACCTTATAAGTAAATACCTTGCTCCTTTGAGAAGAAGTAGTAATTAGTCTTGAGTCCCGTATTGTTGGTGGTGTGCCTAGAAATTGCTGGTGTGCCAAGGGGGAAGTAACCAACTTTTAATTTTCTGGATTATACTTTATCTCTTTAATGGAAAATCTGACCTTGCTTAGACAGCTACTTACACCCTAGAAAGCAGCCGGTGTGGCAATTACTCCTGACCACATGGCCAGCCCTGGACTGTGATTGTCTGCCCCAGCTTTAGCAAGGCTTTCAGCACTGTCTCTCACAGCATCCACATAGGAAAAATCAAGGAGAGTGGGTTAGATGAGTAGACAGTGAGGTGGATAGAGAACTGAATGACAGATCCCACTCTGATCAGTGGCACAGGGTCTCTCTGGAGGCCTGTCACTAGTGGAGTCCCCCAAGGTTCAACACTGGGCCGAGTATTGTTTAACCTGCTCATCAATTACTTGTATGAAGGGGTAGAGGCCTCCTCAGCAGGTTCACTGATGACACAAAGCTGGGAGGAGTGACTGATACCTCCAAGGGCTGTGCAGCCCTTCAGAAATGCCTCAACAGGTTGGAGAGATGGGCAGAGAAAAGCCATCTGAAATTCAACCCACTGTGGTCACTTCCAACCTTAAACTATGATTCCTGAGAGTGTTTTGGCTCAGTGAAAGTCCAGTGGGGAAATATTGTTGCAGGGCCTTCAGCAGTGCACCTGGATGCAGTGCTTGTCCCTGGAAACGTGCCTGCCATTGTTTCTGCTGCAGTCAGAGATCTGCCCAGTTGCCGCTGTGCTCTATACAGTGCTCTGATGTGAACAGTCTCTGCCTGGTGCACTTGTGATGTTTTGTTGTGGGCAGACTGTGTATCCACTTTAGGCTGCAAAAGAATTGCTCCATGCCCAAGAGCATAGATTATATCTGCATTTCTACCCCTGTGTGTCTGGCCTTTCGTGTATGCTATAGACCACTAGTTTTAAAACAGTGCTGCTGTTCATCAGACTCCTATTGGGACACAGAACTTTTGCTGCTCTTGTTGCAAAGCATGTAGTAGTTCAAAATCAGTGTCTTGCTCATAGCATGTTTTTTTACTTTGTTTTACAAATTCCAGTTCTTGAGTCTATCCTCACCTTACAGCATTCATCGTGAACCAATTGTTTTAAAAGCTTTACAAGTTGTGTGAGCCTTACGCAGTAGCTGGTCTTGTAGGTATATAAATAATGGCTCTTATTTCTTCAATGGATATCTAATGTTTAGGGGATTTAATTTCTTCTTGGCTGCAGCCTGTAAATATTCAGTCTAATATTCCATTCCCAGCACATTTAATAGTTGTCACACTTCAGCATCCTTTTTTTTTTACCTATTTTCGGGTGGGAGTGTCATGATGTTTGAGACAATGAGTCTCTTTGGATCTGGTTCAGTTGACACGGGGTCCCTTGGCAGGCAGCTGAGGTTCTGTCTTCCATTCATAATTGTACCTGGAGATGTGGCAAAGGTTCGAATGTCTGATTTGTATCTTCTGTCACAGTGGAAACTCTCCCTGACATCAAAGAAGCCACAGGTTTTTAAAGTAGGAGGACTTATTTGGCCAGGTTGAATGGCCTCAGTTTTTTATATTACACAGCTCAGTGGCTTTGGGTTTACACCAGCTTTGGAGAAGAGGTTGTGGTGCATTTTCCTTGCAGTTCTGCCTGGCCTTGGCCAGCTTCCATGTCATGAATCCTGTGCTTGGGCAGGCTGGGATGGTCTGGTTGGCAGGCACGGAGGGGACTTCTTCTAAACTCAGTCTACTGTCCTGGAAACTCCTTAAAATTATAGAGGTTCTTTAGAGCGATCCTTTTTGGGACAAAATAGAGACTTCCTGATTACTGTTCTCTTCCCTCTTGTATTTCAAATGAAATCTGGTACTTAATTCATTTTTCAAGCCTATGGCTTGTTCTGCCCTGCTGGTCAGCCATGACTGACATTCTGTACATCAGCCATATGTTCTCAGTGATACACGACTTGCTTTTTCTTGCTTTTATTGGAAACCACACTTGTTGTTTAGCCTCAAAATGAGGCTAATTAATCCGTGTACTTATGTACTCTAATCCCACTGTTTTTCCAGTGAATCTCCCAGTCTCCTGAGATTGAGTGTCAGCTGCAATCAGCTGCCCATTGTTTATTCATCCCTGCTGCAGGAACAGCAGGACACTTCTGCAGCCTGGCTGCTTGTGAACCAACTGTGTCTGCAAGCATTACTCACACTAGGAGCAACGTCCCCTTTCTATCACTGCTTCATAATATGGAGCACTCTTTTTTTTTTCTTGAGGTAGTTGTGGTACAGGCCCCAGAACTGTTGTTTCCCACAGCTCTTACAAAATTGCCTCTCAGCTGCATGTTTATCTTCCTATGAGGCATGATGTTTCCATAGAATATTTCCTGGCCCTTGATACATGCATCCTCTTTTACACTGGATCTCTTTTAGTTTTAGCCTGTGTACCTGTTCCATATCAGTGGTCCTTGCTGGGAAAAAGAGAAGGTACATCACAAATTGCATTTAAACAAGCCCAGGGACAGAAGTTAAATGCTGTAATAACAACAGTAATGGATTTAGCCATATGCTCATCCTTTTTCACCCTACTGGGATTCTGTCTACTGCTGAAGGAAGAGGGAGAGGGGCTAGGGAAATTCCAGCTGTCATTGAAACATACTTCTCTACCGGTATAGTTAATAGAAGTGTACTAGGTGATGTGCAGTACATTGAGCAGATTCATTTTCAAGAGTTCAGCTGAGGCCATCTATTGATTATATAGTAAATCCAACTTTCAAACTTCTAAATTGGAATCTGAGAACTCCTGATTGCATGAAACACAGCATTGATCCAGTGTAAACTCACCCTGAAGATTCAGATTTGTCCAAAAGCAGTAGTATAACAGCCTGCTGGTGTATTAGCATGCTGTCAGATCAAGCATTGTTTATTCTCACAAAACCAGCATAAAAACCTGGGCTGTGTACTCTGGTTAATCTGCCAAAACCACCATGGCCTCATTCAGATCAAAGCAGTACATCTGGGTGATCACACAGTAAGTTATCTCGAGCTCTTGGCAGAGCTCAGGCTCTAGGTGTTACTCTTCAGTCTGCCTGAGCCTTGACTAATGCCACAAAGGGAAGCTGGACATCCACAAAAATCTTTGAGGCTACATAAATTAACATCTTTGTTCTTCAGGCTTTGCCAGCCGACTGTTTGGCTCTAGTCTCTGTGGGAGAGTCTTGCTTGTTCCTTCCTGTTTCTGTAGCTTTAACTGTTTCCAGCACTTGAAGACCAATTCACTCCAAGAATGGCTCCTGTTGCTGAGCTTTCCCCAGGCATCACTCATGAGCATGTGATGTAACATGTGAGGAGCAGACCAAAGTTAAGATGAGATTCTTACATTATGTATAGGCGCTGTTTACAGTGAAGAGAATCTCAAGACAAGACACAGGAGGTAACATTGCTTAGGCAACCCCATTTCTCATCCTCACATCGCGTAGTTCCATTTTAACTCACTGTGTGCTGCTGAATCTGTTCCCCAAAAAAACCCCTCAAACTATATTTTCCCATGGTAAGAATCCCTTGACTATATCCTTTGAGGAAAAGAGATTCATTTTTTACTAGAGCCAAACCTCAGAGTAGCCCTTACTCTGAGCAAATTTTAACAAAAAAAAATTTTAACAAAAAAACCCCCAGCAGAACAAAACAAAACCCTACAATCTATTATGTGTTCAAAGTTTCATTTTTCACAATTTAGCAGTCATTATCAAATGTTAATGACAGGTGTAATTTGAGTGCCACTGCAGAATGAAAATATAAGCACTGTCCTTACTTTGGCTACTCCTCTGTTTTATGTGTTGGGAAGAGATATTTGAATCCACAGGATGTAGCCACCCTGTTTTGTCAATCTTACAAACCCCATAGTTTTGGCTATGCATTATAAAGTATTATCTCTTTGCACACCTGCTGCTAATTTTCTGGAGCAATCAAAGTGATTTTGACTCATTCCAAAGCTGAGAGAGCTTTTTGGTAATGTCTCATGCAGTTCAAATGCAGTGGGGCAGTGTCAAAAGGGTCTGCTGGGTGCGTACCACTGTTTGTAGGAGAAAGGGAGCAACTGAAGGTCAGTAATGGAAAGCCGCCTTAGATCCCGGCTACATATGGAGCTGAGATCTGTAACAGAGCCATGTCCTCCTTTTCCTCTAGGCACTCCAAGGAACAGAAGCCTGTTCAGTGGCTCTCAGGATACATGGCTCAGCGTTTAGAAAGGATGGCCTTTAAGTTTGAAAGCTGCCTTACAGTAAGAAAATAATTGTATCAGCAGTGGATGTGATTCATCTCATTTAGGGTGAACTTGTTTCACTTTCTTCCAGCTTTTATTTTGCCTTTTGTTCTGAAGCCATAATAGCTGTGCCCACCGTGAAGCACAGGATTTTTCTGTGTTGGATCTATCAGTACAAACTGTTATGAAGAACCAATCTGGGATACAAGTGCCTTGTCTCGCAGAAAGAACCCCTGTAAGATGGGCAAAACCTGTATCCCAAGCACAGTGAAGAGGCTGTTTAATTCTCCCCTGAGCTGCTTGCTGGTACCTCACCCATGCTGCATTCTGTGCTGCTGAGAGCACCCAGGTTTCTTCTGGCAACCTCTAAGCCAGAGCAATTTGTTCATTTTTTTCAAATTTTGTTTCAACCATCTAATTTCCACTTGTATGTATAAAGGAGTCACCTGGCTTGTTTACCAGGCCTGGCCAACAGTTAAGGCGGTGAATAAAAAATGTGTAGAAGTGATTCAACTAAAAAGACCAAAATAAGGAAGATTAGAATCTGGGAGATTCTTTAGTTTCCCTTCTCCACCCACCTGCTCTGTGCTTTTTAAGTCAGAGGGGATGTTCAGACAGTCCCCAAGTCTTGATATTCCCCAACATTCTGTCTTGAATGAGGCTGTCCCACACTTTCAATGATCATATCACTTATTAGCCTCCTGGATAGCTCCAGGGGACAATTTGGAGGACATGGATTATATCATATTAAAGTGCATCTGTACTATTAAGATGCCTGTTCCGGGCAACAGGCAAAATCAGAGAGCATAAAAAAATATTGCTCAGAAGTGCTCCACCTAAGCAACTTGTGTCACTAATGGGTTTGTGCAGCTGATCTTCTTATACTGCTGCTGCGGTTTTAAGAGTTCTAGGGTTTTTTTCTGTTAAAGGAATTTCCCCCCCATACTGTTACTAAGACAACAAATCGCTGGGGTATTTAAGGGAGACAAAGAGCTACCCACTGGAGGTGGGGTGGGCCTGGCTACTCCTTTGTTTTCACCTGGGTGTGGGGTCAGTCGCTCTCTGGGTTCGAGAGAGAGAAGCTGCTTGTTCTTTGCGGCCGTTTTCTCTTTCTGCGGAGAAAGACCCCAGGATCCCCGGGGGGCCCACCTTCCCTGCCCCGCTGGTGGCCAGGCTGTGGCCGCCCTGCCCCGTCGCTGCTTCGAGCCTTCGCTGCGTTGTAGCCATGCTCGCCCTGCCTGCCTAGACCTCCGGGGGGTTCCCCGCTTGGATACATCTCGTCTACCACCCAAGATTTGTGCTCATCCCTGCCGCTCCAGCCTGCCGTTCCAGCCTGCCGTTCCAGCCTGCTGTTCCCAAGGGTCCGGCTGGACACCGGGATCAGCTGCCCAGGGGTTTGTGAAGCTCCCAGACCACCAGTGCCGCGTGTTTCCCGAGCTCGCTCCGGAGCGCCCCCTGCAGCCGCGGGGGAACCATCGCACCTGCCCTGCTCACCGGGAGCCGCCAGCGCCCCTGCCGGCTGCGAGCGGAACTGCACCCGAGGGGAAAGGGCCCGACAGCCGAGAAGGCTGGCACTGGGTTTGTGATTGTTTGCTGTTACTGCCATAGTTATTGTTGTTTTGTTTGACTGGTTCTACACATAGAGATATATAGTAGTAAAGAACTGTTATTCCTATTTCCCACATCTTTCCCTAAAAGCCCCTTGATTTCAAAGTTATAATAACTCGGAGGGAAGAGGGTTGCATCTGCCATTCCAAGGGAGGCTACTGCCTTCCTTAGCAGACACCTGTCTTTCAAACCAAGACAACTGCTGTCTGCCTTTTGGTCTTTTGAAGAATTAAATAATACACAGGGGGACAGTGCAGAGGTGTGTTGTATCTTCCTACACTGAAACACTGCCCCAATGGTAGCTGTGTTTTAAAATGGAGCCCTCTCTCCAGCTTATCTTGTTAAAAAAAAAAAAAAAAAAGAAAGAAAAAGACAAACTCTAATTGTGAGAAAGAAATGCCAAGGAATCAAGGAATGTTAGTTGATGCAGTCTTTAAAGGAAACAGGTAAAAGTGGGATTAATTGTCACTGATGCTGAAATCTTCAGTCTGTGTCATGCAGCAGAGGGAATTCTGGCGGTTTTTCCAGGTGACTTGAAAAGATGACAAAAGGTGGTCTTGACCTCCTGAATTTTGTCCCATATATGGTGCCTTATTTTATGTGGAACACTTCAGCAGCACAGCTACAGACTCTGTTATAGTGGGACACAGAGGAGTAAATGTACCTGCTCAGCAGAGCCCAACACACAACGCTTGCCTGAGAACCAAGGGCTGCACCCAGGCACTGCCCCTCAACCTGCCCTGGAAACATAACTGGTTCAAAGTGCAAAGTGATTGCACTGACTGCAGCCCAGGTGTTCAGCCATGTCCTGCCAGGTGCCCAGTCTTTACGGGCATGAAGAGAAGAGTCCACTTTTCCCTAAGAAATTACATGAAATATCCTTTGATAAAGTCTTTTGAAAAATTACATGCAATATTTTGTTGGTTCTTTTGACAGCAAGAGAAAAGAGATCTTCAGAAAATCTAACTAAACATGAAAGGTAAAACTGAGTGGAAAAAGAGGATGGAGGAAAGGAGATTTTCCTAACAAAATCTTTTTCCAAATACTGTGTATTTGTGGTATTTGGGGCAGTTCCAGGAAGTAACATAATACTGTTTTGATTAGTATTTAGATCATTGAAACCAACAGATTTGTGTGAAATGGCAGCTACTGGGTAGATGTTGGTAAAGAGGGAAACTCCTTAGTGGTTTAATATAGATGCTACTGAATTCACTGCTATAGAAGTATGCTTGGAATCCATATTATCTAAGCATGTCACATCATAAGGTCCTTGTGCTTCCTCAGTATTTACACATATAGCCTTGCAATTTTTTTCCTTATCAGCTTTCTCATAGTTACTTTCTCTGTGGCTATTTTCTATTAAACCTTTATTTGTATTATTTACAGGCACCTCTGTGTTATTCCCAAGGATTTTTTCATGTTGACTTCTTTATTTGTAGTAGTTTATATTTTTCTTTCGTGGCTGGCTATAGGTTTTCCTGAAATGACATTCCAATTTTAACATTGTCATATAATGTCAGTGTTAAAATGTTCATAAACAAGAAAGACACGGTGATAATTTAAGCCTCAGAAAATGAAGAGGAGGCTGTTATAAAGGAAGAGGCTTCTCTGAGGTCAGGCAGGATTCAGCATAGAAAGACCTTTCTTCTGCCACCTTCAGTCACCTTGAGCAGCCTGTGATTTCTGAGGCGCTGCACTCTTTCAGATCACTTGGGCTCCTTGCCCAGTGAAAATCTGTCCAGTGAGGACAAGGGGAGATGAATCTAAGAGTTTCCTGCCTAGAAGCTTTCTGAAAAGATTAATTACTCTGTGGAGTCAAGTAATGAGAAATTACATTGCTTTTGTCAAAGGCCCTTGGGTCCCTGGATGGTCATTCCCATTTTCCAGGGTTAATCTCTACAGTAAATAGTTTTCTTTTTGTTGACTGTCAGTGGTGTGTCACTGTGCAGTGACCTGCATGTGCAAGTGCTCTGGACTAAGATCTTGTGGCCTCTGTCAGGTCTGTACAGGCTGTATCTTCTACTCCCCAGTGCTTCCTGTCATCAGCTCCTTTCAGTCTGAAAGGAAGGAGATTGAGCAATTTGTCACTGCTTGTTGAGAAGTGGCCTTTGCTTGTTGATGTCCAAGTCCTTTCTTTCTGGGCTTTCTTCTCTTGCTTTTGAACCTCTTTTTCATTTCTGCAGATGCCTTGCTCCATCCCTCTTCTCCTGTCCTTTTCTGCTATTTTCTGCTCTCTGCTTAACTCTTTCCTTCTTTACAGGTTATGGCTTTACATATTTGTGCATGCACACACACAGAGAACTTAAGTAAATAGAAAAATCTACTTCCAGTAGACAGCTAGAGACCTACTTTTTTCTTGATGATTTCACAATGTTGTGTGGTCTACTGTTGGTCTCTGACTAATTGTAGTGGTTTGGTCCAAAATACTCATTACTGTTTATCTGCTGTGAGATAAGAATTAGGAGAAATGCAAAGCAGGCACCAAACTTGAAAGAATATAAAGAAGTTTATTAACAAATCTAAAAGAGGGGAGGAAAAAAAAATTATACCACCTTCAGAACTCTCCTCCTCCCCCCACCTTCCTCCCTTCTCCCACTGACGATGTGAAAAAACAACCCTTAAGATGTTCAGTCTGTTTACCACTTCCATAATAACCTTGTTTAGTCCATTTAGAAAGAGAAGTCTCTTCTTGCTCATGCTATGAAAACATTATCACAACGAGACAGCCGCCCACTTCCAAATATTGTTCAGTCCATTTAGGAAGAGGAGTCTCTCTGCTCACAATGTGAGTCCCTTCCCCCGACTTGCAGCTTTTCCCGCAACTGCTTTCGAGGGTCCACTCTTGAAGTTTTTTGGGGTACAATTTTAAGGTTGAGCCGTTCAGAAACAAAAGCAGAGGCCCTTCTCCTTCCCTGGGAGCAAAGGGTCTTCATCATCTTCATCGTTAAGACTATCTCTGGGAGCATCTCTAGGGACTGAGGTTTTCTCCTTTCCTGTTTGGAGCAAAAGTCCTCATCTGGTTCATCTCTAGGGACTGAGGTTTTCTCCTTTCCCGTTTGGAGCAAAAGTCCTCATCTGGTTCATCTCTCCCTGTCCAAACTTCTCATGAAATTACAGCTGCGTCAGCATCTGCCTATCTCGGCGCAGGTGCTTTTACTTACGAGTTGAACACTCCACCCCCCATATCTTCATGAAATTACAACAGGATACTCTGATATATCATAGCTTCACAACAGAATTTCAGCTTTAAGCATCTCCTCTCTCTCTTCCCTCAGGTTTTCAGCTCTTCACAGCAGTAAAAGGGTTAATCTCACCTCGGCCTTGCAGCTTTGCAGCTGGAATGTTGAATTTTTCTTATCGCAGTGGAGAGGGCGGAGAGCCGAGCCGCTCCGGCTGCCCACAGCAAGGCAGTGGGGGGGGGGTTCCACGGCTGGAACAGGTCCATGGCTCCAGGATGGCCGTGGCCCGGCCCGGCCTGGCCCAAGCAGGGCCTGGCTGGGCCCACTGGCCCCCACACGGGGCCCGCAGCCACCTGTCCCAGCACCGGAAACGATGGAGAGCTTGGAGGGGGAGTTTGCCTATTCTTAAATGTGGATCACAGAGGTGTTCACAACTTTAAGTGGCTTAGAGAATTGTCCATATTCAAACTGGCCAGCTAATAGGTTCTATCAGTTCCCAGAGGAAACTGTAAGCACCCCTTAGCAAGGACATCCCTTCCGGGACTATGCTTGCTAACCTATGACACTAATTAAAATGATCATGACACCAAAGCAGCATGCACACACTCATCCTATTATTTTTTATTTAGTTGTGTGTATTTGTTATTTCCTTTCCTAAAGATATGAGAGCACCTTCCAAGGGACAGTTTCTTTGAAAACTGTTGATGGCAGGGGATGATGTATGAGTAGTGGTTTGCTGTGCAGCTGCACTGAGCCTCCCACAAATAACAGTGAGAATACTTAAATTAAAAATCTTGACTTTTATTAGGAAATTTGCCTTGGTCACATGAGAATTTTCACCTGGTGACAAATACAATATTTATATCTATATATGTCTACGGGCAACCTTTAATATGCATGCCAAATTGAAAACACTGCAAAGGGAGAAGCTGAAGCTACCCAGAAATTTAGTCCTCTGTACCCCACAAATTGATGTCTTTGTTCCTGCTGTCACACTCCACAGCGCGGCTGTCTTCCTTGGTGAAAAGATTGAGGACTGCAGTTTGGCTTTGGGAAGAAAACCAGGTGCACACACCTGTATTCTGTGTACAGCTATGCAACTGTTTATTTTCCACGTAGTTGCCCTGTGACAATTCTTCCTGAATAAAAAGGTGCATTGAAGACATTGTCACTGTGATGAACCCTGCAGTGCTGCAGCTGATGACAGAAGACAGTCGAAGGGAACCAAACCTTAGACATACCAGCTCAATCAAGTGGATTGTAATGCAGTACTATCATTTTTGGTCCCTGGTCCTTTTAAGTACTTTATTTTTTTTCCTCACAGAATGAGCCAAAGGATATCAAAGAGTGACTGCGTGCAGAAGGCACCACAGTTATCTGTTCCCGCCTCCCCCAGGCAGCTGGCCAGGAAGAATACCACTTTATCCCAGCTGAAGGGGAAAACCAGGGATGTTTTCAAAACTAAATACAGGTTCAGCAGTCTCTGGGACACAGGAGGAAGCTGGATTTCAGCCATGTATGTCCCAGGCTTTACATAAACTGAGATCTTGTGCACACACCTCTGAAAAGCTTAAACTGCTCATCTGGTAATGGAGTGTCTGAAGCTGTAGGAAATAAAGCCCTGCCCCCACCTCACAGATCTTGTAACCTTAGTACGTGATAAGAAAATGAGCAGATGTAAAACCAAAGGTAGCATCCAGCTGAGCTTGAGAGTTTGGGATAAGTGTGAAGGGGGTAACCACAACACAGGGGCAATGAGTCAGCTGTTAGGCTTATGGGAAGTCATGAGTAAGACTTAAGCAGAAATTTGAAGTGACTGTAGATTCTCTTTACAGGAAGCTTCTCATTTCCAAAAGGAATGCGATAAAGGAGGAAGAAGGCAGTAGTGCAGTACCGGAGAGCACCAGCAGCTAGAGAGTGACCTCTTATCTTCTTGGTCAGCTGCAAGCAAGCACTGAGCAGTGTGTGCTTTGATAGAAGAGGTTAATAGCATGGAACAGATTTGATCCAATAGAGGTAGATGAGGGATGTAGAGTATGAAAATGCTGAAGAGGTTCTAAGTCAGCAAGATATGTTTTTATGCAATGTGTTAAAATGTTTTCTAGGGAGAGAAAGTGGATGTGTTGAAACGAGGAAGACGAAGCTTCAGATGTAGAGAGATGAGACAATGAAAACCTGAACCAGAGTTTTACCAAAGGAAAAGGGGTGGATTTTAAGGCAGTTTGCAGGTAGAATGAACATGATTTGTGTTGAACAGGTTGCCTCTTCTCTTTCCAGCTGTGTGCATTAAAGAGAACACTGCTTTTGCCATTCACAGGTTACTCCTCTTACAAAATTACTGAAAATTTCCATGCCTGTCCTAATTTAGAAAGAGCTGCAATTAAGGAAATCCAATTATTTCAGTTCCCTTTGGTTTGGTTCCTCATATTGTTGAAATTAGTTCCTCTGCTAGAATCTGCAACTTCTGTTTTACTCGTTATTCCCGATGTAACCATTATGTCAGCATAAAAATCCTCCCAGCTTGCACAGCGCTTTTCTAGAGTTCTGAAATCCTGTGAGAAGATTTTTGTTCAGGAGACTAAAACTTTAAGACTATGCAAACAGTGTTTCTGAATTTTTATCTTCTTTTTTATGTCACTACTAAAAGCAAAAGCTCACACAACTCTAGGATGTTCTTTAATTAACCCTCATCTAACTCCCACTCATGTTCACAGAAATACTTTCTTTCATGTCAATGAACATGATCTGAGTAAAGCTAAAGCCTAGATAATACCAATATTACTTCAGGAATATTAAGGATTGTTGTAATATGACCAAAGATCAATACTCAGGAAGTTTCCTGGTGATGCAAAACTAGGGGAGTGGCTGATATACATGAAAGCTCTGCTGCTGTTCTGTGGGACCTTGATAAACTGGGGAGTTGCATGGAGAGAAACTTAATGAGGTTCAACAAAGGCAAATGCAAGGTCCTGCATGTGGGGAGGAATAACCTCAAGTCCCAGCATGTGGGGAGGAATAACCCCAAGTCCTAGCACAGTTTGGGGGCTGACCTACTGGAAAGCAGCTCTGCGGAAAAGCACCTGTGAATCTTGGTGGGTGACAAGCTGACCATGAGCCAGCATTGTCCTTCTTGTGGCCAGGAGGGCCAATGGTACCCTGGGGTGCATCAGGAAGAGTGTGGTCAGGGAGGCGATCCTGCCCCTCTACTCAGCCCTGGTGAGGCTCAGCCTGCAGTACTGTGTTTGTTTCTGGGCTCCTCAGGACAAGAAAGACAAGGAGCTACTGAAGAAGGTCCTTAGGAGGGGCACAAATATGATGAGGGGTCTGGAGCATCTCTCTTATGAGGAGAGACTGTGGGAGCTGAGCCTGGTTAGTCTGGAGAAGACTGAGAGGGGATCTCATTAATGCACATAAATATCTCAAAACTGGTGACAAGATGATGCCAGACTCTTTTCAGTAGTCCCCAGCAACAGGACAAGGAGCAAAGGCCATAAACTAAAACACAAGATGTTCCACCTCAATGTGAGGAAGAACTTCTTTACACTGAGGATGGCAGAGCACTGGAACAGGCTGCCCAGGAAGGTTTTGGAGTCTCCCTCTCTGGATACATTCCAACCTGGGTGTGTTCCTGTGTCACCTGCTGTGGGTGTCTTTGCCTTGGCAGGAGGGTTGGACTGGATGATCTCCAGAGGTCCCTTCCAAACCCAACAATTCTGTGATTCTGTGAATGCCTATTTCAATATACTGCACAGAGGTAATGTTTTCCTGTACAGCACACATTACTGAGGATCTCTCTTTAGCATAAACTGTAGATGTGTTAGATTCATGCTTTTGATATGTAACCAATGATGAAAGATATTAACCCCTCTGGATTGAAAGGACAGGAGTGGTGATAGCACATGCCATGCCAGAGGGAGATGATTAGCCAGAGGAATTGTAAGCACCTGGAACCATTTGTTTCTTCTGGAGGAGTCAGTGCTGAGAGGCATCAACACTAAAGTTGGCCTAGGGAAGAAAGGTAAGATGCCTTTGGCTTTTATTTGGTTTAGTTGTTTGTTTCCTTAACAAGATGAAAACAGAAGTCAACTTTAGGCCATGAATGAAAAGAAAAAAAAAAGAGTATTTTGTGTTATTTTTCACTCTCAGGCAGAAAGGAAATTGTCCAGGTTGTGCTGATATTTTTGTTGGCAGAAAGCATAGGTATGGAAACCCAGTGGCTACCAGACTAACCTGGGGAAGGGAAAAGATGGTACAAGACAGCCTTGCTGCTCTTATTGTTATAGGCTCTTGAGACTGAGGATCCAAATTATGATGTTATGATAGTATTAATTAAAATATTCAATATTTTCCATCAATCTGACACGTGGGGCTATGGAGGTGAAGGTGACATAGGAGGGCATGCCTTCAAGCCATGGGCTGAAGTTTCTTTTTTACTCTTCACCAACAATACAAGGGGGAAGGCGAGTAAAGCTGAGGCTGTGACTCTGCAGTCTCTGCACTGACACGAGCACAGGCTGCTGCCAAAGACATGGAGAGGCACATTTTGACAACAGGCTGCCCTTATATTTAGAGTCATGGAATTACAGAATACCCTGAGTTGGAGGGACCCACAATGATCATCAAAGTCCAGCTCCTGGCCCTTCACAGGACACTCCAAGAATCCCACTATGTGCCTGAGAGTGTTGTCCAAACACTCCTTGAACTCTCTGAGGCTGGTGCTGTGACCACTTCCCTGGGGAGCCTGTTTCAGTGCCCCGGCTAAAAAATCTTTTCCTGCTATCCTACCTAAACCTCCTCTGAGACAACTTCAGGCTATTCCCTCAGGTCCTGTAACTATTACCACAAAGAAGAGATCAGTGCCTGCCCCTTCTCTTCCCCTGTTGAGGAAATTGCAGCCTGCAATGAGGTCTCCCCACCTTAGTTAATTCTGTTAGTCCAGGCTTACTCATTGATAGGAAATGGGGTATTACTCTGGCTTGCATGTAAAAAGCAGCAAAAGCTACAAAGGTAATGTATGACTCCCTAAGTACATAGGTTAAATTTCTCTTCTAGGTTTAATTTTTCCCAAAGCACTAGGGTGTTTGAGACAATCTTATCTTACCCACTACACCCAATTTTTGCATAAATTTGATGATAAACATCAGCTATCATAACACCAGAGAGAGTGTTTTGGAGAACACCAAGTGCCTGGACGTGGTGGTGGTACCACATGCCTCCATCCCTGCTGTGCTCTGGCAGTAGGACCCAGTTGAGGGGCAAGTTCCAGCCTTTCTTCCTTTCTTAGTAGGAATGCTCCGTCTGCAGGAAATAGGGATAAAGAACTTCAGCTTTGTTCACTGCTGATGATTCCAAAGTGTCCTGTTACTGTGCTTACTCCAAAGGTCGCATCTTCATGAGCATGATGCCACCAGCTCAGACAGATGCACAGACTTCAGGAGAGGTACAGCAACTAATTATTCTCTAATTAGCATAGGAGAGGTACAAATCCAGAGAAACTATCTGAAATCATTCCAGATTGCTTTTATGTACTGCCTTGCATGAGTTTTTTATTCACTTGTAAGTAATTCAGTAAATTTAAATCAAACTGAGAAAGTATTTGTTCTTCTGATCCCTGCTTGCAGTTTTTTTCTTTCTTGAAACTCAGTCACTTTCAGAGAGTTTCAGACAACTGGTTTCCTTCTAATCTCTACACACCCCTCACCTGCCCTTTCACTTTTTGTGGTGATGTCCAGACCTCTTTGATGTTAGTCCTTTGCCCAGCTTCTTCAGGCAATGCCTGAAGTGATGTCTCCAGCTGATGTGCTTTTTTGGGAACAGCCTCTCAACATACAAAACATCCAGAGACTGCAAAGGACAGATGTAGGAGTGCACCCTATTGCTAACTATCCAGAACTTTTTCCATCTATAAAGGAGAATAAAATGGTTTTGACCCCCTTTAAATATTTTCTTTAGTGATGATGCCTGAAGGAGCACTGATAGCAGGCCACGTTCCATGGTACTGCCCACCTTGCTCATCTCTGCTGCCCCTTGTTCTCACCCTCTGTTGATTTGTGTTTTATAAAAGTTGTGAAGCAGAGATTAAATGTGTGCAGAACCCAACAGAGTACAGCTTTGATCTGTGACCAGCTCTTACTATCAAACTCCTCGGTAATAGCATGGAGTTCCTGGAGCACAGTTTTTTGTTCAATAGTGTCCACAGGGAGAATTAGCACACAATTTCTGCAGTGTCTGAAGAAAGATGATGCTCAGCTGGTGCACAGATAGCATTCCTCTCCCTGCCTACATACTTCCATGAAACATGCAGAAAGATAACATACAAGAGACCTTGTGTGTGAATTGCAGCTGGGCAGAGGTTCAGAATCGTGAAGGCAGGAACTGAGAAATACCAGAGCCATGACTTATGTTTTACTTCCAGATATTCTAAGCTAAAAATGGGCTGGCTGCTTTATTTCCACTTAAGGAAAAACAAAACTGCGATTATACCATTGCAAGTGGTGTGCAAAGTGTAAAACAGACCACAGAGCAAAAGTAAGGCTGTCTTACTAGGCTGTAGACAGTAATACATCATTCTGCTAACAGAGAGCAATGTAGAAAAGCAAACATTTGTACAAAGCCTGTTCTTTCCTAAGTGTGAATTCAAGACATTTTTACTTTGCTTCTTCATGTTAAGTCAGATCCATGTTTCTGGAATTACAGCGCTTCATATAAAATCTGAATGCATCTGTAGCCAAGACTGTGATGAGGATGCCCCAAACAACCATCCTCATAAAAACCTACTTCAGTCTATAATAAGTCACTCTCGTCCTCCCAAGCTTTCTTGGAAGAAAAATCTAGAGGAAGTAAAATGGGATCTTGCTGACTCCAGTTTTTCCCCAGCTTCTCAGAAATAGTTCCATTAGAAGGCAATCATTGAAGCAATTAAACCTACATTTAGAGGATGCTGAAGGATTTGTTTTTCTCCATGAGAATGTGCTTCAGGTTTCACATGCAGAAATGGGAGAAAAGGGTCACTCTGGCTCATAGTCTGCAAGGCTAATCGAGCAAATGCT
This sequence comes from Coloeus monedula, assembly GCF_965178545.1. Taxonomy (NCBI): domain Eukaryota; kingdom Metazoa; phylum Chordata; class Aves; order Passeriformes; family Corvidae; genus Coloeus; species Coloeus monedula. The sequence continues at coordinate 11,470,750 of NC_138785.1, read as the reverse complement.
GGGGAGATAGGCCAGTGTTTTGTGGTTTCTGGCTGCTTAACTGGCAATGGAATAATCAATCAAGTAAATAATAATAGAATCTTTTTATCTTTCTTAGACAGATTTGGGTTTGGTAGGGACTACCCAGGAAACATCTGAGCATAACCTTTCCTTGAATGCGTGGCAGCCATTGATGTACAGGTTCTGTGCTGTGGCTACGAGAAAATTCCCCATTTGTCATCACCCCCACAGCGCTTCTGTGGATAGAGCAGCTGCATCTCTTTCCCCTCTACAGCACTTGCACTGTGTGCAACAACAGCAGCCAGCAGCACTGTAACATAAATGTGTCCAAGATCATACTTCAATTTAATTACCTATAAAACCATATTCAATAAAAGAGGAGGAAGAAAATGCCATTACTTTCCTTAAATAGATCAAATTTCAGTAATAATCCTGAAAATTCCTTTACCTTTGATTTAACGAATGCAGGAAGGGCCTGGGTAGTCACCAAATCAGCTGTGCACTGGTAGGAGGAACTTGGTACCGCAGCAGAGATTCAGTGCTCTAATTAAAAAGTTTCAGGCTATTGGAATTTTCCGTTATAAGAACAGAATGTTTGTCTGCCTCACAATTATGATGCTATCTTGACTTGTCTCATATATCACAGCCATGTGGAAATTAATTCTGGGGGGAATTTAGAATGTGTTCTTTACAGCACTCTCTTTTAGGAAGGTTGGAAAAAATGTGCTGTCCATTTAAAGGTCCTAAAGTGTGCTTCCAGTGCTTTTATATTGCATTCTTATACCTGACCTTTTCTTTTTATTATTTTCACATCAGAAAGAAAAAAAAAAAAAAGAAAAGAAAAAGAAAAAAATCTGGGTTTCTTATCTTCTTAGTGGTGCAATTCTATAGGAGCTTTAAAAACTTTTCTTACGCTACAAATTCTTCCAATTTTCTGGGTGTAGAGCATTGTACCACTGCCTGTAATTTTTCTAACCAACCTACTCCAGGTTAGTTTCCATTTCAAAAGAACCTACTCCATCTGAAAGCACAGTTTCTTTTGCTCCTTTCTAAATACTTCATGGAGGTCATGCTTCTAAATTATGCAGGAAAGACTCCACAAAAAAAAAGAAAAGTAGACTCTATCAGGAATCAAAGCCATGGAAATGGTAGTGTCTGCTAAGTGGTATCTGGGCATGCTCCTATTTAGTAAAAAGGCAAGATGGTAACACAGTCCCAAGTATTCAGGAAGTCCTGTGGAGAGCAACAGCAGAACTGAAGAATACAGAACCACTTTGCTGATTGTGTTTTCAGCTGCAGTCATAGCACAAAACTCTCTTGCTGCATATCTTCTTTTTGGGTCTATTATAGATATATATAGTGTGTATGTATATAGAAATATGCAGGGTTTTGGGCTAGGCAGTAATTGGTACAGGGTGATTGGCAATAATGAACAGTGTGTATGTTGAAACAAACTCTGAAAACAAACACTCCTGAAGCAGACATTGCTTTTTGTAAAGCTTATTTCACAGTTCGCTTTACCTGAAATCACCTTTTTCATATTTGCTGTGTTGCTGTTACAGAATGAGGCTGTCCTCCCTGAATGGCAGCACTTGGCCATCGTCCTGTGCTCACAGGATGTGTGCACATCCAGTCCCACCCCACCTTGTATCAACCTAGAGGATGTGGAGTTACAGTTTAGTTCCTGGTGCAGGATTTCTGGCAAGGTTATGATTTGAGAATAAATCTAATACTTTCAGTCTGAAATAACTTTATCTGTATTTGTAAATTCTCAAAGGAAATAGTAAATATCATTTGAGGTGAAGATTTAATATTAATATCAATATTTCTCTGCATTTTTTTTCTTTTTTGTTAGATATATGCAATTTCTTTTTTATCCATTCTGAATTTTCTGTCTGGAAGAAAGAATTTCCACTTGCTGCCACTGAATTGTCATTGGGCTCATTACCTCCAATGAGATGAGCAGTGGCATGAAATAATTAAACTTACTTTCTGCTGGTAAGCAGGGAATATTTCCACCCTATTCCTTTTGATTTGACCTTTGGCTAAGTATATTTGTCTTTGCTACATGCATGATATTTCTTCCCCTGGATGCAGTGTGTTGCTTATCCTGGATGAGACAGTGATTTCTACAGCATTGTTTTCAAAATTATGTTTGCAAGAAAGAAAATGTGATCTTTTATACTGCTGAATGATGACAAATTTTTGTCTGCAGAAATCCTCATTAAGTGGCAATAAAATCTGATTTTTATGCCTATGAGAATTAATTTCCATAATGAAATTTTATTATTAATATTTTTAATGAAGTTGTGTTTCTCTGTTTATATAATGTAGTGTTTAATCACATAAGAATCTAAATCAGAGCTTTCTGGTGTAACCCACTACATAAGAATACCTCTTGGGAGATTTCACAAAAAATCAGGAGTTAATTCATAATGAAATTAAGATAAATAATGCTTTTATTATAAGTTTTTCCTTAGTTACTAATAAAAAACATCCAAGATCATAAAAAAGAAAAAAAAAATCTAACAATCTCCGAAAGTGAAAAATAAAAAAGCTGCCAGTCAAAGTGAAATGTGCCCTAGTTACAATGTGGCATGGGTTTGATTTACTGGAATCCAGACATTGTCTGTGGGTAAAAGGAATATTTCTAAAGGAATTTTCATTGCTTTTACTTTTAGGTCATTTGAGTGCTTGTGAATATGGGTACCCTATAGACCAAAATATGTGAAAAATGCTGCATGGGAACCAGCAGCACAGGGTTACTCTCACCATCCTCACCCATTGTCCATCTGGATTTGATCAGAAGGAAAAACAAGGGAAATGTTGTTCCTTGTCCTGCCAGAGGTAAATTTCTGGGAACCTCTTGTTCCTTCTCCCTGTTTGATTTTTGCAATTAGTTTTATATTAGTAAAAACAGTCTTAGCATAGTAACTCCCTAACCCCAGGCAAGAAAGTAATTTTCCTTTTCTTGATTTCTCACTCTCACCTCTCTCATTCTATTTAATTTTTCTTGGTTGTCAGTGGAAAAACCTGCCTGTCAGGGATAACAGAACATGTGGGCTCAAGGCCCTTTGTAGCAGAGAACAGAGCATTAAACAAGGGTCTCCCTCACTTTTTCTTTGCCTCTCTGTCCTGTTGATCTCACCAAGGACCATGCAGCTGACAATTTACAGGGTCTAGTCTTCTCACCTACTGGGAAATCACTGTCAGACCACGGTGATAAATGGGGTGTTTAATCTCGAGAGAGTTAATTTTTGCAGCTAGGCTTTGTTACCAATTTCTTTCCCTATTACTGAAGGTCAGAACTAATGTCCTCAAACTTCTTGGAAGTATCTAGAGAAAGGCTGTGCATGTCTCTTGCTTCAGTGTAGATGTGAGAATAGGCAAGAAAACAATCAAGGGTGGAGCTGTGAAAGCTCTAACTCAACAAATAGGATATCATCTGCTGACTTATTTAATCAGAGGCTGGGGCGCATTTTAGTAAAGCAAAGTTTTACTTTGCTTAAAAGAAACCTTAAGTTTCTGCTTTTGCTACCTTCACTCTCCTTGAGCAGTACATGATTTCTCAGAGATTGTGCTATTTCCGATAACTCAGGCTATTCGTAATTTCTGTAATAAATAGATTTTCATATTGAAAATACTGTACTGAAAACCAATTCACACTGGAAACCAATGCTTTCATATTGGTTTTCAGTTCAGAAAAAGGGACTATGCACTCTTTAAATTGGTCTGTGTCTTTTCTTAAGATGAGTGTGAGTGAACAAATAGGAAAACATCTTAGTAAGAAGTGGTTCAAACAGACAGCTCTGGTTCCATGTTGTATCAAATCTGTCTTGTAAAATGACGGCTGCTACAGCTGATAAAAATGTAAAAGTTATGGTACAGAAAAAAGGTCATAAGGTTACCTTATACCTGTATAATAGTTAAGTACTGGCCAAGAACAACTGTCTGCCACAGAGGGGTTTAAGTCCATGGCCAACATGATCATTTGTGCCTTTGTGCAGTCAAAGGAAATAACTCCATTTAATTTTCAGAGAAATAATGCGTAAACTTATGCTTGTTTTAAAATGAATTGTTTTATATTGAAATAAAACCAGCAAATCTCTGGATACAACATCATTTTCCCTCTTAGTACAAGATGAATGCAAAGAAGTGAATGGGACATGTGAGCTGCTAATGCATCACTTACTTTCCCACAGTGCCTTAAATGATAAGGATTTAGTCTTGCAAGACACTGTAAAGCTGGGTGAAAAGTTTCAGTGAAAAGGGGGAAAGAGAGGAATCTGTGACATAAATAATTCCTGTGTTTGGACAAATTCATAATGTGAGGATTCCTTTCAGGCACAATATGACCTAAAGTTACCACACAGGAAATTTAGATGAATCAGGGCCTCATGAGAATACAGTTAGAAACTCTTTTCCAAACCCAAGTAAGGAAAGGCAGAACTACTGGGGTAAGAGAATCCTGCTTGGAATAATACCTCAATAACTCTGCTTGTTGTTGAGCTGTGTATTTATTGGCAATTATTGTTGTTGTGCTGCTTCTCCCCATTCCCAACCTCCCCACACCAGATCTTCTTTGTACTTCCCATTTTTCCTTTAATTAGTTCTCTTCTTTGGTCCCAACATGTAGGAGAACTAAACAAGGCTTTCCAGCCTGCAAGTAAGATCAAAATCTGTAAAATGAAATGGAAGATGGAAACAAAATGCTGTTTGAACAATAAAAAAAGAAAAATAATTTTGATGAAGATCATGATACTGAGTCCTCAATTATTACAGCAGTCTGGCCACAAAACTATAAGAAGCTGGGGAGGGAGGGGGGAGGCGGAATCCACCCTAGCATCTTTCATTTTATTAAAACCCTGTCGTTTTTGAGTGCTGCCATAAATTTAACCACCAGATTTATAAATCCAGACTTTGTGCCCAAGTCTAATTGCAGATCAGGAGGTGATATGTGCACACAGATTTTCATAGATTCACTTCAGAACAACTTTGATGTATGAAGGACCTTTTGTCTCTTGTGTAGACCAAGCCACAATAATACAAAGAAACCAGCAGTAAAAGAAAGCATCTGCAGAACAACAGAGTATGAGTGAGCAAGGATTTTGTGTGCTACAGTTAAACTTTTTCAATTTAATTCACTTTCTTCAGTATGTCTGTGGTGGTGTTTAGTTGGTTTGATAGGAGGAGGTGTGTAGATATGAATAATTTGTGAAGCCCACTGGATCTGGGATGTGTTAGGAGCTCCTGAGCTCTTCTGCCTGGAGCCCAAGAAAAGCTATTTGTAATATAAGACAGGCAATGTTAGGAAAAATATACAGTAAAAATTAATGCAAGTTATCCTGTTGTGATTTTTTCTTCTTTTATTGAAAAAACTTTGAATTTAGAAAGAGAAAAGTTGTCCCCAGGACAGTTAAGATGATAAAGTCATTCCTTCACGTGTTTATGGTGCCTTCTGAGAGAAACATATCCTATTGGTGTCCTTTTTGTAACTTACTGAGTCTTCACAGCACATGGAAAGACTGAGCTGTAGGAAGTCAACTTAGCGCCCCCGATATGCAATAGTCTTTTAAGAGGAGTATGTGACTGCATTGGCAGGTTTCACAGAGGAAACGGAGAAGGGAAGGAGGGAAGGGGTTATATTTCTCCTTTTTCTCTTAGTGGGAACTTCATTGGACTGCTCAGATAATCTCTCTGTATTCCTCCCAGGTTATTTATCCTTGTTTCCACCACCAAACCTTTCTTTGCAATCCTGCTATGGATAGCTATTATTTACAAGAGGATTTTAAAGGTTCTTTTTGCTGTACTTAGGGTGGGGATTTTTAAATTAAAATCACTGCAAATTGAAGATCAGTGAGCCTTGCTTCAATATAAAGGAAGTTAGATAAAATGATAATGGAATTTACTTTTAAATAATGTAGGCCTGCACCAGAATGGGTTTTTTAAAGGAAAGTAAAATTAAAGGAAGCTCAAAAGGTCAGGAGTTAAAATCATAAGAGAAAATAATCATGCAAGGATCACAAAACACACAATTGACCTCTGACAGACATTTGGTATTCAAAAAGAAATGGATTACCTTAATTTACTAAACACTTAAAACGGATTTAAATCCTCACGCTTCAGAGCTAAGTCAAATTTCAAATGAATGTTATGAAGAAGAGCAACTTTCACTGCATAAAGCTATCATTTCTTCATTGTCCATAAGGTAATTTCTTGGGATTTTTCTCCAGGGCTAACTTCTGTCAGGCCCAGGTTGCTGAGGCTGCTTCTGGCTGGTGGGTCAAATTATATTTCTGCAGTGCAAGTGACCACAAGGTGAAGTAGATATGTGTAAAAGACAGTCCGAAAATCCCTCATCTACCTCACAATCATCGCCGAAGACAGAGACTGAACACAGCAGTCCTGGCCCTGCTGAGGTGGGATGTCTGCCAAGTGTTGCCTACGGGTGTGCCCACTGGGAACTGGTACGCATTCCTGAGGAAAATTAGTGCAGGTCGCAATGGACTGTGCCATTCTTGCTGCCCAGGCGGGAAGGACTGCACTGAAGCGGAAAGGAATGACCTGTCCTGTACACCTCTCTGGTACACCTGTCTTGTACGTCTGTCCTGTACCTGTTTCCCAAAGCAACGGACCCCATAACAATGGCTGTAGATTTCCCAACGTCTTGGCCAGTTGCCCCTCGCTTCTGAAAAGGACTATAAAGGGACTTTCTGAAATAACCAGCTGGAGATCTCCCCACGGAAAGAAGATGAATCTATGGGCGGAAGACCACGAGGACTTCGTCTCATCCGTTGGTAGCTATTGCCCCTCTTTTTCCCCCTCTCTACTTTGTTTGTCTCTCTCTCTCTCTCTTACTCTCTTCTATTGCATTACTGTGTTGTGGGAACTTAATAAAGGTGCACTGTTTTGATTAAAACTGAAATCTCTTGTGTCCGTTTACACTCTGAGATCGATAAACGAACCATCACGACCCCCGCTTGCATTAGCGGATCGTGACATTAAACTGGCGTCATGGACAGGATCTGACAGACAGAAGGGGTTGCAAAGTTGTGTGTAGTCTGTAATAGGGGAAGGACATTTCACTCCAGCCGCACCTAGCCCGACACCCCGAAAAGAGTGAGCGGTGTCTAGAAAGCAAGGGGGGTGACTCGAATTTCCCACAAACTGCACACGCCTAGGTGAAAAGCACCCCATACTCAGCTGAGGGCTCTGTCTTCAGATTTTTCGCAAAAGATCTCTTAGTGTAAAAGGGGGAACTGTGTTTTTTGGTGTGTGTGTGAATTTGGACTGCTTGGTGTAGTGAAGAGACAACCATAAGTAACTTAAGGAGTACCTCCCAAGCAGATTTGGTCTCTTCACCCACCCAGGGAAGCGAAGGGAGACACAGTGAAGCTGTGTGTGTTGCAGCATGTAATTAACTTTTACCTCCCTGTGGTGGTTTTGATCCCTTTATAAAATGACTGAAAACCCTAGTGCAAAAGTTAAAGCTGCGTTTTATGCTCTGCTAGCAAAACACAATGCCCGGCCCTCTCCGGGAGGGGAAGAATGGGCTCAAAATAACTGGTTTAATTTGGATAATGTAACTGATAGAGTATGTTCTTTACAACATGAGACTAGATTTAAATTTGGCTGAAATAAAACCATAATCTGCTCTGTTTTAGGGGCATGCCTTGCGGCGGCTATAGATCATCGCTTAAAGCGAGGTACTGAGGAGAAAGCAATCATAGATTCACTTCAAAACCTAGTGGAGATTTTACAGAAGCAATTAGATGAAGAGAAGAATAAAAATCATTTGCTAGAGACTGCTTTAAAAGAGGAATATTTTAAGAATTCACAGAATACTGACTCACCAAAAGAGACAGAGGAAAAGGAAACTCCTCACATTAACCAAGTATACCCCCAGAAAGAACTAATACTAGTAAAAAATTGTGGAGAAAACTGCTGCCCTCGTATAAGACCTCTGATTAAAACAGAATATAATTATATCAATGATGAAGATCTTGAACCGCATATCACCACTAAACAAATACCATACACTGCTGTGGAATTGGCTAGGTTAAAAAAGGAGTATGGGCAGCTCCCCCACGAATCTGAGACGGAATATGTTTTCTGAGTATCCCTCACTGGAGGAGACCAAATTCAATTAACTGAACAGGAGGCCAGTGGATACTGGGGACATGGAGTTTTCTTGACAACAGGAGACCAACATGGCACATGGTCCCTGACTCAGCACGCAGCTTTCTGGGCCGGGGGACTCAATCCTTTAGAAAGGGGAGACCCTTTAGCTATAGTTGGTACCCCCGATCAACTTCTAGAAAGCGTCCACAAAGCCGCCTGTCTGCAAATGATCCACGAAAGGAAATTAACTCCTGAATATGAATCCCCCATGCAATTACCTGTGAAACCTGAACTGATGACCCCTTTAATTCGAGGCCTTCCAGAATCACTCAAACCTACAGCAATTGTCCTTCAAAAAACCATAGCAGCTGTAGGTCCCGTAGAAAGGCTGGATAGATTCCTTGGAAACCCGAGTGACCGAACCGGATCTACCGATCCTGGGTTTACTCCATACTCAACCCCCTGTCAGCTGCCAGGTTCACAATCAAATTCACCTGCCGGTGATCGCAAAGTTTGGACACGGAGTGAGGTTGCAGAAGATTTGATTAATTACAGTAGAAAATATGGACCTATAAAAATCCCAGAGGAAAAATCAGACAAAACAAAAGGTGTCAGGTACATTAGGGCTCCTCATAGTGAAAAACCAGAGAATGTAAAACAGATCCCTAAGCGTCAGCATTGGTGGTTATTAGGCATCAAAAAGGGGGTCCCCAGAGATGTGATGGATGGCTTACCCCCTGATAAATTGAGTAAGGTAGTGTCTAACTGGCACTGCCGAAAACCCATTCTACCGAATCCGTCAATTCAACCCAGTGCACCCCTCCTCCCTCAGAATCTGGGCAGTGAGTCAAAGCAACCTCTCCCTCAAAGTCTGTGTAGTGAGCCAAAATGACCTCTCCCTCAAAACCAGGGAAACTAGACCCTCCGTCTCTTGTCAGTGGGCGAAGAGACGGAGCATGGGTATACCTGAGAATGCTCACTAAAAATAAAACAGGAGATATAATGATCACAGCTATTACAGGCCCTAAACGGGCACCTGTAACTTTTCTGATTGACACTGGAGCACAAATTTCTGCACTGACGAAGAAAGATGCCCAGAGGTGTGGAATTGTTCCAACAAGGAACCGATATTGTGTTTTAAATGCCTTGGGAACGCTCTCACTACAGGGACCAAATGATCCTAAGAATCCTGCACACTACCCTGGACAACCTGTTTTGGTAGACCTTCCTACTCTAAGAGAAGTACCACTAGTGCTAAAAAGCCCTCTGAATAAATATGCATGGGTAGCCTCTGATGCCCTAGGGAGAGAGCATCAGATACATACATGCTGCATAATTCCATCATTCTAATTTTTCTGCCTTTGGTGGCAGACTCTGTTGTGTTTGCTTTTCACAGAAGAACTCCGAGGGACATGAAGAATCCAGCATGGTCCCTCAAACAAGTTAAATTGCTGATGCAAAACAATGTCTCAGAAGTTCAGCCAGCTTGTTCACCTTTTCTGCAAACTTCCTTCGAGGGGTGGACAACCTGGCTGCGAAAGCGGAACCCTTCTAAGAACAAACGCAAAGAGACATAACCGGTGTTATGGGAACAGGATTGGGAATCTTCAATAGTATTGATTCAGAAGTACTAATGAATAAATTGGCGTCCACAACTACAGATTTGACTAAAATACAACAACCACTACAGTCATCCCTATTAGCCTTGGGAAGCCATCAGTGGTTGTTATCAAACATATTACCAAATTGGGAAAAGGTAAATGTGAATGACCACAAATTGATAATTGACGCACTCGATGCTACACAAAACAACGTTTCTTTGGCTCTCAGCTGCATCCAGGCTCAATTATGGATGCAGTCAGTTGCTGCCTCAATTATAAGAGAAGGCGAAGAAGGCACTTTTCCTACTGAAATTCGGAAAATAATCTGGGACAGTGCCGCTGATTTTGAAAGAGAATTCTAATCCTGGTGGAACTTAGTAAATTTTACCTACGATCCCCTCACAAACACAGCCACAGCCTTTGTACTAACCGTACGTAACGCTTCAGTGCATTTGATATTCCCTGTCATTGCATTAGGGCTGAACTATGATGGAGCTGTTCTCTATCCTTTTGAGCATAGAGAATGGGCCCGTCAAATTGGTGAGAAGTGGCAAACTGTTAATTTAGAAACTTGTATTGTCCAAGAACAACAAGGGTTCATCTGTGAAAGTAATGCAATTAGAGCTCAAGACATTTGTTTAGATACAGAACAAAATATCTGTCATTTTGAAATTCATCCTAACGAGATTTCTGAAACAGTGCTTGTCTATACAGGTAATGGATGTGCATGCTTAAGAACTGCTTGTGATAAAATACTTGTAGAAAATTTAGTAATAGATACTAAAAATCATTCAAATTTTTGTGTTTGTAACTTTACTAAAATCATAGGATGTGATTTTTCATATTTAGCCCAGTTACTTCTTATCACCTTTTACAGTCCAATTACACACTGATCCACCAATTATTGACTACCCCTGTAGGTACAAAAATGCTGTTAGTGAGGATCTTCTTGTTATTTTTCTAAGTCCGTGAGAGACTTTTCTCTCTCACAGAAGAGGTAGCAGGGAATGTAAACAACCAAGCCACCTGCAACCTTGAAAAGTCTTGTTTATGGTATAGTAGAAAATATTTTGATAATGGATGTTTTAGGATTTTGGCCAATCACCCCCAAGGGGTGGCTGGTCCTTTGTCCAATTAGACTATGAAGAAAAAACTCTATAAAAACTCTATAAAAGAGTTTGTAAAATAATTAAATAAATCAATCTTGCTGCACAATTCCTGCCTTCTGGATCTTCTCCTCCTCCCTATGGCTGCGGGACACGGTGATATACCGTAGGAACCAGGCCTGCGGTAATATACCCCCATTGGAATGGATCTTACTTTGGTAAAGCAATTGTTGCTTCACCAAGATTTAATTGAAATTTTGGAAAAGATCAAGAAAAATGGACAGAAAACCTTGGTAACTGTTCATCACAATGTGAAAGAAATACATCGTGTTGTAGAAAGGGTAAAGAAAGATGCTGAACACAGGCTGTACTGAACACAGGTGGTTCACAGGTGGTGAACACACCCACTCTTTATGGGTGGTCACCCACTGCTACAGGTGTCCTGAACAAATTGTGTCATCCCATCATTGTTCTCTTGATTTTGATCTTGATTGTTTTTGCTTTATCAGCAGTCTTATACATCATGAATTGGAGAATGATGAAACGGTTAACACAATTGACATCTATGATAGATGTCCACGTCCCATCCACTGTGGACATCCCCAAGGTTGTTGACACGAGATGAACTACACGAGTATTAAAATAAGATGTGATAAGAAATTAGAGGTATTTTGATTAAAAAATTACATGTGTATTCTGATTAAAAAATTATTTACTTCTTTCTTTTCTTTTCTTTTCTTTTCTTTTCTTTTCTTTTCTTTTCTTTTCTTTTCTTTTCTTTCTTTTCTTTTCTTTTCTTTTCCTTTCCTTTCTTTTCTTTTTCCCTTTCCTTTTCTTTCTTTTTCCTTTCCTTTTCTTTTCCTTCCTTTCCTTTCCTTTCCTTTCCTTTCCTTTCCTTTCCTTTCCTTTCCTTTCCTTTCCTTTCCTTTCCTTTCCTTTCCTTTCCTTTCCTTTCCTTTCCTTTCCTTCCTTTCCTTTCCTTTCCTTTCCTTTCCTTTCCTTTCCTTTCCTTTCCTTTCCTTTCCTTTCCTTTCCTTTCCTTTCCTTTCCTTTCCTTTCCTTTCCTCTTTCCTTCCTTTCCTTTCCTTTCCTTTCCTTTCCTCCTTCCTTTCCTTTCCTTTCCTTTCCTTTCCTTTCCTTCCTTTCCTTTCCTTTCCTTTCTTTCCTTTCCTTTCCTTTCCTTTCCTTTCCTTTCCTTTCCTTTCCTTTCCTTTCCTTTCCTTTCCTTTCCTTTCCTTTCCTTTCCTTTCCTTTCCTTCTTTCCTTTCCTTTCCTTTCCTTTCCTTTCCTTTCCTTTCCTTCCTTTCCTTTCCTTTCCTTTCCTTTCCTTTCCTTTCCTTTCCTTTCCTTTCCTTTCCTTTCCTTTTCTTTTCTTTTCTTTTCTTTTCTTTTCCTTCCTTTCTTATGTTCTCTACCCTTTTCCGGGATATGCTACCAACATTGACGAGTCCTGAAGACTTCACAATGACGCTACAAACCGTGCTGATGGAGCTCGCTTGACGACAATCGTGAGTCACGGGGTGGTGTAAAAGACGGTCTGAAATCCCTCATCTGCCTCACAATCATCGCCGAAGACAGAGACTGAACACAGCAGTCCTGGCCCTGCTGAGGTGGGATGTCTGCCGAGAGTTTCCTACGGGTGTGCCCACTGGGAACCAGTACGCATTCCTGAGGAAAATTAGTGCAGGTCACAGTGGACTGCGCTGTTCTTGCTGCCCAGGCGGGAAGGACTGCGTTGAAATGGAAAGGAACGACCTGTCCTGTACACCTCTCCGGTACACCTGTCTTGTACGTCTGTCCTGTACCTGTTTCCCAAAGCAACGGGCCCCATAACAATGGCTGTAGATTTCCCAACGTCTTGGCCAGTTGCCCCTCGCTTCTGAAAAGGACTATAAAGGGACCTTCTAAAATAACCAAGTCAGAGATCTCCCCACAGAAAGAAGACGAATCTATGGGCGGAAGACCACGAGGACTTCGTCTCATCCGTTGGTAGCTATTGCCCCTCTTTTTCCCCCTCTCTACTTTGTTTGTCTCTCTCTCTCTCTCTCTTACTCTCTTCTATTGCATTACTGTGTTGTGGGCACTTAATAAAGGTGCACCGTTTTGATTAAAACTGAAATCTCTTGTGTCCTTTTACACTCTGAGATCGATAAACGAACCATCACGACCCCCGCTTGCGTTAGTGGATCGTGACAATATGGTGTGATTTCCCCCTTCAAGAAATTGGTTACAGCACCAGCACGTCTTGTAGGAAATCTTTGGATCCCTGCTGTCCTCCTAAGATGCCCTAGTTCAGCTACTGGAAAGAAGACACATCCCAGGTGACTCATTAGCAAAGAGAGGAATTGGGAAGCACACACAGAAGAAAATAGGATCCCACAGGCCCTTTTATGATTTATTGTGCTTTGTGTAGGATTCTCATCAAAGGTAGTTTTTCTTTTAAGAGGAGTTTCTTGTTTCAATTCAGTCATCTTTGTGAGAATGCTAATAATCTTTCCATAGCAAGAAAATGGGTCTTTTAAGCTTTGGCCAATGATCCAATTTTTTTTCAGCTCCATTCCAATAAAGTCTTCTGAAGTCCCCTAAGTGCCCAAACAAGACAGACTGTAGTAAACTCTCTAACAACAAATTCTCATTTCAGTGGAGTCACAAGCAATACATTTTTATCCATATACAGGAGCAAAAGGCTCTGATGTGGTAATTTTCACCTCCTTTACTTCCTTTTCTTCTCCTTCCTTCACATTCCCCTCGACATATTTAAATCTAGAGACACATGGCTGTACATCTGCATTCATAACACAGAGCTGGAAGGCCCTGTGCTACACCCACCAGAGAAAACTGGAGTCTAGGGCTGGCTCGGGATATTCTGAGGCTGGTCTGTTTTATCAGGAACAGCAGCTGGCATGGGAGCTGGTCTGGAGAGGATCAGACAGGCTGCTCTCGGCAGGATGTTTTGCTAAATTGGGTTTGCTGTTACTGCTGGTTCTTTAATTGCCTAGCTGCTCTGTAAAAGGCACTCATAGCTATGATGGACCCCTTGTAGTCTGTCGAATAAGTGCAGGTTCTAACATGGCTCCTTTCACAGCTTTCCATTTTCCTGTCAACTCAGAATTGATATTTGGTAATACTTTCACACACTCTCTTCCAGGGGCTCATACCCATTTATTTTTTTCAAAAGATGCTGAGTTATATTAAAATTCTAATAGAACTTTGCTTCCCAGATACCTAAGTTGCTCTTGAAAAGCTTTTCAAGCTTTTTAACCAGTAATTTGTTACATTCCAAAAAAACAAAACAAAAAAACAAACAAGGGCAAAGTTTATATGTGCAATTTTTAACAACAAAAAAAAAGGTATTGAAAATTTTGATATTCATCCTGCTCAAAGAAGCAGGATTAAAACACAAATGGGCCTAATGTCTGTGTAAGCATTGGATTCAGAACAGGGAACTCTTTGTAATTCAATCACAGCTATGGTGCTGAAAATTTCATCACAAGTAAGAATGGGAATATTGAAAAATGTATTTTAGTTTTCTAATACCTCCTGTAATAGAGAAGCAGCCCTGGAGTGCACATTCAAGACTGCATAATCTGGGAATTAGCTAAAGAGACAATGGCAGTAAAGATTCTTTAATTCAAAAAGCTGAGTGCTCAAATGACACAAAACCCACTAAGAAAGTGCTACAAAAGATGATGCGAACAAACTGCCGGCCACATAATTACTCTCCCAGCAGGCTCATCAGACAATTCCCAGCATGCCCTCCTGCCTCTTCTGGGAATGTTTTGACTAAATCTAACAAAATAATGGCTGCAGTCACCTCCTTTTATAGTCACTTGGGATACAAACTGGCAGCAGTGTCAAGTCCTTGCAGGAACAGATAGTTCTCACCAGCAGTATTTGACTGTCAGATGCAAAACACTTGGCAACACACAAGCATGTTGAAAGCCATTAGAAAAAACATCCTTTTTTTTCCTAGACTGAGAAATCCTGAGGGAGAAAGCATGCTGAAATATGGACTTTGGATATGTTTCTTAAGAGAAGAGAGGAGTTTTTTCTATCAGTCTAGGTTATTTAAGGAAAAAGTAAAAATGCTTTTGGAAACTTCACAAGCAAACCATTCCGTTCACTCTTCCTTAGCATAGGCATTATCTGTTCCCTCATTAGGAATGTGCAACTTGAGCAAAACTAATTTCAGAAGCCATTTCATAGCACCATTTTCATAGCACATTCATTACATCTTTCACTCCTATTCATAAATATTTGTTTAAAGAATTTGCTTCCAAAAATAGAACTAGATCTCAAATGCATGTTATGAGCCTGCCCATCTTGGGAGGTTCTACTAATGTTGGATAGGCACCAAAATGCATTTATTCCTCTACAGATGGAGAGGAGCTGAGGCAGTACCTGGGGTGTAAGTCAAAATGGCCCTGTTGAAATTGGTTTCCTCTGGGACTAAAAACCCCCATGTGAGTATTGCTGTGTGTGCTAACATACTTTTGTGGGGGAGGAAAGTTATGAATTTCATTGTGTTTCTGATGGCTTCACAAACTCCTGTTCCTTAAGGTGAGAAATGGCCATTAGCCTCTCTCTCTCTCCTGTCTGTCTCACATGGGCCACAGTATCTCTTTACCCGTGCAGCAAGGCATGTAACTTGCGAGTTACGAAGAAGGACAAAATAAATCAGCCAGAATTAAAGCCCTGAGGTGTTCCTTCTTGTAGGAGCTTGGGTGGGTTGGACGGTCGGGACGGACGGAGACGAGAGATCTCTGAAGTCAGATCTTGGAACATGCGGTTTATTGCAAAGGGCGTGGGTACAGGGGCACTGCTTAGAGCTGCCAGCCGCAGCTCGGAGCAGGCCCAAGAGAGCAAGAGTGTAGAAGTAAGAGCAAGTAGGTAAGAGTGGAGTAAGAGTGAGCGAAGAGGAGGTAAGTAAGAGAGTAAGCGGGTAAGGGAGTAAATAGAGTGGATTGTGAAGTCCTGGTTAAAATACAATAAATGATCTTCTGTACTGAATATTCTAATTTCCACTAACCAATCTAATACAAGATACAAATCCTATAGCATTTACATACAGCCTATAAGAATTGTTATATTACCATAGAGTGTTACATCTTAACTCCTAAAAACTACTCTTTGGACCCCTTCTGCTGAGCTAGTAGGGTCTGCTCTGACCCTTGGACCTGCCTGCAAGCAGAGGGTATTGTTCAATCAAGAGGGGATTACCTTCAATCAGCCATACCATTGTTTTCCAGTTGTTCAGTAACTAAGACTTGGTATCTCAAAGGTGGCCTTCATTTCGATGTCACTTATAGTTTTCATATTCCCAAAATCTTTTGTCAGGCAATCATATTTATAAGGCTTTCCTGTTTCATCTTCCCCAACACTTCTGCTGCATCCTCGGAGGACAAGTAGGAAGTTTATGACTGCCCATTCAGCACTGGCAATGAGCTCATTCCTCTTCCAGCTCAGGCTTGGCCGCCCTGTTTTAGGTAGTCCTAGGAAGGGAGGGTGAGCTGCTTCTAGAAATTTTTGCTTGTGAAATGGTTATGAAGTTGAAAATGTTGTCTTTAAAACCTCTTTAGATCTCTGAATCCTCATAAAGCAGAGTATTAAAATTTTGTTCTGTATTTTTTTACTTGACTCTACATGGTTTACAAGCTTAGGAGAGCTAAAAGATCTTTTCTGCCTTTGGAGAAAGCTGTCTTCATTGGTGACAATTCAAAATGTTAGACTATTTCAAAACATGTTATTTTCATGTCTAAGTGGATAGATCCATTTCAGTGTGAGTGAGAAAGTCCGCTCTCATCTCTCATTGTGTTTATGGAAGTGCATATTCTCGGACCAGGCTCCTCTTTTTTGGGGGGGGTACATACACACAAACTTCACCATCTCAATTTACAGAATCAAAACTGTGTTGAAACAGTTTGTCATGGGTTTTACAGTCTTTAGGGTAATATGTTGGATAATCACAGAATCAAAAAATCACAGAATATTCTCAGTTGGAAGGAACCCACAAGGATCATAAAGTCCAACTCTTCATTGAATGGCCATACAGGGATTATAATGGATGATTTTCTCTGGATCTCATTGTAAATAAAGTTAAGATAATAATCCAGAATATTCTTCCTTTACAATACCTTTAAGAATTGCAAATAGAAATATGATCTCCACTGTTTGTGAAGCTAAACTTCATGTGAGATAGCTGGCAATATCCTGTATCTTCCAGAAAGATTATCTCCTTCAACCCTCAAGGGATCTGTTTCTCCTTTGTCTGGCCTGCTCCACCACTTTTTCCTGGTCACATTTGCTGTGTAAAGGCTCCTCCTGTTGCCTCTCATTCTGGATCTCACAGAGCCAGCCCTGAAAACAAATTAATTAACTTGAACATATGTCTGCAATGCTCCCCAGATCCCCTGCCTTCTGCCCACAGCAGCACAGGTCCTGCAGGACTTGCCTGGATGTCATGGTCAGAGCTACCACAACCGCACCACAGTCCCAGGCTTTTTGCTGTCCCTAAAAAAGGACATTTTACTATTCCCACTGAATTCAGTGGAGCTGAGATTTGGCAGCTGCTCCTTCTGCTCAGTCCCCAGAACCCTGTGTCTGTAGGTATGGGTTCATTCATCATGGATTCAGGCTGGACAATCTCTTCTGCCAAATGGCCGGGAGCACAGGTTACATCGGTGATAAAGGATGCGAGAGGACGAGTCCTCACCACCTTTCTCTTACTTGCAGGGACCCAGCCCCACTCCATCTCTGCTGCCTGCTGCTGAAGGCGGAGCCAATCCCTCCATCTTCCCAGTCTTGCAGTCATTCCCTCAGGTCCCGAAGGCACTGACCCACTGTTTTATCTGAAAACTTCTAGTTGAAGATGTGCTCTGAGAAAAAAGAGCATTCCTTTTCTTTGGGGTATATATTTCCCCCTGCACATCTCATCACAGCCTGATCTGTTTAAACATCAAAAGTACTTAAGTAAATATATACAACAACACTAAGTGATTAGAATAATCTAATGCAAATTTCAAAGACTCTGAGGAGATCTGAGAAATCAACACTGTCATAAGTTTCATTTCCACAGCATGAATGGAAATAATATTAGTAAAATACAGTTTGTACTTCAAATAAAAGAAGTGTTGAAATGCTAATAAGTGAGAGGATTGCTGGAAGGTGGGGAGGGGAACATGGCAGGTGCAGGGTAAGCTCTTTCTCCAGTTGTAGATGCATTTTATTTGTTCATAAATACCTTAAAAATGTAATAACCTCTCTGTGGGCAATGAGGCATTCTTTTCTATTAATTTTTGTCATATACTATTTTCATGCATCCTCATTCGTCTCCTGAGCCTGACTTCAACTTCACGGGCCAGCACTGCCCAGGGCAGGGCACTGGCCTCTCTTGGCAGCACCAGTGACAGCCACCACAAGGGCTGAACATAAGAGCCATGTAAAGACACCCCAGGGAAGGGAAGCCTTCTCAAAGGCAGCATCCAGCCTCAGCCACCCTCTTCCCAGAGGCAGGGATCCCTCTTGGACAAAAGGGAACCAAGCAGGAAAGCAAAACATGGTACACAGATGACTCAAGCAAGAAAATGCAGTGGAGGCATAGCCCCTACAAGTGCCACCAGTCTGATATCTGCGGTTCTTGTTCACAGTCTGAGCATCTGCTCTGTCCCCATCACATCCCGAAGTGGCACTGTGTCAGCCCCGCTGAAGGGTGGCGGAGGAGGGAGTCAAGGTGTGGGGGTATCGTGTCTCCCATCTGATGGGGTCATGAGAGAGTCTCATCTAAACATCCACTTCAGACTCAAACTCTGCCAAGGCTGCACAGCTTTGCCTGCTAGCAGGCACTTCATAAAAAGGTCCGGGTCTCCGGAGCTGCCAGAGCAGGAGCAGCCCCCTCCCTGTGAGAGGAAGTGGCCTATCTGGCCCCTGAGCCAGGGCTGAGTCTTCCACCTCCTTTCCCTCCACTTTATCCGTTGAGTCCCAGTGCAGCTCCACTGCCCAAAGTGCTCATTTCCTCCATCAGCATCACTTGCACTGAAAGTGCAGTGGACAGCTCCTCAGGGAGCTGATGGAGAGGTGGCCCATCAAGGTTAGGAATGTCTTTTTTTTCAGTTCTGAGGACAGGCATTTTCATGAGGAAAAAAAAGGAACATTTTTATATCAATAAGAGGTGAACAGTTCAGAAATAAAAGCCTTTCCTTCAGAAATGCAAATCATTTGGATTGCTGTAACATCTCCAGGGCTCTAATGATCTAAAGTACTGTCTTTTTTGCCGTCTGTAAAGCAGCCATAGCTTGACCTGTGAAGGACAATTTCATTTCAACTGACCTGGGGAAGCAATAAAAATGAAAAGACAAAATGAAAAGAAATATTTATTTGAACATTCATGGCACTATTTTTATTTGCATCATAGAGCTCATCGACCAGTTCTGTGTGATCTTTCCACTCCCTAGAAATTGCGATGTTCCACTATAGCAAATGCGCTGTTTAAGGTCAATCATAAAACAGCTACAAGTACAACTTAAGCTTTTGCTATTATGGGCAAAACAAGAGAAAAGGTACTTTGTACTCCACCTGGAATTCTACTCACTCTGTACACAGTGTTAATAAAATACAGATGCAACTTGGGCCAGTGGTAATCAAGAATCATTAACATCAGAAGCTGTTCAATGGCCTGTATGAGTAGTATTTTGTTGGTCTTAGCTCAGTGCCCATTAGACAGACATCTACATTACAGGCAAAGCCATCACGCCATTGGCAAGGACCACTGTGACACATATTCTCACTGAAGTCCCCTTTCGGAAGTAGGACTGACCACTTTTGGACACTGGTGGGCTCCCTGCGTCCCAGCACCACTCGTGCTCATAACCTCCGTTGTCCCTGAGGGCAGAATGTGCACATACAGGGCTTTTGGGTAAGTAATAAAATGCAAATGGGGCCAACTGAGAAAGCTGTGACTGATGTAAGAGCAGCAAGGAAAACCTATCAGGCTGTCTGTCTTACATGGAGGGAGGTGATACTTCTTCCCCTTCTGAGCATCCAGAACCTGTCCCACATGTGACTACAGCCAAAGGCATTGCTGCAACAAGAGACACTGTGCCTGCAAAACATCTCTCTGAGTGTACAACATCCAGCACAGACAACCAGGGCTTTGCTATCTAACAGATCTATCTGATCAATTAGAAGAAAAAATTGGTAAGCACGTCTCTCCTCTGCCCTGCAACATTTCTCTAACCTGTCTGTGTTTTTTCTCCTGTGAGATTGCTAAATTCAGAGCATAATCCTGAGGCAGCACCTCCCGTACCACCCTTTCTGGTTTGTCCTGCTCTCTCTAAACCAGCACTTCATTTGGCATGGGAGAAACATCATTTTCCATCCCTGTGTTGCAGGATCACCCTTTCTGAGGCACGCAGGGATGCACTGCCAGCAGGGCATGCTGTAGTCCAGCTTTCAAGCCTCAACTGGATCCATACGCTTCCAATGATCAGGGTGATTTTTCCCCTGGTTTCTGCGTGGCTATGACTTGTAGCTGTCTCATCCGTACAACTGTGGCCATATGCTCTTGGGTACCAGCAGGAGCAAGAAAAAATATATTACAATCTTCAGGGAACTCTGTCCATCATTATCCCAGTCGCCACCACAACAGGACAGGGCTGGGGAGCTTCCAGTTCTCCTATGGAGACTTTCTACTCTTCTGTGACATGATGTTTTGCACTCAGATTTGTCACACACCTCCCAGGTTGGAAATCATATTTTGAGCCATTAAATCCCCCAGTCCTGTCTCCAGTAATATGCTTCATAGAAAAATGTCTGGAAGGCCTTTTTTGCTGTGAAAATACAGTAATAAATTTGGGGTTTAAGGCTGTAAGGATCTAGAAATATGTATTCATTCATTGAGATGCTTTAAAAAGAGTACAAAGCTAAGCAAGTGATAATAAAGTAGGTCTGATTTATGCAGTAATACAGTAAAAGGGCTGTGCAGGAAAAAGGCAAACAATCATTTTATGTATGTTTATGCACATTAACTTTCTAAGTGATTATACAGTCTCTAACATCTAGATTTTCAGGGCGTTTTGTAATGCTTCAAAGGACTATAGCTGCAAATAGACAAGTATCAGTTTAATTTCTTTCATTTCAGTAACAGCAAATGCATATTTTTGCTTTCAGATGGTGCCTCTTCTGCCAGTAGTACTTACATTTTTGTTTGCTTTTCTCCTGATAAAATTCCACTGATGTCAACTACAGCAAACCTTCATGCTTGCTAAATGTGTGAACAAGAAGGGAATAAGGGCCACACTAAACAAACAAAAGTCAATCATCAAGGAATAAGTGGGGCTTTTAGCCTGCTCAAAGAAAAGGTAAGTGGAAGGAGCTTTATATGACTCTTCTTCCATGCTCAAAGGTGGATGGTGTTATTTAGATAAAAGCTTATTTTTTGCCTTCTTTTTCCCTTGTGTGCTCTCAGAGGAAATTATATTGAAAAGGCTAAAGCTATAGGAGGAAGTTTCACGAAGGATGTCTGGACTTCAGGCAGCTCTCCTGAAAGCTGTTTATTGCATAGGCGAAGTTACAGCATTTCAGGGAGTGGGTATGCAGAGCCAGCCCTACAGCTGCCAGCTCCAGCTGTAGGCATACCTGAAGCCACCTTCTGTTCAAGTTACAAAGCATTATATACTTTCCTTTGCAGAGTATCTTAACACATAACAACCAATAAGCACCATACACAATACCTTTACATTTGCCTATAGCCTAACATAGCTACTACCATCACCATATTATAGTCATTATTATCCAATCACAAGAGTAAGTAAGTTACAATTTAAGCTTCCAGTGGAAAATTCTTAGACCTTTCTTCTTCTTGCTACATCAACATTTCTTGTTTGCCTGCCATAGCTTTCTTTTTGGTAAAGACATGTTTTCTATTGACTTATGCTCTTTTTGAGACTTATTTACTTGGTGAAAAACATGTCTTTGTTTGTAATCACATACCTTTGTCCTGCTCCTAAAAATCTCCTTCCAACTCATCTCCAACCTTTGCCTTCTCAGTTACTCAGTGATCACTGTTTCAGCAAAACATCTTTTATTCTATATCAAAACTTGCTTTCATTTCTACCTCATCCCCAGCTTCTACATTCACAGACCTTTCTGCCAAACCTACATACCTTACCAAACTTTCATCCTCCCCAACATAAAGCCACTGACATTTTGGTGTTGTGAAAGAGTGAGAATGTAAGCTAGAAATTAATGGTAGTGTATCCCTAAGTATATGATCCATTAAGTTTTGTTGCATCCCTGAGAAATGAAGCATTGAGTATTTTCCTAAAATCAATATCCTACAGGGGTGAAAGCAAGATTAGTATCTTTCAATGCAACAGCCCAGTAAGTACCTAGGTATAAATACAAAATAACTCTGGTTTACTTAAAGGGACTGCCCTGAATAAGTACCAATGCAGCTGAGGACAACCCAGGGCCTCTAATCCCAGCCTGGATGTCTCCAAGCTAGTGTTTCCAATGCTCTGCACCTGCCAGGAGCAGCTCACTGGAGGGGAGGAATACGACCTCCCGTGCCTTGCCTGAAATGGATCTGAACAGATGTTTTCAGGGCTGGTCAGCTGCAGCAGGTTTTCTTTTCAATAGGATGAAATAAAGAAAATAACTCTCCAGGGGGCTTCTTTACACTGCATACCTGAACCTTAAATACAGAGAGAAGCCAGGCATTAAAAGAGTGCCAGCTTCAAAAAGTTGTTGGCACTGACAGACGTGGCTGATCAATGGTGTTTGTTGCTACAAGGAGAGCTTTAACTGAAGCTGCTTCCCCTTGGTCTGCTGCCTGGGACAGCAGCAGAGGTCTCTGAGGAGCTAAGGAAGGAAGGCAAAGGAGCCCGGAGGAAGTCCTTTGTGGCAGTGACTACAGACCAAGAGAAACCTCTCAGCCATATACATCTTTTATAGCCAAAAGCTTTGCAAACATTAAAAGCAGGCAGTAAAACATTAAAAGCAGCAGCTGAAAAGAAAGTCAACTCAATCCTCAAATACACTTTTCATGGTATTCTGTCTTCAGGTTCTGTGAGTGGCAGGTGAGGTGAAACACATTTGAAGTCAGGTGCTTCTCCATCCTTCCTTTTGCATTTGGTATACTGGGATCTAAAAAACAGCAGAATTACGAAGCTGCAGTTGCCCAGCATAAGGGCTCTCTCGGCGGTCAGACCCTTTCCCCTCGGGTGCAGTTCTGCTCGCAGCCAGCAGGGATCGCTGGTAGTTCCTGGTGAGCAGGGCAGGTGCGATGGTTCCCCCGCGGCTGCAGGGGGCGCTCCGGAGCGAGCTCGGGGAGCACGCGGCACTGGTGCCCTGGGATACCGGGGAGGGATGGAACAAAGGCTTCACAAACCCCAGACAGCTGGCCCGGGTGTCCGGCTGGAACTTCGGGAACAGCAGGCTGGAGCGGCAGGCTGGAGCGGCAGGGATGAGCACAAATCCCGGAGGACAGATGAGATGTATCCAAACAGAGAAACCCCCCCCGGAGGTCGGGCAGGCAGGGCGAGCACGGCTACAGCGCAGCGAAGGCTCGAAGCAGCAGCGGGGCAGGGCGGCCACAGCCCAGCCTCCAGCGGGGCAGGGAGGGCGGCCTTGAGATCCCGGCTCTGTTTCCAGCAGAAAGCAAAGTAGCCGAAGCAAGCAGACTCCTCTCTCTCTCTGACTCAGAGTGAACTGACCCCACACCCAGGTGAAACAAAGGAGTAGCCAGGCCCACCCCACCTTCAATGGGCAGCTCTTTTGTCTTCCTTAAGTACAGCCATTTGTCCCCTAGCAACATGTATATGGGAAAAAATTCCTTTAACAGGAAAAACACTAGGACTAAACTAAAACCCCAACACCAGTTGAAAGAACTAACAACAGTATTAATCTGGTTTCAGATCCATCCAACTGATGATAGGATAGCTCAGGTATTAAGCTGCCTTTGTGATTTCAATTACCTACCTTTTATATGCCTGGAAAGAAAAGTTATCAGCAAAAAACTAATAAAGCAGAGAGTTCTGTAAAAGTGGCAAATGAGTTATTGCAATTGCTTTAGGCAGTGTAACCTACTTCTGCATAGTCACAGGTTTACTTGTTGCCTAAATTTTATATGTGCAGACAGAAAAGGAAGACACGAAAGCAGTCCTGTTTCCCCTACAAACTCAGCTTTTCCTTCTCCTCACTGTTGTTCTGCCCCCAACCCCTGCCTCCCCAGCAGCCAAAAAATCAAATCAATTTCCTTTAAAGGCAAGGGATGAAATGGGACCATACTGTAAAGGGAAGGGAAAGGTAAGGTGAAGGAGGAGATCCCTGCTGGCCACGAGCAGAACTGCACCCGAGGGGAAAAGGGTCTGACCGCCGAGAAGGCTGGCACTGGGTTTGTGATTGTTTGCTGTTACTGCCATAGTTATTGTTGTTTTGTTTGACTGGTTATATATATATAGCAAAGAACTGTTATTCCTATTTCCCACATCTTTGCCTAAAGGCCCTTGATTTCAAAATTATAATAACTCGGAGGGGAAGGGGTTACATCTGCCACTTCAAGGGAGGCTTCTGCCTTCCTTAGCAGACACCTGTCTTTCAAAACCAAGACAACTGGTCAGTGACACAGTTTATTTATCATGTAACTGACTGTTCTCTGTGTAAAATGGACGAGTGACAGAAGGACCTTTTTTCCTGACAAGTTCTGTAATATTTAGAAGCACAAATTTAAGACCATCTGGTCAGAAGCTACTTTTCTACTGATAAAGGCACAATGGGATAAACCTGGAATCCAAATATTTGGAATAGTGGCATTAGTAAAAGCAGAGAATTTTACAAACTTTCTGGATCTCCAAAGAGTTATAGAACTCAGATTGAAAAACTAGTGCTTTTGTGGCTTACAGGCACAGATGAAGAAACAGCTTTTACCATTTCAGCCCTGATGGAATATTTCATGGTGGCTAGCAAAATGCAAGAGTGAAATTAAAGACTTCTCTTTCCATGGCAGAAATAAGAATGATGACCACAGATTTCTGGTGCAACTAGATCTCAGGATCAATCTGAAGTGACTGATAGCATGCAATTCCAACACCTCAGAATATATTGCAGTATACAGTAGACCCAGGAATTCCATCTCCTGGAACTTCATCTTCCACACCTTCAAAAGGTATTCAAGCCTTATATTGGTTTTCTCTTCCCTGCAGAGTGTGGCTGTAGCAGCAAACAGTTGATCCAGTGTGCCATAAATTTCCAATTAAGATGGCAACAGAGGTCTCAGGATATGTGAAAGCTGAGTTTGGAAAAACTGTTTCAAACTGGGCTCTTAAAATCAAAATAAGGTGTTTGATTTTTCATGTAGTAACAATTGGTCTACAGCCAGTTGAACGTGAGCCAGCTATGCCCAGGTGGCCAAGAAGGCCAATGGCATCCTGGCCTGGATCAGCAATAGTGTGGCCAGCAGGACTGGATTGTCCCTCTGTACTCAGCACTGATGAGGCCCCACCTCGAGTGCTGTGTCCAGTTCTGCGCCCCTCACGACAAGAAAGACATTGAGGTGCTGGAGCGTGTCCAGAGAAGGGCAATGGAGCTGGGAAGGGTCTGAGGGAGTACAAGTTCTGTGAGTGGCAGCTGAGGGAGCTGGGGATGTTCAGTCTGGAGCAATGGAGGCTCAGGGGGGCCCTTACCACTCCCTAAAACTCCCTGACAGGAGGTTGTGGCCAGATGGGGGTCAGTTTCTTCTTCCAGGCAACAAGCAACAGGACAAGAGGAAATAACTTCAGGCTGCACCAGGAAAGGTTCAAGTTGGACATCAGGAGGAATTTCTTAACAGAAAGAGTTGTTTAACATTGGACCGGGCTGCCCAGGGAGGTGGTGCAATCACCATCCCTGGACGTGTTCACAAAATGACTGGACACGTCACTCAGTGCCACGGTGCGGTTGACAAGGTCAAAGGTTGGACTTGATGATCTCAGAGGTCTTTTCCAACCTAATTAATTCTGTGATTCTGTGATTACAAGTGGATACTTGTTATCTCAGCACATTTCTAACTTTCCCAAGATCAACTGATCAACTCCTGTAATTTAAGTGACAGGAAATTATTGTTTACTGACTTCCTATACTAAACACAGACAATTTGACCTGAGTCTTCAGTGAGGGTTTTTAAACTACAGACACTAATTCTATATATGTATTCATTAATTTTGAATCTCAGAAATTGGAGAGTCCTGTTGTCTGCAGAGAACCAAAGCACACAAACAGCTTTCTGTGCTGGTCTTTTTGTTCAGCTTCAGAATGAAATGTTGTGTGCTGTTAGCTTGGGTTTGCAAGGCTCTGAGCAGAGGCATTGCTCGAGGGAGCATGGGCTCTGCAAGCAGCTGGAGCTTGTGCTCATTGCCTTGGTTCTTGATTAGACATGATTCTTCAGGCAGACATGGCTCCCTGCAAATCAGTGTGTGGTGCTGGGCTAGGATTCCTGAGACAAGAACTGCTGTTCCCAGCTGCCAGTTCTGGGTAAATAGAAGTGAGTTGTGCTTGGGCTCTCCATAACTTACCATATTACAAAAGCAACTTCCAAGGCTTCATGGGCTTGATCTCACACACCAAATGGTCAATATCAGTGACAGAAGGAACTCTAATATTGGGAAAAGGGCAACACAATGGTGCAGACCCTGCCACAGTTGCAAGTGTGTCTGAGCAACTCTGAAAGGACCCAGGCAGTTTCCCCTTAGGTCCTGCAGGCTCAGAACAAGGGGGAGGTTGTCCAAGGACAGTCCACAGTCTGCATTTCACTGGCACACAGCCCATCCTAACACAGTCATGGCTTACTGGACTCCTGCAGTTCAGTTAACCCTAAAGGTGAGTGGGCAACAGTGGGGCTTTGGAAGGAGGGAAAAGGGCTGAAATTATGCTGAGCAAAGGACCACAGCCCACAGAGCACTGTTCAGCACCTGGGGATCTGAAGGGCTACGAGAGACAAGTACAAGAAAAACAACCCTCAGGTTCATTCGTAATATATTTTGGCAATATTCCATGTATTAGAACAAAAAGCAGATGCTAGACTTAGTCCACTAAAGAACATGACAGATCATTTGGCTTTTGTTCTCACCTTAGGGTATTTCACCAAAGGACCTGAGCTTAGTTGCAAACAAAACACCATGTCCTGCAACTTAACAGGTCAGATCACTGCTTGGGCTGACGCTAATTCTCTGTCAGCTGCAGCAATGCCTGTCACCCCAGAGCATGCTCTCCTGCTGGGCTGCAGCTTATGAGAGCAGCTGTGGAGCAAGCGGGAAGACCTCTTAACTTTCTCTGCAAACCTGGAAGCAAGTTATTATCTGAGAACCAAACATCTCCAAAAGGACAAAGACTTTCAGATACTTTTATATCGTACTTTAGGGACTCTGGCTCATTTTCAATGTTAATAATCTGATATAGCTGTAATATTTTTTTAAATACCCAAGAAAAAATTACAGCATATAAAAGACCATGAGGTTATATTTTATTTTTCTAGAAGCTGAGATAGTCATATTAATATATTATGAAGGCACTGTAATAAGGGTGCTAGGATTTTAATGATAAAACATTCAGGGTCAGCAGAAAGTATATATCATCATCTGCAAATTCATTTTAGATATAATAAAATAGCATAGCATAGGAGATCTGTCACATCTTAAATAGGATAAATGTTATTTATACTTTATGCTGCAACATTTTATCTTCTGAAGAAATGGGAAGGTACAGCAGGATTCAGTACTTGATCATGCGGCATCTGCAAATGTGCAGAGCGGCCACAGCAGCTCATCCAACAGCAACAGTCCAGGGCTGCAGGAATTGCCATGTGCGGGAATGCTGGAGGCCATCTGAGGAGAGAAGCCACGCTCACCTGCCCCACACAGAGTCAGATGGGCCCTGCTGAAGGGGTGCAGGTGAGAAAGAGGTTATACCAAGGGGAGCAGGCAGTGAGTGAACTGTGAGGTTTCAAGGAGCTTTGGCCGGCCTGGAGTCACTTGACCTGGGGGTGAGTGACAGCTTGGGTTTCTCTACAAGGGAAATGTGATGGTCAGGCGCAGCTGGTGGCAAGGAGAGGAGGGGGAAAGCTTGTGGCAGTGAGTGGTTTCCTTTGGGAGTGAGTTCTGGTTCTTGCAGGGGTGGCTACACAGGCTGCAGCAGTCCTGACAGAGCCCAGGGAATAGCGGGAATCCATGCTCCCACACCAGCAGGATGTTGGGCACAGGTCTACCCTTGGTTGACTAAAACTAACTGACTTAAACCAAGGTCAGAAATGTTGCTTGCAGAAAAGGTTTCTTAAGCTGTTAATTTGCTGATGACTTTGTGAACTGTTGAGCAACAGAGCAGTGTTTCTCTGAAGGTGTAGATGGAACCTGCTACATTTTATGTTGGCCCTGTCTGCTCAGAAATGCTTTCGACAGTAGATCACAGCAGTGTTCTTGTGCAGTACTAGCAGGTAAATGTCAGGAGGGGATCTTTGAAAAGCATGTAACATCAAGAAAGTGGGGAGAATGTGGAAGGAATGCAATTTATTATCTAACTTCTGGATTATTCTTAATGTTCCAAATCTGGCAGCAGCAGTTGTATGCACTAAATGCCTGGTAAGGAATTGCACGGTGCTCCACAGGAACTGTGAATGCTTTGGCAAACAAAAGCCCCAAGGTTAAGCTCTGCATAATGCTTTCTTGGCCTGCTCTGCCAGACTTAAGAGGAGGGTGCTGAAAAAGGCAACTGTGAGCATATGGTGTTGTCCTCTGCATACCCTTCCTTCAAAGCACCCAGTATAGCTTTGTTGTTCAGCTCTAGATAGGGGAACATCTTTATTGAACTTCCTACATCTTTTTCTCGCTTTAATCTGTACTCAATAGACTATTATTTTTTTAATAAGGTAAAAATGGTAATAATGAGTTCTGTACAAGTTTGTGCACACATTCTGTTATTCCTGAGGAAGAAGCAGAGTGCAAATACCTTCTCAAGGGATGCAGCTTTGCAGTAGTTGTTTTTCCAGGCAGGATGCATTTGGGTTTCTGCAGACTTCCAAAGTAGTCTAGTGAAAGGTCACGTTTCAGTTGTTACCACCTTGAGCTGGCACACCCTGTGAACTGTTGTTGACATCCAGGGTGAGGTCTCTGTACACCTCTCCTGATGGTGGGAAAATCTCAAAGGGCCTCATCCTTGTCTCTGCCATCAAAATAAGGTGCTGAATTTAAATCAGACTGGAGGCATCCCAAGGGTTTATGTGCCTGACTAGCAGGGAATCACTTTCAAAATAATCAACCTCTTTCTCTATGCCAAAAATAAAACAGTAGGAACAGCAACAGGCAACTATAGCAGTAAATACTTGTATTACCTGTTAAAGAAATTGCGGAGGTTTGGCATTCTAACACTAATAATTTTTTTTAAAAAACTTAGTGGTTTTGTAATGTGAAAATCTACAACAGATGTGATGTAACATCAAGATGAAAACAAGCCCTGAGGCACTCAGTATTTCTCATTTCAGAAGGAAACCAAAGTGAATTTCAAATTACAGTTAAGTTTGGGGAACACTGTGAGAGAATCACAGGCTGCAGAAGTGAGGTTTAAAAGAATGCAGCAAACATTTTAGCTTACCTTAGTAGGAGTATGGATAGCTACAACAGGCTTTCTCATGCTTTGCAGTTGTTTCTCAGCAAACCTGCTTATCTGTAGCAGCTTAATTTGGTGAGACACAGAAATGCAATTTATTTTTCCCCCTTCCGTATTGAAGTACAGGCTTGTGAACCTACTGTTTGTTTAGCAAAGGGAAACCAGTGGCTTTTCCATGGATTATTCTTCACATCTGTGATACTGTCTTGCTGGTTTTTGTCTGTCCTGCTCATGGAAGCCAAAAGCTAGGCCCTGCTTCAAATTTCCCATGTGTGGTAGCCAATTACAGCACACTTATCTTAAAAAAGAACTGTCCTTAGTTATAAAATATATTTAGTCTGGAGCTTCATGGGTAGGAGATGGAGAGTCCAAGGTGCAAAGGGCTGCTGCCAACTGGACTATTCAGGCCGTGATTTTGTCAACTACCGGGTTTTCTATTTATGTACCTACAAAGAAGAGACAATAAAATTTGTCTGTGTCCCAAGTGCTTTGAGTTTTTAGCAAATATTTATTAATTACGTGATGACTTTCAGGAGATTACAGTAATTACATTTCTGCATCTTGTAGAATCTTATCTCTTCCTGCTTTAAGCAGCTTCATCTTTCAGTCTTGAGAGCACTTCCCAGTGAAACTGTTGAAATTTAGAACAAATATTTTCATGCTAATGGGTAACATATTAACCTCATGTAAAAGCTTTGCTTCATTTTCCCCTCTTCTGCTTATGCTCATGTTGTGTTCCATAACACCTCCTGATATTTACGATGAACTGTAGATACTGAAGATTATTGAATTGTTCCCACTTGAATAAACGGGAACTTTGCCATTGGCTCCTCTGGAAATACGATCAGGATCTGGACAGATGCATGTAGTATCTTGTAAGACAGGCTAATGTCTTTCTGCCTGAACAAATAGGACTCTGAGCAATTCTAAGTTTGTCCTCTAGCTCTCTGTGACATGCCTGCTACTTTTTTAGCTGCTCAGTACATTATAATGATCTTCCCATTAATTTTCTGGAAAGAAAACCAGCAATACTGGATTGATCAAAAGACTCCCAGTCAGAGGTGCTAAATTACACTTGAGTATAAAGGAAAATGCATTAAATCTACAGGAGCACCAATGAATTCAGCTGGTGCTGTCATCATCATAAACAAATGCAAGAAAAGACCTTACAGAGGTGGCCAGAGCTTTTTTTTTAGGTTCTACATGCACAATAAGTATTGCTGTGATTTTAATTCAAGTCCTACTTAAGCTTTGTTTAAATGGTCATCACAGAGGTTAAAAAACCTAAGGTTAAGATTTTATCAAGGTCTTGGTTTCCTGGAGTACATGTAAATCATGGGTATTCCTGTTTACATGTTAGAACTGTCCCTCTCTCAAATCAGAACTTCTTTTAACCAGGGACAAGGTTTTCAAAGGAAACGTACAGCAATGAAGAAAAATGGAGCCAATATGATTTTGTCCCTGACCTGTTTTTCAATGAAGTCAGAATACATGCTCAATTTTGTTCCATCCTGTTCCTGCAATTTACCTTAAGATAACCACAGTGATGCACTTCCTCTGACAGCAAGCTCTGAAGGCCTATCCCAAACAGAGCACGTGCTTGTAGCTGTACTGAATAAGCAGAGAAAATGCAACACATCGCATTCTATCCGGCCTGTGCTGCCACAGATTGACACATTTGTCTGTTCCAGCCTGAATCCACCAGATTACCTTAAAACAGCTTAAGCTTGCTTGTTTTGACCCCTGGAAGGCCAGGCACTGCAGGGCTAATTTCTGATCCCCATTTCCAGACAGGCTGACAGCACAAGCATTTTCAGTGGTCTGAACAGCAGCACAAAAGAAAAGCAAATCGATGCCCAGTGAGTAGTGACCTTGCTGACTTATGGCAGGTACCTTGAGCATCTGCTGCAGGCACTGCTGTGGCCCTCACTTCCAATGTGCCATAGTAACACACATTAGCTCTGGAGCATTGATCTAGCAAGGATCAGTGCAAGGGCACTTCAATGAGAAAATGAATAATTCTTCACTCTGATTATGATGATTAATTCTTTTATGTCAGCAGCCTTTGGCACAGCCAGTGACAGCTGCAGATTTCAGAGGGGAAAACCTAACTCAAGAGCCAAGAACCTTAAAGAGGGGTTTTGTGTGGTTCAGTAATAATATTAATAAATTATATACAAGCAGTTATAATTTTACATATATGCAGAAACACATGTATTTTCCTCAGTTCTGTACAGGACTTGGTACTGATGTATAAGTGTCCTGCATTTGAAACATCAGCCAGGATTTAAAAACTGGCATTGTTGCTGGAATTGACCAGCCACAGATGGACTCAACATGGAAGTTTTTGGACCACATGAAGCTGAGCAGAAATTCTCTCACAGGCGCCAATTTCACAAATAAATAATCAGTGTCCCCCTTCCACCACTTCAAGTTTGGTTATGCAAAAGACTAATCATGACACCTCTAAGGTACATAATTTGAGATAGGCTTTTGCATGCGATACTGGATGTTTCAATGTTTGAAGGGGATCTGGCTTTCAGACAGTGCATTAATTTGTTTCCTCTCCAGTTCTGAAGGCATGCACTGACCAGTTGTGCGCCTTTCTCCTACAGAGTTTCTCCCTCAGCTGCCATAACCAAATTGTCCTCTTTGGCAGTTTGTTTTTGTCCTGGATGGATTCCAGCTCTTGTCTTTTATGCATTTGGTAGGAGATGAGTTTAGGAGGGAAGTATCAAGACCAGGTTTTCCAATCCTGTTTTGCTAGGACATGTTCAATTGGCAAGCATACCATCATTAAAAATGATTCTCAATAGGGTATGCTCTGAAAGAGGAGTGAAACACTGCAAAAACAAGTAGCAATATAATCAGGTATTTAACAGATAACAAAAAAGGCTCCCTTGCATTAAAGGATGACATTTAGAAAGCTGCAGCAACACTTTAGGTAGCTGCCCTTGTATCATGATTTGTCTGCTGTAAAACATTCCCCTACAGAGGGAAAATAAAGGCCATCACTTAGATCTGTAGATGGATAATTAACATGTTCACTTTCAAATCAGAACCACTGCGAACACTTCTGCAAGTGCCACCTCCTCAGCTCAGATGTGCTGACCACTTGCCCTGTACCAGCAGACTTCCACAGAACAGTATTTGGACCCAGCATTTTGAACCCCCTATGTTTTCTCACCTTCTCAGTTCAGATACAGCATTGTTTCCTATCTAATTTTTTTATATCATATGCAAGGAAAAGAGTTGAAGGCTGGTTTCTTCTGTGCCTAGTCTCCTTTTTATCTAATGGGAAACTGCCTTACAGATTTTTGTGGCAGAGAAGATACCAATATTTTATTTCCATAAAAGTTTTGATTATCTGGGGTGCTCTTATAGTGACTATATATAGCCCCACCAATTAATATCTAATAACAAAAATGCTGAAAAGGTGATGTGCAAATAAACAGAGAACTACATTGATCTGCCATACTGACATAAACAAGGAAGTCATTTCAGTGTCAATTTACACTTTGTATACAACCTGCTTTCCAACTATTCAAGGGAGATCAATATTTATGACAGTTTATTAGAGAATGAAGTTGACTTTCATTGCACAGACAAAAAAAAATGCAGTCACCAACCCAACACTGCCTTAATGTATGAAATCAGTTAACAAAATTACTGTAAAAAATAATTTCTGATGGGCAAATGGAAGCAAGTTCTACAGCTTTCCCACATTCCTGTGTTGATAGGAGAAAACGGCATTGAACCATTATACTCAGTAACTCGGGGACAAAACAATTCTGTTGTTTAGGGGAATAAAAATATCCTGATTTTCTCCCCCAGTCCCAAACCCAACATCAGTTCATCTATAGGAAAAATTACTGCAGAAGTCCCACACTCTTTATTCTCTAACTCTGATATGTAAGTACCTGATAGAGCTATCCTACTGGCATGTAGACAATTCAGTGAAGCATTGCTTGGCTCCTTCCAAATGTTTTTAGCTTGCCAGCATACTAAGCTTAATCTTCTGATTCCTCATAATGTGCATACCCACTAGCATAGGTCCTTCCTAAATTCAAATTGCTGAATATATCCGCGGCCTCAGAATCAGAATCCTTCCCTCGCTCATCATTGTCATCTTCATCATCATCTTCTGCTTCATACTCATCATATTCATCCTCACGGTCACCTGCATCCCCTGTCTTGCTGGAAGAAAGATTTTTCCAGTAGGCATCATAACCAGAAGCTCCATCTGCATCTTCTCCAGTCTGTCGGCCAAACTTCAAAGAGCGAGCTGCAGGCAAAGAAAAATCATCATGTTCCCACCAATCCAACATTTCATTTCTATCTTTCTTTCACTACTTGAAGAGTAGTTTAAATGGCAATTATTTTTCATTTTTTCCACAACTAAAATCTCAAACTAAACAAAAGCTTTCACTCTCTTGGAATCAATTAATGGTTAAGAATGAAACTGCTCAATTCCAGAACTCAGAAACACAAAGTTTTTCTCAAAATAAATGAAGCAAAACTGTGCAAAACAATTGAATGTAACCAGACTTTTCTCAGTGCTCCTAGGCAGAAATTAGTCACTAATAGCACTTGTATGGCTAGTTAGCTAGAGAAACTGGCTTACTTGACATGCTCAGATCCTTTGTCTGCTGAGTTTCATGGCCACATTTAGGGCAAGGAGGCTTTTTTCCTTTTTCCTGCTTGAAAACCTTACTCCGCACATGATCATCACAAAAACAAGCCTGTGTGTTGAAGGGAGAATACAAAGGCCAAATGTTTTAATCATTGAAGCACATTCTTCAGCAGGAAGCAAGCAAAAATGTGTCTAACAGCAGCAGGGTTTTCTGACTGGGATTAAAATTTAATGAGGTCTCTCTTGCAGTGGACTTGAGGTCTGTGTACAGAGAACCACTTGGTATTCAATGTGGTTCCAGGGTTTCTGAGGAAGAGGCTGGATAAAAGTGCCAATAAACAAGCAGAGAAAGTAACATACTCCAGGGCTGGATTGCAGAGCTGCCCACAAGGAGCCTGGCAAACTTGGGTTTGTGTTGACAAGCTTAAATAAACATGATGAGATGTATGCCAGAACATAAGTATGCAGGGCCTGAAGGCAAGAATTAGAGGTGGGAAGTTCACATGCTGAGCACCAGGGTGCAGTGAAAATACCTGGGAAAAGGAAAGATTTGGAACAGGCCATCGATACCACAGGAGAGTGCAGGGAAAACATATGGAGGGTAAAAAGAGTGAGAGCAGGCAATGAACCAGCACCTGGAGAAATCTGGGCAATGCTGACGATGAAGCAGGTGGAACTTTTTATACAAAATTACTTCTGAGTGTGTAAAACCATAAGCCTGATGACAACAAATCAGCCTGTTCATATGTAAAACGATTAGCTGTGGAGATTATTCCTTTGGATACAAAGATTTCTGGTCAGATCATCACCTGACTGTTTAAAAGAACAACTTTTCTAATTGTTGTAGTTCCACATTGGATCAAAGCATATTCCAAAGCCTTAGATTCTGTTCAAGACCAAGGATTTATTTTGTTGTTTTGGTTTTTTTTAAAGCCCCAACATGGTGCAAGCCCAACTTAAACTAAAGGGCTGGGCAAAGATCACCTCACACTGTCTTGTGGTCAACAGGCGAGCACAGATACAAGACCTTTTGTCCCTCACAGGTCTGACCCCAGGCTACAGAAGTATGAATTTCCTTTTAATCATGCAGAGGAAGGCATAACAAGGCCTGATGCCAGATTTAGAGGCCAAGGAGAACGAGCCTAAAATCAGCTCCTCACAACTGTTTTTACTCTTTACCTTACAACGCAGGCAGGAATGCTGCCCCAGTCTGTTACAGGAGACACCTGTTGGAGAAAAGCAGTATGACAAATTCAGAACTTGGAAACTGCAGACCTGTCATGTTTTTAAAACCTTGTAAAAGTATACAATACCATAATTGAGGCACTTCTTTTTAATTCCCTGACACAAGTATAGCAATGTGAATCAGTCATTTTACCTCACAGTACCATTTTACTAGATTTTTTCAACTCTAAACCTCACTTTGACACAAAAAATGAAATTTCAAGAGGGGGAAAATGTTTAACTATTTCTTGAGTTTCCAAACTTTTAAAACCTGAAGTTTCAGAACCAACTTGGTATTAAGGTTTCATCTTGCTTTTCCGTTTCTCACAACATTCAAAAGAGAGTCTACCTGTGTTAAAGAACTGGAGCTGGCACACAAGCTGTAAAGAGCAGAATCAGTGCCCAAAATTTAACTTGTCTTGAGCTTCAAATTGTTTTTATTATTCCACTAGAGGGAGTACAGTAAAGGCAAACACTCAGGAATTGGCAGCAACACAAAGTTTAGTGAATAGCTACTCCTCAAGAAGCTATGTAATATGTACTTAACCAGTTTCTGCGCAAGTACTCATTCCTTTCCTCCTTGCCTAACCCCTGTGACAGCAAAGTTTTTGAATCTGAAGTAATAAATATCATGAGTTCTCCACATGAGCAGGACAGACATGGGATTTAGAGCTCTGACACATGTTTAAAGATGGAACTGGAAATGCTAAGGCATATATATTCATGATTTTTTGAGTATCTGCACTTCAAAAAACCTCTCTCAGATAGTGATAGAAAGTAGCTATCTTTTTCACAGCTAGAATGGATTTAGACTACAATTGCATGACTTCATTTAAAGTCCACGTATTCCGTAAAAGCACAGGTTTTATTACCTTGTTACCTCACACTGACAAAAATCTTGTCTCTACCAAGTCTGCACTGTGCCACAAAACACCAAACACAGTGAAAACCCTGAAAAAAACTCTCTAATTCAGGGTGTGATATCACATCTGTGAATTGAGAGCTTCCAACAATCATTGAAAAAACATTCTTTTGGAACAGCCCTCACTGCTTCAATATTGCCACACAGGAAGATATTCTGGCAGAATACATCAAGGGAAACTAAGCAAGGTGTAAAAAATAGCTGGCTGGGAGATGAAAAGGAGGTAAGAGATGTCTAAAGACACCGATTACAACATTGAAATCACAAATATTCTGGACCAGGAGAAATCTATTAGGACAAGAGATCAGTCAGTTCAAAGGAAAACAGCCTTATGATAAAGAGCACCTCAAATTTCTACAATAAGGACTGAAAATGTTGTAATAGTCAAAATACATAAATACAAGTTTTGGGAAGGACAAACAAATGCTTGTCTTGTGATAACTAAATCGTAGTTAATGGTGGCTAGGCAAGAAATACTGCTACAAAAATTTAGTTATTTCAAATATGCATAGTCTTGGCTTGTTTTGTTTTGTTGTTGGGGTTTTTTTTAACTTCCCTTGAAGTTTCCGTTTTTCAACCAGAGATGAGTAGCAGGTGAGCAAAGTCAGGCACAGGCATCACACCCTCTTACAAATACCAGTTTCAGTTTTGTCCACACAATTAATCAAAGTTCAAAAGGACATAAAATCTTCAGCTACCTGTTCTTTACTTAGAAAGAGTGAGCATTTGATACATTACTTACACACATGTCCACAGTTCACTGGTCAGTGAGGAAATAAACACTGAAATCATGCTCTGGACTATTTTTGTCACTTCCTTCTGTGCTCACCCTATCTCACTGAATCAGATAACGACTGAGTCATGGCTTTCCTCAGGACTTAAGCAGCTGCTAACCTTTCACCAGCATACAGGCCCTTCCACAGCAATCTGGGAAAGTTTAGCCAGACTAAGACAGGTGGCATTGTTTAGGGCAGCTGTTTTCCAGGAGGAACATGTATCTAGAACTAGCTCATCGTTGGGTCAGAAGAATGTACGACAGCTCCTTCTGCCTGCAGAGCTTTGTGGAGTGAAAAAGCAGCATCAGCAATTCCAGTTGTTTTGCTGCAGTCCTGGCCACTGCCAACACTGCAGCTTTGGAGAATGCTGTCTCCTGCAAGGGCAGCTTCCCATGGAAGGCCTGTAGGAGCCTGGCAGGAAAACAACTGCCATGTAAGCTCTGGCATGGAGGAAGGTCCATGAAAGAGAAAGAAGTTCTAGTCTGGGTAACTGGATACCAAAAGCCAGTACACAGGAAACAGGCGCTTCCCTTTAGCAGTGGCAAAATCTACCTGGGAAAGGTGATGGAGAGTATTCTGGAGCACAGAGGAGGCAAGTAGAAAGTCTGCTTGGCTGTGGTGAAAGGGAGTATGAATAACTAACTTACATTTAAATGTCTCTGCTTCCAGAACTTGGCAGCTGGCTTGATGTTCAAACTGATCATCTTCACAGAGGAAATCATGGCAAAAAGAGCAGGCGAATATTCTGCCTCCTGAAAGATTTATCAAGGCAAAATAATCAACAATGGGCACAGACATCAAGTCCTGCTCTGCAAACAATTTAGGCAGTAGTTTTGACTGAAGACCAGCTCTCCCTTCTGTCACAAATGCTTCAAACTCCTAAATTAGACAATGCCATCCATTTTTACACTGAATACCTGCTATCCTACAATAGAAGCATAACTATAAAGCAAGTATTACTTCTAGTACTTTTCTTCATTTTGACTGTAGCCTTAAGTATTTTCTTAAATCAGATCACATTCTCATCCAGTCTTGTCCCCTCACCTCTGATACACACTTGAAATAAACACTTTAAAGGATTCCACAAATGGAGACCAGTATGGTTTCCTAAGCAACTGGGAGTCCAAATACCTGTGCTAGTGCAGAAGAATGGAGTGAGAATGGCAGAAAACTGTGTTAGCAATTTGATGCAGTGCTTAACTATGTGAATAATTAAGCTGATAGAACCATTATAATTTAGATTACAAAATCATCCCTAAATTGAGCACTGTATGTTCTTGAGCAGGTCATTTACTTTCCCACTGCGTAATGTCTGTCTTTAAAACAGGGAGAATCCTTGCTTTGAACAAACATACTGTAAGGACTAATCAGTGAAGACTAAAAAGGCTGTGTTAACAATACAGGTGGCACTAACTTAAGCAATGCAAGGAAAGAAGTGTAATTTTATTTTCTTATTTTTAAATGTGAGCAACCTACCATGGTCCCAGACACTTCTTTCACACTCAATGCATTCTGCGTCTGCCAGAGGGCACATACACGCATGGGTGCTGAGACACTTCCTCCCGTGACACACCCAGGCTTCACAGAAATCACAGATTGCACCCTGCAATCACAGCAAGATACCATCTCAGGACTTCTGCAATAGCGAGAGATTTATCCCATAATCCTCAATGTATCCTAGCATGCATTCTCTCAGTGGGCTCGTTTTGATTGAGTGCGAGAATATTGAACCAAACTTGTGTTCTGACCAAACTCCCCCACAGTTCATGTTTGTTTGCTATACATTTCTGCAGGATTAAGTATGACGCAAAATAATTCAGTTATCTATCTCAATTCTGTTTTTTACATTTCTTATCTCACATTATGCATATGGAAAATTGTGTTCTCCAGTTGAAATCTGAGATCCATAAACAATAACAATGTTCTAACAAAAATGAAATTTCAAAGAAGACCTGAAAAATGCCTCTAGACTCTTACAGCTGAAATCACTCATTTGGATTTTAAACTCTGCTATATTAGAAGACAAGCTCTGCAGAGAGCAAAGATCAAATAACTCATTAGAAGTCAGTTAGACTCTTTAACTTTTACTTTGTTTAAATTACAAGATCTCCATATAAGCTATCCTTAACTGTAGCATTTAAGAAGCCTTCTCAGCCCATAGGTAACTAATTAGCATGAGCATTACATGCACACAAAGCTTAGAAAACAATGATGAATCCTAATTTAACTGTTGATGCATTCACTCTTGCACCAGTGAATGCATGGGATGAGTTTGGGAATGCCAGCGTGTAAAGGCTGGGTGTGTTACTGAGAACAGCTGACAGCCCGCTACAGGCAGAAACAGGACAGAGGTTTAGTCCATTTAATCCAGAGGCTGTGACACATCACACCTTGCTTTCCAGAATGCAGACACTAACTTGTCCTTCTAAGAGCAAAACTTCAAAGGCCTGACGCTATGATTATTTCTAATTAAGAGCCCAAATGGGTTTTGTTCATTAAAATTCTCCCCTAATGGAATAGATTCCTCTCTGTGATGCTGATGATCTCTGAAGTACCTGAGACAACAGCAACAAAAGTCTGCAGCTTTCTGCAGAATAATCCATTTTAATGAAGGCTTATTATCATGAGAATTGTCTATGGGGCATGTAAGGGTCCAGTGCTGTTCATGCATGTGCTTAGGGCCTGCCACCAACACAGATCCATTAGCATCCAGGACATGTGTTGGAGTTTGCAGGAACTGAATGCAAAATCGAAAAACTTGGGGGTTTCAGTATAAGGGAAAAATCAGTTTGTTACAGAAAAACGAGGAAAAAAACAAACTTGGCAATGACATGCTGACATTCCATAAATCTGTTTTATCCTTTTTTCCAGGAAGATTTGCACAGAATATCCTCGTAGTGCAAAAGGCTGTAATTTTCTATACATACCACCATAGCTAGTCCAGTACTGTACACACCAGCATGTTTTATAACACAGTCTGAAGACTTCATCATGCATTTGGTTTTTCCTGTTGAAAATAAAAAGGCAAGCAACCAATAGAATGCATGTTCATGTGAGAACAACACTTCAACTAAATGTCTGTGCTCAGCCATAAATCTAGGTAAAAATAATGCAAACAAAGATGTCTGCATTATTCCTGCATTCTGCAACCCATCTTCACACCTCCCTTAGGTTAAATTAATTATTGTCTGTTTTCAGTCAAATCTCTTGCCCCTGTACTGAGATAGTAAGACAATATGTTGGTCTTGCTCTGTGTTTTGAGGCACTGGCAAAAATTTCAAATGTCAAAACAAAGAACAAAACTAAGGTCAAAGTCCAGCAATGACACCTTAAAGAGTTGTGTTTAAAACTGCTGCTAGTTCTGTCCCACCATAAAAGCAGCTGAGCTGGGCAGTGAGAAGTGGTGGGGGCATTACTGGGTGTGGAGCACAGGAACACAGCTACCTTGCTCCCATCCCTAACAGGCTCCTCTAAGAAAGATGCTGTTGGTTTATAATCCCCAATGCTTGATTAAGCATCAAACAGCTCTAATGGTCTTTGTTTGGAAAACCCTGGGTCTCAATATAGTATGGTTATTGATAGGAATGCTTTTCCTCTAGAAACATACTCCAGATTAAGATAAATTCAGCAGAGATATGAACCATAAGATAGAGAGCATGTTTTTAGTACTTCACTGCATGGTGACAGAAGGGAGACTTATGAAGGGTGACACACTGCCACTGCACACTAACAGCCTGGCTTCCAGAAATGCTCAGTATCTGTGGGTCACAACAAAGGCACTGGAAGCTGCATGTCAGCAGCTCTGAGAGTCAAACTCCAAAACAGCCAAACTGCTTAATGACAAAGTGAAAATCTGCAATGATGTGTTGAAACAGTGGAACAAAATTCACCTCAGTATGAAATGAATATCCTGCAAGCCAGCAGCTGTTTAAAAAAAAGGGCATTTTAGCCTGATTCAGAGAAGTTCTGTCACTAGGAGTCCTTCTCTACTAATTTCAAAGCATCAGCCCTCTAGCTCACATAAATAACAATATTGCAGATTACATTACAACCCCATGCAAGGTGAATAATATATTGTTGCTTTAATTGATATTGATCAGAAATTATATAATCCCTAAAAAAGGAGTGTTTATTAGTGCCTTGCTAGCAGTCAGAGCATTTTTAGTTTTGGTGCTGTTATGAAACAACGCTTCACATGGTCAATCTACGGAAAAAGTCAGATTTCTCAAACCTAAAAGGAAGTGAGACAAAGTTTTCCAAAGAAGACAAGCCATGATCCAGGCTTGCAAACCTCTGGGGGTTAGAGACATATATACTGCTCAAGTAAGATCACTTCTCAAGGAGGATATTCACAGCAGATTCAAAAGAACCTGCTCCACATCACAGAGGTACTTTAAGATAAAGCTATGGTAACATGGGTACTGCGAGTTTAACACCACAAACAGGACTGAGGACAGCTTGTTTTCATTCATTATTTCTACTCACCACATTGTGCACAAATGGGCAATTTCTGAACAGAATTACAGAAGTAACAAAAAGCTCTATTCTTCTGTCGTCTAGGCACATGGAGGGGAAAAAACAAAAAGAAAGTATTAAGCTTAAAAGAAAGTATTAAGAAGAAGACCTATAAAATGTCTGAAACAAATATTAAACTTTTGGTTTTTAGAAGGGTAAAAAAATCTTACCTTTGGCACTTATCACATTCCTAAAGAGAAGAAATAAAACACTGGTAATTATTTTTATTCTAGGTAAAATATATAAAATTCACAGACCTCCACAGGGAGTTACAATTAGGATCCAGACCTTTTAATCAATATTCTGTCTGGTGCAAACATAACCTTAAATATAAAGGAAGGATAGTGGGAAGAATGATATTTTAGTGGCATTAAATGCAGTCAAGGTATTACCACTGGTTTTACATAAATGAAAATTAGGTATTTTAATACAGAATACTTTAGGTTCATTTACCATTGAAGCATTACAAGGATGTTTGGCCAAGTCTATGTTGGCTCTTGAAGCCCTTATCTGCTTCTCACGTTCCCGACGGTTCTCAGCTTTCTTACGAGCACCAGTCTTTTTTTTAGGCATATTTCACTATCTGTGGGGAGAAAAGTAGGTATGGAATGAATGCACACAAAACTGTGTGTAAATACATGGATACACATGACACATCCAGCACTAAACCTGGATCTTACACTAATTGTCCTTCATCTCCATTCATCTCCTTGCCTGAAAGTTTCTTTTGAAATGTAGAATAAGGGACAATCCACGAGGAAGAGCCATGTGATGAACCATAAAGAATCTTGTGATCTGGAAAACTTTGCTGTCCTGAACTTTGTGTTTAACGATCTTTGAAGCGTTTTGCCTTTAAAAAATGAAACCATTACATCTGTAGGTTTATTTGTGATGGACCTCTGGTTTTGGTCTGCCTTGCCTGTTTAATAAGCATCTGTAAGGACAATTGCAGCATCAATTCTAGCAGTCAATTCTAGCAGCTTCAACTTAGAAGAAAAATTAGTATCTTCATTCAAAAGGTCTTAAAAATCAAAGAATCCTAACTTTTCTGAACACAAATATATTGTCCTGACCAGATTTGCTTTTGATAGCACACATAAATCAGTTTTTTTATCCTGCAGCATTTTGCACCGTTTAAATTGTATTAGTGTCATATTTTGTAGTCAAAATTGTATTGCTGTGCTGCCTACTGGTAATGGTCATTATTCTAGAGTGTGACATCTCTGACACTGGGAGTCCAATATGAGGCTCCACACTAATTTTCAAACCACTCAAATGCTGATTTAACAGCAGAATCTAATGATTAGTATTTATACCTTGACTTCTTCACATTCCCTCATAATGGAAAGCACCAAAATGACAAACTGTTTTCAGGAAAAGCACTGCCCCAGTGCCTACTGAGGACACAGATTACGAGTAATTTTAGATGGCAGTTTTCAGAAAGTCACACTAAACTAAGTAACGACAGAACTGCAATGTCAGGTCCTTTTAGCAAAGCTGTTGAGTAACTCCATGCTTTCAAACACCATCCAATAATAACAACATCCTAGAGATCAATATTCTTATCACTCTTTCCCTCTGGGCTTTCATTTAAATTGTTTGTTGTCTCCATCCTCAGTTCAAATTTTTTAAGAAATTTACCATCTTTTTAAACAGTTATGATTCCAGAAATTACGACAGCATAAACCCTGTCTACCTTCAATTCCTTTCAAATCAGAGTATCACCCCTTTTGAAACCACTAATTAGTATTCAAATGCCTCTGCAGTGTGTTCTACCTCCACCTTTGGCACACTGTTACCAAATGCTCAGGCAGGAAAGACCCAGTGGAATCTGCCTGCAGTCCAGCTTGCCTGAAGGGTGTGTGGGAGAGAAAAATGCACCTGGAGGACTTAAAATAAGAGGTTGTAGGTCCATGCCTGGTTCCCTCCTCAGCCCCAGAGGGTACAACTGTGCTGCCCTCCAGAGCACTGGAGCTCCTGAACTGGGACCATTCTGCATGAGGGCTGTTTCTCCATTTGAAGTTTCCTACTCAGGAGTGAAATGCTGCAGCCTGCCTGGGTCACAGCAGCAGGAGAGAGCGCGGCTCTCCAACTTAATGGCTGACGCTGTGGCACAAGGAAGCAGAGTTCAGATATCAGGAGGCTGTGGAGGAATGAGGTGAACAGCAGTTCAAAGGAAAAGCCCTAAAACATGTTATGTGAGTACTGGGTCAGCACCACTGCATTCCATTCTGTAAATTTTCACCTCCTGTTTGTCTCCTGCTGCATTATTTGTTAAGGCAACTATGGGAAAAGACCACAAACTTCCCGCCAGAGCTCCAAAGACTGCTGGTGGATTTTAACTGGTGGTTGTGCTATGTGAAGCGCATTAACAATGCCTGGCATCTAAGTCCTGCTGAAGTCACAGCTTCTTGTCCTTGGTGAGGTCCCAAAGACCCACCCTGACTGCACCAGCAGATTCCTGGATCTTCTGTGCTGAGCAGGACAGTGCCTTGCCTTATTAGCTGGTACACAGCCCACCCTGCTGTCACAGACATCGTCAACAGCTGGAACGAGCTATTCACTGCAGGGC
The DNA here is from genome assembly GCF_965178545.1 of Coloeus monedula. NCBI lineage: Eukaryota > Metazoa > Chordata > Aves > Passeriformes > Corvidae > Coloeus > Coloeus monedula. The sequence goes on along the minus strand of NC_138785.1, from coordinate 11,426,653 downwards.
AGGGAACTGTAGGGCTACCCTTGTCAGGCCACAGATACCAACACCCAGAAGAGGCTTTCCATATTTCAAGGTTTCCTGTGCTTGACCATCAAACAGCTTCTACCCTACGTGTATTCAAAATCTGTTTCACCACTCGTACAAAACCACAACTTTAAAAAAAACCCAAAAAACCAAAACCAACCAACTGTATTAACAGTAGTTCATACTTAAAAGGATCATGGACTGAACGCCCTAATAATGCAATAATCAGTTTCCAGGCACTGTGATGCCCATGACTTACTCCATCTTTTGGAAGTAAGGTGGCTAAGAACTGCACTGTGGGCCCGCAGCATCTGGGAGCTGCTGTGCTGTACGTGCCCAGGTGTGCGGGGCTTTCCTCAGGCGCCCCTCTGACCCACTCCCTCCTCAGGAACGGCACCTCGTCCCGCCGGGAGCCGGACGACACCTGCTCCGAGGCTGTGAGGTGAAGCGCCGACAGCAGGACTGCTCTTCGCGTGCACACGCACACTGCCAGTGTTCAGCTTTTAGCGCTTTCCCTCATCTTCAGTATTTTCGCCCCCCAAACCGTGCCGCATCACGCTGCCAACCTGGATCGCCGTGCTCCGCGTTTCCCGGCACTTGGCTATGGGGGAAGCTGGACACCGCTTCGGTTGCTCGGGCACGGAAGCCGCAAGGGACAGGGACAGGGACCCCCAGCGCCCCCAACCCGGCCCCCTTGAGGCACCGCCGCCCCTTCAGCGCCGCGGGCCCGCCCCCGCTCCCCCCCCCCCCCATTCGCCCCCGCTCCCACCTGGCTCGGGCGGCCGTGCGGAAGCCGGAAGCAGCGATGCGCCGCAGTGCGCTGCCCGCCCGGCCCGCGCCGCCCGACGGGAACGTTCCGAGCACAATTCTGCCCCTTTCTCCTCAGGGAGCTGCGGCGTGGGCATCAAGAAAGGTCTTTTACGAGCTGTTTGCATGGGTGCTACTGCTCAGCGGATGGCCCATCCTCAAATTTTGTTTGCTTTCGAGGCAACTGCACCTCAGCTTTCACTTGTCAAGAGACCAAATTTTGGGCAGAGTAATTGCAACAATTAGTTGTGATTGTAATTGGCACCTGAAAAGTTATCTCTGAAATCTTTGCATCTGTGGCTTGAGCTGTTTTTAAAATGAAGTGTTGATTAATCTTAATGGTAGGAATACAATGTAGCTTAAAAAGGGAAATTATACTCGAGCTATTAAAAAACCCTGCACACAGCTCTGTCTCATCTGAGGTTATGCAAGTCACTGTCACAGATGGATATTGCCTAGAAATATCTCTGTGAAACTCTGTGAAAATCATTATAAGATGTATTGTATAGATATACTTAATGGCAGATGAGTGCATGGATCGCATTCCAGTGTATTTCGTAGTCTTTCACCTAGGAAGGGTTTGATACATTATTTCCTATAAGTAAGACCTAGGGCATTGCTTTGTGTGCTTTGATCACCGATTCACTCGAGTGAGGAGGTTGTGTTGCTTCACATTGTACTTGGTCATGTAATTCTTCCTGAAAGTTGGCTGCTGGTTGTGGAATGTGATTTTGGCTTAATGAGAGACACAGGTTTTCATGGGGCCATCATTGCCTCTCCAGGAAGACACACTTAACTTTCGTGAGGCCACTGTTGACTCTCCCACAACAATTTGTTTTCTTGTCACACTTTTCCTTCAAGAAGTGATCTTCACAGCAGGTTAGTGGGATGCACAGAAAACAGCATTATTGTTTAGAGACAAAAAAATCATTGTGGTCACTTAATGGGACACTTCTTCGTGCAAAAGTGTGGGGAGAAGTAATTTTTAATTATTGTCAGTAGCCATGGCCACACACTGTTTAACTAACAACCTAAGTAGAAAATACCATCTTTTCAGAGATGTTAGAAGGGGTTTTGTGTAAGCCTCACTTTTCTTAATGAATGCCACTTATCACCAATATTCTTGTATTCTGCTTGTGACCATCATAGTCTGTTTTAGGCAGTCATGAATGCAAGAAGACAATGAGGATAAATGTTGTAGCATTGGGAAAAAATACGAACAGAAAGTCTTAATCTATTTTATAATCATTAGCCTCATCAGCTAACCTGCTCTCATGAATGAATGGAGTTGTTGAAGGACTAGTATACATACACAGATGTAACTGGGCATTTTTACACAAACTCATGAATGAAAAAGAAGGAGAAATCTGGAAAAACCCCAAGGAGATATGTGGACACTAAGATATTTATCTTAGTTTTATTTTACCCTGTGAAACAGTATCTGCCTCGAATATGTTCCAGGAACCACCCTCTAGATGGCAGGAGTTTGTCACTTCATTCATGAGAAGTAAAACAGTAAAACATCTTATTTTCAGAACCAATAGAGTGGCCTAGGGCTGTAATACAAGTGAATTAAAAAAAAAAAAAAATTAGATGAGAATAGCCAATTTAGAGCTTACGGAATTTCCATTAGCAGTACTGAACTAGTCTCTGGGGAGTTGTTGCAGACTTGTTTCAAAGAAAATGCAGAAAGTTACAAGAGTCAGCCTCATTTTTAGAGGAATTTTCAGTTACCTTTGTGAGAGAAGCAGTGGAAGGACAGTGAGTGTGTCTCTGAACTGTTATCATTCCACATTACCTTACAGAGGACCAGAACTGTCATGTCTTTGCTTAATGCCTACTGTCTGGCTGGCCAAGATAACAGGACAAGACTCTGTGAGTGCCGCCCTTCACTGCCTGAAAACGGTGTTTGTCTAGTCACGAGCTTTCAAGACAGCACATTTATTGGTGACTGTCTTAACTCTAAGCTGAGCTACCTTCAGATGACACTAGAGAGAAAAGTGAAAGTCACTTCTGTAAAGTAAATGATGCAATGACAGCAGAGCTGTTGGTCTTCTGTAGATACAAAAATGCTGCTAGCAAGGATTTTCTTGCTATTTTCTAAGTCCGTGAGAGACTTTTCTCTCTCACAGAAGAGGTAGCAGGGAATGTAAACAACCAAGCCACCTGCAACCTTGAAAAGTCTGGTTTATGGTATAGTAGAAAATATTTTGACAATGGACGTTTTAGGATTTTGGCCAATCACCCCCAAGGGGTGGCTGGTCCTTTGTCCAATTAGACTATGAAGAAAAAACTCTATAAAAGAGTTTGTAAAATAATTAAATAAATCAATCTTGCTGCACAATTCCTGCCTGCTGGATCTTCTCTCCTCCTCCTCCCTATGGCTGCGGGACACGGTGATATACTGTAGGAACCAGGCCTGCGGTAATAGTCTTCCCACGCTAAAGGCATAACCCTGCAGCAGCATGCACTGGTTTTCTCTTCTGTTCCACTCTGCAGTGTCATCATACATCTCATAAAGTTAGTTTTGCCTATACAAAGGGCCAGAGGATACCAATAAATCAGAATCTCTCAAAAATAAATGGATGTCTGGGGTACAGAACAATGAAATTTTGAGCAATATCTTTCTACCTCACTCTCTTTTTTGTTCACCTTTCAGAGTCATGTGGCAAGGCAGAGCAGTGGCACTATGGATTACATACTGGTTGCTGGTCAAACATATGTTTTTAAGGCAGTTAATTCACATATGGGAATAATTCAGCAAAAGAGTGTTGCGAACAGTTGTCTGATGGAAGGTGGGCCTGCTTTTTCCAAAGCTGAGTAGTGCCACTGCAGCACTGTGTACCAGCTCACATGGACACTGACCATCTTCAGAGTTGTTGTGCTCACTTCTTCCTCTGCTCATGTCATAAAAATTCTTCCTTTGCTGCGAGGGGACATTTCAGGAATGGATATTTATTTATTCCTTCAGCTATTCACGTAATAACAAAAGATTCATGCCTTCTCACTTCTACTACTGAAAATTATTGAGATCAGAAAGCAAAATCAGGAAATCAGATGTGTGCACAGCCTCTATCAGAATGGCAATATTCTGGGGCAGATAAGACCTTCATATGCAGTGACACTGGACTATGCTGGATGACAATGAAATATTTTTACTGCCTTTTGCTGTGATGTCTCAGTCCCTTTAAGGATACAAGAAAGCATATTATCTCTCAACTTGAAATAAATACTGACCTGAGTTGTTGTCATTTACTTTCAATTGAATGAACTGAAATTTCTTTTTCTCTAAATAATACGCTTGTTCTGATCTAATTAAGCCTCTATTACCTACCTGCCTTTTACCATAATTATCTTCCTTATTGCAATGTCTCCTTGCAGCATTCAATATGTTTGCCTCCATGGGGATTGCATTGTAAAATAGGTGCAGCATATACCTTTCTAAATGACCTTTGAAACAGCATACATCAAATTTAATTTGTTTTTAAATCCTGGCCTTGCAGCAACTGACCTTAAAAGTCATGTCAATATTTGTTTGATGTAAGATAATTTTGTCTGAAGACATTTATACTTGATGATTTAACTACATAAAGAAATGGGAAGCAAAGAAAATAACTTGAGGCAAAAATCTTTACTGACATCTCCTGAATTGGCACGTTCAAATATAATATTTTAAAGTAGGCCTCCTAGAATTAGATGTTGTAAAGATTTTTTGTGTGTGTGTTTTTGTTTCCCCCTGCTATTATACCTGATACTTGCAGTCATTAATCTTAGCCCTGGAAAGTCATTCCCCAAGAAGTTTCTAGATGGTTATTTTTTCTGGTCAATGTTTATGGAATGTATCAAGAGAGAAAAGAAACATAAGAGATAAAACAAAAAGAGAGATTTTGCTGTTTAGTGATTAGAGTCTTGATTCAGGGAGCTCACTCAGTTGTCATCTTCTTTATTAAAATCTATTAATCTTTCCTATGATATTCAAGTTGCATTTTTTCACATTTCTTCCATGACTTCAACAAAATACTGAAGAGCATTTTTATCATGGTATTTTACTGGGGCTTTTTCATTTTGTTTTTTGAGATGAAAGATATGCAGTAAAGGTAATACTTTATTTATGTGCACAATTAATGTGTCATCATATGTTAATTACCATATATTAATTAAGATTGCTGAGGTGAGGGGATAGTGCAAGACTGATCAGTTACTCATTTTATAACAAAAGGGGGAAGCTATTAATTTTTGTTATGGAGAAAGAACTTTTTGTCTGGTGGCAAGTTACTAGTATTGTTTTTCCATGATGAGATTGTAATATTATAAATTACCTTGTTTCTCATCCCTCTGATCCCATCAAAAGACTGGCACACAGTGATATATTTGCTGCATAGGTGACACTGGGAGGCATCATTTGTGAAGAAGAGGACGGAGATGCCTGACAAATGGCAGCACCTGTGTGACAAAAATGAAAAAGGTAAAAAGAAAAAAAAAACAAGGTCAGACAGAGGTTGACTGATGACAAGAATTTCTCTCTCAGTGCTGGAGGCTTGTCAGGTGGAAGTGGCAGAGGAGAATGAAAAATGTGATTGTTTTAATTGGTCACAGGATATGAGAGTAATTCACATAGGTGATCAGGAGACTGCCAAGGTGATCAGGAAACTGAGGAGCCAGTCCCATAGGAGGAGGCCAAAAGGATGTGCTGCATCTGGCTAAATGAAAGGTTAGAATGGGAGAGTGGGGTTTCTATCAGTGTGCCCAGTTGGGAGGGGGGGGGGGCGGTGAGCAAAATGCCTATTGTGGCACAAGAGCAAATGGGTATGAAACTTTATAGCCTGGGGCCACATGGGGAGAGAGAGAGAACAGTGGGAGAGCTTCAAGGTTCAGGGGACATAGTTTTGTGATGTATGAAGAGAGCTGACACAGATTAATCTGGAGAAGGGAAGGTTGAGAAGATATAATTGCTGTCTTCGAGGACCTAAAGGGAATTTATAGAGAAAACAGAGCCAGGCTCTTCTCAAGGGTACCCAGTGACAACATGACAGGGAACAGTCACAAGCTGCAGCAAGAGGAATTACAGCTGATATACAGAAAAAAGTTATTTGAAGCGAGAGTGGTTAAGCAATGGAAAATCTGTGCTGGAGCCCCAAGCATTGATGTCAAGAAACCCTCTTGTGTATAGAATGGACATTATTAAAATAAGACAATGAATTAGGTAGAAAGGGACCTCTAGAGGTCACCTATCCAAGCGTCCTGAAGAAAGTTTCCACATCAAATAAAGCTGGTCAAGGCCTTGTCTAATCTTAAATGTTGCCATGGATGGGGATTGCGCAACTGCTCTGGACACCCTTTTCCCAGGATTAACAACCCTGCCTGCAAAGATCCTGAAGAGGAGGATCCTACTGATTTCAAAGGCAGCTGGACTGTGTCCTAGATGAGGTAGAAAATTTGTTTGCCATATTTTTCTGAAATAACTGTTCCAACAAATTCAACATTTCAGCTGTTCCATGTTTTTCTTCTGTTATCGAGCTGTGTGACATGTTCCTCTTTGGTGTCACTTCTTATCTAGATAGCAATTTTTCTCCTTTAATTATGGCTTTTCCTTGTTCAGTAGAATTTGTTTGTAGAAATCTTATGCAAATATGAACTGAATGGTTTTCCTGTCTAATTACAGCTCCATTTAGATGACATTAATATCAGTGGCACTGAGCACTGGCTGAATTAAATACTGAATTTATTCAGCTAATGAAAGCTGAAGGACAGATCGTTTGTTTTATGGCATACAACATGGGTGGCTTAGCTGTTGATTCAGAGGACTGAAAGAGAATTTTTGCATCAAGTGTTCTCTTCCCTGACATTGTAAGGAGCTCTCTCTTGTCATCTCTTTCACAAAATTAACAAGCTCCCATCTTATTTGCCCTTACTGTGTTTTTGAAAAGCATTGTGGATAAAGAACAGGATTGCACCCAGTGTAGCATAGCATCGTGCAGCAATTCATCATATACTGAATTTCACAGTGTAGGTGATATAATACCTGTATTATAAATAAGATGTTTGAATGCAGGTAATCGAGTGTCAAATCAGATGCTTATGGCACTATGAAAAATGACACTTAGAACCATTTCTAGGCGTGGGCATCAGTCCTCAATATTGTGATTGATTTAGAAAACCCATTTGTTTATGTTCCACTACTGTTAGTTGATGTTCTGAAAATAGTTTCTATTCATTCTCATCTGTGTTTTATTAGATTTCATTTATAGTGCAAAGTTGTAATAACAGTTCTATTGCTTCTCAAGTACCTGTACATTTAGACTTATTGAAATGTCACTATAAATAGTCATGTGCTCACCATGTTCACTAAACTCCTTATTTTATTTATTGTGGAGTAATGAATCTGTAGTCCTACTCTGAGCTAGAGCTTATCAACTGGTGATGTATTGTGAAATACATTTCCATTTTTATAATAGCTGTTTCAAGCATAGTGCTGTTAAAAAGCTGAGCAAAAGCTTTTTTGATGGAGTATGAGGGGGAATTGAAGAGTTTGTTCCAGTTATTTTACTGTATTTACATGTTATTCAAAACACTAGTGAAAACTGCAACACCATTGTACCTAAGGACAGAAAAAAAGCAAGCAGTTTCTGAAAACAGCATTCTGGGCTGGGAGCTGGTTTCTTTGCTCATTTTTACTAGGCTATATCTCTTTTTGACAAGATAGAGTTCTCTCTAACTCACTGTAGATGTGCAGTCCCTGCATTGAGTGTATGTCTGATGGGTCACTGGAAGTACCAAGGTGTTTGAAGTGTGTTTTATTATGTTTCTTGTTGGTGTCATGTCTCTGGGCAGACTTGCCATCTGCAGCTAGGATGTGCCTATGTATTTTATATGAAGTTAAATATTTGTCTACAAGGGCCTTGAGGCTATGAATTTGCAATTTGCATGATGATGAGTGAAGTTAGAAAGGAATAATTTTTGGTCACTGCCTGCTTCTCTTGGTCTGACCCACTCTGAGCCTGAAGACCTTCCAGGCATCCTACAAAAGCTAGTTGTGTAACAAATTTGGGCTGGAAGATGGATGGGAAGCCCCTGGCAGCCAGTATGTTTCCAGAGCATTTTCATTTGTATCATTACCCAGGTGAAGTAAAATGCTGCTTGCATTTGTTCTTTGCAAGTGGCTGCCTGGTGGAGTTTATTTGCGTAGTGGTATTTTTGTCACTGGTCAGTTAATTTAAAATCTATTTTGTTTTAGAGAGCTCAGACCTTTTAAATGAGCTCACTGTTTTCCTATGTTAAATCCAGCTAAAACAGCCTAGAATGAACTGGAGCACTGGCCTAGAAAGGAAAGGCTTCGCAGCCCATTACTGATCCCCTGAGCCATCTCATCCCCTTTATTGTTGTGTAATGTTTGTTTAATGTAAAATTTCCATATAAAGCCAAACAAAATAAAACCCGAAATGCCGAACAGCAGCTCTTTTCCATTCAGATACTAAAATGTGAAAGTAATGAAAATGAGATTTCCTTTCATAACTGCATTAGTGACCGTAGGGGAACCCTCAGTAGGGAAATGCCACAGTGGTGAGAAAAGGCTTAGCTCAGAGGAGAAGGTGGATGAGCCTCTTTTGACGCCATTGGCTGGAGTCATTGGGGAGTTTTGTTTTCAGCTTCAAGGGAGAGGAGGCCCTTGTGGGAGCCTGCAAGGACCTCTAAAATCAGTGCTCTCAGCCAGGCTGTCACTGTGCATGTTACCAAGTATATCTGGGCAGGAGTGTGTCACTGACTGAGGATTGCTGCGCATATTGAATGCATTGCTGTCATTCCATGAGTCACTGAGGATTTCTATGCATGAGTGACTGTTTCTCTGCTCGAATATGAACAAATAACACTCAGAGCCTCTAGTCATTCTAAAAAGGTTTAATCAAGGCTATTAAATAACTGGATTGTCAAAAAACATCACTTGCTGCATTTATTCATGAGGTTTCAGGGACTAAAGTAAATTCAGCATCCCAGCAGTTTCTCCTGGGTCTTTTAAAGTTCCCAGAAAGATCAAAGGAAGACCTCTAATTAAGATCTTTGAAAATGTGAAGCCCAAATGGGATCACTTGTGTGAAAGGTGGAAGTGATGTGTTCAGAGTGCTGTGCACATTTCCCCTCTTGTGGGACGCTTTCAAGCTCAACAAGTGCCTCTGTGGTCACTGGTGGATCTGTCGAGTTTTGCACAGCAGCAGGTGTTGACTGCAACATTCATCCATTGGTGAGCTGGGGATTGAAGGTACTTGGCAATGAGGAGAGAGTGTATAAAATGGGAAAGACAGCCTGAAAGTACTTGCTGAAGGTGCTGGGAGAAGGGAAGGGACAGAATTTTGGAGCTTCCTCATTGAACATAAGGTAAAGGTACACATTTTCACATGGACCTGCTGAGTCTGGCACTTTCAGCAAGACACTCACCTGGGCTGCCCCTGCGTCCCATTGCCCCCACTGTCACCCTGGCCTCACCCTACCTCTGCTCCATGCTGGCACCCAGGGGAACATTTGTGTCACAGCCTCCCCCACTTGCAGGTCTGTTCTTTCATCTCAATCTCTCAGATGCTGCCACACCCCCGGTGGGGCACAAACGAAGGCAAATGAGGTGAGTGTGTCATTCTCTGAATGAATATAAGGACATTCCAGGAATGCTATGGAGTTACAAGGACTTTTCTAAAAGGCTATTTTTTTCACCACGAAGTTGGTGAGTGAGCCTGAGTTTGACCTTGAGAAGGTGTTGAACAGAATGGGGCAATGGTCCTTGTTAGATAGTGGTACAATTTCTTCATTTCACAGTTGGACAGTCACAACCATAAGGAGTCTCAGGGAATATCTGTGCCCTGCGTCTCTTAAAGAGCAGTGGAAGCACTGGAAAGTTGTTCTGAAAGAAAGCTAGAGAAATTACACATTCTTCCCTCTGATTAACCCAATCTGCCATTACATCAGGCTTCTCTGGATTCAGCTTCAACAGTTGCTCTTCAACCTGGTGCTGATCTCACCCAAACGGGTGGGTATGTAGCAGATAGCATTGTTTGCATCTGAGGTGAAGTGGATGTAAAGTTTGGAGTGATTTTTAATTGCTGATATTTTATCCTTGCTGTGTAGCAATGCCCACCAGAGGCTCACAACAAATGCAGTGTGATACAGCCCATCTAAGAACAGAGCTGGAGCCGAGGTGCTAAAATAAAAGCAGTTATTGAAAGCTAGTCAAATATTATCCTCAGAGAGTTTGTTTCCCTATCTCTGTTGTGCAGCTACCCCTCTTGTGTAGCAATTGCAGCTCATAAATAGGGAGTGGGAGTACTACAGAAATCCTTGGGAAAGAAGGATGAGGAGATAAATGCAGGCAAACATAAAGTACAATTATCCAGCTTGAAAATAGGTTGCTACACAGCTCTTACTGTCTTTCCTTTGAGGAATTTTGCAGACACAGACTTTCCACTTTCATCCTGTGATAGAAGGTGGCACCTTCCATAGTCTCATACACATTAGGAGCCCTCACAAGTTTTCGTTCATTATGAACTGAAAGACAGCATCCTTGCTGCCCATTCGATCACTGACGGGCAAGGCTGCAAGGTTTGCCCTGGTGGAGGCTTGTTGGCAACTGATGGATAAGAAAAGCCTCTTGGCCAGCCCTAGCTAATCCTGGAGTGTCCCCCCTGTGTCTGGCTCTTACAGGGCAGGCTGTAGGGATGTCCTGGCTGGGCAGCTGCTGGAGCTGGTGGTGGCTGTGACATATCTCTTGGCTCACATTCTGGTGTCTGTCCTGAGCTTGTGGGAGTTGACTGTTACCTTGTTTCTGGTCCTCAGAGATACATCCTTGCTCCAGCCCTTGGCCCTAACAAGTGGACAAGTGGACAAGGACCTTGAGATGAGCCGAGATGGTTGCACAGCTTAAGGTCAGCTCTTCAATCCCCTCTCAGCCCACATATCACAGGGTTGTAGTCCCTGGTCCCTTGTTGGTCAGAATTGTTGGCCTGCACACCTAATCTTTTTTCTGTGTTTTTGGCACTTGCCTTTCCTCTTGTAGTTTTTCATACCTTTCATGCTGTTTCGGAGCTGCTTCCTATATAAACTGGAGAAAAAGTAAAATTGCAGTCCTTATTATGCCAGAAATTCAAATTGCTAAATATCTCCTATTAGTATTATTTTGCTTTGAAATAGGATCTCGTTCAACAAAAGTGAGCAAAATAAAACTGTGAGAGGAGGAGGAGCAGGAGGGGAGAGAAGGAAGTCCTAAGAATATTCTAGGTGGTTTAGTGCAGTATGGCTGTAACACATTCCCCGGTGTGGTTATGCCTGTAAAACTGTATAGTGCAGGAAAAGCTTGTGTAGCTTAAAGAGAGAACCCCAGCTATGCTTTTTGGCTCTTTACCTGGCTATCTGTGGGGAATCAGCAGTCAGAACAGATAAGCTGAGAGAAGATATCACAAAGAATTACTACACACAGTTACAGGAAAGGCAGTGACTTTGGGTAGGGCTGAAATGCTGGGTTGAAACCATGAGCAGAGAAATTTGGGGAAAGGAGATTCCCATGAACACAGACGGAATCAAGGTTTTTGTGGATACAATATTGCTGTTAGCAAGAATTTCTCTTGCTTCTTTCCAGTCCCTTGAGATATTTTTCTCTCTCACGAAGATAATAGCAGAGTTCTATAAACTATGAACACCGGCAACCTTGCAAACCTTTGTCTATGGTACAGTAGGAAAATATTTTGACAGTGGATGTTTTAGGATTTTAGCCAATCATCCCAAGGGGTGGCTGATCCTTTGACCAATTAGATGATGAAGAAAAAAGTCTATAAAAGAGTTTGTAAAATAATTAAATAACTCAATCTTGCTGCACAATTCCTGCCTGTTGGATCTCTCCTCTCCTCCCTACAGCTGCGGGATACCGTAATAGGTTTTGTACAAAGTTTGTGGATAAAAAGGAGTGAAAATTCTTTCATCAATTTTTCCTAATTTATGAAAGTTACAGGGTATGTTGAACTTTGAGCTTCCTAAAAGGGCCTGGATTTGCTACTGATTGCCCAGTTATGCTGGATTCATCTGTCTGGTTATAAAATAACTGATTCAGCAGACGAATGAAAGCTGGCATGCTGGTGTAACCTGTGGGCATTAATTAATAGAATATCTGTGCATATGCATAATATTATTTAGCAGACGAAGTTCATTTGATGGAAGATATGAAATCTTACATTAAGGCTAATATTTGGTATAAGAATTAAGAGAACTTTGCCTGCATAAAGTATGCTGCAATTTTCATGGGAAATACAATAGAAATGTAAAACAATCAGAGTTGGTTTTTTTACTCTACACAAAGTAGCCATAATAAGTTCAAAAATTTTATATGGTATATTTTTATCACTTTCCTCTAGATACAACATAAAAATGGATTTTGTCAGGCCTAGTAATCTAGTTAGAATATTCAGAGTAGTTGAAAATTGGACTATGATTCATGTAGTATAAAAAAATAACTTTCTACATGAGCAGAAAGTCATCTGTTTGGTAGAGATACTTAGTGTATTGCAGTGTCCAAGTGTAAGCCACAGTACAGTGATTTCCTTATACAGTACTTGTGTGCAATTATTAAGAATATTTAACATATTTTGTCTTTATTCCCCCAACATAATTCTTTTTTCAGTTTGACAGTCTGCTTCTCTAATGTTAATTAACATCAATGCTGCTAACAAAAAGTGAGATGAGGACAGCTGTGGATAAAACATGAAGTAAATATTAATTGTGGAATTCTTTATTTTAAAATTAATTTAAAGTACAGTGGCATATAAACTCTATAGCTAGAAGATTGGCATGTAATATATCCATGAAGTAATTGAATTGGGTTTCTTTCCTTTTGCAGTATTTGTCCTGCAAGCTTCTAGTATTTCAATAAACTGTAGCTGCTTATGAGGATAGCCTGCAACTGGTGCTAATTGAATGTTCCTGGATTGTTAGGTTTGATCTGTGATGAAGTTTCCATGGTGATATCTGCAGATGATACTATGGCCACTACAATTTATTTGTGCTGATGTGATTCTGAAGTGCCCACCTAGCTGAGGATGAAATCCCAGCTCTGCTGAATCAGTGTGAGTTTGCTGTTGACTTCAGCGAATTTTGTGTTGTCTCTATCGTGACTGGGTCTGGAAACCACTCTGGAATCATACAGGTCACAAGTGAAGGCAGTCTGTAGTCAAGATAATACTTCTGGTTTCAACTGTTCACTGTGTTGCTTGAAACCAGATGGGATTTGCTGCCATTCAAACCCACTCCCAGACTGACCATCCCTCCACATTAAATAAGCTATGCAAGCCACTTCCCTCACAACTTAAGCCCTCTGGGATAATTTGATTCAGTTGCATGGAAGCCCTCTGAATGGAGTGGGACAATATGGTGTAAGGGATCATGAAAGTACAGAAGATGGTTCTCTTTTCAAAGAGCTTGCATCTTGATATGGATGGGCTTCTGAGAAAGACTGGGAAAGAAGAGGGAAAGGAGAATTGGCAGCGATCAAAGCAAATCGGTTGCCTGGCTACATTGAGGTTGATATGTTGCCAGTTGAATAATTGACACTGGTTTTAAGGAGGCTTTTGAAGGAAGACAAAAGGATTTGCTCTTCTGTGTGAAGCAGGTGGAAGAAAGCGTAGCAGTGCTTTTTGGGAATTGAGCAGGCAGAGGGTGGCACGGTGGGTGAGGATGCAGCAGTGGCAAACTTGAGAGGGACTGCAGTGCTCATTTTAAGGGGAAGTTGGAGGCAAAAGTATGGCATGAACAATAAGGAAGAGCTAGTGGATGAATATAAAGAAACGGAGGAAAGGGGCCAAGATAAAATGATGATCTCATTTTAACAGTACTCTGAATTGGCCTAAACATGGCAAGTGCTAGGACAAGACAAAAGGAAGCTGATGAGATGGGTGAAGGAAGCTATATGACATGGGTGAAGCTCCTGTTAGGACATGAGATGGGTTCCTAGGTAAGACTTTTAATGTGCAAGTGTGGTTAAGAAAGTCTATCATTTTCAAGACATTATGTGAAAAGAAATAGCAAGTTTTGGAAGTAATCAGGGTAAGAGAATCTTTGAAGTAAAAAACAGTTTTCAAACTTTTCTACCTTCTTATTCCAGTGAGACAGTCTTGGATCAGATAACAGTAGATAAGAAGCATTTTTGTAATATTTCAACAGTCTTTTGAAGTTGAGAACAAGACAAGGGACAAGATTGATTGTTGAAGGTCAAAAGATCTCTTAAGGAAGGATGCGAGCTGTGATTTGTACTATCTCTTTTTTTGGACTGATAAGTAGCTGTTTCTCCTAGCAAGAAAAATGTCCCAAACAATATCCCCTTCCTTGATCCCTGTGTTAAAGCTGAACTATGAGCGTGTAGAAAGGTTCAAGAAAGACATTTAAGGAAAGTGAGAAAAGATGTATTAAAGGTACATATTTTTTTAAATTGCTTTGAATTTACTTGATTTTTTTTTTTTTTTTAATAAAGAAAGCAAACTATCTCAGTTGTGTCAGTTTTATGCTCAGTTCTATAACTCCTGAAAATATTGGGTAAATCCAGTACATAAGTGAAGACAGTTTTTCTCCTAGACTGCAGAGAAAGGGTTCTCATGGAGCAAGGATGACCTCTTGTGGTTAGTTCCCTGGTAAGGATTCAGACTTGGCCCATGCCTAAAGGAGTTTGGATTCTATTGAATGAGGGAGAGTTACAACATACACTAACTATTCCTATAGCAATCTTTTATTTAAATGGGGAGTATGAACATACTGTCAGAGAGGGTGGTTTTGCCTCTTTGCTGGAATTTCAGTCATGTTGAGGTTAATGTTCCAAGCTGAAATGGCTTTTTTTTTTTTAAATAATCCATAAAAATGAAACAAAAAAGTAAATAAACTTTGTGTAATTAAAGCCTTCCAGGTAAATGTTCCTGTCAGTCTAAATGGGTACAACACAGAAGTTGTGGCACTGTAGTGGTATACAGGAAAGTACCATATTTTCACTGTTTATGCTGAGGGAGAGACTAAATATTCTGCATCAGCTGGAGAAAAATTTATTTCTAAAATGTCTTGCTTATAAGTAATCTAATTTGCTTTCACACTGGCTAGTGTTTTCAATGATACTGCATGCTGAAAAGGTTCTTCTAAAGTTACCACTATCTCTAGTCATGTAAAAACTTAAAGATTGTATTGTTTATGTTTAACCATAGTCTGGAAATTCAAAATCTATTGACTGACCTGCTTGTGCATTTGAGAGAGGGAACAATTTGTCTTTTGTAGAACATCAAAATCTTTGCTAGACCTCCTTTTTGCTTCTGCTAGGTAGTGCAGAATGCTGTGAAATGTGATGTGCAAGAAGTCCTCAGTGCCTGTGGACAAACCTGTGGTTTGTTGTTCTCTTTGGGTATGTGTTGCCAATGTTACTGTAAAATCTGTATCTTGAAGATTGGGAAGTCAGTACAAAACAAATTTCTAAACTCACTATTATCAGTGAAGGAGCACATCTAAACTTCTCAATAACCTTGGGAAGGCTTGATTAAAAACAGAGAGACTTCATTACCATGAGATGTCATTGTAACTGAGAGTCTTGGAAAACTCAGAGACTGCAGTGTGAGGTGTTTCAAGCTGCGTTCATCTGATGGTTGATGCTAGCACAAAGCAAAGATCTTATGCTTTGGTATCTAAGCCAGTCATTTCTGGCAGGCAGTGTAGTATGAGCTGGAGGCAGTAATGGGAGGAAAAATCAAGTGCTTCCTTGTGCTGAGGGATTGGCTAGTGTTGTGGTTTGACACTGGCCAAATGCCAGGCACCCACGAATGCTGCTCACTCACCCTCCCCTGCCACAGCTGGGCAGAGGAGAGAAAAAAAATAACAAAGAGTCCATGAGTTGAGATAAGGACCAGGAGAAAACACTCCAAGGGCAAAACAGGCTCAGCTTAGAGGTACAAAGTGAATTTATTACTAACAGAGTCAGAGGAGGATAATGAGAAGTAAAATAAGCCCTTAAGAAAACACCTTTTTTCCCCAAACCTCTCCCTCCTTCCCCCCAACAGTGCAGGGAGATGGGGTGTGGGTGTTTGGTCAGTTCATCACCTGAGTTCTTCCGCTGCTGCTGAGGGAGAGGAGTCCTTCCCCTGTGAGACCGTGAGGTGCCTCCCACGGGACACAGTTCTCTGTGAACTTTTCCAGCGTGGGTCCACTCTCACGAGCAGCAGTCCTCCCAAAACTGCTGCAATGTGAATTCCCCCCCATGGGCAAACAGTCCTCCCAAAACTGTTGCGCCATGGGTCTCTCTTTCCACAGGGTGCAGTGCTCCAAGGACAGGCTGCTCCAGCCTGGAAGCAGGGCCCTCTCTCTCCACTGGGACTCCCACTGGATCACAGGCTCCTCCAGGCATCCACCCGCTCCGGCATGGGCACCTCCCCCACGGGCTGCGGGTGGATCTCTGCATCCCCCATGGATCCCCATGGGCTGCAGGGGCACAGCTGCTGCACCATGGGCTGCACCACGGCCTGCAGGGAAATCTCAGCTCCAGTGTCTGGAGCACCTCCTCCCCCTCCTTCTCCACTGACCTTGGTGTCTCCATGTTGTTTCCCTCACATGTTCTCACCTCCTCCTCTTCTCTGACTAGAAAAAAAACTGTGCCCCACTTCATTTTGATTTTCTTCTTAAATATGTCATCACAGAGGCGTTACCAACCTCTCTCATTGGCTCAGTTCTGGCCAGCAGCATGTCCATCTTTCAGAGCCATCAGAGACTGACTCTGCTGGACATGGTGGAAGCTTCCAGGAGCTTCTGACAGAAGCCACCTCTGTGGCCCCACCTCTACCAAAAACCAGACCATGCAAAACCAATACAGCTACCTACCAAGTACCACAGACTGTCCTAAAAGTTTTAAATATAAATAATTAAGTAAATAACTAAATAAATAAATAAAGTAAGTTTTTCATATGCTTACAGAGGAAATAGAGCATTTTCTTTTTGGTATGTTTTCCCTTTCTGCTTTAAAAAAGAGAAGGAAGATGCAGGTGATACCTGCTCCAAGAGAGGCCACTTACCCAGAAGACCTTTCAGCAACATGAGAGGTGCCCAATTAATCTCCTGTTCCTCAACGATGATGATGATGATAAAAATAAGAATAGCTATTATTATTATTAAAAACAGAACATTAGCAGAAAAACACAAGTATATCTATCTATCTCTGTAAAAATTGCATGCAAACATACGGATTTCCAATCACAGGATCTTCCACCACTCTCAAGAGTGGAAAGTAATGTTTCTCAGCCACAGCCTTCCTTCCCTTCTGTAGTGCAGAGCCCTGACTTGTCCCCACGTGGTGAGGAGAGGAGGCTGGAGGCTTCTCCTGCCTCAAGATGGAGAGGAAGTCCCTGTGCTTTCTCTGACTTCTCTGGATGTCCTAACAAGATAAAGGGGTGAGGGCTTCATGAAAAATAATTTCAGCCTTTTGTCTTCAAAAACTTGCCTAAAGGCTGCTTTTCAAAAACCTAGAAGGCTTGACGGTAAAATATTTCTCTTAGAACTCTCTGGACTATTTGGAAGCAAGAAGGCATTTGGGGAGAAAACTTCTTGTTGGCTAACATGCAGCAGGACAGGTAGCTGCCACTAGTACTAAACCAAGCACTCTGTTTAGAACTGAAGTATTTAAGGTAGAGAAACCAGAACAAGGCTATGCTGTGCCTAGAGAAAAGAACAACAGTTTTTTACTAAATGCATGTTTTGCATGCATGTCTACTTCTTGTAATCACAGTACAGGTGGGGCAGCTTTGCCACCTACTGAAATATCTTTCTAGTTTTTATTGATGGTGCGGATAGCAGGAGGAAAGTGATTTATAGTGGAAGTAAATTTTTCTATGTTCGTGGGTAGCTTAGGAGTCAACTAATGAATTTCTACAAACTTACTTTGAAGATCAAAAATTAGTTTGCAAAATTTAAGAAGCATAGTGAAATATAAACCTCTATATACATTCTTGAGATGCAAACATGTTGAAAATTTACCTTTTTTTTCCCTAATGCCTCATAAAACATGGAGCTAGGAATGACACCTGATATTAAAAACAATGTTAACAATTTAAATGTTAATAACATCATTAGCATTGTAGGAAATCAGAGTAGGTGATCATAATGGACTCTCTTACAGGAACCCTAATTAGTCTTTGCTATCTGTAGCAAAAACAAACAAACCCTTACTGACTCCAAAAAAACCTTTTCTTCTCCCAAGGCGATGTTATAATGAACCATTACATTGACTCATATGACAACAAAACTTTCAGTCTCTTCACAAAAAGCAGCTTTTAGACAAGATATTGACTAAGGCATATGCCAAATAAAGGTGTAATGTAAAAAAGGGATTTGAGTAATTTAACTCTGTCAGACAAACAGCAATGTTACTGCAAACTGCTGTGCTCAATCCTTTATTTAAAAAAAGGTCCACATCAGAGATTAGAACTAGAACTTGAATAGCAAACTTCCTTGAATGACTTATTTGCTAAAAGTGTACTTATAAATCATTCATCAGTTCTTCCCCTGCATGGGCCATTTCTCTGTCACTCCTGCATGGACCATTTCGCTGGCACTGTAATTGTTGCACTAAACAGTTTATAAATGTATGAGGTAAGAGGAGGCAATACAAAGTATAAGGCTATTATCTAAACCCAGTGTCTGAAGTATCTGAGTGATGAGTTCAGAACACTTACTTTTGAAAACTAGCCTTACAGGAGGACAGAAATCTAAAGCACAAAGAGGATGAGAAGCGGCAATAGCCCAAAATCAAAAATCTGAGCTCTATCAATTTTTAAGTAAACACTCTGCACGCTTTTTCGTTTAACTCAGTTCAAAGTCTCCGTAGGCTGTAGTCTGAGCCACAGTCCAGGTAAAAAAATACCCTTCCACATAATTTAAAGAAAGATCCAAGGAAGGAAATAAGAAAATGAGACAGCAAAATCCTAGGCTCTCATTTTTTTCATGGGCTTGGCATCCCTAGGATTCAGAGCCATTTTCATTCAAACTGGTGGTAAAAATACCATTTGAAGAGGAATTTTAATATCTACATATGAAAGTGCTTCCCTTGAGCAGTAGCACTGCTTCTAAGAACCTGTTCAGTCATAGCTCTGACCAGCAAACAATCTTTAGTAGCATATGTGGGAACATCATAAATTATGCTTAATGTGCCACAGCATTTTGGCCATAACCTACAGATGTGAAAGTCTGGAAGTACAGAGCTTGTAAAACTCTCTGTGACAGCACCGTCTGGTGTCTTCCAATAATGCTATTTATGCTGTTTTTAGGGGAAGGAAAGAAATATCCTTACAACCTTTAAAGCTAAATTTGGATATAGAAAAAGGCGATTTTGTGGATCATCTAGTCCAAACCTTGCTATTGCATGCAATCATTTAATAATTCTTTCACATCAGTTTATCACATCATCTTTAATTCCAGTTAGGTAATGAGAAAATTTCACAGCTTTCCTCTTTTTCTTTTCTTCTGTATCCATTTATATATGATTAACTTGCAGTCTTTTTCTTAAGGGCCAAGTCCTAAACTGGTGTTTTCCTTCCACTGCATTTAGTCTTCCTGATATACCAACAGAGAGTATCAAATCCTGTTCAGTTTTCCCCTTGTTGTCAAGATTTTAACTTTCTCATAAATAATTCTTTACTCCCTCAGTCTCCTAGCTGCCCTTTTTTGCATCTTCTACAAGGGTAGCTCCAGGTGGGTTTTCTTGAGACCTCACGTGAAAAGGTTTGCATGCCTCCCATCACTGCTGATCCTGTCTGCTAATGCATTTTAAGGCCACATTTGAAGGGGGAGGGGGTGTTAATGGGATCTTTGTGACATTGTTGTCTTCATGAACCAGTATCCCAACCAAGAAGCTTCCAGTTAAGAGCAGAAATATGTGTTTTCAGTCTGTAAATTTATGACCTGGCATTATGCGCTATTGAATTTCATCACATCTCTCTCGGCTGGATCAATAAGGTTTTCCTGTATTCCATACACACCTTTCTATTGCCAATGGCACCTTATTTTATGTTGTCAATTAATTTTCCATTTTGTTTGTAGGCACAGTGGTCATTTACGATCATGTCAACGGTGATCACTCCCAGGAATCTCTCTTGGGAAAATCTGTTAGTAACCTCACACATCTGTTTTCAGGAGAACGTATTACTGTCTTCCACTTGGCCAAGTGTCTGTGACACTGTTTAAATCCTCTGTTTAAGGTCATAAGCAAGGTGTATTAGTACAGAATGCCCAATTAATTCAGGTATATGCTTCCTGTTTCTCAAGCAAGACCAGGAATGTCTGCATATATTTGAACTGCCCCATAAAATCCTTCCCACCATTATCCTGGATACACCTATTTTTCATTTTTGCATTCAGAGGCTTGTTGGTGATTGCTTAAGGGGCAAGATGCGGGATGTCTGTTGAGCAAGTAGCTTTGTCTGTGTGACTAGTGTCCTACAGCATATTCACTGATATGTTTCAACAAAAATAGTGCAAAGCACGATTCTGCCACTAATTTGAAAACTGCAGTAATATTTAATATATATTGTCCACAATAGACAGTGTGGTTTTTCTGCACAGAGACTCAGTTCTGTGTTTGTTTTAGGCATTAGAGAATTGCATGAAGCTGGCAACCTCTGTTTCCAAGATTTATCATTGTACTACCACCTAATGAGCACTTAGCATGACCCTCTTCTTTTCAGATCCCATGAACTTCCAGCATGATCATCTCTAATCACACATTTCTCTGCAGCTTCTGCAGCAGGTTCTACTCATTACACAGTCTTGATTAATACATTTCCAATTTGTCTGTTTTTTACAAAAGAATCTCTTTTATTGGTTACATTTTGGTTTAGGTTCTTCACAATATTTCCCCTGGAAGATGATTAAAACACTAGAAACCGACACCATTTTGGAGCTGTGTGTTAAGATATTCTGCCTCAGCAGGACTGTGCTTCACTCTCTTTGTGTCTGTCAGCACCAGAGCAGTGAGCATAGATTCAGAAATATAAATTTGAGCACCATTCCACACTTAAGCTAAGCGTTGTCTTCAGATGGTCAGAGTGACTGTTTAAGGGAGATGCTCATCACAGTAGTTCCCTCATTTTCTTTCATGCTGTGGACTGTGGAAGATGTTAAACTTAATAACAGAAGCTTGGGGGGTCCTGGTCAACCTTTGATATTTTTGATTACACATGCTCTGCCTTAGAGGGAGACAAGTAGGAAAGGAGCAGTACGTAAGGTGAGAACTTATAATCAAGTTCCTTGTGTCCTGCAGGAGAAACCACCTGGCCGGGATGGCAGGAAGTGCCACCTTGGCTGCCCTGCAGACCTGGGTCTGTTCACCTTTTCTGTGAGACATTTAAATACCTCTCTTTATAGGAGAGCAAGGGAAATAATCTAATAACAGGAGAAAACTAACATTTTGATATTTTTACATTGCAAAGGAAAAGACAATATTTTGACTAAGGGCTGAATAAGCCTCTAGATGAGATTAATGAGAAATGTGGAAAATGCTGAAAATTTAAGGGAGCTGAATGAGCTATCACAAAGAGAAACAAATTGCAGAAAGGTGACTGTTTCTTTCAAATGCTGTATATTTTTAGGAAGCTACAATAGTATAAGGAACAGGCAGAAAAGTGTTCATCAGTAGCCATCTCCTGGGGTGTTGTACTTCACCAAAAAAGTCTCTAATGAAAGCAAGACACTAAACAAATATGATGAGACATGGCAGGTTTTGCCTTTGGAACACAGGGAGCACTATCTCACTATGAAAACCTAATAGAGATCAAAGAAGTTAAGGCTCCTTTAAACTCTTTTCATAGTTTCTAAATGAAAATATCACTTTCCCTATAAATTCTATTGAAGTTTTCCTATAGCTCCAGTGAGCAGTTTATTTTGGCTGTAACACAGATCTTTTTTTTCTGGGACTTTACTTGGAAACTTTGTTTAGAGTGTCAATGCATTCTCAAGAACACTTCAAATTTACCTAAGTAAATGAAACCAGAACTACAGTGGCAACTGTAGTAATTCAGAGAATATTACAGTAGAATGAAGCAGAATCCCAATCTAAGGCAAGATTCTGGAATAAAGTGACAGGTAATACAGCTATTAGCATATGAATAGGAAGATGGATGGAGTATTATCAATGTCAGTTAGGACAAGAAAAGATATACTGCTCAATTAACTCTCTAAATGAACTGGCACAGTGGGGTTTGTAACTCAGAGCACAGTATTGGCAGCAAATGGGTGAGGGGATGGTATTGCTTTATCCTTTGCATGGTCTCCCAATGTTAACATCTACTCTTCTCCAGTAAAAAAAGAATCAATTTCAGTCTCATAGCCAGGGAAGGCAAAAGAACTTCTTTTCCTGAGCACCTGCAGAGAGATCATATTTCAGTCAGCTTTCCTGCTGTCCATCAGCATCAAGAAACCTTCAGGCTGCACTGAAGTTAGCACTAACCCCAAGCCTCTCCCAGTCACACCTGCTAGGCCCCTAACCCCGTGGGGACTGTCACACCCAAGACAGAGGGAACTGACCAGAACCTCCTGAGAGGAGGGACTTCTCACCTACCCTGTGGTGTGTATTTTCCATAAATTTTGCTATGCCCAGTTCAACACAGAATCACTGACTCTATTTTGGGACTATCTAGGTCCTATATACAATAAGGCATCAAGTTTGCACGCTCTGTATTGCTGCATGGATTATCTTCCCTCTAGTGATAGAGAGCCAACACACCTAATACAGGCTTTTTCAATATCCTGCAATGCCACCTTCAGTATTCTTCCGGATAAAGAATCCTAAATTCCAGGTAAACCGCTACTTCACCGGAATTTAGGCAGCCTAGTCTTTTAATGCCTACTTTTTAAACCTTTTGCCGTTTTACCTCTTGGTGATGACTGTGCCAAGAAGCTCAGATAGAGGTCCACAAAACACTATGGGATTCCATAACAGAGGGGCTTAGTAACCTGGTGGAGATTCCTCACTTTAACTGAAGAAATTTCTACTATTTCCTTTGAGATCATTTGGGATTTGGTACAGGCACACAATCCAGCACAAGGTAAGCATAGAAAAAAGAGTATAAACTAAAAAGGGGATAAACTAACAAATTTTACATTGTGAAAGGGCAAACTGTTGTGGCATATGCTAGAGGTAGTCATGCAGTGAATTTCAATGTGTCCTTTGCTCATTATCAGCTGTTGCCTAAATCCAGCTTCTGAGTTTCTATATATCAAGAATCTGGAGCTGGAGTTCCCCATGTGCCACTTCTGTTCTACTTATTAACCCTATTTCACACACTCAAGTTTGAATATGATGGTCTTGTAGCTTTCTGCAAGGTATAGTTCAGCTGGAGTTATTGTCACTTCAGAAACATGGAAAATGGGGAGGAGAATTTGTAATATTTTGTTAAAGTCATAGATAACATTCCAAATCCAGAAACACACCCCTCATACCAATGCTACTGATACTGTAAAATTATTTTCAGTAGCACATAAAAGTAGAGATTGTGCTTTTCTCTGTGTTCAGGCAACGAGATTTGTGACAATGCCTTGTATGCTTCTATGGGTTTGGGTTTTTTTGAAGGAGAGAACATAGGGTAGAGTGGTGGCAAATGTCTGGCTGGCCTGATGTCCTGGGTTGCAGTGTATTCTATTACCATCCTCATGAGCTGTTGAAACCAGGTGGGGCAGTGTTTCCTTGCCTCCTCCCCCCAGACTATCTTTCTGTTAATGGCCCATCATTGTCCTGCCTCATGACTCAGAGATAACTCCCTCCGGACTATCTTCTGTTAATGAGCCTAATCAACACTTGGCCTCATGACTCATTACCCCATTGTGAGATGCTCCACCCAGAGGGAGGAACCGAGCATCCCATCGTGGATATAATCTGAGACTCTGAACACCAGAGATAACCCTTTCCACTGGATTTCCAGAGGACAGGAGCTACATAGCCACCACTGGACCTTCTGAGGAAGAGCAGACCCTTTTTCTACAGGATCACTGCTTCAGGAGGACTGCAGCCACCATTCTACCCGACTGCTACCACCACTCTAACAGGGTGCCAGGTTGTATCTTGACTCTCAGTTTAACCCAGTGTTATCCACCTTTATTTTTTTTCCCCCCTCTTTTTATTTCCCTATTAAATTGTTATTCTGATTTGGTGTCTCCCACTAGTTTGTTTTCAAACTAGTACACCTGAGAAGAAACATTTACAGCTGTTCTTGAAAGCATAGTTTTCTTGTGCCAGGACCAGAACAGAACTCTGGGGAACCTCAGGTATTTCCATGAACAGAAACAACATGGGAAGAACCACCATCAACTATGACACCACACTGGGTGATTTTAAGGCAAAGCACTGACCTAGTTAATTGTAGTTCAGCTTTCAGCAACAAAAGTAATCAAGTATTCTTGGGTTTTTTATTCAGAAGTATTTTCAAGGTGAGAAGTGATCACTAGATTGATTGTGAGGAATTTCACATCTTGCACATGAAGCATGCTTTCGATCGGTGTTAGTTTGTTTAATTTGAATATAAGAGCAGTTTGTCTTTCACTTCCCAGGACCATCTCACTTCTGAATTTTCTCCCGTAGGCAAGTACTGTTTAATCAGCTACTTTTTCTCTGAGCTACACTGTCTAGTTTAAACTTTGTTTCCTGTTATGTTTTATCCACTAGCTTAAAGAGCCTATTAGTACCTGCTGTTACATGCCTGTGATGGTACTTACACAACATAATCACATCACCTCTTTTCTTGAAAAGCTGAATAGATTGGGCACCTGAAATCTCTCCCCAGAGAGGAACTACTTCAAATTATTTCTAGGTTTCCTTTCTTAACCTTCTCAAGAATTTCAATATCTTTTTTTTAAAATGCAGATACCAAAACTGGACAGCTTTCAATATTTGTTTCACTTCTGTTTCAGGGAGAGCAAAAATCTACTACTTCCTACTTGTTGCTCCTCTGAAACATCCAAGGATAGCTGTATCCTCTTTAGGCCCCTTTTCCCTAGGAATATAGGACATTTCTTTCCTACTCTGACTCCCAAACCCTTCCCTGTGTGCAGAGTAAACCACGCACTCTCCAGTACTGCTCCAAAGTGGCTGGCACTTTGTCACCTGGAGATGTGTTTTTACATTAAGCTCTATTAAAGCACATTCTGTTTCAACTAAGTTAATCTTATCTGGTCCCCAATAGGTTACAGTGTAATGAGAACATATCATTTAATAGCACACTTTTCAAAAACTTGTTATGGACATGGCTGTGTAACTTTACTAACCTCACTGATAACTTCCTCACAAAAACATGAATCATGTTTGCTTGGCAGGCCACTTCCCATAAAAACACTTTGTCCATACATTGGATTTTTTTCTCTCTTGTTTTTCTTGGGGTTGGTTCATGTCAGCCTAATCAGCCTGCAACTAACTGGTCGCCATAATTAGTTTTTCTGGATCTTATCAGGAAACTGAACACTAAATCTTTCAAGATTTTCCTGTTATGCCAATATTTACTTAAAGTAGTGTCAGAAAGATAGCTACTCTCTAAGTCTTCCTGCTGATGCCTTTTCCTGGTCTTAAAATCAAGAATCAAACATGGCTAGAAGGGAGAATGGGGTTTTACCTCTATTTATTCTAAGGATCCTCAGGTGTGCCACGTCCAGGTGGAATGTGCCAAAATGCGCACTCACAACAGATCGGGTATAACATTATAGGTCTTACTAATTAGCATATGTCTCAAAGATTCCCCAGTGAGAGGTCTGAATGACAACCCCCCCCCCCAAGGAACCTTCCCCTGGATGGTTCTATCTTAGTTTAGAAAAAGTGTTCTGGAGAGGACCTTTGTGTCTGGGGCTTTCTGATCCCTAACTACAAGATGTTTAGTCTCCTAGCTTGACAAATAAGTCTAAGAATGTAGGCTAAAAAACACTAAGAATACAAAGAGTTATAAAAAGGCATATAAAAGGGGTATAAAAGAAAAGGCAAAAAATCATCATGGCCCATTCTTTTGGTATTGTATTGGTACATGTGTGCCATTTTTCTGGGTCTGCTGTTTTTCATATGTCCCTAGGAGATGCTTCTTCTGAGTCCATTATCTAGCAAACATGTCCTCCCTTTCTTTCCAAATACAATCCTGAAGCATTTATTAAAAATATGTACTTTTGTCCTGGGTTGCAGTGTATTCTGTTACCATCCCCATGAGCCGTTGAAATCAGGTGGGGCAGTGTTTCCTTGCCTCCTGCCCCCAGACTATCTTTCTGCTAATGGCCCATCATTGTCCTGCTGCATGACTCAGAGATAACTCCCTCCGGACTATCTTCTGTTAATGAGCCTAATCAACACTTGGCCTCATGACTCATTACCCCATTGTGAGATGCTCCACCCAGAAGAGGGAGGAATCAAGCATTCCATCCTGGATATAATCTGAGATTCTGAACACCAGAGATAACCCTTTCCACTGGATTTCCAGAGGACAGGAGCTACACAGCCACCACCGGACCTGAGGAAGAGCAGACCCTTTTCCTACAGGATCGCCACTTCAGAAGACTCCAGCCACCATTCTATTGGACTGCTACCACCACCCTGATTAACAGGGAGTCAGGTTGTATCTTGACTCTGTCAGTTTGAACCAGTGTTTTCTGCCTTTATTTTTGTTTTCCTATTAAATTGTTATTCTGACTTGGTGTCTCCCACTAGCTTGTTTTCAAACTAGTACAACTTTTTTTAGCCTTCTCTTCTAATAATACTCCTTACACTTCTAAGTATACAAATGCTTTATTGCCCATAGCCCTTCCAGGCATGGATTTTCCCCTTAGGGTTTTTGCTTCCCAGATGAAATCTCAACACTTTCTAATAAGTGTTGATTGCAATCTACTTTTGCCTTTCAATGTTAGTTCTACATGGTAATATTTTCTTCTCATTTGCTGACTTTGCTTTTTCAAGAATGGGCTTTCAAGGAAAGTTTTCCTCTTGCTTGATGTAAAATTACCATATTTCCCTGTAAACTTCTCTCTTTTATTCCCCTATTCACATTTTTCTCCCAAATGCACTTTTTTTCAGCTTTGGGGAATTAACTTTTTCAAAGCAGCAGGTGTGTGTGTAAAACATGGTTAAGGCTGGTTTGCTTGGATCATGGGCAGCTATGAACATAAACTGGAAAGAGGCAAATATTGACGCCAGTGAGATACTCAGGTACAATTGAATGAAAGTGAATGGCATTTCCAGCGGCAGGTTTTACTCACGGGCTAAAATAGGCACTACCTATAAATCTTGTAAGAAATTCTTCTGTTACTGAACAGACGTGATAGAAACATAGTGATAGGAAAGTGGAATTTTGGCCATCATTTGCACTAGCATGGACAGACATAGAGTCCAGCTGTGTTTTGATCCTTCTGAAAGGTGTCAAGTCATGGCCAAAATTCTTTTGGGATGTTTCATACACTAAAAATCCCCAAGTCTGGGCTTTCACCGAACCAAAATTAAGCACATAGTTTAACTGCCTCCAGGGAGCAGCTCCATCGTTCTTTGAGGCTTTCTGTGCTCCTGTCAGTCACACCTGATTTTATTAAACGCGCCTGTCCTTTCCATTCCGGAAAGTACAGCCGGAAACGCACTGGGTGTGTATTTAAAAACCTCTGTACAAGCGAGCACCCCTCTGAGCCGCGCGCCATCGTTACACTCTAACACTGACATTTGCAAATTCCTTAGCGTCGCCTGCAGCAGTCAGGAAAAGTGGGAAAACCAGAGCAAAACAGTTGAAGCGGGCGCTCACAGGTGCCAGGCTGCGCTCCCGGGAGATACCGGAATCCCGGCACGGGCGGCCCTGGGACCGGCCCCCGTGCTCCCGCCAGGTGGCGCCGCCGCGCCGCTCCCGCCGCCGGCGCTTCCCCCTCCGCGGGGCCGGGCAGCGCAGCCCCTCCGCCACGATCCCCCTCCGCCAAGAACACCCCCCGCCGGGACCACCTCCGCCGGGAGCCCCTTCTGCCAGGAACCCTCACCGCCGGCAGCCCCTCCACAAGGCCGGGGAGGGCAGCCCCTTCCGCCGGGAGCCCTCTCCGCCGGCAGCGCGTCTGTCCGTGGGGCCGGGCCGGGACCGAGTCCGTATTGGGAACCGCGCCACCGTGTGCGCGTCTGAAACTCCCCCCCCGCACCGCGCCGCCCCCTCCGCGCCGTCCCCGGCCGCGCTGCCAGCAGCGGGGGAGGCAGCTGTGCGAGCAGGGCGAGGGAGGGGACGAAGGGGCAGGAGGGAGGAGGGAGAGGGGAGGGCGGAGACGGGGCCAGCCCGAGGAAATCAAACGGCCCCGACATGAATTAGGCAGCGGCTGCAGAGGGGAGGGCCCCCTCCCCCCTCGTTCGCTGGTCCCCGCACGGTGCCGGCGGGAGCAGCGCCGCCCCGCTCAGAGCGGCGGCTCGGGGCGCGCACGCACACACGGACCGGCGGCGGCCGGGCGGGGGGGCCGGCAGATGAAGATGGCAATGTCTGTGATCCAAGCGTGCCGCAGCCTGGCGCTCTCAACATGGCTGCTGTCCTTTTGTTTCGTGCATCTGCTGTGCCTGGACTTCACTGTGGCCGAGAAGGAAGAGTGGTACACGGCCTTCGTCAACATCACCTACGCCGACCCGGCGGCCGGCAGCGCCGAGCTCCGCAGCGAGAAGAGCGAGTGCGGGCGCTACGGCGAACAGTCGCCCAAGCAGGACGCCCGCGGGCAGGTGGCCCTCTCCGCCTCGCCCGCAGATCGCTACGCCTGCGACCCCGGCACCCGCTTCAACGCCCCGGCGCCGGGCAAGAGCTGGGTGGCCCTAATCCCGCGGGGAAACTGCACCTACAAGGACAAGATCCGCCACGCCGCCGCCCAGAACGCCTCCGCCGTCGTCATCTATAACTTGGGCTCCAGCAACGCCAACGAGACCATCACCATGCCTCACGCAGGTGAGCCGCGCCACCCCCAAGGGTGTGCTGAGGGGCAGACAGATGGACCCTGTTTTCCAGCCCGCTCTGCCGTCCCCACATTCTTGGGGTGGGAGCTACTGCGGGAAACTGTCCTCGCACCTCCTGACAGGGAGCGGGATGGGCTGTAGGCGTCACTGAGTGGTGGGTGCCCATTGTGGAGGGCATGGAGCTCCTCTCCATGCTGCTGTGGCAAAGGATGGATGTGCTAGCAGCACATCCATAGCAATGCACGCCGGTGCTCCAGGGGTGAAAAGTTTGGAATATGTAAAGTTTGGGTCTAGAATGGGATGCTGATCCCACTGTGAAGCACCGGTGTTTCATTGTGTCCTGAGAGTCCTCTGGCAGGTGCCGTGTGGGATCGAGTGTGATTGAGGGCTTCGGAAGAGGAGAAGTTGTAATGTTGTGGTGCAGGCTTATCAGGAGGTGCAGTAAAGTAGAGAACACGGTGTCCAGAGTCTTGGCTGCGATAGTGTAAAAGCTGTGAGATCAAGTAGGAATGTCGAGTATCTGATTTGGTGAGAACATGAGATATGTCGTACAGGACTGGGATGGGGACAGTGTTTCACTCTCCCAGGTGAATGTTCTGGTGGAGTTTGTGCTTGCAGTATCAGCACATGGGTGGTCGGGTCCCAATACTGCTTGTCAACTAGGACCCAGTCAAAATCCAGTCATTTGAAACAGCCTAAACCTTGGCTTATGACCACAAAAAAAACCCCCACTGCTTTTGTACCAGTGCTTGATCTGAAAAAATGTCTTAAAAACAGTTCGCCAGATTTATATTTAGGGACAGTGTTTTTTGCCAGGGGTCACTTGTCTTTTATACCAGCTCTCTATGCCATGAAGATAAAATGCCACCTATTGTGAAATCTCAGTTTGGTTTCCCTCCAGAAACTAATCATGCCCAGCTGTTTCATGCCAGTAGAATCTTAGTAGAGTTGGAGTAAACTGAAACACAGAAATGCTGCAAAACAGGATGTTATTCTAATGACATGTAAAATTTCCACAGTAAACTAGCTGGCTTGGATGTGCTGAGAAGCAATTTGTTGCCTAACTGTAATGCTAAAATACTGCTGATGCAAAAGCAGGACTTTTGGAAGCTCTTATGTCCAGCCTGTTTCAGAGTTTAACCATTTGTATTGAGCAAATTAGTGTTTCTTTGGTAGGGTTGGTGGAAGCTGGGGTTTTTTGTATTGTTTTCCTTTGGTTTTGTGAGACAAGCAACTCATAAGCTCTTGAGCTTCTTAAAACTGTGCTTTATTATCTGCCCATGGTTTAGCAGTATTCAGATTACACTTCTTCCTACTTTAGGTATCACAGATTATATTCTGAACAGTATAAAGCAGGAGGAGCTTGGCATACTTATGCACCCTCAAAGTAAAGCTCAGGCTGTTTTAAAACTTAAGATGCAGCATAGTTTATTCTTCTCTAGTAAGTTTCTCTAAAACTGCCAACATGTTGGATCAATTAATGGTTTGGCTGTTTTTAAAGTATGCACTAAGCTGTTTTCCCACACAAATGATGTTTTATTAAGAAACAGTGGGAGTAAAAAATGTGTCTAACCTTTTCAAATGTTAGAGTTTTAGTTTGTTTTAAAGTCTAAGATGAAGTAGGGAAGGCAACTTTCTTACTAAAGTGGCCTCCGATTTAAAAAATATACCATCAGTTGTCCTGGGAGCAGCTTCTTTTATGTGGTATGACTCCAGAGGATATGTTCTGAGAATCCTTTCTGAGTACTGAATTGATACCTAGCAGTGGGTTTGTACAGCACCGGAGGCTGAAATGAAAGGAAACTTGCAGAAATTAATCTGTACTTGTGGAACATGATCAGTGAAACTGACGGACTTTGCTCATTGATTTGAGGAGGTTGTCCTCATTCTAAGGATTTTTGTTCAGCGAAGTTGAATAATGGTTGTTGGGCTTACCTTAGAGAAGACCTGTCCTCTGCACATAGTCAAAACTGAGAGGAGTTCTAGAGCACAAGTCTGATGGAACAGAAGGAAAAATAATTATTCTTAGATATTTAGCAATCTAGCAGGGTTTCAGAACTTTACTCTCCCTCTGGTACGACTCTTACTCTGGGACAAAGCAAATGTTCAAGCTGTGTAAAATTGTGGCTGCAAATTTCTAACTTGCAGCCTTTGACATTTGCTTGTTCCTAGTCTAAATGATAGCACAAGATTCAAGGAAAAAATGAATCAGTTTCTTGGTTTCTGAGTTCAGCAGCATCTGCAGTGCTCTGCCCACGCCAAATCCTGGAGTGGGAAGAAGAAAATTCCATCCTGGAAAATACTTGGAGGTTGAGAGAGGAGGGTGAAATATGACCAAAAAAGCAATTTAAAAGTCAAAAGAAATATGGCGTTTTTCAGTTTTTTATTTTCCTCCCACAGATTTTTTTGAGGTTTCATAGACGCTTAAACAAACTCTTCCTATACAGAAAAGTGTATCCTGTTGCATAACAATGTGGCTTCTGCCCTTACTAAATAACTGTTACTGCTAAGAGTAATACTACCCCTAAGACAGTTTTTTTTCCCTTACATATGTTCTTCTCTTCTGTATGCTTTGCCTTCTTTCTCTTATTGTCACTTTACCGCTTTGTGCTGCTTTTTCTGCTCCTCTCACCCTTGTTTCTTCATCTCTACCCCTGTGCTTCATTCCCTGCCTTAATCACGTTACTTTGCCATTTCATAGTGCTTTGCCCTTGCCACTTTCTTCCCAATGGTGTCTTTCTCCTGCCAAAGAACTTACCTCATGGCTCTGTGTTTAATTATATTTCCTGTTTTCTGCTACAGTGCATGCCAATGACCCTTTGCTCATGTGGTGCCTCCTGATTTTAAAATCTATAGGCAACTCTAGCAAGATACTGTGCATGAAGTTGAAGGAGGGTCCACAGATCTCCCTCCCACCACCCCCAGATCAAAACCAGGGTAGTATTATATCAAGGCTTGTTGCGGAAATCTTAAAATATGACTCTGCAGGATTTATTTATAGAACCCCATACAACACAAA
Organism: Coloeus monedula; assembly: GCF_965178545.1. Taxonomy (NCBI): domain Eukaryota; kingdom Metazoa; phylum Chordata; class Aves; order Passeriformes; family Corvidae; genus Coloeus; species Coloeus monedula. The sequence goes on along the minus strand of NC_138785.1, from coordinate 11,394,863 downwards.
GTGTGCAATTTGAACCAGTTCCATCACCCCATGGAAAGCCTTTGCTTTCAGGGAGCTTGTACTGAGGTCGCTGCTTGCACACCCCGAAGGGTGAGGTGGAGTTCTGACATCCGCATTCACAGGGAATGCAGAGCTCTGGGATTCCCCTGCTGGGATGTCCCTAGCTTGTATATCATTTGCTACAGCCTGTGCAAACTGGCATCTTTATTTCTATTGGCTTGAAGGATGGTGTAGGAGCTGTGAGTATGACTTCGTTTGCTTTTTGACTAAGTAGGATCCAACCAGAGAAGGAACAAAAGCATCTAGTATTTCTATTCCATGTGCTTTGCATTTCTACAATATCAACTTCCCTAGCAGAAAAGTACTCTAATAATATAGAGGATGTTCTTTTTTCTTCAGAAGAATAATCCATGGTGTTGGCTGGAGTTTCTCATTGAAATTTTTTCTTATTCAGACCAAATTAGCTATTATCTAGGTTTGAAAAGGCCCTAGTCACTGTGTCTACATTTATTAATTTAGTATTAATTTGAAGTAGTCTTACTACCTGTTGTAGCATGTCCTAACATTTCCTCTGAGCTCTGAATAGAGACAGTAAGAGAGCCTTCCAGAAAGTGATTCAAGGTGAGAACTTCCTTCTCTACAGTTCATATTTGAGGGAACCTACATGGACCACTTCTAGCCTGGGAACCTGTCAGGTGCTTGGCGTGAGGGAAGAATGTTAACTGTGATGGTACATGATTCATATATGGGTAAAAATCAAATCTATAATATTCTACGTAGTTTGTAACATTCAGTTGGAATTCTGAGGTGCATCAGATTATCTCACAGAATGGATACTGTTAATATGTGAAGTAAATTGCATCCTATGTATTTTGCACCAGGAACATGTGTTAGTCAGGCAGTTTTGCATTCTCCGTATTCTGCTTCTCCAGTGCATCCCATGAAAAATTTTAAGTCACGTGCCTCACCTATGACAGCCCCTTAAGGGCAGATGCCTCATTTTTTTGTAATGGCTCATACACACAGCAGCAAGTAGCAGCTGTACCTTTGAGACATGAATCTCGTAAGTGGTCTAAGATGATTCTGACTTCTCCCCTCCCTCTCTGGCCCTCAGGTGCAGTGTGTGTGTCCTAGACTGCATGAGGAAGGCATGGCCATCCCACTGCAAATTCAGATGTGTCCTTCCACATGTGCTGTGAAGGGGCCAGCCTCAACCTGGGAGCATTCAGCTCAATAAGAGTTTCTTCCTTTGTACTCAGATTTTTGTTCCTTGATCAGTGACTAGTCTTACCTTTTACATATTTTAAGATGGTAATAGTTTGGGCTTTGGGCTACCCTGTAGATTTGTAGTGATGTGCAAATTAAACACCAGAGTTGAAGATTTCTCTCTTTACAAACTTGATTCAGTACTGTAGCTACATTACATTTGTTTCCTTATTAAAACAATTGTTTTCCTAAACTTCTGTGGAATTCTAATGAGGAAAATGTGCTGAGAGCATTCACACTGAATTTACATATGGATAACTGTGAATTAATTGAGGGCTGGAGATTTCAGCCTTCCAGAGTCTGCCATAATTTTTTTCTGTTCCAGGCACCCAAGATTGATTCCTAATAGAAACTCAGTGAGGGAGGGAGATGGAGATTAGTGCATCTCTGAGCCCTATCCATTGAGGCATTGCTGGGATGTGCTGCCATCCTCAGGAACTAGAAGGGCTCCTGGATCCATCATGTAGGCCTGGCTTTCTGCAGTTTTTGAAAACCTAGTTCTCTGTGTTTATCAAAATTCAGGATTTATAGCTGACCGGCTGTCCCACTGCATTCCCTAGTGAGCCACACTTCTGCTTGCTAGTTCTGCTCTGGTGAGGTTCTAGACTGCTTTACTGCCCGTGTGTTCAGGTATGCCAGGTGGAGGGGGCACTTGCTGTTAGGTAACTAGTTTAGCTTAAACTGAATTGAAAGGAATGAATTTGACCTTCACGGACTAGAACAACAAAATACCATTAGTCCCTGGTACTACTTGGGACAGCCACTTCAGCTGGGGCACTGAGTTTTGTCATTAGATGAGATGCTTTTTTGTCATGTTGAGTCTACCATCTTTCACCCTCATGGCTGGGTCATGTACCTCCTTCGGAGCCCACTGCAGACAGTGGGAAGAAAGATAGTGGAAGGACACAGAATCCACTGAGCTTTGGATCAAGTCATAAAGTACAGCTTTCCCTACAAAGAGGTGAAGTATTGATTCATTGAAGATTTCATTGATCCTCCAAGCTTATTGATTGCAAAAGCAGTTAGATTTCTGCTTTGGTTATCTGCAACATTTGTATACAGTGGCATTCATACAAATGCTGTCCTTAGATCTCTGCAGTAAGAAGTGACACAGCAAGAAGAAAATCTTCCTCAGGAACAAAACTGTGTCCATATCCACACTAACTGCTGACTGGTGATCTGGAGCACCTCCTTTTGATATATAGTCCTTAGGAGAATGGCTTGCTTTTGAGAAAGCAGTGGTTTGTCCTAGTTCCATTGGTATTTTGTCTTTAAAATGGTAATGTTAGCTTGGGTTATTAGAATATTGTGGCAGTCTGTGGCTTAGTGTAGCACATTAATTGATGCAAATATATTTCTGTGCTACCTCCCTTCACTCCACATCACAGAGGACAGGAACATTTTCAGCAAAAAGGGAGAGAAAACTAACTAGTTCAGTGTTGGCCCTCCTAAGAGTCTTTTCCTGGTGAGAGAGGAGGACACTTTCTACTTTTCTCATGTAAGCAAAGGCCTAAAAGAACCCATTATTGTGCAGCACTTGTTTGATGGAGCTCATGGTGCTTTGTCATGTGAGATGACTGAGTTTCAAGTGACGTCTGCCTCCATACACCACGAGCCAGGCTGGTGAAGAGTTAGGCATTTATGAAGGGATAGGCCAACAACTTCTCCACTTCCCAATAATTTCTACATAGCTAACCTGCACAGAAACAGCATTCATTTCAAGAGAAGCCCCACTTCTGCCCTTTCAGCTACATTTGAGTAACAGTCACTTGATGACTCCTTTGGTGCAGAAGGGAGTGAACAATACAATCATTGACTCACAGAAATCAGATATGGAAAAGATTGAGTAGTCCATGTAATCTGCCACCTTACTAATGCAGGGCTGCTTCCTATAGTGTTACCATCCAGTATCATCACAGTGCTTTTTGCTTAGCATCTTGCAAAGGAAAGAATTTCCGGGTGCTTCAGAAACAAATGCAGTCTGTGTAAGGAGAATGGTTCTGAGGCAAGCGATACAAAACGTAGGAAAATGTTAATGAGTAATTCTATACCTTGCAGTAATATTAAATTCTCATACCTTCTACAAAGGCATAGCTGCTAAAGGATAAATAAGGTTTAAAGCCAACTGTATCCATTGTGCCGCACAGTCTAGGGGAGTTATATGGCAATTGTAAGAAGAAGGAAGTGGCAAAATATTTTGCAACTGGTTGTGTCCAAACAGGCTTTACAGTGCTATGTCTTGATTCCTCAGTGGGATGTGATCCTGGACTTTGTTCATGACCAGCGCTCTCCTCGTTCCACTGTGTAGTGTTTTGGTTTCTCTGGAAAAGAAATCTGGATGGTTCAGCGTCTGGTCAGGCACTGCACAGTTTGACCAGGTCCTCGATGTGGATGAGCAGGGATCAAGGACCCCTCAGAGTATCCTGCTTTTCATGAGTGCATTTGGATGTAGTATCTCAGAATGTAATTCTCTTGAGAACTACAATTTCTGTTACCTGGAGAAGAAAACCCAAACCTGTTAGGTGAAACCTTAACTTAAAAAATTCACCATATTAAATCTACCAGCTCTGTATCTACTATCTGATGCACTGGCCATATTAGTGTAATCAGAAGTAATTCTTCAGCCAGGCTAGGCTGAAAATTACTGAGTTAGATTCTTACCACCTGCTGGAAACAATGGTTTTTAGTTTAAAAACGGATGGGAGGGAAACACCTCTTCTTTTACCAGTTCTAATAGATAGGTTATAAATATTGTTTGCATATGAAACAACAATACTATGCAGCTGTGTTTTACAGGAGAGGCCTAACAAGGGCATTCTTTACTTTCTGTCTCCTATAGATTATTTGAAATAACCCTTAGAAAACTGAACTCAGTAGAAATGAAGGAGACAATGAAAAAATTAAACTGTTTTATTGCTATTCCACACTGAAATATGAAAAACTTTATTTTGTGTTACTCAAAGATAATAGCTTTAAGAAATAATTGTTCATTTCTTTTCCCTCTCAAGAGTGGCCAATAAATAATGTCAATGAATTGAAGTGCCTGTTTGTTTGCCTCTGACAGTATAATCATAGCGATATTCAATTATACTGCTAGACCTGAGCGTCTCGTCAGAACTTTGGTCTTGAATTTGATGTGTTTAACTGTGTTTATGTACATAAATTTCTGTAAATTGGAGAGGTACTTTCAGCTTGAGACAAAATTAAAAGGAAAAAAAATGTATATCTTTTTAGTTCCCAAACCCCAGAAACGAAAATTACAGCCATGTAACTCCATAGAGTCCTGGATTGAGTATGTCTTGCATACTTCTTAAACCCAGATAGAAGCAACATAGATACATCTGCACAGGAATGCAGTTCCTCCAGGGATACATGGAAGAGGGTGGGTTGGCAAGTGCTCTCCTGTGCTACACACTTAGTGAGACATAGCTTTTTAAAATTAATTTGTATTCCATAGTGTTGTGAGCTTTTATCCTGAGAGAGGACCTCAGCAGTGGGATGCTCCATAACAAAGCAGTTCTTGTTGTATAGTTTTCTGCCAAGACAACCCCTTACTACTGACATATTTGTCTACAAACCATCATCGTTTGTCACTGAAATGGACTTAATGATACAGGATTTTACTCTTCCTCGTAATTTGTTCTGTATCTTGGGCTTCCTCCCTTCTTATATGCTCTTTGGTTTGCTTCTCACTGTTCCAGACTCTGCTTACAAGCCATCTTTTTCCTGAAAGTCATTGTAAGAATATCTCACCAGATAATATATGTATTTTAAAGGGAATTATACATCACATTAATCTCTGGCTTCCAGCTTTATAAATCACACATCATTAAACTGTGCTCCTCTATTTGTTGTTTTCATCTTGCAGTCCATGTCAAAAAATTCTTATTTTTTTTAGCATGGCCACTGTTACATTACACTGAATGTGCCTGACATTACACAGCCGTGTTCAGAATGGACTCCAGACCCTAGTGGGTAGTTTAATCTTTGATTAACGTATATGCCTAATCTTAAGATTGCTGTAAAATGTGTCAGCATTAGCTGAATATGTGTTGTGGGTTGCCTGGTTTCAGACCCAGCACGATAAGCTCTATGGTTTTATTGTTTTGGTTAAATTGATTTTGGAGCACTTCAGAAGCTTTTGCACCTAATTGTTATTCTCATAGCAGCAGAGCATTTCCAGGTCCTCAGGATCGAAGCTCTGGGTGTCTAACAAGTTTCACTATGAAAGATTTCTTGCATTTTCTAATTAGGCAGGAGTTCTCTATCAGTATCTGATAAAGATCTCTCTGGTGTTACGTCCTGTGATGCTAGCTAAAATGTTCCTATTCTTTTTCCTTTTCCATTTCAGTAGTTTCTGTTAGAAGACAGAAATTGTTTCTGCTTTTCCTTTGCCCTTTTGAAAATCTCTGTGTTAGAGAATCTTAAATCTTCGGCCATATTTCTAGTACATGTCGCTGTTTGTACTCAAAAATAAATCAGTCTTTAAAACAGGACAGTCTGATGCTGCAGTCACATTCATGATTGCTTTTTACACTTGCACGGAGTATGCTTTCCCCTCTTGTGCCTTTTTAAGCTTTTGCTATATGCTCGCTGTCTCCTAGTTTTACCTGCCACTATCATGCTCCTTGACAGAGGCAGCTTTTGCAAGATTACACAATCTCTGTGCCTGGTCTCTTATTGTTCTTCATGTGTCCATGTGTTTGGAAGTACCATCTGGTTGTCCATCAAATTCATACCTTTACTAAACACTTCATCAAAATTTCTCATGCTGGAAAATGAGGAGCTGTCTGAGTAAAATACATTATGTCTTTTTATAGTGCTGCCTTTGATACATTTGCCTTGCCTTATCTTTCCTTCAATCCTATACTCTCTTTATTTTCTGCCTAATTTTTTCTCTCCTTTGGTTTGTTGGGTTTTTTTGTTTATTATCCCTGCTTCCTGTAAATCTTTTCCTTGGACTTCTCACCCTTTTTTTTTTTTCTTGCCTTCTTCCCTTTCCCTTTATGTGCTCTGCACCTGTTTTTCATCTCTTCTATTTTGAATTTTTTTTTTCCTTTCTGCCTACTCCTTACCAGGTTGACAAAAGGAGTGAAATGCTATTTGCTTTGCAAAAACCTTGACTGTAAGAGGAAGCAGTGCAGGATTATGCTCTATGGGTGGTTTTTCCTTTGCAGCTGACTCTGGTTTTAAAGAGCGTCTGCTGTCTGCTGCTCAGGGTGGGCTCAGAGGAGTGGGACACCAGCAACTGGGAAGTCATCAGAAGAGGGACAGGCATAGCACATTTGTTGTGCATGGAAGCATTTGTGCTGAGCACTCCTAAGTCTTTTTCATGAATTCTTAATGGACTAAATTATGGTCTCCTCTCTTTCATGCTTTTATGGAAGAAGATTAAGTTCCCCCTCTCTGGATGCTAGAAAAATTGATGGGATTTTTTTCTATCAGAACTGTTTTTCTTAGGTAGTGAAATGGATTTTCAACAGAAAACTGTTTTGGAAAGTTTTTGTTCTCTGGAAAAGATCTTACAGGTCTGGTTTGAATAAAAATTTTATTTTAGTAAATATTTTATGTTTCTGAATTTCAGTTTCAGAAGCAGATTGATTTCCCTTTTCCTTTTTTTGATGATACATTACATTTTAGTCAGCTTCTACCAGCTTTAGATACTAGTTCCAATCCAGAGCACAGACCTGACTTTTTCCCAACTCACTTTTCTCCAGGAATCAATGCATGCATCTGATCATCATCAGTTTTATTTAAAGATACTGACCTCAGGTTTGCAGTGCTGAATTTCTTTTCCCTGTGACTGTGTGGCAGCAGCTTTCTGTCTTCTCACAGTGCAGTCCCTAAGCTGTGTAGAGTCTTTAGCCCTTGCTTTGTGTCTTTACTAGCAGATTTCATCACTGTGTCTAGATGCACACGGGAACAACACTCAGTGTGAGATAAAGATTGCTCTCACAAAGGCATAACAGGGATCAGTAGCTGTCAATGGAAGTGAGATAAATTCAGGCTTGTAGTATGATGCAATTTCCTAAATGGTTGCCCATACCTTAATGTTATTTGCATGGAACTGGATAGTTCTCTAAATGTCAAATCCTGGGAAAAATACCCCATTCTCTGGGAAAATTATGGTGGCATCTGTACAAGGAAGGTTAGAGAAGGTGTTTATAGTAGTTCTTATGGTTTTAGGATACTTCTCTGGAACTATGACCCAGCTCTCTTCCATGCTTGGAGACTCAAAACTGCTCTGGCAGAAGCTCTGCACTGTGGGCAAAGATAAACCCTCTGGAGTGAAACATCAGCTTTTCACAACAGGATCTCTGCAAAGCCCTTAGCTGGGTGACAGTGATGAACCAAAGTCAGCTTGATATTTCTTTGTGACTGTTGCTCGTAGAGGAGGAAACTGCAAGAAAAGGCACTTGCAATAAAAACAGTCCGAGCCACTTCTATTTTTTGTCTGAAGATAGCTAACAAATGCAGAGAGGTGTCCATAAGCCTCCACCAACCGACCAAGCTTGTCTTGCAGCATGAGAGATGTGAAAGCCTTTATATTCTAAAACTTTTATTTAACTGTTTAATGCCAGCACAAGGAAATATTGTGATGGAATGCAACCTAGAGCAGCAAAACTATCACAGGTGAGGATGAAATAGTTCAAAAGACAGTAGTACCATCATTTGCTTTGCCAGAGAAACAGCTGAAATAGCCATTAGATAAAAGTCATGTGGATGAACCTGAATCCTGGAGAGGTGAATTCATGTTGATAAGAAAAGACATTAAAATAGGTGGTGACCCCTGTGGTCTCCCCATCATGTGGGAAGTTTTCCTCTCAGAGACTGTGAAATGTCTTTGACTAACCCATATATCTTAAACCTCATTTCAGTTCTGCACTGATTCCCATTTCTCACTGGCACCCACTGTCATGATCTTTGACATTTTCTTGTCTGCTGCCTCACTGCTATTTGTTCCAGTCCTTCCTTGCTGGCTTCACAGGTGGTGGGATCATTCCTTGAGATGACAAGGTTCTTGGTCAGCTCTGGTTTGAGCTTGTATGTTTTTCTCTCGTTGCCATTAGCAGTTTGGGAATGGCGGGTTGCATTGCTCCCAGAGTGCTGCCCAGTTGGATCCACAGGTGAATTAGATACGGAAAGCTACCAAACAGCTGAAGTGCAGGTGAAAGCCATGAGCTCTATCTAAGGCAGCTGGGATCATCTAGTGCACATTGATTCTTCAGGGAGCTCATCTGTCATCTTTACTCCCCTGACCTACTGACCCCTGCTTAAGAAGATACATAGGAACATTTCTTTGTTCAGTGTTAGTGGGGTTTGGGGTTGGTGGTTTTTTTCACCTAGAAACATTCTCTTTTCTTTGTTGAATACCCAGACAGCCTTTTTTCTCCCCCCTTTTTTTTTTCCTGTCCTGGTCTACTAACCAGAACTTATCGAGATGCAAGTTATGAGAGTCCACAGACAATTTTTAAAACAAAAATATGACTGCATAACTATTTATTTCCAAAATTATGCTTTCTAATGGTTGTTAGTTCGAAGAAATTTTTGGTGCCAGAGAGTTTATGTTATCTGGTTTCTAAATATGCATGACATCACTTCTTTCTGCAATATTTAAGGGCTTCATTCCCATTAACTAATTTATGTAGCCATCTTTCTTCTGTTAGACTTGCAGAAAACAACAAAGCAAGCACTGAACTTATAGCGTAGAACATCTCCTGTTGAGTACCTTGGACATTTGAAGTGTAGAATCTGTTCTTAGTTCTTAACCAATGTTGTGTTGAATTAGCACAATGATTACTGTTGTCTTTTCATTTTCTAGCCGCAAGACCAGGAGTATTTCTTGCCAGTGCAAAGACAGCTCTATAAATTCTATCACAAAGCTGCTGTCTTTGGCTCTGACTAGCCAAATCTGTTGTGGGTTAGCCCACAAAACAGGAGCTACTGTGCGTATGTAAAGCAATAGACTCCTTGGTAGTAATAGCAGGGAGGCAATTTTAATGGGGTCTCACCTGGACTGATACAGCAACTCCTAAAATGTCTTCCTTGCAAATGAGACCAATACTTAAAAACCACTTCTCACTTTGCTAAGGTAGTGATTTGGCTGTCTTAAAACTCAGTAGTAGGTATTTTTAAATTACTTCTTATGTATACATTACATTAAATTAATTCGGAGAACAGTTCATGTCCCAGTTGAGGAAAATGTTTGCACAAATGGTTATAGTTAAGCTCACATTTAGTTCTTGCTGAGAATGGACTAGAAGTTGAGCACCTTGACTAAATGTCACTGAAAATGGTTCTGGGAGGAAATGTCATCTGTGAAAGATGTAGAAGTGTCTGACATAGCCCAGAGGCTTTTTACTAAGAATGTTACTGTGGTCACTTCAGGTGCAGCTTATGCCCTCCTATAGCACTGTGAATACTCAAGATCCTTACAATAAGCACTTCTATTTGGAATTGTAAAAATAAGATACACACACTTTATATATTTAATAAAAGAGATGCTTAATAAATACCTATTAAAAGAGATTATTTAATTATTTTTCCTTTTTCCACATAGTTTGGCTAAGAAGCAAAGGTGCCTCTTAACTTCCAGTGAACACTGTGCCCCTTCCATCTGTGGAAAAGCTGGGCACCCAAACCCTTTAAAACCCAGCTGCTCTCTGTTCTCCACTGTGTTTTACTTGATGTGTGTCACCATTGCATGCAGAGGAACAATCACAGCTGTGGGAAGCGTGGACAGCTGTTTAGATATTTAAAGATGGCTTAAAGATGTGTATCAACCAGTCATTTGTACTTGCTAGGTGAGCTAGGGGAGTTTATGTAATTTAGAATAGCCACACAGCATTTCTTTGCCAATCAGGGAGTTGCCTAATTTGGAAATACACATATATCTAAGGCCAATCTAATACACAGCAGCTCCTTACCTTACACCCATTCCAGTTTGGGAATAATAATGGTAATGTTTTTCAGATTTGGTGCCAGGAGATAAAATTTTGCATCCTCCCTTGTGGCCTTATCAGTCTGTCAGCTTCATTTTGTTTTGAGAAATTCAGGAGAGGTTTCCTTAATGTTCCCAGTGGTACATATCAATTTTGGATAGGAGTTTTAGCCATTTAGACAGTTGTTTGGGTTATGTTGAGATGATGGGAAACTGTAACCAAGAAGGAGGGAAGTGTAATATTAACAGATGTTCCTCCTTTAGACATTCCTAAAAAGCTAACTGCCTGGAAATAATGCAATTATTACTTTTAATAACCTTTAAGTACATACGGGTGCCCCACAACAACTGTGTTAATGTCACAGAAAGACTTGCTAGACCAGGCAAATATTAATGTAGGATACACAAGTACTAATGAATACCTGAGGTGACTCAGTAGTGTCTTGAGTGCTTTGCAAATCTGTATTTATCACCACAAACCTCAAAGATGTTTCATAATCCATAAAGTGAATGGCCTGCATTGTGAGTGGAGGTGATTAGTATCTGTTTGTGAGTGCTGTGCTCTTCACGGGCCTGGGCCCTACTTTGCCTTCTCCTGTGTCTCCTTGTTTAATAAAACAGAATTGGAATCCATCCGTCAGTGAATTACTGCAGGTTTGATTAATTTGTAAATAAACCTGATGTTCATGCTGTTACCCAACAGTTGTCTCCACTTGTTGGCAAGAGTTTCAGGATCTGAGAAAATGCATTAAGTCTTTATTCATAAAGTTCATGATATTAAGTCAACTTAAAAAAAAAAAAAAATTACATTTTTATTTTTGTTTCCATCTTTAATAATGAGAATGTCCCTGTCACTGAAATGGATAATATTCACAGCCTGCAAGCACCTCCAGACTCTAGCACTGAAGAGATTGTACCTTGTTTTGGGAAAGGGTGCTGCTCTGTACAGCCTTGGTAGCATGAAAACTGAAAGAATTTATGAAATTTTAAATAGGTTGGTGAATTTTAGGTCCACTTTCCTCGATACTTTGAAGAAGCACATAAATGACTCAGCTGGAAAAGTCACAAGAAGTTCATAGGAAGGAAAAATTTCTCCACCCACGATATTCTGATCTCAGTAGTTCATACATGGAGAATTGGGATTAGACCGGGCTCTAAGCTGACTTTTCACAGGCCATACTTTCCATATGCAGACGGCTTTCAGACAAGCTCAGGTGCTGATTTCTGAACTTTGAGGTTAGTCACTATTTAAGGGTCTCCAAAGTTCCCATTTAATTTAATTATATTTTTGCATGTTATGAAAAGAATTCCAATAACTGTCCTGTAAATTCCAACTCCCTAATCTTTCCCTTAGAAAAAGCATTCTGAGATTCTGGCTGATTTCCAGAAATGCACTTACCTATGCCACTAATTTGTAGCCTCACTTCTGAAATCCTAACCATGCTGAAGTCAATGCCAAAACTTCCTAAGGATTTCATCGCCAAATAGTTAAATCAGGAAAATAAATACCTGAACTCATTGTAATGTCTTCTGCTGCCCTCATAGTATTTAACACTTTGTCAAGTACAGAAGAGCCACCAACAAACATAATACCAGGCTTTCACCAGCATTGCCAGTGAAGTATCAACAGCCAGCATTTCATATGAATTGTACATATCTGTTGGATTCCATCCAGGCAAAACAGTAGACAACACCAGGGCTTCATTAAGATTATTTTGTAATTGAGTAAAATGATGGGTCAGCCTTGAACCTGTAAATATTAAGTGGCAGTAGTTCTCCAGCACATTTTGAAAAGGGTCCACCTGGCCTCAAGTGAATGTATAAAATAGGTAGTCATTGTTATATTTATTATATAGGTAGAAGTTAATTTTCTTACATTTTTAAGAGCTTGAGAATAGTAGGTCATGTCTTCTGTGTATTTCTGACAGTGGGCTTCAAAACATTTTTTTCTGAAATCTACTGACAGCTAAAATTTGGTACCTACAAGGCTTATGGCTTTCGTATGAAGTGAAAGGAATTGGGTGGTGTGGTACTGTTAGAGCTGTGTTTGGAAGAGGCTGAGAAGCTTGGTGTGCAAGATGCACATCCCTGCTAGCTTGTCTCCAAGGGCAGGGAGAGAGGGTGCTGCCTGACAAAAGTCGTAGTCAAGGTAAAATCTCCTGAATCTCAAGCAGGTACTGGCTGGAAGCACTGCAAAAATACCTGCTCTAAATTTGGAGAGAGAGAACAGTATGGTTTTCACACCTTTCTTCACTAACTGGTATACTAAGAAGGAATGGCAATGATGACAGCCTCATCACGAGGGGAGTGCTTCCGTGCTGGTTGTTAGGAGAGTGCTCAAAATTAGCATTCACAGTCTCCGGTGAAGGAGTGGAATCTGCGTTTTATGCCATCCATCTATATACCAAATAAATGTGGACAGTTGTCATAGAAATAGTTACAGAGACAATGTCTCTCCACAATGAGCCTAGCAGAGGTCATTTCTAAACTGTTTCCTGCCTGACCAAGTTGAAATGGCATTCAATATGGGCTGAATTTGTTCCAGACAGAGGATTAGTTATTAGATCTTCAAATACATGGCTGGTTGGTAATCTTTTTTTTTTTTCTTTTTTTCCTTAAGTTTTCTGGAAATACCATTCAGCTGAAGACACCACGATGTAGGCAATACCACATGGTGATTTCAGTGCCTTCATTCTGGCACACATACTGTGTTTTGAGTGATGCCGATCTGTTTTGAGAGCTTGTGGGATTTTCAAAACCACTGCTATGTTAATCTCATTTGGGTTCTCTAACATGCTTCAGATCACCCTCTCTTTTTCAGGGTCTGATTACAAGATACTGAAGGATGTTTTGTACTGAAAATAAGTTGTTTTCAGTTTTCACTACACCTTCATTTTGGAAATCTGTAACTGTTTAACCTCTCTGTAAGTCTTCAGCATGCCATATTACAGTGAAATTCTCTGCTAATCAAGGTGGTTGCTAATGAGAGACTCTCTCTCTCGCTCTGTAGAGGCACTGCTGTATCCTAAAGACATCTTGCCTTTTGATCTTCTTGATCCAGATTAATTGTAGGAGGCTGAATTCAGACAGAAATATCAAATGCACAGCAATGCTTAACAGAAATGTTACAATTACATAAAACTATGAGAAATCAAAGGAGGGTTTCAGATAGGTGATTGAGCATGGAAATAACAGGGTAGCTAGGTTCATTATTTCAGCTTGTAGTTCTGATCTGCTCGTATGTAGACACTGAGTCATCCAAGACAGAAAAGTAAATGAGGAGAGAGAACATAAGCCATCATACAAGAACCAAGGTAAAGAGAATTACCTGCCTTTTATGTCCTCTCACGTACAGGCTGAATTCATCTCTGATGCAATCCAAACACAGAAATACATGAGCAGCACTAATACTACCAGCAGAGAAAAATTTTCAATAGTTATGACTAGCATTCCTCCCTGGGAGCCAGCATGTGTTTTGTTTGTTGTTGGGCTTTATTGGGTGTTTTTGGTTTGGTGGTTTTGTTTTTTCGGTTGGTTTGGTTCGGTTTGTTTTTTTAACGCGAGAGGAAACAGGCATGTGAAATAGCATGTAAGTATCTGAAACTGCATGATACTACATCTGATACATCAGGGAATAACTAGAAGCTACCGTTGAAGATTGGCTTAAAACAAACCTTGCTTTGGAATCAACTGTGCAACTTAAAAATATGCCTTGATATCTTCAGCTCTGTCTTGTATACTAAAACTTGCTAAATTTGGGGCAAGATGTAGTTTCTGAACATCTTAGATCTGAAATGTTTCATATAAAATTCTTGTTTCAAGTCATTTAAAGAGTTATGAAATTCACATTCAAACTCTGAACCTTCTGGCTCTGGTACATGTTCAGATAATGAGATTTCAGTAGGGAAATACAGCCTTTGCCTTATCTATTGCAGATAGATCCAGCATGGAAAACTCTTATAATCAGTAGGTACTGTAAAAAGATCTGCATGGGTATTCATTTGAGGATTAAAAAGCAAGAATCTATTAGCAATGTACTATGGTATCAGCATTATGTTAAGTGCTTTTGTTTTCATCATCCTCAAAGCATGCCTAAATCTCGGAGAGAAATGAGGAAAACGATATAATCAGCCATAAAATCAGTAACAGCTGTACAGAATGTAGTGTGGGCAAAAATGTACTCTTTGGTGAAGCCTGAAAACACTGACAGGTAACTCTGACAAAAGCTTTGTTGTAGAAATGTGAGCACGTGCAACACACGCTGAAGAGATTGTTTCAGCAGAGTATCGTGAATTTGCCTGAGAAGTATGTGCTAAGAGGAATGTATTTCTGACTGAAGAGGAATTTATTTCTGAATTTATTTCTGCATTGCCATGTTCTTGTAAAAGTACAGAGGAAGGACTCTGCCTGTTTAAAGCAGATTTGGACTCATTGATGCATATGACTCCCATGCAGGCATCTAAATACCTTTACTTAGGGGTAGATAGCATGAATCCTTTGCCTGTGGGTACAGATGTTTGTCTGTGTGTCCTTATTCACATACATTTATCTAAAAAAATGGTAACTTCCTCCAGGGAGATCAGCTACAGCAAGTAACCCACACCTGGTATTGAGCTCACAGAAGAGCCAAGGGTGTAGAGATCCCATGTCATTATTTGGCCAATGAATGATCTACATAGACATAAACAGCCCTATTTTTGAGTGCACATGGCATGGTGGTAGTACTTTTGCCGGTTTGCTTTGGGGTTCATTTCAGTTGCAGTTCTGGAGGACATGAAAAAAAAAAAAAGAAAGAAAAAGAGCTTTTAAAAATGTCTAGACAGTTCTAAGAAACCCCTCTTCTGTGCACTTCTCTGATTTGGGGGCACTCAGGAGAGAGGGAGGAAAAAAAATTATGTCTCAGCCAACTCGAGTCCTTAACCTTTTAGGTATTATAATGCAAATAAAATGCGTTGTCCTGAAATGTAAATAAAATATTTGATACAGACAAGTCATAATGCAATCCTGCAGCTTGTATATGCACAGGTGTAACAGATTGAGGACAGGAACTTGTCTTCTATTCATTAGCTTTTCAGAATACTAAAAGCAAGAGATTCCATCTGGAGAAGAGTTTCTCAGTTTCTGAGAAGAAAAATGAAATAAATGTTGTTCCCATTTTGTTCCAACTGCTTGAATAGAAATGAGTCAGAGAGCAATCTCTGTTCTTCTTCGTCTGGACATGTGTACTCCCTAGTAAACTCAGATATGAAATTTAAAAATTCTGTTAGACGTGTTTAGATCCTTAGCTAAAATCCTCATCTAAAAGGACAAGGTTCCTTGTAGGAAAACAAGAGAGTAGTTTTACAGTTGTAGGCCGTCATGCTGAAAATACTTACACGGGCAAGTACCATGGATGTAATGAACTTGCTTGATCTATTTATAGCTTTACTCAGTGTATGTTTTTACCCAGGTGGTGCTCCTTAAATTTCACTGGACTGTGTGTTTGAGCAGCAGTTCACACTAAAGATCACAGTGCAGGACAAGAGTCCAGGTAGCAAACAAATATATTTAATTAAGTAGACATTTCACAATTAATACAATACTTATGACCTTTTTATGGTGTCTCTCTGCAAGAAGGATTTGTAACTTTCAAAACTGCTAGTAATAGCTATTTTGTTTTTGTTTTGAATAGTTTTCTTTACAAGGATAAATAAATAACATTCAATTTTGAGAACGGAGAAACATGCAAAAAGGGTGGAGTAGCCAAACCTTACTGTGTGCCAGGAATGGATTCCAACCTACCAGCGTCTTCTTCACTCCGTAGGAATAGATCCTTCCCATCCCTACAGCACGCTGCTCCTCCAGGCTTCCTATTTGCTAGTTTCGGTTCCATATGTTTACTCATTTCATATGCTTGAACTCCCACCAAGACTGGTTTGGTTTGGTTTTCTTTTCTAATAAGACTGAAATTTTCCTCCATTTTCAACTGAAGTCCATTTGTATTCACTTCTTTCATGAGCTATTCTTGTAATTTAATTTTTTAAATGTTACCATTTTCATATACATTCTGAAATTCTGCTTTAATCTACCAATTCATAGTTTTGTAAATCTCAAAAAAAAAAAAGGAAAACATACCTCTGAAGGGGGAGAATAATCCAGGCAATTACATTAAACATGCTTATATCAAACTGTAGTTGGACCAAATGTTGTTCCCCGTGCCCCTTCCCTCCTAGTGAAATAATAGATTTCATGTTAAATACAATATTTTAATAAAACTTTTTTTTTTTTTTTTTTTTTTACATCCCCAGCCACTGAATGGTGTTTCACCTGCTGATATCCTGATACTTGTGCAATTTATCTGGTACACATGAACTCATGTAGGATGGCTAATTTTAAGGCCGGCTGGGACAGAGATCATGACTGAGTGTGAGGATGCCTCCAGGTCTCTTTGGGAGGGTTATAAATGAAAGCTCAATGAGTCCAGGTTAAAAGTACAGGGGTTTTTTGGTTTGGTTTGGTTTGGTTTTCCTCTGCAGCAAGTGTTAGGAAGCTCGCTTCCCATGTGCAGTTTGTTACTTTAAAAGCATTTGAAAATACAAATGCAATGATTTAATTGGGCTCAATGATTGCAAAGTATTTTCTGTGACTTGTAACAGCTTCAATTACTAGATTGGGATCACATCAAAGGAACTGCAGGATTATTAGCATTACAAATCTGCTTCCTGATCAGAACTACTCAGCCCATTGAGTTTAAGGAGGGGAGATTAATATATTTCTGTAATGTGAATGAAACCACCTCAGGTGCCTCTCGTGCACTCCATAAAACTTCCCTCTATAAGGAGCCAGGTGCTGTGAGGTGCTGATTGTCAGTTTTAAGCTAATGGTTCTAACTTTGGAGGCTCTACAGAGAAGCAGTGAAGATGCCCCATTCTCTCTTGTTCTCTTCCTTCCTTGTCTTTCTTCAAGCTACTTGTTTCCCACTCCCATCTTGCTGTTTTCTTCCCTTTTAGCTCTTCCAAAATGAGTTGGGCTTCAAAAAGACTCTTTTAAAATTAAAAAAGAAACTAGTCTTGTTTGTTTTATAGACCCTATCAGACCTGATTCACCTTGCAGTTCCATAGTTCCATGCTGGCCTAGCTGAAGGCTTGATGAGTGGCAGTGCTGTGGCAGAAATGGCATCCCTTGGTGAGGAGGGCCAAAACTCTGTAAAATGGCCTTGTTCCCAAAAAAAGCGGAGGGTGGAACTGCATATGGATTAAGTCTTATGTTGAGCATCAAGTGCAGCTGTTTTTATTACACCATCTGCAAAATAGAGCAAGCAGTGTGCAGGCAAAGCTCAAAAGCCCCTTAGCAGCTTCCTAATCTGAGGTCAGATGAGAAAGGATTCCCATTCCTGGGTTCAGCTTCCAGTTTAGAGGAAGGGCCTGTACCTAAATCCTCTGTACACTGAAATGTTGTTTGAAATGGTTTGGGCTAAAGAAAACCATCTGATATCTTTGCTAGAGGACCAAGGGCCTGGAATTAATGTAAATAACTTACATGTGGGAGCGGGATTGTCATTGTAATGTGTGTGCCCCAGCTTTCCAGCCTCAGACTGTTGACACAGTCCTTTCCTGCCATACATCCTTAGGCTGTTTATACTGGTTTTTGACAGTACTTCTGTCACATCAGCTGCAGCTTCCCACTCTCCAGGTCTTGGCATGCCCTGTGGGTTGGCTGGCCCAATGATATTCCCTGTTCCCACAGAGCCATTTCTTCCTGTAGAATAGCTATCATATCCTTGATGACTTCCTGTCCTGTTAGCAGTTCACCCTCACTTTGTCTCTTTCCTCTCTCTTCTGACTGTGATTTCAAGTCATGTCACAGCCACACTGTTCCAGGGCATGCATTTTCTCTTTCTTAGCTATGTGCTTGCCTGATCATGTTTAATTAGTGGTTTTCCTAAGGGTGGTCTCTGGTCTTCTTGCACAGTTTCAGTAGCTGCATCTTCTTGAAACTGCTGTAGTATTCTGACATACGGTGGAACTAAATGTAGAATGTCCGTCTCTCTATCCAAAATGTTTTAAGGGGCAGGGGAGGATTCTCAAAGAAAGGCAGCTGAGGTCAGGGAAGAACAGTTACTTACACTGGGAAATCTGTGAACACATGTTGGGTAAATCTGCCTGTGGCTTCTTTGTGGTGGTGAGGATGTTCATAATTCTCAGGAGCACATACAAAGTTCATGCTCATTCTTCATGCGACAGCTGCATGACTGGTCATCTCCTGTCAGATGTGAAGGAGCTAGATGTGCAAGTCTTCTCAAGGAAGCTTTTCTCATCAAGGCTAAAAGCTGCATCTTTCTCTCTATGCATCTTCCTTCTGTACTTTATGACTTCAATGAAAAATCAGAAACAGGCTTTTTCGACATTTCTTTTGTGTACATAATTACCTACTTCACCATTGTAGCTTCAAAGAACCATTATGCTTTTCTGCTCCACCCTCCTATAGTCACAAGGCTTTCAGATCATCAGATGCTCTTCAGACCTAATCACAGAAACTGAACATTGCAAATCATGTCCAAATTGTGAAGAGCTTGAAACTCAAAGTCCAGGTTAGTACTAACCTGGAATTGTTAGCTTTCTCTTCTGCAAAGACCCAAGCAGGTATAGTTCAGTCTTTAAGATAAAGGTAGACCTTGTTTTATGGAGTTCTATCTGATAAGTCTAGTTTATGAGTACCCAACTGCACATCTCTCAATGACAATGAATTATCTAATTAGGTTTCCATCTGTTTCACACTGTCTAGGCTGTGGACAGCATCTTCTTACCATTTTTCACATCTCTGTGTATTTTCTTGTACCTTAATGGAACTGATATTAAATCATTGCAAACAAATAGGAACTCAAACCTAAAGTAGTTACCCAACTTTGAATATGACTTCTTTGAATAAGACTTGGTGAATAAACCTGTCTGTGGTTAGGATTCTGGACATTTTTAATCCTGTGTTGTCTCCCTGTCACAGATGTATTGTAATTCATTAATAGTTAATTATTTGTAGCAGACTTGGCAAAGGTGAAGATTGTAGCAGTTGGGAGATAAAATGAGAAGGTATTCACTGATTGCAGTAAGAATGGGAAAGCATTTTTCTCAGCAAATGAAAAGGTTTTTATTCTATTTTGTAGACGGGAGATGGAATATGCTAAAAATGGAACTTAATATGCTTCCACATCTCATTTGAATAGTCATCAAGCAAAACAGAAGATCTGTGTGGCATCAGAGTACTTGGTCTTAGTATTGCATAAACATGGATTGTTATTTCTTTGGCTGTTTGGGTCTCTCACAGAATCCAGTACATATTTCAGATTTAAAATATGTGCTCATATTGCATTTAAGAAGGGACCTTTTTGTACTCAGAAAACTTACACAAAGGTCTGTAATGGACAATGGAGAACAGCAAACATCTTCATTAAATATTGCTTTTAATACATCAGATGTTACAGAGTGGGATGAGATGCCTTTTAGGTCAGTGAAGATGGATGAGGAGTTAAAAAGCTGCTAATACAGTCTAATATCAGTATAGGCTTATTGTGAGGCTCTCCATCACCAGCTGGAAAGCAGTGTTAGTAAAAAAAAAGGCATAGTGTACAGCTCAGGTATCTACTTGTCAGAGAACAATTTATGGCTCAGTTTATGACAGTTGTTTATTTTGTTTGTTTAAACTTAATGAGGAGTGCAGTTTACTGTCCAATACACATACCTTGGCTTGGGATGGCTCCCTCTGGAACGGGATTGAAATGGTCCTGCCTCAAGTCAAAGACAACTTGTTTCTAAGGCTGGGCATAAGACAAGTCAAGCTGGTCACTGATCAAGTGCACTACTGTGTGAGGGCCTTTGACAAGAAGCCTTCAGAAGGAGGCTAATAACAAGTTTCCAGGTTTCCTCATTGTGTAGCACATTGTCTCAGAATTACATGTGCTGTGCCATCATTTCACACAGTTTCATTGACTCATCAGAGGCTGGTTGCCAACATTGTGCTTCGTCTGTTAATGCCAGGAGAACAATCTCTTGGAAAGGCAGGCATGCATGTTCTGGAGCTATTCAGAGCTCCGAACAGGATGAGTGCTGCAGAAGAGGAAATAGAAATGACAAAAAGCTACAGATGTTTGGAAAGCCAGAAGACTAGTGCAGGAGCTGCAAAAGAAAGAACACATAACAGGAAAAAGAAGTGGATGAGAAATACAGGAGTGTGAGATGTGGGAGAAAACATTATGAAGGGAAAAAACTTGCAATATTTGTCAATACAGGAATCATCACCAGACCATGAGTAGATTATGGTATTTCTTGAGGTCTTTTCTGTTTCACCACGATTTGATTATTTGATTTTATTTGATAGGGTAATTTTACTTCTGTTCATTCTTATTTTCCCACTGAATGCTTGTGATCTAGCAAAAATATCATAGGTTTATAGCCTCATATAGGTCTATCTCACTGTAATGTTTGATAATGTTCAGTAGAAAAGGAAAGCTGATGGTCTAGAGTAGCTGAAATATAATTTGTGGTAAGTATTTGCTACAAGTATTTTGAGTGGTATTTTTATCAATATTTTTAGAAGAAGTACCTGTTCATTCCTTAGACCTGTGGAATGAAGTTCTGCTCTGTGGGTACAGATGTTAACATTGTATAATCAATATGAAGTGACAAATCAGGGCCAAGCTTCCTCCCACAAGTCAGCTTAAGGAGCGCTTAGCTAGAAAAGAGAGGTGTGCTTTTAACACAAGTAATGCAACTCTGCATTGTTGTGGATCCTGTCTATGGTGTTTTTCCTTCTGCATTGTCAGTTCTCTCCATGCCGCAGGAGAATCTTGTCTAGCTCCCACTGAAGTCTTCACTGAGGACTGTGGTGCAGTCAGGTCCTCACAAAAAAACCTTTGGAAGACAGGCGTTGTCCTCAATGAGGGAAAAAATGGTTCAAGTTGCATTTCCATGAAGTGAAAGCAGAATCCTAAATAGCAGCTTCTCTATGTAAAATACCAGAGTAGGGCAATGTCAAACTCCTCATTTTCTGCAGTGCTTGTAAATACAACATCACACACTTGTTAGTAAGATGAAAATGAGATTGGATTTCCCTGTGAAATACAAAATGAAGGTAATAACACAATAGCGCAGAGGCGGAGGGCTCTGAGATGTGTTCTAATGTTACAGCTGTCAGCATCTCTGTACATGCAGATGTCATACTGTCAGAATTTAACAGGGTGAAATAGGTTTTCATTTTAGATGAACAAGAACTCCAATTATAACCTCTTACAATTCCAATTAGTGTACTCTGGGTGAGTGTGTTTAACATCAATTCAGCCTGTGGCACAAAACTCCTTTGCACGTTGCCTGGAATGACAGTGTTAGTTGCAACACTGTGCTATCTGTGCAATAGGGTGGACAAGAGACTTCCATAAATCCCCCTGTATTTGGTTTTTGTAACTTTTTAAAATGTGTCTTTTAAGCTTCAAGTTGTCACTGTCAGTCCAGAACTCAATTTCTCTTGATGATGGGTGAAGGTCCCACCTAGCTAATTTAGAGCTCTATGATTGTTTAGAAACGATGGTTTATGATTAGCTAAAGAAAAATAGTCTTGTTCCATGTATTAACTTTTCTGAAATACATGAGATCAGAGTAGTGAGTATCATGGAAGAATTGTGGTAGCTCTAATTGTAGGAATAAAATTTCAGTTGGCATTTTTCTTGTGTTTCTGAAGGCAGTTATTTGCTGAAAAAATTATGTAGCTGGTGGCAAAGTCAGTAAACTTTTCTACATTGTATATGTGACCCTGAAAAAATCTGTTTTGCAAATAGGTCCTCACAAGAGAATGTTCATGCACTGAAGTTTAAAAAAACGCTGCCAGGTCTTATGTATCTGTTTTAGTATTGAGATAAAAACACAATTAAAATATTTTAAACAATATAGTTTCTAAAAAGGAAGTGTTTCCATTATAATTCCCTGTTGTAATAATTTGGAATCACAATTGAATTCCATTATCTTTTTATATTTATGGCCTCATGCAACTTCCTGTATTATTGTGCAAAAACTTTGCTTTTTTAGCCAGATGTGCTAATTTGTTACATTCAAATCTATGCAATTTAAAAATACAAAGTTTTTATCTTGAAATCTGTGCATTTGAATATATTTTCTATCTCCATTTGATCATAGTCCTGAGCTTTACAAACTGTGGCTCAGTCCCAGGAACACACTGGTGCCTGGAGTGCAGGGTTCGCTGTCAGATAGGCAGAGGAAGTATTTAATTTCCTTTTCAGAGGAAATCTCTGTTGTGTGAAGCTGCTTTGCTGCAATATCTTTTATTAATGACATCTTCCCTGTATACAGTCAAATTAAGTCATGCCTATTGTGGTTTTCTGCAAGGATCTGGAAAGCTAACACAGAGGTATTAATTGTCTGTTAGTACTAAGCTCCCTTGTGGCTGCCTGTGTGCTTAAGTCCATGTCTATTATAGTGGTAGTGAGCAGTTGTCCTTTGAAGCCTCATGTAAAGATGAAAGAATACTGAAGGTGCACCAAGACTTAACAGCTAGAGCAGTGCTCACCTCATTCTTTGGCTTATTTGCTAAATGTGACATCACAGAATTTTTCTTACAGATTAAGAATATTTGATATGCAAGTTATTGAAAAGAACTAGTTAAAGCTTCATCTGTCTCTCCTCTCTGAAAGGGCCTTGCAGAATAAAGCTGTCTGTAAAAAAAAGTCAGTCACTGCAGTTGGAAATGTTAGTATTAGCATTAGGATATATTTCTGTTGTAATAACCAAAAAAAAGCAATTTGTTTTGCAATCTCATCTGCCTACTATGGCATATACATGTCTATAGCCTTGCAGTCTTTTGTTCATGCAAGTGTATGGTTTGCTGAGCATTTTCTATTAAAAAAAAATTTAAATATGTGTAGATTAAATCAACACAGTTTATTGCATTTATCTCCATCTTCTGATCTACTTTTTGAAAAATACATGAGATGTAATACCTACAAAATAATACATAGCTCTAATAGATTAAAGTATGTAAGAGTATTATTTATCAGACATTTCGTCAAATCCAGACCTGAAAAAATAATCCATATCTGGGCTCTGTGATAAAAATAACAGTCGGATATATTTTGATCATGAACTAAAATGAAATTCAGCTGTCTGACAGCACTGTTGATCTTTTCCTGTGTGCCATTTAATCTGGTAATGAAAGATGCGCTATCTCCCTCCCCCATATGTTTAACTGGAACAATTTTTTCAGGTGCTAAGCACCTGTGGCTCCAAATCAAACTAAGTGCTTTGTGTAGCATAAATTGAGAATTCTGTTTCAACGCAAAATGCTCTTCAACAAGTCCTTTTTATTGCTGAGATGACCGTCTGCCCTTGTAAGCTCTTGACAGTGCTATTTTGGGATAGTTTCACTAGTTAGCTCTGGAATGATCAGAACACAACAGCAGCAAAAAATCTGATGCAAAACAAGTGCACTTAACTCTAGCTCTGACATGCTGGTAGATGATTCAAAATCGTATTATATTTGCTTCAGGGGAAAAACCTTTAGAGAAAATAATGTGAATGAGCAGTGGAAGTGGCATTTAAGGCACGCTCGCGGAGTTTAATTCCAGATTAAGCTTCGCTGTCTGAATGCCAGTGCACTCACTCCCTTGCCATAAAAAGATCCTGTCTATCTCTTCACTTTAGTTGATTGCTAGAATGTAAAGAAAATGCTCACTGAAGGAGTGAGATACAAAATTCAGTGCTTCAGATTAGTGCAGTCAGAATTTGAAGTGCATCGTGACTTCTGTCTCTGAGAAATGGTCCTTTCGGGCATTTAAAACAGAGCTTGGGGCAGAGAAACTGCTTTTTCATTTTGTTTACTTAATGACAAATAGTATTTTATTGATAGAGAAGTATATTTGAGAGCAGGATATGTTTTTCACAAAATGAGTTTTTGCCGTGTCCCATAGTAATCAGTGCTTGGCTTGACTGTGTTGTCTCTCTAAAATTACTGGGAAAAATGCAAGTGAAGTTGAGGGCAGAACCTGCTGAAGATTTACAATCCTTCTTACACCCCCAACTGGGGCTCTCAAGAAATGAATATACTAGAAGAATTTGAACAAAAAATAGTAAAGAAAGAGCCAGTGAAATGTAGAATGTGTCACAGAAAGTTACTGGCGATGTCTTTTAAGAATAGCTAAAATAACAGTGAGTTATGTTCAGCACAGAGAGCTTCAGGAGGAAAAAAAAAACCTCCCAAAGCTGTATCATATACTTAATGACATAAATTTGTGTTTTCTAGTTATACTGAAGGTTCTTGTAAGTGCTGTTCCTCACCAAAACCCATGGAAGCAAGAATTTATTCTTGAATCTCCTAGAGAATGGGGATAGTTTGACAGGGCATACTGTTCCCAATGCAGTGCTCCTTGGTTATCCCTTAGAAGGGGAAGTAAGATGCATGCAGCACACATTATCACCACAGGTGACGGAATGGTACATTTTGGGGGCTGAACCTGCTTATGCTAATAATAAGTGTTATTTTTGTTCAGTGCTGAACTGAATCATCATGAACACCCTCTTTGCTTAACTGCTCTGTCCTATGGAACTGCAGTCAAGTAATGACGTGTTTGAATTACCTTGGTTTTGGTGTGGCCAAGTTCAGCTAAAAGTTTGGTAGTTCTCTCTGTTCAATGCTGGTTTAAAAGAAAAAAATAAATGCAACAAACTTTACACTTTAATGACACGTCCTTTTGCATAGGTGGCAATCTTTATTTGCTTGCTTTAACCTTGTAAATTTGTTTGGTTGCATATCACTGCTGCAGATTGTGTCCCTTTTGGTGACAAGATTTACTTCATTATGCAAACTCCAATTTGATATGAAAAGTTGCAAATAGTTAATGGCTATGGCCTTCAGGGATTTAACTTTGGTCTTTTTTGCGGAATGCTAAGCACCTGCAACTCTTCCATTAGCAGTAACAGTGGCTACTCAGGACCTCTGAAAGGCACATCAAAAATCTGTCTGAGAATAGCCCTGATCCTCAGAAGCCCATATCTTGGTGTATTTCAGAGCTATTAACAAAGGTTATCTCTGGGCAAATTAAGTGTATAATTTAGGCCATAGTTTTGAGTGTTTCAACAGTCAGAATGATTTTGACCCTGAAATATGCTATAGCATATCCCCAGGCTGCCTTCTCCTGGAAAGCATCACATGAAGTTTATTAAAATCAAACCTTGAGCAACAAAAGCATTTTAAATTTGAAGTTTTTCTAGCAGGTCCTTTGTGCTGTTTGGATTGAACGTCACCTTTTCCCCATCCCTGTTCGTGTTTTTCCTTAGCACTACTTACCTACTATACTATAACACTACTGTAGTGATGTACTCACTGATTCAGGCCTATTAAGCAGGTTATTACAGCAATGGAATCATTTTCACTTGAACCTACTGTCTTGGTTTGAAAGACAGGTGCCTGCCAAGGAAGGTGGGAACTTCCTTTGAAATGGAAAATATGACCCTCTCCCCTAAAAATTATTATAACTTTGAAATTACAGAGCTTTCAGGCAAAGATATGGGAAAAGGAATAACAGTTCTTTACTAAAATATACATACTTACATACATACATATACATATACATATACATATACTAAAATATACATACTTACATACATACATATACATATATATATATATATATAAAACAAGGCAAACAAAAACAGCAGCAGCAGCAGCAGCAGCAAGCAGAACCAGAAGCCAGTGCCAGCCTCTCTCGGCCGCGGGCCCTTTCCCCTCGGGTGCAGTTCCGCTCACAGCCGGCAGGGGCGCTGGTGGCTCCCGGCCGGGCAGGGCGGCTGCGATGATTCCCCCGCGCCTGCAGGGGGCGCTGTGGCGCGAGTTTCGGCCGTCTCTCTCCACATGGCAATGGCGGCTCCGCCGGTGGGAGGGGAGAGACAGAGAGAGAGAGAAGGGGCTTTCCTTTGCAAACTCACAGGAAGCAGCCAGTCTCAGTGCCCTTCTGGGTCATGAAATGGACTGTAGCAGGAACTTCAGAGCAGCAGGCTGGAATGGCAGAGGCAAGAACAGCCAGGGTGGCAAACACAGTGTAGGGAAAACACCAAAGCCATGTCAGGAGCCACAGGGGTCAGGGGGACATGGGATGTCAGGTTAAAGTGTAGCAAAAAGCCCAAAGCAGCAGCAGAAACAGCAGGGCTGGGCAGCTGCAGCCAGGCTCCTGCAAGCGACCAGGAGACATTCCCTCTGCAGGGGGTCGGGGTCCTGGATTTTCCCCTGAGGCACCCAAGCAGATGGTGAGGGTCCTTCCCAGTGAGGTCAGGTGTTGAAAAGGTCCCAGTACAGTGGCTGTTCTTACGAGCAAACAGCCTTTCCCAAGAGAAAGCCTCCCATCTAAGAGACTGCAGCCAGGTGCACCACCTCCTCCCATCTTGGCCACATCATTTGTCTCTCTTAAATATTCGTTGTTCCGGTCTCTTAGGCAACAAATGGGAGAAAAATTCTCTAAGAGAAAGAAAATTTAAAAAAGGAACAAATCCTAACCTCCAATACCTACTCAGAGGTGAATGCAGATACCTATAAATAAGCGAAACTCACTTTCTTCCTCTGTCATTGCAGAAGCGTCTAAAAACATATATCAACAAGAGTTGATGATAGCAGATAAACGATGGTTATGTTTACTTAAGTTAAAAAAAAAAAAAAAGAAGAGAGTGCAGTTAACAGTAGACCAGAATGGGGATAGAAAGCTGGAAAATGAACTTGACTAGGTGCATGTCATTATTGGAAAAGTTTCTGTAATCACCAAGTCATGGATTGTTTGAGTCCTTGGGTTGTCCCTTCTCTTTAATATTGACCAAATATGCTTTAGCAGGTCCATGGAATGTGCAGTGCCTATTCTGTCTGTGAGAGCCGTTATTTAAGATGCAGCAAAGCTTGTTCGTATGGAGGCCTGGGTACCAAGAGCACTTGTCAGATCATAGCAGTCGTAATGAATTGACCTGCATTCCCTTCCCAGTGGAGCGAATACCAAGAGCTTCCCAATACTTACTGATCTCTTTTTGGAGAGTTTCCAGTGGAATAACTTCGTTCCGTTTTCAGAGTACTTTCTGTTGCATACTGAGGATTTGAGTAACATGTAAAGTGCCTGAGTTATCGCAAGCCCCCAGAGGGATAAAAATAAGACTGAGCTTCCTCGTGAGATATACTTCGTAATATTAAGGATGAATATGGAAAAGATTATCAGCAGGACAAGACACAGATGAGATGAGAACTTGGACAAGAGATGTACTGATGGTCAGGAATAATTGGTTTTGGTGTATTAATAATCTGGTTTTGTAACACCCTTTAAACATTATTAAACTGGATATATAGAAGTAAATGATCTAGCCTGTTCCATGTAAACATGGAAGGCATGCTGTCAGGTTTTAACTGGTGGGTAATTTGTCTGATGGCAGTGTTGGATCCTCAATATGCTCAATGGGTTAATTTTGCACTTTGATAATTTCTCTGAAGAGTTTCAGTAGTACAGCAGCAACCTGTAATCAGAAGCTCACGAGGCAACAAAAATCAAGGAGATTGTTCTCAGGATAGCCAGTATTCCTCACTTGGAGTTGTACTCTACACGCTCCCCAGCTGCAAGTAGGGAGTGTACAGTTGCCAGTGGTGATAACTGGGTGGAAAATCAGACACATACTTTTATTTATTAACACTCAAGTTTAAAAAAAAAAAAAGTCACTCCATTATCTCTATTAGTGGGAAATGTGCTGCATGTGGATCCGTTGGAAGTCCTGAGTGCTGCATAGCTCATGGGAACTTAGTACTTCAGGAGGATGCGCAGAGAACAAGACATTTCAGGCTGTAGTTCTGGTAAGTACCCAGATTTTGAGTCCAAAAATACAATTTAGATTATGTTGGTGAAGTGGTATCTCTCATCCTGGACCTCTGTTTTCATGTCACAGCTCACAGACTTCCATAGAGCTTCTGGTGCAATCAGGAGGCTTTCCTGGCAGACTGTGATGTGCAACTGCGACAATAGACTCAGATGCTGGCTGTGGTTTGTCTCTGTGTTTGTGCTGTTGGGAAATGTTTGAATTTCATTGTCTATTCAGCAGTTCAATAGTAGGGTTACTGGAATGTTTCAGTAGGTATCCTTTGACAATCTTTTTTTTGGGTTTTACTTTTCTACTGTTCTGAAAGTAGATAAAGTGTTTCTAACCAAGTCTGAATTCTAAATTCTGATGAAGATGACTGTGGTCAAAAAAGATGTTACATATTTCTTGGAAGGCATTTACGTTGAGTGAGGGTTTAATCTGAGTTGAAGGAATTAAAGAGAGATTATTTGGTACTGCTTAACAAGCAAAGATTGATTGGTCAGGTATAACAATACTCTTCCTTTCTCTGAAAGCCTGTTTCAGATTGAATTCCTATTTCAGTGTCAAAGATAACTTGATCAGCTTGTAGTGAGCTGTAGCTGAATTGTACATAATGAGACAGAGATTTGTGTGATGGGAGCATCTGTATGTGTATGAGCAAGAGGGGAAGAGGGGAGGGATTTTAGCTTGTTTAGAAAATAAAATGCATCAGTAATCTAAATATGACAGTAGCATAAGCTGTGAGGACTGTCTTCCAAACAGCATGCCATAAGCCTGCTTTTTCTGCTGCTCTGCCAGCTGCACTCACGTTTTTGCCTAACTGCTGGTTCGTTTTCCTGGCGCTTGGATGAAATGACCACTGCCTCTGCCAGAAAAAAGCATCATGGGGAAACACTGCCTGAAAAACAGCAACTGAAAGAATGATCTGCTCAGATGCAGTGTAGTGGGAATGAAGGGGCAGAGAAGAAAGATGCCGGTTCATCACTGTTCCCTAAATCTGAACACCAGGGAGAGGCTTCGTGTCCTGTGCCTGGAGTCTTTGAGATGTGCATGTTCAGGAGTGATGTGTCAAAGCTAATGGAAGAAAAGGACTTGATGAGAAAAATCTGTCTGCAAAAGCTGGGTTTGTTTCATTTTTATTCCTTGTTAGGAGTGATCACCTTTCTGTTTTGCTTCCCTCCTTCAAAAGCTAAATGCAAAGGGAGTTACAGGACAGAATATGAATACTTAATCATTTCATGTATTTGTCACCACACTGCTTTGCATATGTGGTAGTTTTCTCTCTTCCTTGAATAGATGTTTCTCCTTTAAACACTCTGCAAGTGTTTCTTTTTGTGGGATTTGTTGTTTGTTGTTTATTTTAAATAACAAAAAGGTCAAGGGCAAGTGAGTGCAGGAGCTAACAAACGTAAAGCAAACAGCAATTATGAATAAGAAATGCATTGAAAAATAAGCAATATGTGTGCAGAAAGTTTTTACATAAACTGAATATAAATGCAGTAGAAGCAGAAGAGGCTGAACTGGTGCCAGCAGGATAATTATATAATTGATGCGCTTGTCTATGAAACTGCTTTTTCTGTGCTTTGATATATAGCTCCACTAATGAGGTGAGTCTCAGTCCCAGAATTTGGTCTCTGTTCCTTGTGTAATGTTGTTCACATATATAGCTCTATGAGGAGCATGCCTGCAGCCTTTTGGAAATAAAACACAGCCCTTCTAGGTAACACTCCTTGTGTCTGACTGGTTTCTGGGCCATGCTTTTTGCGTTCGCATCTAGGGGAACATGGTGGTGGGAGTTGGTACAAACGGAAGATTAGAGTCATGTAGTGCACACAACAATTCACCTCTCCCACAGCAGTCACATTTATTTAGATGTATTTTCCTGATTGCTTTTGTGACTGAGTTCTCTTTGACCCTACCTTTGCTTATTAATCATACTCTTGTGCTTAAGCAGAAAGTGATCTGGTGCGCAGATTGATGTGCTGATGAATCCCGTGAAGGTCAGGAAAAAGGATGAGGCTGATGGGGGTGTGACTGGAAGAATCAGGTTGTCTTGCTGTTCACACCAAAGTACTGCTGTTTTGAAAAATAACTGAGTCTAAGCTGAATATTGCATTACCTGGGACCAGGGAGATGACTCGGGGTGAAAATTGATTTTACTGCTTTGTTTCATTTGAAGATTATCAGATTTTTTTTTCCTTGCTCTCTTTTAATTTTCTGTCTGAATTCTTCTCATGTCTTTGAGCTGTCCTTGTAACTTTGCTCCCTCCTCATGCGTGCACACACATATTGAGAAATCTCCAAGTTCCAGAGCTCCATGGTTTTCTTTTAGAGGGGCATAAAGATGAGAGATTCTGAGGCTTTCTGTCTCCTCCTTTGCCGCTATTTCCATCTTTCCATTTCTTGTCCCCTAAAAAGAATCCCACAGAGCAGTATTTCTTTTCTTGGAGTTGCTGCTTTTGCTGAAGACACTGGTGTTGCAGGAGCCTACTGATGAGTGCCTGTCTCTGACCCCCATTCCACATCTCCACCACAGTCCCAGGGCTTAACACTGACGGGCACATTTTGATGAGTTTTTTTCTGTACTCCTTAAGAGAATAATAATTAATAGCAAGACTCCAACATACTGCTGTTTCCTTGCATTCTGTCTCTTTAATCCCTGTATATTTGTGTGGTAATACGTTCTCGAGTAGAAATGAGGAGGCTTCAAATCTGGAAATGCTGCATTTTAATAGGTAAGTTTAGAATAATTGAAAGTGTTTTGCTATTGGTATGCTTTAGATAAAAGCATGAAGGAGACAAAAGATACAGACCAGAAGTTCCAGATGCATATCCCAGAGTTACACATGATTGTGCAATATGTACCCGCAAAAGAGATCCCAATGAGATGAGACAGCATCTGTTCACTGAACCAAAAGGATCCGCTCTTCTGCTCTGCCTGGCTTGGCTTTGCTATTTATGCATCAAAGCTGGCATTTAAACCTTTACTGGAGGTATGGTTCCATAGCTTTGAAAAGGCACCTTGAAAAAACAGTTGACAAACCATTTAAAGGACATGATATTGCCAGAAAACATGTGATTTATGCACACAACCTCAAATGGGAAGCATGCCACCAGGGTGTCATACGTGTCTGCTGTCCAGAGCAAAAAAAACCTGACTTTGGGAGCGGGATTCAGTCACTTTAACAGAGATTTCCAGTACCCTTGTAGGCATTGTAGCATACCCTGGGCTCCCAGAGGTCCTGCGTTGTATCTGCAGGATACAACCTGAGCAGGTTCCTCACGTACTCTGAGGAGCAGAAAGTGGCACAGCACACCTCTCTTCAGGCCATTGAATTTGGTGGCAGGAGGAAGTGTCTTGGGAGACTATTGGAAAAAATGCTAGGAACATTGGACACCAGAAGAACAGCCAGAGCACATGATAAGGGAGATGTGAATGAGGCATATAATGAGTGTAGGTCCTTTGAGCAGGCAGATAATTAAAGAAACTTAAAATATAAGAACCTGTTTTTTATACACTGGCATGTGCTTCTTGACAGAAAATCACATTAGCAACTTCCTCCTGCTGTAGCAGAAAAGTAGTTCAGGCTGGATTTGTCTTTCCATAGATCTTTTAATGTATAAAATACATTGATGTTCTGTAGGTTAGACTTGACAAAATTCCTCTCCAAAGGGTTCACAGTCTGCAAACTCACTTATTTGTCAATACTGCAGGTGACTAATATGAACCAAATTGATGGTTCGCAATTGTTTTGAAGTAGATTGGTCTTGGCATGAGGAGATATTTTCGAGGAAGTAGGAAGCCCAAAAATAAGGGTAAAGAAAATATATGCAGCAGAACCATGACTGGAGAGTCATTAGCAATGATATCACTAACTAGGCCAGACTTAAAACCAAACGGGAAGAAATGTGACCTTTGTGTGCTGCAGCGGGAAGCAGTATCCGAATAAGCCACGGAGGAATGCCAGTTTTATGAATTTAAACAAAAAGTTCATGCATTTAGAAATCTGGCTGTAGACAGACTGACTTGGGAGTGAGTCAGCCTGGTGGCCAGGAGCTGGCTGGGAATGCTGCTCAGGATAGAGCTGAGCCAAGCACCACTGCTGGGCAAACCTGCACTCTGTGGCAGACTAGCCTGGGCACGGGTCCTCCAAAGAAGGCGGCAAGGAGGGAGCAGAGGAAAACCAAAAGATGGGGAGCCTGGAGAGAATGGTTTGCAGGACTGTGTCTCTACAGTGGCTGCAGAGCTACGTGCTCCGAGTCCTGGCACTGCACCAGCAGCTGGCTGGGCTCTGTCCTGCCCTGACCTAAAGCTGTCTCAGGCATCTGCCTGATCTGTCTAAGCTTGGAGCTGGCTCCAAGTTACGCAGTGAAGTACTCACTATTATTCTTAATGAGTTATCAAGAGCTCAGATCTTAGCCAGCAACATGTGGTCAGTACATTTGGATTGTTATTTTTAACTTGGTAAAGAAAGATAACAGTTGATTATATTGTTTAAGCTGTGTTTCTTCTAAACAGGAATTTCCTTTTTAGCACTGCCATATCCCTTAGCGTCTCCTTTACCTCTTTCATAGTTTTTAGTTGCAGCATCAACTACAAAATAATGTCTTCAAGTAAAAAATATCAGACATTTTAGCTGACAGTGCAGTATATGCCTGTACAAGGTCCAGGGGTCGTTGTCTTTCTTTTCTTAGCTCTGAATGGCAAAGTTGACAGGACACAATTACATACCTGGAACAGGTGTGATAAAGACTGTTATTAGCAAAGTACCATGGCTGAAGGATAATTAAGACTTTGCCATAAGAAAGGTGGATTAAAACTTCTGCAGTTAATAAGATTGATTGCTTAACACATTAAATCTGCATGCAGTCATGGTCCATAAATAGCTGTATCACAAAACTTACTGAGATCACAGGAAAAATATAATATTGGGAATACTGTCTGGGAATATAAAGGCACTATGACTGACTTTTAAATCTTCCTTTCAAGGATAGCTTTGATATTGTTGAGTACTGTTATTTCTTGACAAAAAGGTATATTAGATGGTGTCTAATATTTGTGTGTCAGTGACACATATGTGATATAAAAATCTCAATCTACTTAATGTAATAACTTTTGAAAAAGAAAACTATTTCCTTAAATTTGTTATAATGTTATTCTTTCATTTATCAACGTATCCTATATGCTAAGAGTTTTTTCACGTGAATCTTTACCAACATTGTCCTGAGCTGGAAGGAAGAGGGAGAGATCCACCTGCTAGCAGAAAGACATGCCTGGTTCATGTTGTAATTAACCATAGGAAAGAAAACAAACAAACAAACAAACAATGAATACAAATGATAGGCAGGTATGAAAGCAGGTTAATTAAATATTGAGCTCTCCATTTTCACTGCCAGTGGCATAAATTTTCGTTCTGCTTTCCTTTTTTCTTTTTTTTTCCTAGTTAATATGTTGGGGGCTTTGCTCAGTTTTTAAAAATATGCTGTTTTCTTATTGTTTTGAACTTTCATTTCAGTGCTTTACAGAAGCCCTTTTTCACCATCAGCACTGCTAAGGGAAGCTGCTAGTAGGGGACTTTTTAAGAAACTACTATCAGTGTTACAGAGGCCAAAATTTGCAGTTGTCCTCTGAATTTTTGTGTTGAATAATCTCCCAAAATGGAAGAAGTAGTGATGTTAATTAATCCTCCTTATAATATATTGAGAGCTCTGGTTTCTGTGTAGTTAAATTTCTTTAAATAAAGAAAAAAATGTAAGAGATAAAATTTTAATTAAATATGAGTAAGACTGCTGTTCTTAATGACTCTTCTTATGTAGCATTGCTTATGCCCGGAGAATGACTGCAACTGTGTCAGAAAGTAAAAGGAGAAAAGTTGAAAACCATATTTTTAATGTTCCTCTCCCTTACCCACCATGAGTACTGCATTCCCCTGCTATGAATTTTGTTGTATTTCAAAGTACTCTTTTTACCTACACTGATGTAGTTCATCCTCACATATTTCATTGCAGGCCTCCAACCCTCATCATTCAAATTTCCATCAGTTAAGTTCTTCTTTCTAACCTGTTTTTCCAACCTGTCAGTTTTTCCAAATGAGACCATAAAGTGCTGTAGGTTTCCTCTTTGTCACTTTTCTGTGTGAAACTTGGAAGTGTAATCATTTTAAGTTCCCACTTTTTATTTGTTAAGGCTTTTTTTGCTTTTTATTCCCCAAAAAAGCTATGAGGTCTAGAAACAAGGAAATGTGAGGTTCATGCAGAGTTACTTACTTTTCCTTCCTCCTCTCTTTCCCTTAGTACTTCTGCTTGATATTCAGATCATTTTTATATGAGGACTTGTTTCTGGAAAAAAAGAGGGATAGCTTCTCCTCAGTCTCGTCGCTGCCTTTGGACAAGCCTAGCACCCCCACTCTTTTAAGACGTTGCTGGAGCATGCCACACTAGGAACATCCCACAGTTGTTGAGTGCTTTGTGGCTACCCAGAGCTTCAGCAAGGCGTGAGGATGTGCAGCTTCTGCAGCAGGATCCCGAACAGGTGGGGTTTTGTTTCAGGAAACACTTGGAGAGCTGTGTGTTTTCCAGTCTGCTTTGTAGTGACATTTGCGGGTGGGAGGGACAGGCACATAGCAAAGTCAGTAGGGAGAGGCAAAGCTACCAACTTTCTAAGTGCTTCTGTGAGGTTTCCAGCCCAAATCAGAGCCCCCATCACAGTCAGGTTTTTCAGTTATGTTTATGAGAAGTTAATCGAGCCCAATACATTAATTTCTGGGT
The DNA here is from genome assembly GCF_965178545.1 of Coloeus monedula. Classification (NCBI taxonomy): domain Eukaryota; kingdom Metazoa; phylum Chordata; class Aves; order Passeriformes; family Corvidae; genus Coloeus; species Coloeus monedula. Next base: position 11,360,036 of record NC_138785.1, on the reverse strand, counting down.
ACATTTAAGATTTTCATTATATTTCCACAGTATGATTCAAGGTCTTAAGATTAGCTATGCTTGTTACAGAATTCCCACAGAAATATAAGATACCAGCTGTACTGTTCATTGTCTTTTCCCTCTGTGCTGTTATGAATATGCATGTACTTAGAGGAGCAGGTTTTATTCTGAAAACTTAGTCTTTTACACTTTGTACATGATAGGAGAAAGCTCTTGTACCTTTTCCCTCTTTTCTTTCACTCACCCATTAATGAATTATTCATCCAAAAGTCTCAGAAGACAAAGCATGGAAGAGTACCTGAATTCCCTGAGATTTTCATTTTGTGCTGCTTTTCAGTAAAAAAGTGCTGAAGTGATACCTACATCTGGGTCTCTGAAAAGGCACTGTGGAATATATAATATGTTGTTGGGGTTTTAGGAGCTCTCCTGGTTTGTTTTTTTTTCTCTTAAAGGAATTTTCCCCATACATGTTGCTAGGGGGACAAATTGCTGGGTACTTAAGAAAAACAAAAGAGGTGGCTATGGGGTGGGATGCATCTGGCTATTCTTTTTTTTCACCTGGGTGTGCGGACAGTCAGTCCCCGAACGCCGGAGAGGGAGGCTGTTTTTCATCAGCTGCTTTTCCTTCTGCCGGAGAAACCCAAGGATCCCCAGCCCGCCTTCCCTGCCCCGCTGGGAGCCGGGCCATGGCCGGGCCCCCATTGTTGCTTCGAGCCTTCGCTACGCTGTAGCCGTGCTCACCCTGCCTGCCCAGACCTCCGGGGGGTTCCCCGTTTGGATACATCTCGTCTGCCACCCGGGATTTGTGCTCGTCCCTGCCGTTCTAGCCTGCCGTTCCAACCTGCCGTTCCAGCCTGCTGTTCCAGTCTGCTGTTCCAGTGTGCTGTTCCAGTCTGCTGTTCCTGAGGGTCCGGCTGGATACTGGGATCAGCTGCCCAGGGGTTTGTGAAGCCTTTGTTCCATCCCTCCCCGGGATCCCAGGCCGCCAGTGCCGCGTGCTCCCCGAGCTCGCTCCGGAGCGCCCCCTGCAGCCGCGGGGGAACCATCGCACCTGCCCTGCTCACCGGGAGCCGCCAGCGCCCCTGCCGGCTGCGAGCGGAACTGCACCCGAGGGGAAAGGGCCTGACAGCCGAGAAGGCTGGGACTGGGTTTGTGATTGTTTGCTGTTACTGCCATAGTTGTTGTTGTTTGTTTGACTGGTTATACACATATAGATATATAATAGTAAAGAACTGTTATTCCTATTTCCCACATCTTTGCCTAAAAGCCCCCTTGATTTCAAAATTATAATAAATCGGAGGGAAAGGGGGTCGCATCTGCCATTCCAAAGGAGGCTCCTGCCTTCCTTAGTAGACACCTGTCTTTCAAACCGAGACATATTTGATCCTTGGAAGATCCAGATGTGTTTAAGTGAAGGATCCACTGGCTTCAAAAACACAGCTACTTGTAATAAGTATTCCATCTTAACCCTCATGTTTTGAACTGAAAAGGGACGATTCTGTGAACAGAAGCTGGGTTTTTCACCTTTGCCAACTTACAGTTTTCTTTTCCCTTGATTTATTCCCTTGTCTTTTTTTTTTTTTTTTATTCCTTGCTTTGTGATGCTTGCTTGTAGAAACCTGTAATAGTTAATGATGTAATGGATAGCGAGTAATAGAAAGACAATAACTCTGCATACTTAAAATCTCTGTGGTCCTCCTGGTACAACACTTCTCATACAGCATTAATTTCAGAAGAGCTTGCTTGATGATGGAGAAGTCTTTTACAGTGTTTAATTTGAGACTTCATGCTTGGTTGTGTCACAGATTATACTAATGGTTCTAAGACCTTGTTAAAACTGGGAAGTCAGGAAATATGGAGGGAAAAAAAAAGATTTAAAAGAGTTTAAAGATTTGCTCTCTCTTGTTTTAAAATATGTGTGATGGTAGCATGACTTCTTTAAGTATATAGAGCTATTGTGGAAGAAAATTCCTAAATAAAAATAAAATAAATAGTAAGGTTTTTGTCTTGATGCAAGATTCACATGTGATATTTAGGCAATTGTCAACTTTTACCACCCTGCTTTCTTTGTTTTTTTCTTTAATGTGCTTCAGAAATTAAAATAAAGGCATGGAGAAATTTATTTCTAACAGAGAAAAAAACCCTGTGAAATCCTCTCAGCTCATAAATGATACATTTGGCCTCTTCAATTTTATGGCTCTTAACTATTATTCAAGGTGATCATGAAGAAAATTTTTAGTATCTGAGAGGGAGTCCTGTTGCTCTTGAATTCCACTGCAAATGACCATGCCTGGCTGCTTTCTTTTTTTCCTGCTGAAAAAATGCACTGCAGTAGGTGTAAAATTATTGGCACAGGACTTGGTTCTAGACAGTGCAGAAAGTTATTTCTTTCTTCATGTAATTTTACAATAAAAACCTTCTCTTTCTCATCTTATGAGTTCTGTTTGCTCCATCTTTTCTGAGTATTTCAGTTACTACACTCAAGATTCAGGAGAGATCTTCTGTCATTAGAGCATAATGTGATGAACCATTAGAATATTACTTCGTATATTTAGTATTGTTCACAATAAGTGTTCATTGTGATTAGTGATCTTTGTCATTAGAATCAGTTGTACAGTTCCCATAGTGGTTTTCTTTGGATCCACTCCTTGTTTGTGTGTTGTGCACTCTGAAAAGCCCCATCTGAGCTGATGTTAAAAGGCCATGTTCTGCTGCATCTTATACTGAAGGCTAAATGATTGAGAAGAGGTGAACGAATGTTCTGTTAATCTAGAAATGGAAAAGATTTTGATTTCAGGCTTTTTTTATATGAAAAAGCAGTATACATCAAATTTGGAAAGGAAGATGTATGGAAATGGAAAAACATTTCATAAAAATTTTTGCGGAAAACTTAATTTTTACATTTTCCACCAATATTATATTAATATTTTTTATAGAAATTAAATGTTGATTTTTTTTTTCATTCTGTACTTACATGGATAACTCATTCTACAGGGAGTAACTTTTCAGTTGTATGATCTGTCATGAGGTCCATGAATCCTCACACCAGTTGTTTCTGCTCCTATATTTTAGCTGCTTTTTAGTTAGAGAAGAAATAATACTGTTCTCAGAAAAAACACTACAATGATGATGATGATAAAAGTTCTAAACAATTTTATGAGATGAGCCGTAACACAGTTACTCACGTCTAAATGCAGAATGAGAATACACATCAAAGAGAAGTAAATACACTAATACTTGAAATCTGCTTAGGAGAAAAAAAATGTTGGTTTTACTAAAATATACCTATATTTTACATTACTATAGAATGTGATTCTAATATAATGTAAACTGATCTAAGGTAACTGGCTGCATGTATACCATGTGTACCAGTAGCTGGATTAGAGGTTGCTTCCTGTCACTGTAATAATGCCCACAAAATGATGCTTTTCTTTCTTCTGTATTCCTTTATGGATGCAGTAAGACTTGGTTTATAAATGAACTACAGAAAAAAATCCTGGATGGTACAGAATGTTTGGTTTGTGCTTTGTCCCAAGAGGGAGAACTGGCTTTTTAAGTCCATCTTACTAATAACAGGATGGTGAGATGAAAGTAGGCAGAGAAATGAGAATTAAAAGTTTTCTTTGTTCATTGTTTACTGGACATTAGAAAGCTGATTTCTGTTGTTCAGTAAATCTGGGATAATAAATGTGTACAGAACTATCTTCCATTACTCAGTAATAGCATAGCAGAGAAACACAAAGGTAGGACGAATTCATTCTTGTTAGTCATAAAAAAAATCATATTTTACTGCCTCATTCTCAGTAGTTATTCATTCAGTCAGGTTTCTCCTGGAGCATAGAATACAGGGCACAAAATTTGAATGACACCCTTATGCTTTCTTTAGCTGCAACATTATGGTTTAAATGGAAGATGATCCATCTGGTATTTTCATCCTACATCCAAGGCTCTTTCTTGAAAACTGTTTGTTATGAGAAAGAATAATTAGACTGTCTAGTTTAGTACAGGCTATTCAAATTGAAAACTTCACCAAATACCAATGTAGTTATGGGAAACAGGTCTGCTGACAGCCTTCCATTTCCTGATTTTACCATAACTTCATTTATTGATGTCAAACTTCTGTGTGGTAGTCGTGGGCACAGAAGGAACAACTTCTGGGGTTTCTTTGTCCTGCTTCATGCATTTGCTTTCTTGAAATGCATTACAAAGTGATTCACAAAAGACGAAAACCTAAAGCATTTTGTACAAGGTGCGGTCCCAATCCTTTGTCAGTCCAGCTGCTTGCAGTCTAATTACCTCCTTTGTCCTACTAGAGTGTTCAGGCAGGAGAAGCAATCTGAAGGGTTAGGTTGAGAAGCTGAATAGATGGCCCCCAATTTTCTGTTCTGTCGAACCAAGGCCCTGAGAGTGAGGAACTTAAACACTTTGCCTAAATATTCATTAACTGGGACATGGTTCTTTCATATTAGGTTTTGAATCTCCCTTTGTCTGTTACCTACAAGGAGTCTCAGTGCTGAAAAGGTTAAGGAAAGGTAACTTTTATATAGAATCATAGAGCCATAGAATGGTTTAGGTTGGAAGGGACCTTCAGAGATCATTGAGTTCCAACCCCTCTGCCATGGGCAGGTACACCTTCCACTAGACCAGGTTTCTCAAAGCCCCATTGAACCTGGCCTTGAACAATTCCAGGGATGGGACATCCACAGCTTCTCTGGGCAACCTCTTCCATTGCCTCACCACTCTCATAAATCTCTAGCTTAGAAGAGAGAAGGATGGCAGGTTTTCTATCTATGGTGGTCCTGATTTCAGTGTGGGTGCTTTGGCTGGTTAATCACTTTATAAATAGTTTATATGTAGTTTAACCAGATTTGACGTATCTGAGAAGGTGCATGCTGATGTTTTGAAGAAAAACTACTCTAGAATGTGATGACCACACACACACACACATTGGCAACTTGAGCTTTTTGGCAATGGCAATGGATCCTCAAATGCAGAATGTCTGAGGCCTTGTGCCTGAGGCATGGTATGTGCCATGGCAGCAGTTTGCAAAGGATTTCTCCCAGCTTAGACTGAAATTAGCATAAAAATGTTTCTTGAGTGAGAAGAGGCTGGACTACAGCCCCAGCTAAAATTTTGGAGGTCTACAGATTTGTCTAAAATTATGTAAGAACATCTTGACTACAGAAGACATTTAATCATAATAATGACTCTTTTGGACTAGCTTTTAAAATCATTTTAGAGGAATCTCTGGAAATTTGTCCTTGTAGGTGGTATCTCCCCTTCCTGCTTAGATAAAGACTTAATCCTCAGAGGCTGATTGTGTTAAGACTCAAGCATTTGGCTCAGAATCCATATTGGTGCAAAAGTGCAGGAACCATGGAGGTATTTTGCAGCCATGAACTAAGCTATAAGTTTATGAAGAACTCAGCTAGGCTCCTGCTAGTTAAACAGCAGTGGAAGAAAAGTTCACGCATGGAACTTGACTGTTTCCATTGAAGTTAAGGCATTTTCCTTCCAAGAAGAATAGGATCTGGTTTGTTTTTCTTTCGACACTGGAAGTGAGTCTCTCCAATTTTTGAACTCTGAGAAGCATTATTAGAGATTTTTTTTCATTTAGTATAATCATTGCTTCCACTTCTGAATCTCTTTCTTTGGTTGGTCAAAATTGTTAGTGGCATCGTTAGAAAAAACATATGTGCTACTCTGGGTAGGGTGGTGTTAATTTTTAAAGAGTTATTTAGTAGCCGGACATAATTGCAAGTGTACATTTCTATATCACTAAAAGCATTGCACAGAAAGTCATTTACCCAAGTTAAGCTAGAACTCAAGAAAATGTTTTTGTGATTTCAGAGTTGGTTTTATGACAGGATAAATTTCATTACTTCCCTACTAAAAAAAAATCTGAAACTGTACTGTTTCATTGTATGTTGCCTGTAGTCTGTGTGTGGCAAAGAACCAAAACATCCAGAGAAGCTGTATGTTTGGTTTTTTATTAACAAGCTGTTGGCTAAATAAATTTCCATTGTTAAGTGACTAAGGCAGTCAAATATTTATGATACAGACATAGGGCAGTTTCTTTTAAAGGCTGTGTAAGAAACATCTGGCCAAATGACTGAACATCTTTCACAAATGGAAATTTCTGGGATTAATGGTCAAGGATCCTGATTGCAGGCACTAACTCTTAATGAGTGCCAAATGTGCACCTGTTCTCCCCTCTCCACAAATGTGTTGCATGGACAACATTGTGATGGGTGCTTGTTTGTACTATAACTTGAAGATCACTTTTCCTGCAGCTCCGTTTTATTTGACACATCTGGGCACATCATGCACACAACAGGATGTCAGTGCTGTTATTCAGCTGTGATCCAGTTGCCCTATACATATGCACTAAATCAGTCCCTTAGGCTGCACTTAAAAATTCTTCTTGTAACTATTGCTCTGTATTAAACAACATAGTTGTTTAATTCTTTTTGTCAGAATTTGTCAGTTCTTCATAATTTCAGCAATTCTGAGATGCATCCATGCCCTCCAGCATAACATTGCAGCCTAAACAAAGGCAGCAGAGTGCACTGGCAATGTAGTGTCTGGATTGCTACTTTTTTAGCTTTGGATGGATTTAATGCCTCTGCAGGGAAGTGAGCTCAGGAAGGAGGTGCTTTACAAATCAGTCTGTGTCTGGCAAAGAAATTTGCAGAATATAGGCCTCAGATAACCCTTCCCAGGCCAGCCATCGCATTGCTCCTCTAATCTGCCATGGTGCAGTGATTGGTGAGGTACCTGTGCTAAGCCATGCCTTTGCCCTCAAGGTACTAAACAGGCTTACAGAGTGAAAATCCCTTGTCTGCACAGTCCCTAAGGACCAGGTTCGTCCAAGGCTGTCCTAGATGTTTGGGAAAGTTCCAGCAAGTATTAAGGCTGGGTTGTGACTTTCAGAACCAGGTATCTCATAGTACGTATGTGCACATCTCCTTTCCTCTTTGCAGTGAGCAATGTACTTTACTTACCTTACTGTAGTGTATAATACTTGCAAAATACTTAAAGTCGCACAGAATAATGGTTCAGTTTTGAAGCCCAGACAAAGTAAATTCTTAGAACCTGTGTAAATGTGAAAAAATTATACAGAGGATACACAGGTCCTGATTTTGAAAAATTCCCAAATATTGCTGTGATGTTGTCAGCTTGTTCCTGTCCAGCTGCTCAAAAAAGCAGCAGCTGCTGTTTCTCACTGCCTGCTTCTTTCCTGGTTAAGTGCTTTATGATTTAAATCAGTTCTTTGGGTGGAGAAAAGTGGATCTCTCTAATTCAGCAACAGCCATTTACATTGACTTGACAGCAAGAAATAAAACCATTTGAAAAGGATCACTGCCAGGATAGAGGAGAATAGGCCTGACTAATTAAAAGCTGCTGGAAGCAAAAGAAAAAGAAGACATACTACAGGGGTTTAACTCTCTGCTTTGGAACATAAAAAACATACATGAAATTTTATGCATTTAAAAGTAAAGTGTTGTTAGATTATGTTTATTTGGCATTTTAAAGGCAGGTTTTCATAATATGCATTGCTTATAGTTCTAGAATAGTATCTTATCTCAGCAGCTTCAATGCTCTGTGTGGGCATTTTAAGCAGAGAGTAGGCTGTCACCACATGAAATCCTTTGCCTTTTTTGACTGGAGAAGAAATGCTTCCAAACTCTGTGCAAAGACAAAAGAAAGACCAGACTGTGCTATTAATATTTGTGACTCTTTATACCCTGTGCTTTTAGGAGAGTGTGGCTTGGCTAGTGGGGAGCTTCCCCCCTCAAATCAGATTATCTAACAGTTAATCTGTTTTGTCGATGTGCTGAACAACAGCAGCTTGTTCAGGAGCAGACTCGGGGCAGGAGGGGGAAGCTCTTCTGAGAGCAAGCTGTTTCAACCAAACATTTTCCTTTTAGTGATTCGTAGGATTAAATTTCAGGCTGTTGCCTATGGAACTTGGCATTAACAGCCAACATATTCATCACATTAGATTTCTCCTCAACTTCCCTTATGGAAAAAAAGTAGAGCCATAGTTTCTCCATCAGTCTCCCTTGACCAGCTTCTGTGGTGTGATTACAAAATGTGATTACATTTTTCATCACTTTTTAATCCTGACCAGACCCTGGGTGGTTAAGCTCACAGTCCCATCACCTATTTTCTTTTCAGAACGTACAGAAGAGTCCTGAAATGAGCTGAAATCAATCTATGCTACTGTTAGCCTCCTTTGTTTATAGACAGATTATTATTATTTCTCAGTGTATGTGTGGGAACCATCCATATGTAGCAAGACTGTTTCCTTTTCACCTAGAGGACAGATGGGGATGGGGGTGCATTTATTGCACTGTCTTTTCTTGTTTTGGTTAAGTCCAGTAGATCTTGCTATGGCTCCTGAGTTCCAGTTTATATAGTACTTGGTAGGTTGCAGGTCTGAGTGGTGAAGCCTCTTGTGTCCATCTTCCTCACTTTTCCTGACATACAGGGGGGCAGGGAAGACATAAGTCTAATTAGAGTGAATGAATCTGTGTCTTGCACGTGCTGCTCAGAGGCTTTGCTGTCTCTTATCCACATTACTGCCACAGCCAAAGAGCACATCCCAAGGGCACCCTGGTGCAGACCCCGAGTGCTTTATTTGTATAGATTACTGCAGTGTGTTCGTGTAGGGTGAATCCAGACTCTGCAGCTCCAGCTTTCACAAAGCCTCTTCGCAGGGGAAAGCAAATTACGCTGGCTAGCACGCTGCATTTGCTAGGAGGTGAAAGCCTAATGAAATAAAGAAAATGTTCTCACAAGTTGCAGTGAGTGCGATGGGGGTGCTGAGAAACAGTCAAAGGCTTGTAACAGGCACTAAAACTACAGATAATCTTGCCTTTTCAGGACTGCATTTTGCTTTACTCTGTGAAAATGATGTAAGAACATATTTTGACATCACAGATACGAGATTTCACCCAGTACAGACAGGGCTGAACTAGTAATAGAGTATGGGACAAGACAAGAACTAGACAACCCTGTGCCTTCAGCTCAAAGCTCCTCCACAGCTTGCTTCCAAACAGGTTGGATGATGTAGGGAAACTCACTTTTCAATTCTGTGTCTTGATGCAATATGGGGTTTTTACCTGTTCCTGTAAGCTCAGATGTGAGTGTCTCTGGTATATGTCTAGCTGTCATGCAATGAGGGTAGGAGTAAGAGATTTTAAAATCTGTGTATTCTCCCTGGAGGTATTCAGACGATGTGTAGATGTGGCACTTAGAGCCATGGTTTAGTCTTGGACTTGGTAGTGCTGGTTAAATGGTTGGACTCAAAAGTCTTTTCCAACCTAAATAATTCTATGATAACAAGAAACCTCAGTGTGAAGTCACAGGGTCATAGTTTGTGTATATCTTTTGGGAATGTTGTGTTTGCTTAGCTGGACTTGCTAGACTTGAACTAAAAACTGTGGGGAAGCATCCTGTCTCATTATATACCCATGTTATTGCTACCTGGATATTTCTGTCCATGGAGAGTGTATAAATGGCATGGCAGGGCTGTGTGTAATCTGGAAGATGCCATAGTCAGAAGAGAGTCTCTTTGGGCTACTGCATCAATACAGGTGGATTTTTAGCTTCTAGACAAATAGCTAGAAGGGTCGTGGATAAACCTCAGAGTGTCATCATAGGTGGTGGTCCTCTCCATTCCATTTCCAAAGGATGGCAAGCAACCATGTCTGGGGCAGCCCGGGTTCTTGAATCATCTGTTCGTCTGTTTGCTCTGAGTTTGCTCTTTTCCAATGTTATTCTTTGGGTCTGCCCTATGTACAGCTAGACTCCTGTCCCTTAGTCCTGTTGTAACTGTAACGTTTTTAGTCTTCTTTGATTATCATGGTCAGTCAGTCTGTTTCTAAGTCAGCATCCCATTCCTCCCTCATCCCATTCTGGGGGATTTGATGTGGAGAGACATCTTGTCCTGTGCCACAGGGTGTTCAATCCCAGCCCTCCTATTCAGCAAGCACCTCTGAAGCACCACCAAAACAAAGCACCCCTTGGACTCCATGTGGTTCAGGCACCAATTTTATTTAATTTTGTAGCCCAGGGTCAGTCTGCCTTGGCCCAAGACACATGATACAAAAGTCATTACAGTTCCAGGTTTCTGCCTCTTTTGGGTCAGTTTCTGACTCCTTTGGGCCAGTACCTTCTAAGTAGGCTTGTGAAACTCCAATAAAACCAGCAAGGTTTTGCCTTCAGAGCATTTGACTAATACTGTATGCCAAGCAAAGACATTTTGAAGATTAGCTGCGTGCCTGTCATGAGTATGAAAATACATACTATTTGCTTATGTAACAGGTTTGTTTAAGTGGTGACTTTTGACAGCTACAGTTTAATTTTACCAACTCTTTCTTTCTAAAAATGAGGAAACAATTGTATTTGATGATCTCAGAGGTTTTTTCCAACCTTGATAATTCTGTCATTCTATGAAAATATAGAATAGCAAGAGCAGAAATTAATTTTGTGAAAATACAAGATAGCAAGAGCAGAAATTATACTTTTTAATGTAAACAACTTGGTTGCAGGGAGTTAATGAATGAAGCAACTACTGAAAAATGAAAAGCATTGTATTATTGACTAGAAATGTGAAGTGTCATGTATAATTCAAAACTAAGTCCCCCAGGAAGAGTTCACGTAATGTACATGAACTGCTGAGCAGTTTAATAAACAAGGAGACCAAAAAGGGCAGCATTTGCTGTAATCCAGACATCTATTTAATGCATACAGATATTTGCAGCCAAATAAAAAACATGGGTTTTAACACTGAAATGTTTCTTGGTGAGAGGAGTTGATAATACCACTGTGGTTAAGCAGATGAGAGCAATACAGTTGTCTTTTTCTCTTAAAATGCACGAAAATTTTATCAAACCTTTGAAACTTTTGGGGATTTGCTTTCCCAGTCAGGGGTAGTGATACAGGAATTTCTAAACTGAACATCTCTGCTTGCTACTTTCCAGCAGTATTATGGGTTGGTAACTACTGAAGCCATTACCAATTGTCTTAGGTTACAATGTAAGATGTAACCAAAAGTATGTAGTCTGTCACCATCTGTTAAAACCAGGTGGGGCAGTGTTCTCTGTCTTTTCCATGACACATCCCTGATAACTCCCTCCTGAGTGACATCTTCTGTTAATGGGCTATCAAGCCTCACTGCCTGACCCATAAAATTACATCATTCCATTCCGCCCAGGGGGAGCAACCAAGCATTCCTACCTGGATATCATCTGAAGTTTGAAACACCACAGGCAGCTCTTATCTACTGGATTCCCAGAGGACAAGAGCTACGTAACCACCACTGGACCCTCAGAGGAAGACCAGATCCTTCTACAGGATCACCACTTCAACAGAACCACATCCACCACTTCAGGAGGACTGCAGCCACCATTTAATCAGACTGCTACCATCACCCTGACCAACAGGGTGTCAGGTTGTACTCTGACTCTGTCAGGGTTTCTGTACTATTGCATTTATTTTAATTTTCCTATTAAATTTTAATTCTGACTTGGGATCTCTCACTGGTTTGCTTTCAAACTAGTATACCAGTTTATACAACCTGGCAGCATTTGCCTCATTTTCAGCCAGCGTTGTAGATAACTCAGTGATATGAGAGCTTTAGTTCCTTCTGTGGTAATCTTTTTCATGAGGTCTTGACACTATGGTGATCTCTAAAAACTTGACGTTGTAATGAAAGCTTGGGTGAACTAAACTTTGCTCAAAGTTGAAGAAGAGTGTTGCCATTGATCCATGGCAGTCACTTTGCATCACTTAGCCCGGATGCTACTTTCTTTTTTTGGGAAATCTGAAATGGGAATTGCCATCCCAGCAAAAGCCACTGATGTCTATCTTCAGTGGGGTAGCTGAACTGCTCACTTTCCCTGAAGGGCCCTACTGCCCTTTAGCATTTTGAGTAGCACTCTTGGTCAAACTAGCACCAGCTTGCATAGGCTGCATGTTCCTGTCAGCAGCAGGACTCTCTGCCTTGGAATGACAATGACTGCAGTTTCTCTGAGGCTAGATGGAAGCCAGCTTTTGTTTGTCTTTGTGTGCTCTGTTTTGTATTGTTTAATCTGCCTGACATGGGAGAACTGATGCGAAAGCTGCAAACAGTATTTCCTACTAAAATGAAGTCTGAAGAAATCAGACTGAAGAGAACCTTTTATTTTTGCATGCTGTTTTTTTCCGTGTTTCTGGATGGCTAATCCCTCACACATGGGGAATGAGAATATCATGGAGTGACAGATTTCAAACCTCTAGGTCAGTGCAGCCCACTGTAGTAATTGCCTAGTGACCTCCCTTTTCGATCCTTGGCAAAGCCTGTCTTTTTAACAATGTGTGCTTCTGCTATGATCTCTGATTATGGACAGTAAAAAAAGTATTCCATTCTTGACTTTTCTCTCGCTTCTTGTAAACAAATAGGTGTTGGTTTGTGTGGCCATTATTCCCCTGCGGGCTTTCTCCAACCACTTTTCAACTGAGATTAAACTGAGATGAACAGCTTTGTGGTTTGGGGCAGCCTTCAGAGTGTGGAATAGAGTTCTTTGGTCTCCCACAGATTTGTCCAATGGCAGTGGGTGGATTGCTTTGGAAGGCATTCATCCTGGCTTTTTTTAACACAAGTTACCTGAAAATGAGACTACTAGTCTGAAGGAGGTGGGTAAGCTCCATCTATTGTTGTAGAGAGCAAGGCATCTGCACAGGATGAATTTCTCATCCTTTTTTGACTGTAGGAAGAGCCTGAGGCATCCCATGTTCAAAGTGTTAGGTTTAATTTTTCTGTGGGTTTTTTCTTATCTTTCTTACAACATTTAGATTGCCATATTTTGAGATGAAGCTCAGAAACAACTGATCCACAGCAGTGTCTCAAGCGTTATTTCAATGGGGCTTTTCAGAACCTTTTTTTCTTCTTCTTTTGCATGTAAATTTCTACTAAATATTTTTAGGAACCACCATGATGTAGCATGTAAGTGCTACAAACTAGTAACTGAGAGAATCGTGTCAAAATAGCATTAGAAGGGACCTTAAAAAGGCCAGTGCTCTACTCTTCACAGTAAAGCAACTTTTGTTACGGGGCACAAAGGTTTGGTTTGCATCTTTATAAACCTGAATGCTCTTACTCTGCCTTTTCTGTACTGACTTAAATGTTTTCCACAATGCTGCAGGATTCTTTAAAAGGCCCACCTTTTATTAAGCTAGGTGCATTTTGTTTGTAGATGGGATAAATAGTGTCTGAAATGGCTGTGCTGTATGCATGGGACTGAACCTTGCATTGTTGGTAACCAGACAGAACTTTATAGATCAAAGTGCTTGTCCTCTGCAGGAGGGAAAAAATACCTAAAGGAATGCACTAACAAACCTGAAATCTTTCTTGATAGATACTTTGTCTGTATCTTTGCAGAAAAAGCATTAAAAAAATCACCACCAAAATCCTGGATAAGAGAAGAATTTCATTCAATTTTGGGTCCTTTTTTTGTTCTTTCTCATTTGCCTTCTGGAAGTGACTGTCCAGGTTTAAGTGTCAGAAAGAATATTTTTGGCATATGTGTTGACTTTTAATGTGCCAGTCTTTGAGACTGCCAGCCTCACCTTCCAGGGAAATGTTACTTAATTGAACTGTCACATAAAGTGTGTTGCTTTTTGACTAAATTCCTCTAAAGTCTTTGGTATTTCCCTCTTTTATTTCTGAAGTTCCTTCATTTAATGTCTTAAATAACACTGACCTTGCTGAACCCTTGCCTATGAATTGCTTCAAGACTGGATGAACACAAACACAAAGAGAAGTGAAAAATTTATTCAAACTTTACATTAATGCAAGCAAGTGGCACTTAGAGGTTTTGCCCGTAATAGCAGGAGCCCCAAAACATCTGTAAGAATCAGGAAACTGATGTTTAACTGCTTTAAAGCCAGAATCAGAAAAATTAGCAGGGAAGACCAAAGGTCATGACACAGAGATATAAACACCCAAGCATGCAGACAGCAGCATTATTGTTAAAAGTGTACATAATGCAGTAACTTTGCATTAAAAACAAAATCCGTATCATTGTCCTGGTTTGAAAGACAGGTGCCTGCCAAGGAAGGTGGGAACTTCCCTTGAAATGGAAAATATGACCCTCTTACCTCCAAATTATTACAACTTTGAAATTATGGGACTTTCAGGCACAGATATGGAAAAAGGAGTAACAGTTTTTTACTAGTTTGTACATGTATAACAAGACAAACAACAACAGCAGCAGCAGCAGCAGCAGCAAGCAGAACCAGAATCCAGTGCCGGCCTCTCTCGGCCGCGGGCCCTTTCCCCTCGGGTGCAGTTCCGCTCACAGCCGGCAGGGGCGCTGGTGGCTCCCGGCCGGGCAGGGCGGCTGCGATGATTCCCCCGCGCCTGCAGGGGGCGCTGTGGCGCGAGTTTCGGCCGTCTCTCTCCACATGGCAATGGCGGCTCCGCCGGTGGGAGAAAGAGAGAGAGAAGGGGCTTTCCTTTGCAAACTCATGGTGGGGCAGCCGATCCCAGTGCCCCTCCGGATGGCAGAATGGACTACAGCAGGAAGTTCGGAGTAATGGGTGGACCGGCAGAGGGGAGCACACCCAGGGTGGCAAACAAAGTATAGTGAAAACTCCGAAGCCATAGCAAGAGCTATGGGGGTCCAGGCAGGCACGGGGTGTCAGCTTAAAGTGTAGCAAAAAAGCCCTGAAGCAGCAGCAGAAAACAGTGGGGCTGGGCAGTGGCAGATGGGCTGCCACAGGCAGCTGCCGCAGGCATCCAGTAGACACTCCCTCCAGGAAGGGGGAGGGTGCCAGAGTCCCCTTTCCAGTGAGGTCAGGTGTTGGAAATACCCCAGTTCAACAGCTGCTCTTCTGAGCAAAGGCTCACCCACGGCACGAGAAGCAGTGAGAGGACAAAAGCTCCGTAGTGGCAGCGAATCCTCTGGGCAGCAACAGTCCGGCACCAAATCCCACCTGTCTCCACTCTGATCCTGGGAGAGAGAGATCGAGGGCCCCAGCCTGTCACGCCCCAGCTAAAATCTTGTGGTATCTCTGCACTTCCAAAGAGAAAGCCCCCCAGCTAAGAGACTGCACCCAGCTGCACCCCTCCCTCATCAAGGCCACATCTTTTGTCTCTCTTAAGTATCCTCATTACCATCTCTTAGGCAACAAATTGCAGAAAATTCTCTGAGAGAAAGGAAAAAAAAAGGAAAAATCCTAACCTCCAACAAACCTTATATTCTCAGATTTGTCAGCCTTTAGGAATGTGTGCTCTCAGGAAATCCGTGAGTTTCGACTCTTTGCACAGGCACAGCTTTTACGGAAAGTGACCACACACTCCAGGGTTGCTGCTGCCCTTGCCTTGAGCCACCACTTGAGTACCCACTGAGTCCTGCTTCTTGGCAGAACTGTGCTCCCATGCCTTCTGCAGGTGCAGAATGATGCCAGAGAAGCCACAGAACCCTATTTTTGAGCCTTTTGCATTAATTGCCAGAATAATGTCATGTCTTTTTGCAGTGCACTATTGCAAACTTTATTTTACATTTCCAGCTGAAGTATAGGCAAAACAGCTGCATTCTTGGAGGATCTTGTATCTCTTCAAGCTCTGCAGGAGGACTCTGTGTGGTAGTGACTGTTCCCATGAAACCTGGCTAATCCCTGGGTAATAGATAGGAGTGATGCAGTAACTGCTCATTAGAGCAGAGAACCTCCCACGGGGCAGGTAACACTGTCTTAGTTCTTGATTTCATTTGCAGCCTTTGCTTAGTAAATGTCTTGAGAGCTTGTGAATAAAGGTAATTCCAGGAGAAATGGACTGGAAATGTTTGCAATGAAAAACACCTGAAATAAAAATTTTGGCTGATATTTTCACTGAAGATCAGTCTTACCTGCCCTGGTGTTCTAAAAGAGTGGTTTTAAGAAACCCAAGATTTTCTTTGTCCAATGTAGCATATATCAACAGAAATATGGAATGGTGTGTATATCTTGCATATTCTGCATATTCTAATGTGGTCAGAGATATCTCAACTTGATTTGAATTGTGTCTTTTCTTAAGTCATTTCCCATGCGAATACTTGAAAGGCTGAGAAGCATTAACAATAAGAATAAAGATTTATTTCCCTGTATCATTCAATTATGAAGCATACAGCTCTGTAGAATTTGGTAATAGTGACATAAAAATAATGGCAGCTTTAAAGAAGTACAGACCTTACATCTGAAAGGCACATCAGAGCTACAACCCTTCCTGCATATTCAAAACATTTCCAGGCTCAATGTGTAGTTTTTCAGGCTCCCTGTGTTTAGCTTAGGCTGGGTGTATCTTGCAGAGCTTGAGGTTTGGTGAGCACTGCCAGCTGTTTCTGGGTTCACACAGTTCAGTCATCTCATAGAAGCCTGAAAAAACACTTCTGTGTTTCACTTGTGGAGTTTTTCTTTTCCTTTTTTTTTCCCCAGTATGTTTTTGTTTGGTTTCTTGTTTTGAATTAGGCTTTCTGCTCTTGAGCTCAAGTTGGAACATCACCTTATGAAAGATCATTTGTGTTTGGTAATGTGCAGCTTGTGGTGCCTCTCCAGTCTCTCTCCTGGAGCGAAGGATGACCAGCTCAATAGTAAACATTAAGGAATTCATTAGTGAGACTCATGTGTGAACAGCAGCCTCTGGTGATCTGAAACATCCTGTCAGATAATCTCATTTCATCACTCGGGTTCCTGCTACAGTGGGGATGCTGTACAACGATGTATCAAACAACAGGCCCGTGGAAGAGAAATATATATGGACAGGCAGATTCTTGATAGCTGTTTCAGAGATGTTTATTTCTCCAGCCGCATGGCCGGGATCTGCCGATGAACTGATACAGTCACGGGACCCGAGGGTCCTTGCCCACGCAGGGGAACATAAAACAACCAATGGGGAACGAGGCTGACCAGGGACAGGGAAACCCCATGTCTCCCGCCTGGGGCCCCTCTCCCAGGGCTACATGGCGGGGGGGAGGGACCCTGACAGGTTCCTTTAAGCCCAAATGCAAGTGGGAGTTGCAGTTGCAAAGATTAGTTTTGGTGACTCTACTTAAGTAAACACACACACGTATGCATCCTTGCTGAACCCTTGTTTGGCCTTCTGTCCGTGTGAAAGAGACACAGAAAAGTTCATATTTTGTAAAATTCTCAGCTGAATGTGCTTGACATAAGACCACGGAAGTTTACCATCTCTGTTTCAAAGCTTCTGAGGAGCTGGGGTGCACATCTAAAAAATCACAGAAGGATTTTTGCATTTTTCTAATCTGATCAGTTTACAAAGTATAATCCAAGTTTCAGTCAGCATGCTCCTCCCAAAAAATAACCTTTCCCTGTCTAATCACTCTCACAGTTTAAAACTCCATTGTTCATTTGTGGTTTAGTTCTGATTTGAAAAGGCTACCTTAAGACTTTAGCTAAGCATTTTCCAGTGTAGACAAAGACCCTTTCATTCAGAACATATGTGCGTATATGTAGATGTAGATACAGATATATATCTATATACGCATTATATGTGTATACATATAATCAAGTCATCTCCTGGTTCTGTTTTCAATAAAGCTCCTGAAATCCTTCAGATCTCTCCAAAACACCTTCTCCACAGCCACGATCATTTGCATTATTGTTTTTTTCAGTTCTTTTCTGCTTGTGCTCATTGTTTCCTGTTTACAAATCTCAGGATTGTACTTTTCTTTGGCACTAGGTTACCTCTGAACTGTACTCTGATATGGCAGATTTTATTTTGGTTTGCTATTCTGCCAGCCTTTCCAGTTTTCTGTCTCTTTTTTCCCCATTTCTGTTTGGTTGGGGGTTTTTTTGGTTGGTTTTTGTTGGTGGGGGGGGGGGCAGACAGCTTGGTCTTTTCTTTTTAGCCCCTTATTTGTTTGACTAGTTTGACTTCCTTGTTCCTAGAAACACCACCTTGTTTGTAGGAGTGTATTAGGAAATGTGCTGGTGTGCAGATGATCCCTGGCATCCCTCCTCTGCCACTCATTCTGCTTTATTGCACTATTTTTGTAAGAAGCAGGCTCTGTTGTGGGAAATGGCTGGGCTGAGTTTTCCTCAGGAACATTACTAGGTATGTGTTGGGAGTTAACGAAAGCAAATGTAAGAACTGAAGTGTGAGAAAATATTCCTTACATTCCTCAACTCTCTTGAGTCCTCAGAGAGTTGGATTATTCTCTCCTGTGTTTTAATGGAGCCAAAAAGTTGGACTTGTAGACATGGATGAGTTGGGGAAACCAGAGCTGTGTTTTCCTTGCTTTTTCTCTGTGACTTGGACATTTTGCCTCACTCTCAACTGATAATATTTACCCACCATTACAGCCACTTGAGAGAGATGATGGTGGTGTTGCAGCAGCAGAGAATAATATCCAGCCTTTTGGTGGGATTGGCCTTGAAAATTTCCAGGGATGGGGTATCCACAGCTTGCCTGGGCAGCCTGTGCTGGCTCAGCACAATCCATGGTGCCAGCCAGGTTAGTTCAGCTTGCTGGTGCTGCTAGAGTGGCATAGAGAGAGCTCAGGGGCTGTGATGGTGAAGAGAGAATTTTAGCTGCTTCCGCCATTCTTTTTCTGTAGAAGTCAGGGCTTAGGTTGGTTATTTAGTTAGACTAAGGAGCAGCAGACAAAGTTAAATCTAATTACACTTACTACAGAGCTGATAGTTGAATCAGTCCGTCAGAGGAATATTATCTAACACCAAGATAGTTCATTTGGATAAAAGAAACCCCAAGAAAACCAAAAATCTAATTAAGAAAACCCTCCACCACCCCAAACCAATGTTTTTTGGTGGCTTGTTCTAAATTTTGTCTCGACTCTTCTTAATTATATCTCTATTCATATTATTCTGTGTTGTTTTTATCACATTAACCAACAAGTTGCTGAATTTTGTGTGTAGATAACCCTGACATGATAGTTAAAAAGGAGTTTATTACCCCCCAGACCTTTTTCCATTGTGTACAGAGAGACCTGTAATGTACTAAGAGTTATATTTTACTCTAAAAGCTCTCATAGTCTCTGAAGTTGAGGCTCTTAAAAATTATTCTGATCTGTTTGCACTGGTACAGGTAATTAACTATGTCAGTGTGTTCATCGTATAGGAAAAGCCTACTATTTATCTCCTGCTTGATTTTCTTTCTTTTTTATTAGACATTTTAAGTATTGCTTACTCTAAGGTATTGTAGGGACAGCTAGAAAATTGCAAAGCTGACAGTCCAAGAGACTAGTAAAATAAAACTTGATTTCTTGACGAAGGAGATGAGTTTTATTACCCGCACAATATATTTTTGCCCTGATTTTTGTCTGATTTATGCTGATTCTGTTCTTTTTTATTTCAGTGTATGGAATAGGTCCCCAGTTTTAAGCAGCTTTTAACCATAATGCCTGAAAATGAAGGCCAAAGATTGAGCAGCCCTGCCCCATCCTCAAAATGGAAGGTTTCCCCAACAAGGTTCTTGAGCAAACAAGATTTCTCCAACAAAAACCAAGAGAGACTTTGTTATTCATGTTTATGTCTGAGGTGAAACGAACTAAGGTAGGGTCCCTGTTGCTTAACCCATACGAGTGTGTGTTTTTCCAAGAGCTGGGAAGATATCAATAAAAGGGTTGCTTGAACTGAAAAATAATTTCAGCATTTCTTTGTAGTTTTCAGAATGATTTTGTTATCACTGATTAAAGCAAATGAGGGCTAACTACTACGTGAAAACTTGACTGCTGCTTTTCCAGAAGGTGCAAAGACTTGTGGCATCAGTCATCCCTGTGACACCAACAGGAGGTGACAAAGAAGGTAGATCAGGCCTGTGGCTTGTGGCCACAACTTATGCTGAGCATGAACAACTGAGCCCTTTTTTCTTCCTGGAGAAGTCTTTCAGGTGGCAGCAACTACAAAAAAATGTTGGCAAACGAGCCACTGTTAATCAAACCTATCTGACCCCTATATGGAAAAGTATGTTCTAAGGTACGGAATGGCTTCCATATGAGGAATATCTGAGTAAGACAGGGATTACTCAGCTTGGGAAAGAGAGAGCTAATGGCACATATTGTAGAAGTCTAGAAAACTCTCATAGAAATCTAATGGCACTGAGGGATGTTCAGTGATGTTGGAGGGTTTGGAAGTGTGTTGGTGATATGCTGCCTCATCTTTGGATTATTTCACTCTGCTGATGTGTTCCTCACCTTCTGCCTGAGATGTGACTTACTTATGCTTCTGTTTTGCTTTTTACTATTTATTTTCCCTCTTTTCTTTCTTTTGCTCCATTTTAATTCATTGTTCTTATCACAGGCTGATAAAAGCAGTTTTTGCACCTCTGGGGAAGTTTTCCCAAGTGAGGAAAGAGGAAATTCCCTGAAGTAATTTTACAGAATTTCTGGATTATTGCTCTGGGTCTGTTTCTTGTCCAGCTAATTCAGGGTCAGTTGAACTGGAGTATGCCCAGCGATGTTGCCTAAAGCCACAGCAGATGCGCCATGCTCTTTTCTAGCTCTTTACTCTTTCAGTCTGTGCTTTTTCTGAACCAGAAACCACTCCAGCCCACGCAGAGCTGCCAGAGCTGTGTGTGGCTTCAACCAGAGTTGTCTTAGTCTCTTGGTCTGGGGATTTTCGTTCATCTTATCTGGAAGAGAAAAACAGATGCCCTGCAAGGCTGCTGTGAGGGGCAAGTTTGATGGTGCAGGAGGAAGATGTGCATAGTCCTGCCTCTCCAAGCAGGAGACAGCATCCCTTATTCCCTTATCTCCAGTCTGCAGCCTGTGGTGTCCCATCCTTGAGTCACTGTGGAAGTGAGGATCTCAGGAAAGCCAGGGTAGACTTGAGCTGTTCCTGGACAATAACTGGAGTGCTGAGGTGGCAGATCTCTGCTAACTGGTGCGCTGACCTGCTGTGCCTAGGAGGTGCTGGGAGAGCCCTCACCAGCCTGCAGGTGCCACAGCACCTTTGAAACTTGTTGGACTTGCACTGGGAACTGATACAGTTCCAGTCTTTGGACCAGTGATGAGAACCAGTGATTGGAACACAGGCATTTTTGTTGAAATTATGTTTTTGCATACATGCCGCCTTCTCTTTTTTCTTGTTTTAATGGCTTGGAAATTTCCTAATGATTCTCTGCTCTCCAGGGGCAAATGTTTATTTTGCATACGTCACTAATATTTTTTTCACACTTGCTCTTGTGTTATGAGTAAGTGAGCAGGATTGGTCATTACATGAAAAAAAATCACCAATTCTGTGTCTTAAGTTTAGAGTAAAAGCTTCATAATAATGCATGTAGAAATAATGATCAATCTCCATAATAATGGCAGCATTTTTTCTGTGTAGAGAATATATATTTACACCTTTCTAAGAGCATCAGGTGTGTTAACTGGTTTGTGTTTGCATTGTACTCTACCCTGACTACATAAGATGCTATTTAAGGCATATTTTCTTTTGGCACAATTCCACTGAAGATAAGAAAGCAGCTTCTGCTTTAGACAGTGGGTGTATTTTGCCACAACTCTGAAAAGGTTGTATTTTACTAATAAATTATCCCTGTAGCATATTTTGCTCTGAGTTGGAGCATAGCTGAGCTGTAAGGCCTGCATGAAGGAGTTTTTCTGGCCCCCTGGTACATGAAAAAAAAAGTCATAAAGCACCCCAGTGCAAATTCCAAAACAGAGTACAAGAGGCATATGCTATTAGCAGTGTATATATGGTTTAGAAACCAAGGAAAAATTCTAGGGAGGTCTTCAGTACAAAGGATTAGCAATTGTAATGAAGTTCTATCCTGGTTAAGATAACAGTGTCTCAACAATTTGTGCCTTAGGTTGGGTTGGGATCTAAGAAAACCTCTTGAAGAACAGCCTGTTTTCTGTAATTAAGTATGAGTAAGTATCACTACATTGGTTCATTAGTATTGGTTAGTTCAGCAGACTGATGAGCTGACACTGTGGGAAAGAAGCCAAGGAAAAATGCAGCTATCATGCTGAATTTGATTTTGTGAGCTTTGTAGCTGTTTACTTCTTTTTCCTTTGCTGCAGTTGCTGCATAAAATTTAGAGAAAGTCAATATATTCTGAGCTCTTACAGCCTTGGCAAGATCAGCACTGATTACAAAAACACAATCAGAAATTTCTTTGTCCCTAAGCAGCAATAAAGTGTTTGAAGGTGCTTTTCACAGGAAAGATCACAGTCAGAGGCATCTTGCCTCTCCTGGATTTAGGATCAAAAGAAATGAACCAAGAACAGCTCTGCTGGAGGTTGTTGTTGTCCATTTCAGGACAGAATAGCAAACTTTTATATCTCTTTCTTAAATACTGTAGTCAGTCATTTACATCAGTACCTCCTTTTTCTCTATGTGTCACTTAATTATCCTAGTAGATACTTATCCTTCTGCAATGATAGGTGTTTCATAGCAATAAGATTGTCTAAGGAAAAAAAATAAGTTTGCCTAAAAGAATTTCCTTCTTTTGCAAGTGCTGTAGGGAAAAGGTGTCGCTCCTCTCTCCATGGTTGCTGCATTTGCCTTTTAAAGGAAACCTGATTTATAGTTAAATGTTTTGGAAGATGGGCAAAGGACCAAGGTGAGTGCTAGCAGTGCCAAGGAGAAGCGGGAAATGAGTGAGAGGGTAAGTTGAAGGAAATATCTCTCTGCTTTATAACAGAGAAGGAAAAAAAATCAGAAATGTGGGTGAGAGGAGATCAAAGCACCTACATCATCGCAAAGCAAGGGCTCTAGAGTAAAAAAAGAAAAAAATATTGTATGGTGAAGTCTTGTGTTCTGATAACTTCAGTAGTTGTATCTTCAGTAGTTTTTGATATCCACAAAAACAAGGCTTCGTGCTGCGAGGCTGTCTTTGCTTCTGGCCTTCCCCTGCATTTTTTTCTTCACAGGCTGGACACCCTGCAAGGGCATTAACTCTGCCTGCCTGGTGTGTCTCAGTTTTAGCAGTGGGAACAGAGAACAGCAGCATTCCTGCTTTGCTGTTCTGCTGGCATCTCTCCTCCTCCACCCAACAGGGTGTGAGGGCAGAGTGGCAGCTGCGTGGGGGTACCTAGGCGATGGTAGTGCCTGTGGGTCCCAGAAATGGGTGGACAAAGACTTCTGCATCCTGCTCTGCAGCTTTCCCACACCATAGGCTGAAGTCCTGCCTAAAACCTCCTCAGTCCCTTGCCCTTGGTGATAGTAACACCTTTCTGGGATGGGCACTGAGAGGGGAGGTGTCCAGGCCCATCTGCAGGACCCAAGTGTGATGTTCTGCATTAAGGGTTGATGGAGAATGCAGTCACCTCAGGTGTTGCTGCTGCTTTCCTCTGCTTTATGCTGTGTTCATACCTCTGTGGGGGAAGCGGACACTTGGTGTTCACATATGTGGTGCAGAGCTCAGAGCCACCAGCCCACCCTCCTGCCAATGCATCAGAAATGCACCCTTCTGCCTTTAGTCAGTCCCTCACTGGGGCTTTGAGAAGCAAGAGGCACTGACTGCCTCAGTCCCAGTCCTTCCTTGTTCATCACTGGTCTCAGAAACATGTATGGTTTCCCTATTTCAGCTTATAGAGAGACTGCCGGGTATAATCAGACTTCTGACTTTGGCCCTGTTGTTTTGGTGTCACGACTTGAATTAATCTTTCTTCTCTCCAGGGAGTTAAAACTTTCAGTTCCCAGTTAGTGTCAAAACAAAACTATGGTTTGAGACCAAAGGTCCATCTGTCTCAGATGGTGTTTCTCATAATGGTGAACAGCAGCTGCTTGGGGAAGAGAATAAGCACAGGATGAACATTGAATCCTGCCTCTCCAGAATGGCTCTCCCAGCCTCCAACAGTTTGTGGTCCGTGGGAGGTTTTTTTTCCTAGTTGCTCTTGGATGTTTTGAACACCTAGATCCTGTGTTTTAACCCTGTATGTGGTCATGTGAGGCCCTTCCTATTTTATTCAGAACCTCCTTTTTGGCTTAAGAGTCTTAGGTGAGGAACCTCACTGAATTCCTTTGGACAAGCTGATCTGTAGCTGCCCATATCTGTTATGAAACCTCATTAGAAATTTGGTGTCCTTTCTAGTCCCCTGGCATTGAGACAGTTTATGCAAGACATTATAGATGACAGTTCGTAGTCATTCACGTGTGACATATGATGTGTTGACTATGTATTACTGCCACTTACTGTATATCGCTCTTCTGCCAATTTTTTTCCTATAGTACCATTTATTAATAGTTTAGTTTGAGACCAATGCCTCGAATGCCCAGTAGGAAAAGGTTCCTTCCGGGAACAATCCTTTTACCGAGTTTGAATTCTTACCAGTAATGTAATGCTTCCCCTACATAAGTGTCTAGAACGTTGTTTAAACAATCTTATGCTTCTTCTGCCACAAATTGGGTGAAACTCAGAAATCAGATTTTTTTAAAATACTGCTTTGATTTTCAAATGTTATTTTTGAGTTCACAAAAACATAATGTAAGGCTATGTTGTTGGGTTTTTCTAAGGAGAAAAACACATAGCAGCTGTTATTCTGATCAACTTATAATTGCACCATACAGGATAGAAGAACTGAGATTGATCTCTCAGTGGATGGTCTTAAAGACTTGGAACCCTTGTTACAATTATGAAGATAGTAGTTCAAGGGCACGTTTTGCAACTAAGATAGTAGTTCAAGGCCAGGTTGGATGGGGTCCTGAGCAACCTGATCTAATGAATGGCATCCCTACCCATGGCAGCGGGGTTGGAACTAGGTGATCTTTAAGATCCTTTTCAACCCAGACTTTTCTGTGATTCTGTGATATTAGGACAACTTACATGGCATTCTCATTAGCCTGTATACCATGTCTCATGTAACTTCTTTGGAAAGAAACTAAACACAAATATAAAGCAATACTCTTTAAAGAGAGCAAGGTCTGCAAGAGAAGGTAGTATCTTCTGATGGCCATGGCTATAGCTTAGACAATCACTACAGCACATCACCATGGAGTCCTCTTCATTCTCTTCAGCAGTAATTTTTCAGCTGAGTTGCTGTTCTAGAGAGAAGAAAAGAGTATTTTTAAACAAATGTCTGTTCTTTGCTCCGAATTTGCTTTAAAATGTTACCCATCATCCAGACCATAGTGTAAAATCCATTCACAGGGATGCAGGCAGCAGCACGAGCTGTGGTAGGAGAGCTCTGGCGTGGTTGGCAGCACAGTGAGTCCCTGTGCAGGAGCACTGCTGAGCTCCCAGGAAGTATCACCACCACCACTGAATTCCCTGACACTGCCTGGGGCTGGCATGGACTGCAGGCTGAGCCTGGATGGAATGTGGAATCGGTTAGATTTGCGGCTGTTTTACTTCCTTACAATAGCTGCTGGTTAGTGAAATGGATTCCTAAAAATGAAATAGTTTCTTCAAGAAGTAAGGAAGAGTTGCTTAGGCTCTTGCATCTTCATGTAAGGTTTCTGCTCCTGGGCTCTGAGCTGGACTGAACACTTGTCAGGGCAATTTCTGCTCTCAAAATAGTGTTTGGCTTTTCACTGACAAAATCTGTAAAAGTAAGCACTTTAGTACTTGATTTTGATCTACAATATAAGACAAATCTTCATTTATATCTTGATAGGATATCTCAGAGAGAAGACTCTGTATGCCTCTCAAATTGAAATTCTATTCATATAGTTCAATTAACTTCTCTGACTGACTTCTAGCTGTTGCCAAGCATGAAGAATTAAACTGCCTATTCTAAAATGTGTCAGAAAGACCACATTTTAGAACCTCCATCAAAAACTGACAAAGCATTAAAGGAGCAGCCCACCAGTGCTGGGCCTGACTGCTAATGAGGAGAAGAGAGGACTGTGCTCAGTGCCACCTCTGAAGCTCCCAGAGCAAAATCAAGGAGTATCACAGGTTTGTAAGCGCAGCCTGCAGCCAAGGTGTAGAATTTATGTACATCTTCTGGATTTAAAACCTGTTCATTTCTTCTACAAAAGCCACTGTTACGGCACTGAAGTCTTTCATTTCCTCTGTCACTAGTGAATAGATGGTTACCCTTGAAGTTTGCAGGTTTTGCATAAAAGCATACCTGCTGAAATGTATTTCCATAGCCAAGTACTGCAGAAGGGGTGGGTTTGGAGAGGGTCTTCTGGATCTTTTCCAAAGCATGCATTTTCTCCACCCAGAAATACTCGATTAGGCAGATATATTTCAGCAAGTTAAAATGACTTAAATCATCCCAAATGCCTCTACTTTCTACCTTACTTGTTTGGTTATTGGCTCATTAGGAGAGAACACTGATATGTTAAATGTTTCCTTAGCCAAAAAAAAAAAGAAGAAAAATAAAATCCATTCACTGCAGCCTGAATACCTTTGATTTATGAATCTCTGATTCATCCTGACAGATACTTAAAAATTCATGTCAAACTCTGCATTAATGTTGGCCAGAAAAGGAAAATAAATGTGTTAGGGAACAAGAGTGCCACAAAACGCAGTCCCCACTGTGGGTATGTTTAATGAAAGGCAATGGTAGCATTTAACTTGCCAGGGAAGCATCAGTCCATGTTACTAGATACTTTTCTCTTTTATAATTCTGTTGAACAAATATGTACTTGGGCATAAAAATGCACCTCTAATACTGATGTCTCATTATGTTATTTCCCTTCTTTAATTAGCATACCTTTTCTGTATGTTGGAGCTTATGTGAAGCTGAGATAATACATTTTGTTTAAAAAGGGAGAAAATACAAGTAAATTACTTTCTTTTTCTTTTATTTTCTTCCTAATATTGAACATATTTGAGATTAAAAACATATCTTAATAAAATGATTGATAAATAGCATTCTCTATAGTGTCTTGGAGAAATTATCATAAACTCAGTAAAACATTATAAAAAAATCTGATTATTATTTGTCACTGCTTGGGTTATTTTTCCCAACAGTGCTTCATTACAAGCGGTAATGTTTTCCAAGAAAATAACCAGGTAGCCTGAAATTTTAATATATTAAGGGTTTGAGTAAATAAAAGCAGCTGCTTTCCTCTTGGAATAATTGTGTGTTCTACTTTGCATTTTGAAACAAGAGTTTTATTTAGTATATATGCATGGTAATTTGCTTAGCGTCCTGTGTCCAGAAATATTAAAGCTATATTAGACATAATTAACCATAATTTAATTAAACATAATTAAACACATTGTTAAAGTTTTTATAGACATGCAAGATTCAAGATAATTAAATAGTTAAGATACTACCTGTATTTTCTACTGGAAATGGGTTTGTGTCTATCTTCATTTCTGTAGGCTTTCAGGTGATATCCATGCAGTGTCCTAGGTTGTATTGATGATGATGTTAAAGGTCAGTACTGGATAAGTCAGTGGGACAGAGTGGTGGCTTCTGAGGGCAGTTGATTAAATTCAGTGGTTTTGGCTGTGGGAATTTTCACCCTGGGTTCTTTTTGGCTATGCGTGAAATTGGTGCTTTGGTTTTCCTGTAGAATGAATTTTAAATTTTTATTTTTTTTAAAGACAGGGAAAAGAACAGAGGAAGCCATGTGGACAGCTAAGCCCTGCTCCAGATAATTTTTCTTATTGACTGCAGGAAAATTACTGGCATGACACCAGTGCCCTTCTCAGCCACTTTGAGACTTGGCAAATTCTCCCTAGGCCATTAGGGTAATGTTTGCATTAGCATTTTATAAGAAACAGGTATCAGAACAATTGCAAGGCTAGATTCATCTTGACTGCTGATGGTGGACTCTTGGTAGAAAAAAGAAAGGGAAATAGCTGAAAAATAGTAATGCTTTATAGAAGAGTATCAGCAGGAAGGTTACATTTCCAATCATGGATATCTAAAACTCCTGACTCGTCCAAACTCTTGATCCCCTCTATTCATTGAGTGGCCTGTTCATAATCAGGGAAGTGTTATGATGGAAAGTCTCATGAGAGGAAGAGGGGTAGTGTTTGCACTTCTGCTCTGAGACTTGAGAGAAGGTTCAGTTCCCAGCTTCATAGCAGATTTTTGTGAGTAGCAGCAGTCTGCCACAGCTGTTTCAATACCTCCAGATGATCCAGGCACCCAGCAGAATTTTCTAAAGTTTCCACCACAGTTAGTGTTTTCTGCTGAACACCACACCCCTGCGTATATCCAATGTCCTGCCAAACACCTCATGGTCTTCAGCGTCCAGATCCATTTGAAAACCTGGTTTATACCTCCCAGGGTCTTTTAGCGAAGAAGTGTCTGAACTGGACTATGAAGACCAGGATACAGTGCTGCACTGGTGAAGCTCACTTTGGATACCAGCTTGGGGGGAGAGGGATGCTGTTGAAAATGCAAGTCACCCTCCCATGCCTCCATTTGCGGCCGAGTGATCCCTTCCCATTTCCACGAATGTCCCAGCCACAGTGAAAATACAGATAGCCATGGGATTAACAACATATCAGCCAACTTCCTGGGATTTCTTTTGAAATTCTGAGGCCCCACCCCAGCCTTGCTCTTTGAGTTCAGGCACCCCCAGTTTGTACCTTTCTAAATGCCAATTTGCGATTGTTTCATTTGCTGTTGTTTCTAGCCCATTTTTATATTGCAATACACCCTGTCTGTCCTTAGCTACTTAGAACAATTGACTATTGCAAAACATAGTTTAGGCGTAAAAATAGTCTACATGCTTGTTTCATGAAATGAAAGAGAACAGAATATCCCTAATATTAAACCATAAAGCAGTGATAGTTTATTTGTGAGGCCATAAAAGGCATTTAACAACCTGGCGAATCCCAGATAATTTTAGACCATATATTTCATATACACAGGGGACGTAAAATTGAAAAGAAGGGAAAATAGTTTCAGCAATGTGTATTGCAAGGAACATCAAACAGTGCTGTACAGAAAGGAAAACTGGTGCAGAGTTGAGGATAGCTAGATTGTGGTGGAGGGCCCAGTCCACAGGATCATGGCAGAAGGCTTGGCAGGACTGTAGGAAGTCCCTGCTTCATCCCATTAGTGGGATTTTGCTGCCTCAGCTGTGCTGACTTGCATCCTTGTGGAGCCATGCTGCAAACTGTGTCAGGGGCTGCAGAGGCAATTTTTTGTGGAATTAAACAGTGCTCCTGACTTCAAACTTGTATCAGTTGGAGCATCAAGCTGCCAGCAGAGAGTCCCAAATGTGTGGGCTTAGGCTGTGGGGAGCCACTGGGAACATGTTGAGCTGCTCTTTGGTTGCTAGCCTGGTGCGAGAGCAGTGATACTTTGGCACATTCTGGTTGTGAAACCATGTGGAAATCTGTGACTGAAAGTGTTTCTGATCTGAATGCAGAATTTGGAGGGGCTTCTCTGACAGACTCATGACCCTGTAAAACAGACTGTGATGAATGTATATGGAGTGTTAAATGCAGTGTGCCTCCCTTTCTGCAGTGTTTACAGCAATATCATCCAGATAAGTCTCAGTAGTGCTGGAAATCTGTGTTTATGTCAACCCATGGAACACATTTTACATATCTCTCCAAGATTAGTATATAGAAACACACCGTGTAACTAGTTTCAGTTGAAACCTTCATCAGATCCATCTGACTTCTCTCTTGGTAAGCAGGAGGGAAGAGCAGAAGAAAGCACAGCTTTCTTGTTACTGTTTTGCCAAAGCTGGACAAATCAGAGGGCTGGGCAATCACCTGCCATATGAAGTTCAGCAAGGGCAAGTGCCAGATTCTGTACCTGGGATGGGGCAACCCTGGATGTACGGACAGACTGGGGAATGAGAGGCTGGAGAGCAGTGCTGTGCAAAGGGACCTGGGGGTCCTGGCTGATGGAAAGTTGAATGTGAGTCAGCGGTGCCCTGGCAGCCAAGAGGGCCAGCTGTGTCCTGGGGGCATCAGGCACGGCATCGCCAGCTGGGCAAGAGAGGGGATTGTCCCGCTCTGCTCTGCACTGGGGCGGCCTCACCTCCAGTGCTGGGAGCAGTTTTGGGTGCCACAATATAAAAAAGGTACTAAGCCATTAGAGAGGGTCCAAAGGAGGGGTCTGGAGGGAAAGCCATATGAGGAATGGCTGAGGTCACTTGGTCTGT
Organism: Coloeus monedula; assembly: GCF_965178545.1. Classification (NCBI taxonomy): domain Eukaryota; kingdom Metazoa; phylum Chordata; class Aves; order Passeriformes; family Corvidae; genus Coloeus; species Coloeus monedula. The sequence goes on along the minus strand of NC_138785.1, from coordinate 11,330,042 downwards.
TCAGCCTGAGAAGAGGAGACTGAGGAGTGACCTCATCACAGTTACAACTTCGTCAGGAAGGGAAGCAAAGCGGCAAGCACTTATCTCTCCAGTGGGCAGAGACAGGACCTGAAGAAATGGCATGAAGCTGTGTCAGGGGAGATTTAGGTTGGATATTAAGAAAAGATTCTTCACCCAAGGGGTGGTTGAGCAGGTTGAACAGGCTCCCCGGGAAAGTGATCACAGAACCAAGCCTGACAGAGTTCAAGAACCATTTGGACAAAGTTCTCAGGCACGTGGTGGAATTTTTGGGATGTCCTGTGCAGGGCCAGGAGTTGGACTTCAGTGATCTTTGTGAGTCCCTTCCAACTCAGGATACTCTGATTCTGATTGCCTTTTGAGATCACTTGCTTTACTTAAGGTTCATTTTCTCTCTCTGTCTGATAGGCTTAGAAGATGTTGTAGCAATAATGATTCCTGAACCCAAAGGAAAAGAAATAGTGAGCCTCCTGGAAAGGAACATTACTGTGATGATGTACATAACCATTGGAACACGCAACCTGCAGAAGTACGTCAGCCGGACCTCAGTGGTGTTTGTCTCCATCTCCTTCATTGTGCTGATGATCATCTCCCTGGCATGGCTGGTCTTCTACTACATCCAGAGATTCCGCTATGCAAATGCCAGAGACAGAAATCAGGTGAGTAAGGCTGGAGTAACAGTTTGTGTTTCCAAAAAATCACCAGGGATTTAGCATAGAAGTAAAAGAAATTGTCAATGTGTAGTAAAATCAGAAAACCAGAAGAAAACCCAAGCAAGTGAAAAGAATGGGAATATAAAAATGACTGTGTTTGGGAAAAGCCAAGACTTCTGTCAATATAGATGAGATCCAAGAGAAAAAAGAAATTAATAGTGTATATATATTATGGGGGTTTTTTTCCTTATGCAAAACACACAAAAAATAGACAGAAAGTTGATGTTTATTTGTGAAAAGATTGTTTTGGTATATATAGCCAAGTGTCATAGCAAGGTATATAGCTAAGGACCCATGAGATCAAAATGCTGACTAAAACACTGTGAGGTATGTGTGTGTGAAGCAATGGTTCATGATAACTGAAGAAAGAAAAAAAAAAAAGTATTCTCATTTTAATGCTTCCTTAGAAGGGTCTTGGGTTTGAAAGACAAACATGTCCCTCTTCATTTGACAATGATCACTGAACAGGACTGTAATGGTAGCCACCAATGTTATTAAACCATTGCTATTGGTTTTGGCATCTTGTCCAAACCCCTTGAAAGAGCTGAAGAGAAGTCAGCAGCAGTGGATTTATAAAGCATTGTCCATCTTTATGGTAGTTCAGCAGTGAATAATAATAACAACAATAATAATAAATTTAATATTTTCTTGTCTGGATGCAACTATCTCAGCAGAACTAGGAAGCTGAGGCTTCTACATTTCATTCTAATGGTACAGGTAGAAAATGTTATCAATGTATGAAATCTGAGGAGATAACCATTTTACTGCAGGAAAAAAAATGCACTGTAATTCAGAGAGATTTCTGAACCCTCAATAAATTACTGTCAGGGCCAGGAAGGTTGCCTTGCTTATTCTGCAGAAAAGGTAAATTTGAGAGTATGAATAATCATCTTGTAGAGAAAAGTGCTGCTACACACTCTGTAACAAATACTTGATGTGTAGGAATCCCTTGCCTTCCCCCACTGAAATTCAGGCGTCCTCTGAAATAGAGAGCAGCTGCTCTGTATTTACAGACAGAAAGAATATATTTTCCTTTTAAATATACAGTCTGAAATTTTGGATAGCAAGAATGAGAGTATCCCAGCTGGAATTTGAACATCATTGGCAGCAGATTCACTGTGACTGCAACGGCTGTGATAATTTTTAGATGCTTTGTCTGCAAAAGCACATGCATGGCTAATTTGGGTGTGTAAGTGTGCTTTCAATCAAGTAATTATACAGGCAGATTAGCAGTGTAAATAGACATACCTAAACATGAAACTCAGCAAAATAAGAAGCTCATTCAGGTAATATGTTATAGTTTGAAACTGATGTGTTTATATGTTTAAACATATTTTCTTCTCAGTATTTTCTTTCCGAAGTCTGAATGAGACCAACATGTACACAGGCAGTTGTCCTATGGAGAGGTTTTGATAACTTGGTTATGATACTAGTTCTGTTCTTCAGAAGAATTAGAAAGCGTGCCTCCTAAGCAATTACATATTATTATTTTGAGGGGGCAAAACTGAGCAGTAATAAGGGGGAAACTAGAAAGTCTTCATGCACTTTTCTTCATACAGTTTTGTCTGACATCTAATCTCTTTATTAGCTCTTTTCACATGATAAATGGTAGCAGTATACAGACAAAACTCTATGATTTGTGTTAATGGGTTGCTGTGGCTGTTTAGTTGTGTTCCTTTTAGTCCAGGCTATGGAATATAATGATGTAGGTCATTCAGAAGAGCTCAGCTTGCTCTTACCCTTCTCATGAGTGTTCCTCTCCATTTTCCATAAAGTTCTGGGTTTTTTTTTTCTTTGACACATTTTCTTGTAGCTCAAGGATGGGATCACAAATTTCTGGTTAAAATCATAGTGTCCTTTTGTCAAGCCTCATAAACACTTTTGTCTAGTCCTTCTGTATATGGTGACTCTCCTTTCCAGGTCTGCTTCCCTTCTTTCAGTCAACAAAGTTTCCGAGCAAGCAGCAAATCCAAAAAGAACTGATTCAGTTATTCATCAAGAAAGCAATGAATCCAGCTATTGAGAGAGGCAGCTAGAAAGACCTCCTGGAATCATTTCCTATGACTCCACAGTGAGATGAAACCCGGACATAGTCCGTCTACATCTTCAGCCACCACTCTTCCTCACCATATGTGCAAAATCCAAGTTCACATGCCAGAAAGAAGATACAGCTTACTCGAATTAGGTGCCTGATTTTGATGAGTGGAGAATCAGGATTTCAAAGATTCTCACTGAATGCCAGGGCCTATTCACCCCAACTTGGCTGGGCATTAATGTAGTAGAGCACAGAATCGTCTTCCACTATGGGCTTGTGCACCTACAGCCAGGGTGTCAACTACAAACATGATGAGGTATCCATTTTTATTTTAATACATTTAATTTTTAAGAATACCTCTATGTCAGGGTATCCCGCAGTGGTAGAGAGGAGAAGAGAGATCCAGCAGGCAGGATTTGTGCAGCAAGATTGATTTATTTAATTATTTTACAACTCTTTTATAGACTTTTTTCTTCATAGTCTAATTGGTCAAAGGATCAGCCACTTGTTGGGGTGATTGGCTAAAATCCTAAAACCTGCATTGTCAAAATATTTTCCTACTGTACTATAAACAAAGGTTTGCAAGGTTCATAGTTTATAGAACTCAGTAATATCTTCCGTGAGAGAGAAAAATATCTCACGGGACTGGAAAGAAGCAAGAGAAGTTCTTGCTAGCTGCATATTTGTATCCACACCTCTAACACCAACAACTGTACACTACATATGGAAGTAGAAGTTAGGTAGTAATATTCACATGATTGAACCTTTTTTTCCCACCTAACAAGATGACCAGAAAGTAGGTGGTTGCCCTGATGATAAATACTTTTGATATGAAGAGGATAAATTTGTGTAAGAAAATCTGTTTTCTCAGCAACTTGTTCCTGGAGTGCTCCTGACAATGAGAGATTTGAGAGAGTTTGTAAAAGGCTGTGGGAATTGTTTGCATCAAGAAACATCACATTGCAGAGCTAATTAGAAGCAATTTGGAATTACATGACAAGTTAAGTTCCAGAGAATAATACAGCAAAGTGGGACCTGATGTCACAGCCCTGTAATAGCCAGGACACAGACTTAAAAGCAGCAACAAACCAACCCTGTCAGTGTGTCAGATTTCATATTTCACCAGTAATAGTAGAGTTCCCTTTTTATTGTTTGTGAGATGGGAAAATGATGAGGGGATGATGTTTCAGCTCCAGACTTATTTACCACATTTCTTCCATGTCCCTTCTTTCCATTGGCTTCTTGTTCAGAGGAAGTTTTCTACAAAGTCATTTTGAAACTGCGTGGGCTCCTTCAGTTTTGCAGGATAGCGAAAGCCAAAGCAGGTAGTGATCGCACTAGAGTTGAGGAGGATCTTGCGTGTCCTGGGTTAATCTTCAGTATGTGACTCTCAGCATGTGGAGCATTTATCTGAGGAGGAGGACTGGTGGCTGTGGCTTGGAATGAGAGTTTTGGACCACTGAATAGAGATGTCAATCTCTAAAGCAGTTTGGGAAGATGCTTGCCTGTAGCGGGGGGGTCCCAGGAGCAGGGGAATCCAGCCAGAGTCACGATACGAACACCGATACGATTTGAGCATCGTGCTCCAGTTTTTTTATTCGGTTACCCCAAGTTATACTTTTGCCAAAGTTCACGCCCCTTTCCCATCAGAAAGCCTCTAAGCAGCGGGGGAGCTGACCAGTGTATACCTTTTCCCAAGGCTGTTCAAGGCTGCCAGCTAGCAGGTGCCTTGCAAGCCTGCTTTCAGCCTGAGGCCCCATCAGGGTTACTTCTGCAACAGCCCTGGAATGCCCAAGCCCTCCTGGGGTATCCTATATTCCACAAGGAATCCCTCTACACTTGCCATGATAGAGTCTGCAAACTTTGTGGATAGATGTGTCCAATACCTCATCCTGATGATGTGTCTCATTCTGCGCAAGGCACAAGGTGATCTCCCTGCAAAGGTGGTAGTTTAGTAAGGCCATTAAGGGAGAATCACTTACTGTAACTTCTCTTCCACAGCATTTATGGTCATTTACTTTCTCAGAAACACGTAAGTGGTGCTTTCCATGCAACTGTCCTTCCTTTTTAATGAGCACTGCCATCTCCTCAAGACCACTGCATCTGATATGCTTAACTCCTTCCAGTCCAGTACTGAATGTTGCAGCCTTGCTAATGAGATTATGAGATTTGTGACTGTAAATCTCTAAGCCTCACTTTAAAGCCTTAAACTGCTGTAATACTTCTTAACTTTAGGAAAAATCATTGGTTATTGATAGCATGCCTTGCATTCAAATGGGAGAATTCTTTGAAAGTTTGACTTTAGTCCAAGAAATTCCTGTTCTTTCAAAAACTGAATTACTCTCATTTGCATGTAAGTTATGAACTTATCTGTCTTTGATAGATGAGAGAAAGCAAACATGGAAGCAGGCAGATCAAAGATGTACATGAGTTTTTAATCTTGTCCTTCACCTTCAAGAACATGCAAAAAAGAACTGAGACATTGCATTCATTAAAGTAATAATAGTGATAAAAAGGGATCACAAGCACTTTCTGAAGCAGGACATAATGGCTCTTGTCTTGCTGTATGTTGCCAGTCTGTCTTTGATTTACATTAAAGAACCAAATAGTTGACAAGAAATGTTTCCAACTCTCATTCGATTCTTTTATTTAAGGGAGACTGTGAGAAAAATGGACCACAGAAAGAGATGTGTAACTACAAGATACTCCTTCACATTCAATAATTAAGTTGCTGGAAAGCTCCTATGTAAATCTCCTGATACCCAAGATTGTTTTCATGTCTTTAGCCAGATCTGAAATTGCACTTTGCTTTCAGTATTGCGTGTGTTTTGTCAGCCTTTCCAATCCAGTAAGCTTACTCTCTAAATTTAACCCAGTGATTTTAATTGAATCTGAAGACCAAAGTGGTAATTTACTGGTCATATCTGTGTGGTGATTAGGTCTCAACTTATAAACTACCTCGAGCTTCCTTCCATTTTTGGCCTCATGCTCTCATCCCATCCAGCTGGAAACCCTTCCTGCTGACAGGCCCCTCTGAACTCTGGCACAGGAGTTTCCCAGCTCACAAAGTTGAATGTCTTCTGAGTCACCAAAAGCTCTAAGTCTCTCTCCTCTCTAACGCATGGCTGGAAATGTGGTTTGGGAGGGGAGGTGAAGGGAAGAGTTCATGTCATTTATTGGTGGCAAATTCGAACACACTCTATCATGAACTGTTATAAAGCAGACAAGAAGACACTGGAGTGGGTGTTGCTGCATGAAACCATGTGAGAGAGGCGTGGAAAAAATGGGAAGTGCCCAAAGGAGGGTCACCAGTATGGTCTGGGGGTAGAAGCACATGGCATCTTAGGAAGGGTGAAGGGAGCTTGCTAAGCTGGGTGGGGAGCAGAGGAGGAGGAAGGGCTCTGCTTCCAGCTGTAAAAAGGGTGGTCTGAGAGGAGTCAGAATCAGCCTCTTCCTGGAAGTGCACAGGGTATGGTCACAAATTACCAGCAAGGGAAATTCCATTAGTATGTTTAGAGAAGAAAAAAGACTGAGATTGGTTAAGCATTGGAACAAATTATCCACAGAGGTTGTGAAATTTCCTTTCCTGGAGATACTCAAAACTTGACTACAGCTCTGACTTTGAAGTTGACCCAGCCTTGAGCAGGGGGTGGGAGTACATGACCTCCCAAAGACTTTCCAGCCTGTGAGTCTGTCTACAGACCGACTGCCTTGTTGCTGGATTAGCACAAGTGAGCAGCCAAGTCCTTGGAGCACTGATACAGGAACAAGCTCCATAGCACAGGGTGCTGAGCAGCGTTTGTGTGAACTACCCCGCAATGTTTGCAGGCTCTTGCAAGGGGCAGATATGTCCGTCTCCAGTGTCTGAGGACAGGGTGTTTTGCGTCAGGCTGTTATTACATACTTTAATCCTGGTGGCTGTGACCCTGCCAGCACAGTAACAGTGTTTTGGAAATATGGGAGAACAGTCAGAAACATCACGTGGTAATTACTTTATGGTCCACTGGAGGGAAACATAGAAAGGCAAAGAATGAGCAAATGGTTATGTATGGACAGGATGTTACTGCAGGACTATGTAGTGCTTTACCTGTAAGAAACTGCAGGTGCTTCCACCTCATTTTTTTAAGGTAGACAACTCTGTATTGCAGGAAAAAAGACAGGAGAGATATTCAGAGTTTTCATGGTTAAAAAATTAACAGCTCACTTTCAGAAGTTGTATCCTGCTGAAGATCATGAACTAGTTATGGAACAAAGTAAGAATAAAGTTCAGTGTTCACTTTGATAACTTCCCAGTATATTTTTTTAACAAGTGTCATTAAAAAAAGAGAGGGAAGAAGTAGGATACCCAAATAGTGGACTTGTTACCTACATTGGTACTCGCTGCTGCAGTGTAGTGTACCTACTGTGCCCTTATTATGAATTATTATGTTTATATTTATACACTACCCTGTTCCATGTGCTTAAAATTATTAAGAAGCCTAGGGAGAAAAAGTTTTGATTTCTGCATGAAGAGTTACTGTTTGCTTAAGAGCAAATTTTGTATTGCAGCGCCGGCTTGGAGATGCCGCGAAGAAAGCAATTAGCAAGCTGCAAGTCAGGACGATCCGGAAAGGTGACAAGGTAATTTTTCAAAATGCTTGTTACTAAATGAAACTTTGTGCCGAGGATTCCTTCAGACCTCTGGGACAATGAGGCAGAGCAGAAATGCCAATTGCTTATTTAGCTACTGTGTCCTTCAGGAGGGGGAGGAGTGCTGGTAAGTGAGTTGCGGATGGAGTGAAGTGGGCAGAGAGAGTGATTCAGTTAAAGATGCAGAAAATCCTGAAAGTTAAAACATCTTAAATAAATCTGCATGCTTCCCAGTGCAAGTTTCCAACTGGAAACATGTCAGAAAACCTGACTTGCTGGTTTTGAAATGCGTTACTGGATTTGCAGTCTTCTTCAGTGACTGTTTTACTTTGTCATGTAGGCTCTTAAATGAAGAGATTAGCTAACAAAATAAAAAAATTAATATAATGAATATTCTCTTTCCTGTAGGAGACTGAGCCAGACTTTGATAACTGTGCTGTTTGTATCGAAGGCTACAAGCCCAATGATGTTGTCAGGATATTGCCTTGCAGGTAAATTGAAGGTGCTTTTAGCTCTAATAATCTCTACTTCAAGACAGTCTCTGCTCTCAGTTTCATGCTGATGAGATTACCTGAGAACTTGGGGAGGGAAGGGTGAGTTTATTATTTTGGCCTGTTTAAAATCTCTTGGTAGAGATATCTGAAATGCCTCTTTATTCAATGTGAAGTGAAACTAGTGTTGATGGTGGTGAGACCCTGAGGGTTTAGTATGGTCGTCAGAAATTTTGTCTGACCTGTTCCTACAACAAAGTCTTCAGTGGGATTTTTAAACTAAAGTTTTGATTCATCTGTTTTCCTCACTGTTTTTTTTAATCAGCCCAGAATAAATGCCTTAGGAGAATTTACCTCTGACTTGAAGGTGAGCCCTGGCCACAGCAGCCTGGGATAGAGCAGGCTCCTGCTCCCAATGGAGCTACTTCTTTCGCTGTCCTGGGCCTGAGAAAAGGATGACTTTTGTCAAAAAAGATCCCCAGCCATAGAAAGAGATGCACTGAGTAAAACATGCCTCATGAGAAGATGCCCTGTGCAGCAAGTCCACCCGCAGTGATGTGACACAGGAGTGCAGCCTCTTGCCATCTCTAACAGCTGTATTCATCTTTGTGCTATTGTATTGTCATTTGTGAATTGTTACCTAATGGAGGATTTCTCTGAGGAAATCAATTTCTTAGGAAATTTCCTAGGATCAGTTGCCCCTAGGAGAGGAACAGCAAGTGTTTGATTTCCCTAGAAATACCAATCTGAACTGCTGCACATACAGAGCAGAGATTTTATTTTTTTCAATAGAACTTCTTTCATCTCCTGAGTAATACTCACTGGCTTGAGAAACCAAAATACTTGATTATTTTCCAGCTATGTTGTACCCTAGAACATATTTGAATGTTACAAGCTGTCCATTTCTGTTAGTTCATGTGATTCATTAAATCTGTTTACTGCCATCACTAAATGGCTAACACAAAGCAACAGATTAATCATAAATTAATCATAAATTTGACCTACTGTAAATCTCCCACAAATTGCATGTGAACTCTTTTTTTTTTTTTTTTCTACAAGCAGACACAAACACATCACTTCATGAAGCAGAAATACAGAAAAATGAGAAATTACCAGAAAATGTGGACCTTGGTTTGGCATCAATCCTGTTTGCACAGAAGCAGAATAAAGCTTGGAAAATTTGCATGACAGAGACAGGCAGTGTTTGGAAGTAGATCTACAACAGCTTAAATATATGTTTAAGCTTTAGCTTCCACTTGTGTCTCACCTCATAATTCAGTGAGCCTTTGTCATCCACGGCGTTGGGTCAAGCACAGTGAATAGGAAACACAGAGTTAACAGGTGGTATTTAGTTCTTGGCTGACTTGAAAGGTCGCCCAGAAAATGACTCATGCTAAAAGGGTAGGAGTAGCAGAACTGTCTTGTAAAATACCCAAAGACTGAGCCTCAGCAATCTGGAATTATAAAAACCCAAAGATCTTTCTCAAGTAGCTATTTCACCAGCCCTGGCTGTCCTGCTACACAAACTGTGAGGGGAGTGTTTTACGTACTCACATGGGTTTGAATTTCTGAAACATGAAATGGTACTCATGATTCTTTCTGCTGTTTTCAGTCTCATCTCCTCATCTAAAACAAAAAAGAAAGTGGATTAATTTCTGTTTCTGTGAAGTGAGTAGGAGTGTGTTTTATCTTGATAAGGACCTACAGACTGTAGTTTTCCCACTCTGGCATCCTCAGTTAAGCCATGTGCAGTTTCTAACATGGGAACCTCATTAAGCCGCCAGTATAGCAGTAGATGAGCTCAGAAGTCAAATAGATACATGTTTACTAGGATTTGGCTGTTTTCCCAAATGTCCTTTCTTTTCTGCTGGCTCTGGGATAGCTGTTTTTATGTACCCCACTCTGGAAAGCTCAGAGGAGAATTCCAAATGAACTTGTTCTTCTTCCTCTCTGTCTTCATCAGGCAGTTCCCACAACTGACTGTATTAATAAATTTTAGTCTACAGAGTGTATTAAATGAATAAGGAATGACACTTGGTAAAAGTAAAAAGCGTTGACTTGCAGCCGGTTTTATATTTAATGGTAGCAAACATCTCTGAAGTTTGAAGGCACTGACACAAGATCAAATGAAACCAAGTTCGTCATTCCCAGAGTGACATCTCTTGTCACAGCCCTACTTCATTCTGCTTGTCTTCCATCTCCAGCTTCAAACACCATTGTCTTTTCTGCTCTAGCTTTGGAGAAGGTACTGGTGCTGCTGTTCCCGGTGTGTGCCCTTAACTAAACTTTTACTAACTTTACTAAACTTCTACAGAGAGGCAAGACATTTCTTTCAACCTTATCTCTGCTGAGTGCCTCATAAGTTCTTTTTTTTGCCATTTCATTTCTTTCTCCAATAAACACATTCTCTTACTTTGTTCCACCTCATTCTTTTCCCCTGAACCTTCACTCTATGAACAACTGTGAGTTCAGAGAGTTTTCACTCCTGCTTTTTCTTTTTATTAGCTTCCTTTGAAAATTATTTCATCACACACATTCTTCCCTTTGTTTCCTCCTCTCACCCTCAATGTCATCTTCTTGTGTCCTCCTCAGAAGTAAATGATACTGTACAGGCACCCCCTAAAATCTCAAACCTTCTTGTTGGATACTACAGTGCTACAGTCTCTCACAAAAATTCTTAGTCCTTTACTTCAGCCCTATGTCTAATCCAGGCAACTGATGCTCTTACTTAGGGTTATCAGGGATGTGCCTCTCTTTTTGCATAGGTGAGACTAGGAATGGAAGGTGGGAGAAGAACAGTTTCCCTTAATCTTGAAAAAAAGCCTCTCAAAATTGTTGGCAAGCTGAAAGCTTTACAATAGTTGTAGTACAGTCATATTTTTATTATTATTATAATTTTGGCTGAGTGTGACATGATTTTTTTTCCTTGTATGATTAAAATTGCAGCTTTAAAGAAAACAAGTATGTTACAAACAAAAGCAATCTCTAGTTAAAAAATGTGAAGTGCTATTTAGATAATAGTAAATGGAATGTTCTGGGACTCTGACGTTCTTTTGCTTTGTGTTTTGTGAGCTTTGCACAGCCACGTGCAGTCACAGGAGAGTGCGGGAGGGATCTCAGGAGGCCACCACCTCTGGAACAGCACAGGGGCACTGGCACGCACGTGTCGTTTTTGGCAGCTTTTTCCAACACAATCTGCAGTCTCCCAGGATGAAGACTGCAAATTCCCCTGATAATTTATTGCAGTGCTTCGTTACCTTGACTGTGGCGAAGCCTTTCTTATTGTGTAACCTGGATCTCGCTTGCTGCAGTTTAAACAACACCATTGTGCCTCTTATCCCTGGGAGAGGTGGAGAACAGTTGTTTCCTTCCCCTTATGAAAACCTTTTTTTATGAGGTTGTGACATCTCGCCTTCCTCTCTGTCAACTAATCAGTTGCAGTTCTTTTGAGAAACTTTCCAACCCATCCAAATCAACATGGTTTTGCAATGAATGTGGTTGCACACAACAGGGAAAAAAACCTGTATTTTTTTTTTCTAGCTTTGACTTTGATTGTGAAAGCCATGTCCTGAGCCTGAGCTTGAAACATCTCTTACTGTCTCCCTGTATGGGTCATTACTTCTGAAATCATCCATGATGGCTCTATCCTCTCCTTCAGTTTAAAATTTGCATCATTCAGAACTTCAAAGGGAGGGATTTTTGTTGCAGTTGATCTTTTTACATCTTTGTCTTACCATGTGACAGTGAAATACTGCAGTTGCTCTCTCATCTTACTTTGTGCTGACCCTTCTTTTGCGTGAATTTGGAACATGAAACAATTGGCAATTTGTTGAATGCCATAAGCATGTACACAGTGCTATACCTAATAAACTTTAATACCTAATAAATTTTAAAAGGCAAATCTTTATCTGATTTTCAGTACCATTCCATTATTCTGTGTATTTCTGTCAAATAATCAAGTTCCTTCTGTAGTGTATATTAAATCTGAAATTAATGGAGTCATAATACACTGTGCTAAATTAGTATTGAGAAGTGCAAAGTGACAGGATCTGTCATGTATTTAAATTACTTGGCATTGTTAGGATTTATTTTAGAATATTGTTTTTGAACCCAACTTTAGGAACACTGAATTTCAGATTTTAAGGTCTTTAAGGCATGAAAGTGTTCCAAGCTTTTGATGATGAGGAAACATCATGAAATTCTCTAATATGAATCCCAGTTTGACTGAGGCTTTCAAAGCTGGAAATTGAAAACAAAAGGGGATTTTCTGGTCTATGGTAAAATGTCTTGGTGGAAACTATGTATTTTTTATTCAAAACAGATTTTGGAAATCTGTTTTGTTTTCTGAGAGATTAATAAATATCTCCGGTTTTGTAAATGGACAGATTATTTTGGCACAAACGTGTTTGCCAATAAGCATATTTGTTTATGAATTTGATTATATAATTAAAGAAAACCAAACGCTGACAAGAATTTCATCGTTATTTCATGTAGCTGAAAGGCAAGACATAGACTTTCAGTATCCTCCATGAATTAACAAACTCAAGAAAATCTGTTTGTTAGAATTTTAGATGTAAAATTACACATGCCTAAGAACTGTATCTTTATGCTTTCACCAATTCAGAATGCTTGTCTGATGATGTGCTGAATATTCCCCTCCTAAGACAGAAGGAAGGAAGGAAATGTTAAGCAGGACAGAGACCAAAATCTGGTTCATTTGTTGTTATAATTTTGACTTAGGTCAGGTCTTCTTTGAAAGGCCAGCTGTGAACTTTAGTAGCCTTAGTAAAGTAGTGGCTCAAACTTTAAATATCACAATGCTTCATTTGATTAGTCACGTTGACATGCAGGATCAAATGAGGTTTGATACCCCAGCCAACTGATATAATTAGACTAGATCAAACTTCCAAGAACATTTGCTCTTTCCCATAGTTGTATGAAGTGATACAAAGCACAGGAATGCAATAATTTGCCATGTGGTGACACAGTACGTCTGCTGACCCATTCGGCTGAATAAGTAGCTGTTAAATATCTAGAGTTACTTTGGTACATTGAGTGATTCTGGCGCTCTCAGAGATTGCATTTCCTCATAGAGGCTGGTATGGGCCATGCTCCAGGCAGAGCCTTAGGATCATACAGGTATTTAGATGTTTCAAGTCCAACAACAGACCCAGCACTGCCAAGCCCACCACTAAGGCAAGTCCCCAAATGCCACATCCACACGTCTTTTAAGTGCTTTCAGATACCACTTCCCTGGGCAGCATGTTCCAATGCCTGACCACCCTTTGGGTGAAGAAATGTTTCATAGTATTCCAAGTAACAGAATATGCTCTCAAGAGAGAGTACAGTCAGTCAGGTACACGCACTAAAGATCTCTACAGTCATTATCAGTTTGCATCAGGCAAAGCTAAACAAGAAACTTTCAGTTCCTCCACCTGATTAATGTCTAGGAAAAGTGCTGCCCAGCAGCTATGGAGCTCAGGTAGTTGCTTAGTGGTCGCTTCAGACTCAGAACGATTAGCAACAATTCCTTCAGGGAATTGTGTAGGAGCTCTCTCTGATGGGCAGCTTCTAAAGAGCAGGGAAGTCAGAGAGAATATTTTAAAAAGCATTGTACTGTTTTTTCTGTTTAAATGAAAAGTATATATTTTTTTTTCTAATTCATTTTATTTCTTTATGCCTCTATCCCGAAAAATACTAGACCCTCAATGGCTTCACATTTAAATTATGTGTAATCAGGTTTGTATGTAGAACCATTAAGAAAAACTAACATGATTTTTACCTTTACCAGCAAGCAGCTTTTGTTTACTGACAGCCTTTAACATTTAAAGAATATGGGGTTTGCTAATGCATTTTGTATATTTTCCCTAAGTCTCTAATTATGTACATCTTCTATTCCAAACACACTGAAATGTGCACATGTGCTTGAGTTGCTGCAGGAATCATTTTAGCCTTGTGTGCATAGGACCTAGTTTTGCAGTCCTTGCAGAGGTCACAAACTGCACGAGTTGAAATACTCTCACTTAACTGAATTCAGTATCATCTGGTACTAAGTGGTAAATTGTGCTGTGGTGCATTTGAACTAAGATATCCTGGTTTTCATTGCAGGCATCTTTTCCACAAGTCCTGTGTTGACCCCTGGCTGCTAGACCATCGTACCTGCCCCATGTGTAAAATGAATATTCTAAAAGCTCTAGGGATTCCGGTAAGCACTTTGCACAGCAGCCCATTGGGGCAGAAGGGAAACACCAGCCACCTGGGTATATCCCTAGCCTTTGCCTGTCTGTTCCCATCTTACTCTTTTTGCCATGTTATTGAATAATTAATTGATTTATAAAGGGAAGTACAATTGGAAATGTCTGACTCTACCTCTCTCCTGCACCCCACTTGTATTAGCAAGGAAGACTGTGTGTATGAGGGTTGGTTGGGTGTTGTGATGTGCATGTCTTGTTGCCTGCTTGGTGGAGCAGAAGATTGTTCACTGGTGTTATGGTGGTTTTATAGAACCTTTCACATAGCTTTCAGAACTGGATTTATTTTTTTAATCATGCGCTCGGTTCAAATATGAAAGCAGGAAGTCTGGAAATAAAATTTTCTCTGCTATAGTTGTCAAGGACAACTGATTGCTTGTTCTGGGGAAGGAAGTCCTTTTCTGTCAGGTTTCTCCTAAAGTCTATCTGGAGCAAGATCTGCACTCCTAACTCCAGTTAAGGGCCATTTCTCCCAGTTACTAAGCATGTGGTGGAGCACATGACATACAAGAAATTGTTAAGCTCTTCATTATTTGGAACATTCAAATGTGGTTAGAAACTGCCAAAGTAATTGATCTTTCTAAGTCACATGTTTGCATTCAGATAGTGTTTGTCCAGTCTGCCATACAGTTTCCCAACTAGAACTATCACAAAGCTCAGGGGCTTCACCAGGAAGGAGTGAGTCACTCTCCCCCACTATGCAAGGCTTGTGAAGTTCAATAATGAAACATCTCCAGCTGATGCATTAACAGGTGCTGTAAATACCCCGCCCCGAGCTTCAGTCAGTGATGCACCAGTTCACATTTGAAAGAGCTATATAAAGTAAAACAGCTCACATGAGCATACTGGGGAGCTGGTATAGCCAGTCCCAGAGAACTCCGTTTCATGGAGACTAGGAAGCAGGTTGCAGGCAGATATGTTAATAAACCTAATATAATCCAAACGAAAAACATGCAAAGGGGAAAAAGAAGCAGGGCATTGTAGCTAGGGTAACACATCGAAACGCAACTGTTAAAATCAGCATTTGAGATGAAAAACCAGAATGAAGGCTATCTCTGTCATTCAGCATCTCTGCACCTCGACTTAAATATGGAAATATTTCCCCGGGTTCCATGTCTTAGCTCACAGGCCTGCCACAAGCAGTTACACAGGGTTCTGACAGCTCTTCTCCCTGCCCAGTGTATTGTTCCATGGCTTCCTTGTGCATCTGACAGCACCATACCATTTTTGCTCTCACACTGGCCCATTCAGATTTTTGTCCAAGCACTTCATTAACTTGCTCTTTATCCAGCTTCATAATCAGGAGATACAGACAAACCAGACCAATGCTTTCTGGAGAGCTGCAGTGAGATATTAAAGGCGTCCCAGAAAGTTTAGTGCTGTTAGAATTTACATCCAGAACACAGTTCTCACTGGCTTCACTGGCTGCTGCTGAATGCTAAGCATGTCCACAGGCTGTTTGAGGCTGGGCACAGTTAGTGGAACAAAAAACATGCCCAGAGGCCATGTGTAGAAGTTTTGGTTTACATGGCTGGATTTCACTGCATATTAACAGCTCTGTAGTGGCAGGTGTAGAAGTACCTAATTGCCAGGAACAATTGAAGCACCATTCACTTTCCACAGCCATTGTTTCCCTTCTTGTAGCTCCCCGTCTTCTCTGTACTGCACAGCAGAATGGGCATCCATCCTGCTCTCCTCACTGAGAGCTTTCTGCATGGAGCTTCTGTGGAAATAATTGCACTGGGCATGTAATTAAAGATGCTGCTGTAACCTACATGAACAACTGCTTCAAGTTAAGATTTCCGAATCAGCTTTAGTGTTGGTCTGTCTTAACACTAAAAATAAAGCACTTGGATGTTAATGTTCCGCTAGCAAAGTTTTTTTAGGGGATTTTATTGTATGAATTTCCGTAAAAATTTCCTTCAGGTTGTTCTAAGACAATCTGAAAACAGCCCTCTCTTGGAGGAGGCATACTGGCATACATGGATCATTGGATAGGTTCATGAAGGGAGAGCCTTATCCCTCAAAGTGACTTACAGTAAGAGCTGCTGTCCATGGGAAATTGGAGTAGATGGTAGCCTTTGTGTCAGGCCTCCTCTGGCTGACAGCAAAGGAAGTGGAGGTCTAAGAGCATCTGGTAGCTTGACAGTTAAAAATTCCTATACTGCTATCAGTTGCTCCTCTTCCTCTCTTTTTTCTACCTTCTCTTTCTAAAATACACCTCAGCTCATGCTTATCGCTTTCCTACCTTATGCTCTCTCCTGCTTCTCCTCTGCATAACCCCTCCTGCCCAACCTGTGTCCTTCTGATCTCCTGCTCATCTCACAGGACCTGTTTTCCATCTGCATAGAAATCATGTTGTCCTCACCCTTCTCACTGCCCAGCACCAGCTGAGGGCAGCCTAGGGTGGACATCATTTCCTAAGGTGTGCTTTCTGGTGCTCCCATGAGCCAAAAAAGCCACCAGCACACATGAACTGGTGTTTTTAGAGACTCATCACTTAGCCAGTTGTCCATAGGCTGCTGTGGGAAAAGATGTTGCCCTAAAAGAACCTGTAAAGTTCTAGGGCTTCTCAGTGAGAGGTGGCAAACATTTCTGTAGAGTGGATGAAGCAAAATGTCATTCCTTACCCACATTCTTGGGTCTTGCTGAGCCCTCTTAGCTGAAATTTCCACACACAAAAGAAGGAAAAAGCCTTAGGCAGGCATCAGCCTCTGATGGAAATGAGGAAATCTTACCATGACAGGCTATGGGGGTTTTTTCCTGCCACATGCATGTTTGTCCTATGATTGTTATTAAAGATCTGGCTTGCGTGTCTGTGGATATATTGTGCTTCATTTAGCTGGAAGACTTGGGATTTTCCAGGAAAGGATTGGTTAAACCCCGAATATCTAAATGTTTCAATTCAATTCACAAGTAAACTCTGCATTTACTTTGTAATAGAGACTTCAAATATTATCTACCCTAAGCTCAGATTTCCCAGGCAGCCATGAGGCACCAAAACTCCTGCTGCACTCATTTTCACAGTAGCTGGGCACCCCAACACCTCCACTTTTCTCCGTGGCACTCTGTAGCTCCATAGGATTATTAACTAACTACCTATCAGCAAATGGTTGGCCTGACCTTTTCCACTGTCTCTTTGCTGGCAAATCCAGCTCAGACTACACCTGCAATATTTGAAATGGATTACCAGTGGAAGTGTCTTTCACTTTCAAAGAACTACATTGCTATTGGGACAATCATATCACATAAAATATTTTCCCTCTGCTTCTCTCCTTTTTCTGCAAACATCTGTTGGATATGCAGTCACATGCATTTTTGGCAGCGGATTGTATGACTTGAAGCTATTCACTAAGAGCCTTAGCCAAGCCCTCAGATGTCAGTACAAAGCCTTCCCTTGACTTTAGTGGAATTGTGCTCTGAAAGCACTTACATGCAGGGCAGGAGTGAAACCAATATAATTAAATGTAACAAATGTATCTGGGTCACTCTGGCAGCCAAAGAAATAATGGTTTGGGGTTTTTTTCTGATCAAGAATATTTTTTTAAATTTTTATTACATAATAATAATTATATAAGATATTATTATAGCTATTATATCAATATAATTGTTATTATTATTATGTTTCATATAATTTGTTTTATAGCATGCTGCTTAGTTTGGGGCATTTTTTCCAACTAAAAAATTATTCAGGAGTAAAGGGATTAATAATATCAAGCAATACTATTTTTGCATCTTTAATGTTTGGTTTGGCTTTCAATTATAATCCCCCTCTTTAAAAGGTTTAAAAGTTTGTGATAAAACCCCATTCTAGGAATAACTGGAATCAGAACAAAGGATAGACAACTGATCCCCTGAAAAATTGAAATAGTTTTTACTATAGGAGAAAAGAAAAATAGACCTTTTGTTTTTAATATATGCTGCCATCAAATGTAAATTAAATTAAAAATGAAATTATGAAAAAATTGTTTTATAATAGCTAAGAGTGAGGGAAAGAGTGATAGATCTAAGGGATAATTTTGGATCCCTGTCCTACAGATAAGTGATTGGTACTTCACTTGGAAAAGTACAAATTCAATGAGTTTCCTCATGCTATAGTTGAATGTTCCTTTTTTATCCCAATTCTGAGGCATTCTTGCTGCTTGTGGATTAGACTGGAGCCAGACAACAACAATTCTAGTTTTCATTCCAAACTTCAGTTTGTGGATACAAGACTACTCAAATTGCCTGTCTTTTCCATTAGGAGCATTTGTGAAAAAAATATTTAAGAGGTGACAGCAATCAGACAGGAAATGTGTGAAAAAAGAGAAAACGTGCTAAGTTCCTGAGTCTGAAAAAAAAAAAGAGTAAACATATGGTAACCTTCTGTGCTTGAATTCAAGGGGATTTCTCTTGTGTTTAAAGTTAAATCTCTATTTAAGCCTTTGCTGTATCATATTTTGCTTGGTGCCTCCTGTTGGAGATAGGCAGGTAGTGAGATTTTCTGAAGTGTCTTGGCAACTAAGCATAGAATAAAAATCAGATCCACCAAACAGAGTACACCTCCTCTGACAATGGCCATCTGGATGTTGGGTTTCCAGTCTAGCAACTTAAGCCCTGTCTCTGGTTAGTGCTGAGCAGAAGGAAGGCAGAGGGAGCAATTCATACCTAGGGGTAGGGGATGAATCACACAGCAAAAAAATGTCTCAAACCACTGAAGTTAGAGGAAACCTAAGTGACTGATCCAGACTAGCTGTCTGGTTCCTGGAGAATAAAGATAAATGGAAACAAATCAATATTTCCTAACTTAACAAGGTGTCCACATATTGCAGCTCAGTCTTGCTATGTCTCTCTGTCACTGGTCTTGCTTCACATAGCAAGAAAGGCTGTGAATCAAATAATGCTCTTCAGTTTCCCGTTATAGTGTGTTTGTTTCTTTCCTCATAATTGTATTTTGTAGCAAATACAGTATTAGCAAAGGAAATGATCTTTTGATGTTTAGAAACTTGTCTTATAAACAGCTTTAGCTTCTAGTTTTGTACCACACACATAGATGCACCCACAGGCAGGTCCCTTGAATTCTTATTCCTGTAAGCTCAGATATTGGCTCTGTAAAATGTATAGTTCAGGAAAGGATAATCATTCCCCTTCAGCTCCTGCCTCTGTTTACATTTGTGATCTGATTCAGCAATATCCCTATGTTGAGCAGATCATACCAATAAGTGAGTTATTTTTTTAATGTGCACATTCCCAAACTCTCTTAGAAGTATAAATAAGAATGTTTAGCAATTGTAGGTGATACAGTTTAATACTCAATGTTTCCATGGCATACTTTGGGTCTATCTTCCAACAGACTGTATTAAGTTTTAAGTACATGAAGGCAAACTCTGTGTGTTTATTCATTATATGTTGCCATTTTCAATACTGAAATCTGAAGAAGAAGAAAGAAGTAAATGTAATGTTTTTAGCAGGTAGGAGCTCGATTTTTTTCCTTTTTTTTTCCCATTAGCCAAATGCAGATTGCATGGATGATATACCTCCAGACTTGGAAGCATCCATAGGAGGACCACCAACCAACCAGATCACAGGAGCCAGCGACATAACCGTGAATGAGAGCTCAGTGGCCCTGGATCCCCCAGCCCAGACTGTGGGAGTGCTACAAGTCATCCAAGACGTAGACTCCTTTCCCCAGGCTGGCGAGGGTAACTTCACAACAAGCAGTAAGTTCCAATTTCTGGCAGGATTTGCACTGAAATAAATGTCTAGAAACCCCAACCACAAATCCATCTCTAGTGCATGGCCTTTGAGGGCTTTTCTCTGGAGCAATGGCCTTATTTTAAGACCAGCAGGAATCTACAGGGTAAGTAGTTTCATTATCATGTGTTCTGCTGTTCTGGACTGATGGTCGGAGTTCCTGTCCTTGAAAGCTTGAGTGCAGTGAAACAACACTGATGATTTGTACAAAAACAAAAGGAGAATTTTACAAGTTTTCAGTGTCTTTAGTTTTCACTTGTGTAAGGGGTGTAAGCGGTACCATTTGAATAAGTAATTCTCAAAATGTCTGCATGTCTCTCTGTTCCTAAAAATTATGTTCTCTGTTGAAAATCTGCTTCTGAGAGTTTAAAAGGAATGTTGTCAGCCGTTTTGAGTGAGGACTGTGCTAGTCTAAAATTCTCACTTGTAGGTAAAATAGCAGATCAGTAGAAAATACCTGTGGGTTTTTGATACTAGTTGGTGTATTGACAAGACTATTTTAGAAAATCATCAGATATACTTGAAGGTAGGTAGAAGAATGTGCCAAAATACAGGTTTGTGTGTAGAGTTTGTGTAGACTCTGGAAAAAAATATACATTTTCAATGATTTCTAGGTACTGCTATGGGACTGGGAATGAAAAAGAAGACAAGTAATAATATGATTTGTAAAAGGTAGGAGAGACATGATGGAGCTAGGCTGAAATGATTTTACATTACTCTTCTTATCTGTGGAGAGACTTGATATCCCATTTTCTCTCATATTGCAGCCAGTGTCATGGCAGTGAACATAACTTCTAGAAACACTGGACTTGTGACCTTAGATACAGGTGACCCAGAAATGGATTTTTACATTCTGTTTTGTGGATTAAGTTCTGGTTTCAGGTTTGGTCCTTTTATGATCGAAGTTCTGGATCCAGCAAGGGGTGAGCAGCAAGGTTATAATCCCAGCCATCTTCCATGGCCAGCCCGTCAGCTGGGGGCATTCAGCTTTCTCAAGTCTCCTTGAGTGCTGGCAAGAGCTGTTCAGAACAAGATGGCATTTTGTTCCTTCCAGTAATTGTTTTTAAATGCATTTGAGGCTGATTTAAAAAACAAAGGAAAGATGGTACCACAGTGTAATAAAGACTGGGCTAAGTGCTGGTCTCTGCTCTGCCCTTTAGCACTCCAGAAGCAAGTAATTCCTCTCACAGATAATGATCCTTTCCCCACAGTTCTCTGGAAGATCCACACTGTTAAGGCTGGGAAGGAGGGATGTGGGGTGGCCCTTAGGCACAGAGCTGCATGACACATGCTGGGAAAAGCCTGCAGCCTGGTCCAAAGCCCAGCATGAGGGGCAGTCTGTGCTCTTCATCACAGGATCTTGTCAGGCTGAGAAACAGCTCTTCTGCTTTCTCACCAGGGGTAACAATGGTGTTGAGGCTGCCAGGGAGCACAAGAGCTCAGTAACTCTCCAGGCACTCTCTTCCCTCCAGATTTGTTTCAAAAGTCTGCAGAAGGAACGAACACATTTTTAATTCATTTTCCAAGTTGCCAGCTAAGTTAAGTAACTGGGTGAAAAGCTTGCTCAGAGCCAGCAGGATACTGCAAGGCCTACAAAGATGCTTTATTTTGCCTTGGTGCCCTTTGTTTTCCACCTTATCCTCCATTTTTCCCCTTACCCTTGATAATATTGGACAGTAGACCTGAAGACTGGACAATCCTGAGGGCTGACAGCAGAGCCCATGGACAAGGAATTTGCACCAAGACCAGGCACACAGACAGCAAACTACGGAGCATCAGGAGATCTTCATCACCTGAAGAGACTGGCCATGCCTAGGGAAGGACTGTGAGATGGGTTTTGCCCTGGTTATGTGAGAGAGAGCAGGAGAAGAGAGCAGAGAGAGAAAACTGGCAGATGGCCTGAGCTCTGTGAAGGTTGTGAACCTCACACTGTCAGAGGGGTGGGCGGGGTAGCAGGCCTTTCCAGTTGTTTTGAGAGGAAAGAAGTCCTGAGGGAGGCTCGAAGCACCTTGGGACCTTCCAAATGCAGATATATGCCTGCCTGTGCTGTGGTTGTCATATGGTCACTCAGGGAAATCTGGTTTAACGTTTAGTTAGCTGCTGTCATTCATTCATCATTGACATGTAGGCATGACTCTTCATCTGGATTTCTCATCTAGAGGGCAATGCAATACTTGAATGTTTGTCAGTGATGGATGTGCGAGTTTCCCTGCTGTCATCACCACATCCAGGGTGGTCCATTTTGTAGTAGTTTGTACTACTATGTAGTGGTCTATTTGTAGTAGAAAAGCCGCTTAATCCCTTTTTGCAGCAGAGCTGCAGCAAAGAAGAGTCCTTTGGTTGGGAGTTAGGGGCTGAGTTCCAGCCGTTACGGGAATTTGAGTCTCTAGTTGCCTCGTGAATTTGGAGGGTTCAGGCAGTCTGAAAGGTAGAACTTGGCATTGTGGGCAACCTGAACTCTTAAGTCAGTGAAAGGGGAACATCCAGGACCTTATATGTAGTTGTGCTATGAATCCACATGCTAACTAAATCAGAGGGCAGCTGTAGGCTAAATTACTGGGTCATAGCTGTCAGAGTAGATGGAACTTTATAGGCATTGTGTCTGTTTATCGTATTTCTCATATCCAGAATGCTCAGTTACACAACTGCAGAGCTTGCTGAGCGTGCCCTTTCTGTGAACTAGTCTGCCTGGGAATTTGTAAGTGACGATGCTGATTGCTCCTAGAAATCTTTGCTGAAGTTGCTAGGTTCTGGCCTCTTTATATAGTATTAGTGACAGGAGCCTACTCCAAGGCTGAATCTGCACTACAACTTTTTTCTCCCCTGTTATTGAATCTGTTCAGATTCTGAGACTCCAATGCAGACTTGACGTGGCCTCTTGCACCCAGCACAAGTCCTTGCATCCTTCCTTGTTCCTCACAAAGTTCAGTGGTCCAGGAGGTAAAGGACTTGCCACCTTCTTTCCACCCGCTTCTGCAACACTTTTCACTTCATTGTTGTTACATTCTTTTTTGTCTGTTGATTAATCATTCTGGTATTGTCTTGGTTTGGGCTTAATTTCTGTTCCTGTGGTTTTAGTGATTATTCAGAGCCAGAAGACCTCCCACAGTGTGTCTGGAGGGAGGGTATTCCCAGAATACTGTTCACATTGGGTAAAATTCTCTCTCCGTGGTGGCAAAGCTCCTGCTTACTTCGGTGGGGTCAGATATTAATATCTGGGACTCAGTCAGTGCATTTCTTCTTATTTCTGTCTGTATGCTCAGCAGACATCTAGCCTTCTCTCCCTCTCTTTTGCTCCCCATGCTCCTGATATCTGTAGGACCCTCAGAAATCTAGTGTACTATGAACATCTGGATGGGAGTAAGCCCTAGGATTCCTTGCTAAACGAAGCATCTCCTGTTTAGTAGCACTGAGCACTTAAAAATGGACCATCAGTTTCTCTCAGCTGCCTTTTACCAAGAGCCAAGCCTTCATCAGGTCACTTGGGCATATCCACAGCCCAAAGTCTGTTTGGTGTTTAGTCTTAGTGACTGTTTTCTCTCTGTGGTGGGATATTGTGTAGGATCCTGGAATAGCATCTTGTACTATATTTCTGTAACTGGTTGCTGAAAAGGTATTGATGGAAAAAGTGAAAAACTGGAGTTTTGAAAAAAATAAAGAAAGAGTGAGTGGAGGGGGAAAAATAGTGTGAAACAGATAGGAGTTCATGTCAGCTGAGTTTACCACTCTGCCTTTTTCAGCTCTCCAGAGCATATGAAAGAAGACAACCTAAGGATCTTTTTCCACATAATGCATAATAACAATCTGTGGTGCCTAATTTTTAGAAATGAGTTATGCAAAATGTTAACATTTTTGGAAATCTCAGTGCAGGTGGAATTTCCTGCTCTACATATGATATGAGTGTGAGCTGGACTTGGCTAAGATCTGAACTTGAGGGAGCTCTGAGCTACACCAGCTTCAGAGGGTGGGTTTAGGATTTGAGGAGGCCATCGCAATATTCTTTGGGTCAGGCTCAGCTGGGATTGAATGATACGGGTTAAAAAGGTAGTTTTCTGGGAAAGTGGCAGCTAGATATTCTAAACATATGGTGACACTTTTATTCTTTTATAGCACCCATGGTCATTTATGTCCCACAAGCACTTACTAATTTCTGCAGTAAATAATGTGCTGTCTTTGCCCTCCCTTCATAAATACTTCCAGTTTTTCAATTTAGACAAGCTTTTATATTCCGTTCAGTGGGATGTCTCATCCCACTGCATAGGGCCTCTAGTACTATCTCTGTAGTTGGAGGAAGATCCATAAGTAATTCTACTGCACACATGGGCAGGACTTTCAGTGTGAAAAACCACAAACCTTCCCCCAAGGTGTCATATCACCTGCAAAGTCCACAGAGTTCGGCACACTGTAAACAGTGTGGGCAGTCTAGACAATAGCAGTTCCTTTTCTGCCTCTCATTTTGTTCTTTCCATAAAACCCTGCCAACATACAGCTCATCATGACTGTTAGGACCCTTTCAAATCTCTCTGATAGCTCTTCATTAAATCTATTAATATAACTTTTCAGGTAATTATTTTGAGCTGTGTATTTCTAAAATGTCTTTGTGAAGAATAGTCAGCCTTTGGAAGTGGATGAAAGTGCATGATAAGAATCTGATCCACTGTTGTCTTGTAACCATTTGACTGTTCCTCCTTGCTATTAATAGTGGGGGGTTTTAGGCAGAATATAAATGGGGAGGAGAAGGTGGGAAAACTCCCTAGATACTAATTAGTACAGAAAGTTATTAACACTTGCATTAACAAGTCCTAATACTGTCCCAGAGAGAGAATACGGATGGCACCTAGTTAAAGACTGAGCAGATTGGCTCCCATGTGCCTGGCATGTGACATAAGTCCTGGTGGCCCTATTAAAATCTTGTGTGGATGTTGCACTAAGTAATAATCATGGACTGAAGCTTCCAATGAGCTGAGTTCCTGGATTGTTTGGGACAAATACTGACACCAACATAGCATTGGTGGTTTGAAAGAGTCACCAAGTGAAACATAGCTGGCACTAAAAATGTGCTCTGGATTATTGCATACACCTACCAGACTCCTGCCAGACTCTGAATGGACAGGGAAGTTTTTCTGTTATAAATCTGTTCCTCCTTTCCATACATTGAGAAGTGAAATACAATGTGTTTCTACACAGCAAATTGCAAAAAGTGATGTACAAAACTTCTGTGAATCGAGGAGGAAATTTAAATCTCATTTGTTTGTTTGTTTTCTGTTTCACATCTTCTGTGTCCATTGACACTGTGTACAGAGCAAGAATGAGGACATCAGATCAGTAATGCCCCTTGTCCCCAATGAGCTGTGATATGGCTCAGTCAAAGGGCATGGTAAGCACCCACAGCAGTCTGGACTAACCTAGGGTCCCAAAAAGGCAGCAGATGCCATGAAGGTTGCTTAATATTTGAGTCTAGGAAGAGATATAGAAGAAAGTGTTCACCTTCATTAGTGGAAGCTCCATTTATAAGTCCGCCTGTACATCTGAGGTCTGCGACAGTCTTTAGCTTGCCTCTGTCTGTCCCAAATTACATTCCTGCCTCCATGTTGCTTTTATGTTGTGTAGCTGCCTTGGAAGCCCAGTCCAGAAGCCAACCAATTTCTTCCTGGTGGTTTTGTTTCATTTGGATCAGTTCCCTGATCCAGAAGTTGTTGTGCCAGTACAATAGGAGGAAAGAAATGTGGAGCACAAGAGAAGAGAGGGATATAGAAGCCAGCTTTCACAACACTATTCCCAGAAGCAAGCACACTATCTCCATCACAACTGGACCCTACACAGCTGTCTGTTTTGCTCAGAAATCAGAATAAACAACTAGGCAAAGGAAGGATGAAGCTTCAAATCTCATTTGAATGCTCATATCTGAGTATATACACATTTTATTAATATTCAGTGAATGCAAGAGACATAAGGGATTTATTGTCTATGACAATGAAACTAAGGAAGGAAAAGTGCTCCCGTAAAAACTGTAGGTCTTTGGTTTGATTGGGAAGGTTTTGGTAGCAGGGTGGCTACATGGGTGGCTTTTGTGAGAAGATGCCAGAGGCTTCTCATTTGTCCATTGGAGCCAATGCCAGCCAGCTCCAAGACACTGGAGCAGCCTGTACTTTCAGGACTGCACTCCATGGAAGCAACCCATGCTGGAGCAGTTAGTGAAAAACTGTGCCTGTGGAAAGGACATACATTAGAGAAGTTTGGAGGCCTGTGTCCCATGGGAGTGGTCCCATGTCCCAGGGGAAGAGTATGAGGAGTCCTCCCCCTGACAAGGAAGGAGCGACAGGAAATGTGGTGAACTGACCCCAACCCCCACCCCCCTATGATGCTAGGGGGAAAAAAGGAGAGCATTTGGGAGTGAAGTTAAGCCCAGGAAGAAGGGAGGGGTGGAGAGAAGGTGGTTTTAAGATTTATTTCTCCCTACCCTACTCTGTTTTGATTGGTAATAAATTAAATTAATTATTTCTCCCCCAAGTCGAGTCCCTTTTGTGCCTGATGGTAATTGGTGAGTGATCTCTCCCTGTCCTTAGCTCGATCCACTTGTCTTTTGTTGTATTTTCTCTGCCCTGCCCAGGAGAGGAGGAGAGGGATAGAGCGACTTTGGTGGGCTCCTGGTGTGCAATCAGGGTCCAGCCACCACACTGTGTTGGCACAACAGTGTGTCCTTAGATGTGTCATTCCCAACTTCTCTGAATGTGTATTGCATATGTGCAGGGAAAAAGGGGACCTGAGGACTGGCGCCAGTGATAACATAGCTTGTATCTTTCTCTGTATTCCTCTGTCTTTAGCAGATAGCTGGATAAAACACTGAACAAAAAAGCTTTTAAAGCAAAATTGACAGCATAGAGTAAAATACAAATCTGAACTGCAGAGAGACCAGATGACTTCATACTAGCTGATCCCTTTGATTTACACTTGACAACAAAAGCCTTGCCTTGCAAGAGATGTTCAGTATCTTGCGTACAACTGACTTGATTATTTAGGACTCGTGTTTACATCTGTATTGTCTGTGGAGATTTTATTCTCATCAGTTTTTACACAAAGGCCTCCACTGAAATGATCAGGAAGTTGCTGTTTAAGATACAGTGTGCTACTCTGATTCTGAATCTTTTTCTTATCAATTCAGGAACAAAACCAAATGGGAGGTACAAGGATCCAGCTTGGATCATCACCTGAAAATAAGAAGTATGGCAGAGCAGTGGTTCTGTAGTAAGGCAGGCAGTGGAAGGGGAGGATTCCAGGGTCAGTGCCTCTGGTTGCTGCTGTCATTTCAGATAGGCAAGGCAAAAGTAGTGCTTACCTGTACTGTGCAGACCCCAGAGACCCCTGCCAGGGTTAGGCTCTGCTGAATCAGTCAGTACATACACAGAGATGGACCCACTCCAGAAACCTCACAGGTAAGAGCAGATCACAGCAAGCAAACAGATCTCATAAATTTAGTGGGAAAGGAAAGACAATGAAAAGGCAGCTGTGCCTGTTAGAGAGTGAAAACAAGAGGCTCAGGCACTTAGAAAGTAGTGGCATTTCTGCAGCAGTCACTCTTGATTCTGCTTGCATGTATTTTGTTTTGGCTGCATTGCTTCATAATGAGTGTGTGTTTGCTATAGTGCTCCATAGTGAAGGTAACTCAGATGAAAGAAGTCAGGCAAGAGCTCTGCTGATAAAATGTTTCCAGTCATTGGTACATAATGTTTTCTCCTTATTTATCCAGGCTGTGAGACTGTGAACATGCAAGAGAATCATTTGCACAAAGAAGCTGACTGGTTTCTCACAAGAATTTAAAGGATTATGTGCATGCTTACACTTGTAGTTTTTGTGTTGTAACCAGCAGTTCTGATTTCTCAAAAAACATGAGAGAGTTGCATTTAGAAGAGATTAAGTAGAAGGGAGGGGGGAGTGTGCACATAACTGTGACAGTTTTTTCTGTGGTAGAAAAACAGTCTTGCGGGAGATGTTTGGACTGGAAGAAGCATACAGAACTGCTCTGCTCTAAGTTTTCTCCAGACTCCTCTAGGGGCAATAGCTCAAACTTTCATATACAGTCTCTAAAACTCTATGGTTTCAGACAAAAAAAAAATCAGTGGTATTTGCTCATAAAATACTAGTGAAGTCCTACTCATTTTTTCTATCACTGTCCTCCAACCCCTGCAGAAATAAGGGTGCTTCGGGGATCCTCCAGGGTTGCCACAGTAACCAGGTCACTTCACCTAGAAGCGAGAGTTCTCATTAAATTCTTAGTACCTGAACCTTCTGTTGTTCTGGATGTGGGCAATTTGAATTGAAGATAGT
Source organism: Coloeus monedula (assembly GCF_965178545.1). Taxonomy (NCBI): domain Eukaryota; kingdom Metazoa; phylum Chordata; class Aves; order Passeriformes; family Corvidae; genus Coloeus; species Coloeus monedula. The sequence continues at coordinate 11,301,847 of NC_138785.1, read as the reverse complement.
GCCTGAAACTGATGCTTTGAGACTGATAGGCCAGATGGAGAAACTGGCTTATGAGTGTTTATAGAAAATGGGAATGATTGGAAGAGAAGGAGTTAAGAGGTCAAGCCCAATATCCAAGAGGAAATATCCAACTTTTGGCACGCATGTTAGAGGATTTTCTCCTGCTTGAGAGCCTGGGAACAGGAGAGATGCATAAACCCTCACATTTAGGGATGCTGAAAATAGGACCCACGTGGAAATATTCTTGCCCAGTTAGATGCCATCTCTGCCACTCTAGTGGCAAGGCTGATATCCTGGGGAATATACTCAGGCTGTACTCAGCACAGTGCACACTAGCATCAGAGTTAATTTTAGTAATTTTAGTAATTGACCTTTTATTGTGACTGTCTTTTGCAAGTGCCAATACATTTGACTGTTCTTTTCATTGTAACTCGTGTTAATATATCTGAGGCACTCAGGGAGTAGGCAAGAACATATGGTCTGTTGTGTGGCAATAATTAAGCCATTTATTAATATACACAATGTGCAAAACAACTTACCTGGAGATCTCTGTGAATTTTTGCTCTATTTTCCACTCTCTAGGTAGCATAGCATTCATAAGACAATGAAAAAACATACTCCTATAGAAAAAGTGCATAGAAAATATATAGAATAAGGGTGCCACTGGCAAAGTCAGAATATCAAAACCACTCAGCTGAAATAGCTTTATTAAATTTATTAAATTGTAGCATCTCAGTGTGGGGGAAAAAATCACACAAAGAGGGTTTAAAATCTGTCAGTTCCTCACACAGATAATTAAATAACACAACGTTTTCAGCTTCTAAGGTTTCTTTGGGAGACAGACACCAAATGTGATGTGTCACATATGCATGAGAAACCTGACTTCAGATTTTGCCCCCGCGTGCACAGGATATTGAATTCAACTGAGGTGTTGCTAAACTTCATTACTTCCCTGTAACTGCATTTTGAAAAGGTAGTGGCACCAGCAAATTGTCTTTCTGCGCATGAATAGCTGTCAGTCTGTAAGACCAAAATAGTCTTAAAGAAGGAAATTTTAGAAAAGTGACCCTCTGCCAACCTGCTCTGGGAGATGGAACATGCTTTCAGCTGTGGAGAAACTTGCAGCCTAAAAGTGCACTTCCAAGGAAACAGTTTTGGAGAAAAGCTTTGGCAGAAAAGTTGTGGTTTTAATTGTTCACCCTCAAAAGTGCATTGTTAAACTACTATAATGGCTGCATATTCCACAGGGCAGAAACAATTACATTTGTTTGCAGTAATTTATTCCTTCTGTCTCTTTTTTTTTCCTAAATTAATCCTTCAGTTTTTGTTTGATTGTGACTGAAAGATGCAAGACTGCTTCCCTTGTAAAAACTGAAAATTCACTATAAATTTTTACTCAGCTTCTAAAAGCCCTTTTTCGAGAGTAGATATAAAATACACCAATATTTTAATATTTTGTTTTCTAAAGGCTCCTGGAGTCTAACTTGTTCTGGAACTGCTTGGGAACCTTCTGGAAACTACCACTTTTCAATGAGAGGAGTGGAAAGTGAAGAAACTTGAATAAAAAGGAATGACAAATGGGGTTAACACTGAACTTAATGTCACAGAGTTTTGACTCTAACTTTACCGTAGTGTATCTAAAGGAAACAATAATGAACAGTGCAGAGACATTTACATTTTTTTAAGTTACATGATTGGTTTCCAGGTTTTTAGAGTGGTTTTGTTACTTTTATCTTTCTAGGGAGGTATCGGTATATAGGGTAATGACTATTTCTTCTGCCTCTCCAAGGAGTGTGAATGCTCAGAACACAAAAGAAGGTGGAACTGGAGTATATATTAACTTAAAAAATTGAAACAGAGACAAAAGGTTTTCATGCAGAGAAGCAGTGTTTTAAAGTTACTCTGTTTCAACTTGAGTTTCACATGTAGAGTGTTAGTGAGATCTTGATGCTAGTGGTGGTGGCCAAGTGACCTAATGAACATATTTTCTAGTAAAATTCCAGCTGCAGTTTGTTGAAACTTAAATTGACCTTTCCCATCCACTGCTCTAAGAAACTCTGAAAATGGATGTCCTGGGTTTGGCCTTTCTCATGTTCCCATGAGTGTTTCAGCAAGCATCCCTGGTAAAAGCTGGGGTTTGGAGGGGATTTTCTGATGCCAGAAGTTGTTCAGCTGGAAGTACATTGTGACTGGAGGCTTACTTGAAAGGAAATGCTAAACGGCCCTAGATTTATATAGCCTAAAACCAGTTTCTGTTGATGTCCCTGCAGGATTTCCTACCAGCCAGACCCAGGCCTCCAAGGGCTCTTGGCAAGTGAGAAGTTATCCTCAGGTGTCCTTTAGGCAGCTTTAGTGGCCTCTACGTGAGATTGAGTTCCCTCTTCAGTGTTAGTTTTGCTGCTTGTTGTCCTGGGCCCCTCTCTGGGTTTTGGCACACCCAGCATTTTGCAATCCAGTAAATGAAACTCACGTTTTTTTGTCATGTTACTTGTGTGAACCATGAGCAAGGAAGCAAAAGAAGGTAGGTAAATGAAGAGGGAGTGTGTGTGCACTCTTGCTTGAGGCTGGAGAAACAAAAATCTTGGTTTCAGATCTTAGGTCAAGAAAAACTGCTGTTCTTTTTAGTACGGGCTCATTTTGGACAGAAAGGGAGGCAGGCAGGAAGGAGACACAGGATCAGAAGAAGACTCACATTAAATTAGTTTAAACTCTTTAAATTGAATTTTTCAGTTTGGTTTCAGTTGTTGTAAAGGCTGATTGTCTTTTTTTTCTTCTTTACATAAAGCTATTTTCATAAATTTGAATGTAGCAGGCCTGGCCTGGCACATCAGTTTTATTTTTAATGGGAAAAAAAATGTTGAGCTATTGCAGGATTGTCAAAAGAGTGTTCCAGTTAAAAGGTGATTGGCATCAACTGATTTAAGTTTTTGAAAATGAACATACAAGATAAACAGTTGACCTCTTCCTTTATGAGAGCTTTTTTTGATGTTCTGTACTCATGTGTTCTCTGTGAGTGTGCATTAATGTACACAGACAAGCTTGTTAGAGTTTCATCTGGTGCACTAGCCCTGCCACAAGACACAAGTAATGTTTTGTACATCTCCGTTCCAAACAAACAGTGGTTCTGTACACCTCCTAGTCATATTTTAATCCTCATTTCATGTGCTAGTGATGGGTTTTAAATATGCTTATTTTTCTTGCCTGTGGAATGCTTTTGATTAGGTAAAAAATATTGCTTAATCCTCTAAGTAAACTGTGGAAGCAATCTAAAGAAGATGCAAAGGACATTAGAAAGGTTTACTTTTCCAAAAGGAAAGGTTTTGCTATAATCTCCGAGTTTGGGGGGGGTTTATTATTTCTAAACTAATGAAAAGAGACATGTTTCTCATAAAAACAACTACACCTGGACCAATTAAACCAGGGGGTTTTGCTTAAGTTTTCAGGAAGCCCTTGCAGCAATGTTTCTGATGGAAACTATGGGCTGTTTTGGACTGCAGAAATCTACTTTTCCTGCTAGTACTCCATCCCAGTTATATGAGATTTATAGATTATATCAGCTGACAATGTCATCCCCTACCTGCCAATCCATAAATGCCAGCAGCAGTCTGAGTAATTTGCACCTCCTGCAAAAGGCTGACCCACAGACCTAGTGGCACACAAAGACCTTCTCAGTACACAGACTATCCAAATAGTGAGAAGTTACAAACTTCTAGGTATAAAAGTTAACATTTTGCTGTTGGGGATCTTAGTTGGATTTGCTTCTCTGTGGGGTATGCCCAGCTACTGCCCTGGAGGGATGTCTGCTGAGATAAGGAGATTGAGCAATCTCCCAGCAGGACTCCCTGGAAAGGCAACTACTTTTGGACCATGGCGAGGAAAGGTAGACCCCCAATCCTTTGGGAGACACTATGCAGATCATTCTGTAACCCATTGGTCTGTCCCACATCCTCTGTAATCCATTGGTCCCCCACTGATCCCCTGTATCCCTATAAAAGCAAGCTCTCTGGGGCCCCTGAGGAAGAGGGTTCTCGTCCCTGGCTCCCCCCTTTGCCAGAGAGGACCCACAATAAAGCTACCTTCGTGCAGAACCAGCCACACGAGCCTTCTCGTCTCTCTCTCTGGTCTGGTCTGGCCTGGAGGCTGCCCTGCAGAGCTGAGCTGGAATCACGAGCTGATAATCACTAAAGAGCTGACAGCCTCTGCAAGGGCTCCTCTGCCAGCAGCTGAGAGGAAGACACCGGACCTCGGGAAGGCGATTCCTTTCGGGACCATCTCCCCAGACCGGTCATCTCTTCCTGGGTCGCAGCCTCGGACCCCATTACCAGCTGTAATACTTCTCAATCAGAGAGCTGGTCACAGCTGTAGGTATATTACTGATAGTGAAACTATTGAGTAGGCTGCAGGGAAGATCAGATCTGGAATAAAGCTGTTCAAAAGCTGCATAGTTACACTGGAATATAAAACGTGTTGCAAGGTTTGATAGCCTTGTGAGGTTTAAGAGAAAGCAGAGTTAGCAACTGAACTCATCTGTCACTGTAGGATGTTGGAAAAAAAAAAAATTAAATCTCTGTGGTTCAGTGTTGCATGAAGGGCTCTTGAAAACCACGTATTAGGGCTTTTAGCTGCCACCCATCTGCAGTTCTGCACTGGCACAGAAGTAGCTGGTGTAATGAATGTTGCTGGTGTGATGAATGTTGCTAATTACTAGCAAATCTGAAAGGGATTGTGTCATGCAGCCATTACAATTGTGGAGTGTAGACTCAACTACCCAGGACATCCCTTCCAGAGCAGGTCTACAGCCTTCACTCTAAGTACAGAGTAATACTCCCTGTGTTAAAGGTACTGTTACACTGAAGCTGTGTCAAAGCCTGGTCTCTACACTTGTCTACCCTTTTTCCTGCTGTTGTTTTAAAACATCATCACATAAGGCTCCAGAGAAGAAAATCTGAGAATAGTGAAGTATTTGAGATTAATTATTTTAAATGAAAGGTTTTTGATAGCTTTAGAAGTTGGTAGTACCTCATCTTAAGTGCTGTCAGTGGTCAGTAAAGGTCAGAGCTGTCCTTTCTGTGTGTGTATGAGGGAGGATCATATACAAGTACCTACCAAGAGTACACCTGAACAGGGGGCACTAGAAATTAAGTGTACACTGTTTTCAGTTAGGATTAAAACTTCCTTCTCTAAGGATTCTGTGAAACTGGATGTTAAAGAAAGCTTCCTTGCAGAATTTTTAATTAGGGGCTTCAAAAGAGGAAGTGTATGGATACTGTAAGAACCCCATAGGGAGGAGATTTAAATCAGTGGAATGCTTTGAAAGCACCTACAATTTATTTTTAAAAACAACTGCAATTCTAATGAAATTAAGGGGTGACACTTCACCTTGTCACGTTATTTTCCTTCATTGCTAACAGACATATAAACAGCAGAAATTATTTCTGCTGTATGGAAAACTGGATGTTCTTATTTAATTGATCAATCTATAATCTGTTTGCCTATGTGCCCATCTTGAAAGAGAGGAAATAGTAAAGCTATAGGGTATGTCTGTAGTGATGTGTTCAGGTTCTTACTTTGTTTTGATATATGCATCAGCCCTGTCCGCAGAATATTGTACTATTGCTGATGCCACACCATCAAGAAAGACTACATCTACAACCTGATGGAGTCTGGGAGACTGAAAAGCATGTTCTTTGCTTTTAAACTAGGATTTTTTAGAGAGTCATTGAGAAATTGCTGAGGCACCATGATTCTGGGGGTTTTTTTTCTGTTGTTACAAATTTGTCTACAGCTGAATAATACTTATCTCAATCTTTGTCTCTTGAGCTACAGCAAGTAGATAAGCCATGTCCTGTGACAAAATATATAACTAAGCTGTCCAAATCAAATCAGGTTAGACAGTCTTGTAAGGTTGAAGAACATATTTTCTCTTAAGTTGTTGTGCTGTTTCTGTCAAGTATTCTCTGTTTTTATGGACTTGCAAGAATTAATCTTTAGTCTAAGCAGTGTACTTTGGTCCAATGTCTCCCAGGTTTTTGGGGACATGTACCTGACAGCCCTGTGAGCATGAGGCAGGAGACTATAAATGGTCAAATTCTGCAAGTCCACATGTGTGAGCTGGTGGGAGGGACACTGATTTCATTGTGAGGTGTCAGAGGGTAAAAAAAAAAGGTGTGATATACAATGTTAGGGTCTCTGCACATGAAACAACATGTCTGGTGTTTGTGGGCAGTGCTTGGGTAGTGTGGAGGATACTGAAGGGTGTGTGGATGGAATGCTGTCCTAATCTGCTCTGATTTGTCAGGCACAGTGGCCCTACAGCTGTGCCCTGCTTCAGGCAATGGAGCTGCTGCTGCAAGAGTCAAACCCATTCTCAGGCATGTTGTTTCCTTATACTGAACAAAAATGAAAGACTGTTCTTTCCTTAAAGTAAAAGTTAAACTTGAAAGTTGGTAACTGTTAAAACTTGCATTTTGCTAGTGACGACAGTAAAAATTATTTATCTGATGTGCAGGTTCTTCCACCACCCCTGTGAGGTTTTTCTCTTTTGGCTTCATGACTGCATGTATTTTTTTTAATATCTAATGAGAAGACATCCTCAAGTGAAATTTTTATTATGGACTTTTCTAATGGAATTGGATTTCAGCGAAGGATCACTGTCCCCAATGTGCATCATGAGGATGGAATTCCTACCAACATGCACAGAATTAAAGCCCACAAAGTTCTGGGTTAATGACTTGCCCCTTTATCCTTCTTGGCATCTCAGGTGGAGCTCAGTGTTAGCAGCATTGGATAGGAAGTCATGATCATGTGTGAGAGAGAGGGAGAGGAGATGCACACACACTTCATTCAAGTAATTCCACCACTGCTGAGCTCTTCAGCCACCTCCTTGTGTATTTGCTCATTAAATCCTCTAATATATGCACAGGTATTTTTGTGACATCTTTGCTGAAGGATGTTTGGTGTAACTGCTCTTGGGAGTTCAGTATCTGATTCCTCAGTACTGTGCTTTTCTGGTGACCTGGGGTTTTTGAGAGCTTATGCAGTAGGAGGTATTTAAAGAGACAGATTGGAAAATCACGCACATGCTGCTATGACAGACAAACTCAGGCAGACTTATGTGAGCTTTTCCAACCCCCTCATTCAAAAATAAACAGGAGTTGTCTTTGAGGCAAGCTGTTCCCTGTTATAGCTGTGTGCATACTTGTAATTGAGGAAGCAGTTCATAGTGATTAGGCAGAAATATGGGGGGGTTGTTTGTCACAGCAGTCTTATGTTTTACATCAAGTTCTCAGAATTAATTGCTCCTGTGTGGATTTTTACTGTCTAGTAGCCACCTTGTACATGACTTGAAGGAGTGAGAAGTTTCTATCATCCTATAAAAAGCTGCATGTCTACTTCCATGTCCTAGTCTCATTCTATGTCCATGATAGGTTGCTCTTCCGGGCACCAAATGCTTTCTTGCATTTTCCTGCAGTCCTGAGGAGGAGAAATCTCAGCTGGCTTTGTGCAGCTGCTTTCTGCCATGGAGCTCCCCAAGGAGAGGTCACAGCTCTGCAGCATGATCAGACCAGAGAAAAAGGTTTTGGAAACCACTGTCTTACATTGAGTCTTCTGGTTTGATATTGTATCCAGCTGGGGAGTCTTGCGATACCTCTGCAGCATGATTGCTCTGAGGGACTTGCTTGGTGTTGGCCAGTTCATCTCTAAATCACCCCTTCAAAGGATGTTCTTCCTGATGTTCCTTCGTTAGTAAACAGTAATGAGTATTTTGGACCAAACCACTACACTAAGGAAGACGAGAACTGAAATTTCTCTCACCATTACACTCTTGCTCATTCAATCCAGTATCTGAGTGAGGCTGTTATTTCCTTTTTTCAGGCTTGCTAGAAGCAGAGCACTCTCCTGACACAGGTTTTTAAAATATAGATAAGAAGGTTCAGTCACAGTAGCAGTCCCCAGGATAGCCCATGGAAGCTGAGATGCACAGGATTAAATCTTGGGATTATACTGTTTGGATGTAAAAGTCTCTTTATTCTGCCAGCCTACCAATAGGCCATGTGTTGTACAACACACACTAGTAGATACAGCATTTAGCTCTGCTTTTGTCTCACACCTGCTGTCCCCTCAGAGTTTTGAATGGCTGGCAATGTGACTAAAGGTGTTTGCTCACTGCTCAAAGGGTGTTTATCTCTCCACGTCTCACCTTGGCTACTGGGATAGTCCTTGCAAAATCCCGTACACACCATTAACATGACAAAGCATGATTTTTCTGTAACTTTATCACTTCATGCTCATTGTTTTGCAGTAACACCAAGGAGCCCTGGTCATTCAGCATCGGCTAAGAAAACCAAGTAAATAGTCCCCGTACCACACCTGATGTTTTAGACGTATAACAGCATGGTTACAGCAGGGACAGCTTGCAGGTGTTGAATGCAATAATATATTACCAAAGGCAGCTAAGGAACTTGAGAATCAAAACTGTCATGTACTTGCAGCCCTGTGCTTCAGTGGTTTTTAATCTTTTCCCTTCTTATTGGAGATGTCACTTTCTGATTTTCAGTCAAGTACATGAATAATTTTGCATGTTCTAAATAATAATAATTTGCACCAGTTGGTACATTGAATGAAATACTTTCACATTTATTTATGAAAATTCCTGTGGGATCAGGAGAACATGATGTCCTGACCAGAGGTGCACCTGGTGCAGTATTTGGGCACTGAGGATGGCCAGTGGTGAACAGTAAAGGAGGGTGTGCAGCAGCATCCCACTGTCCCTCTCTCCTAGACAATGGGAAGGCCTGGAGGGAGAAAGGATAGGCAGCTTTGCAAAGCTTTAAGAGGCTGGATGCCCCGTTTTGAAGGAAGTAGAGTGGTTCTTGTCTGTTGGTGAAATGAGGAGAGTGTGGGACTGAGGAATGGGGTCAAAGATGGAATAAAACACTTTGTAGTGAATAAAATCTGTTAGGTGGCATCCCTGCTTACAGCATGGGGCTGGAACTAGATGATCTTTAAGGTCCCTTCCAACCCAAGCCTCTCTATGATTCTGTGAAGACCAGATGTGCAGATAAACTGTGAAGGACCTTGAATATGGGGATGAGCTGATCCAAGAGCATGAAGTGCAAGAGATAGTGTGATGACTCCACTGACTGTTCTGGTAATCTTTGTGACCAAATTTTGACTGAGTTTAGAGTGGGAAAGAGGAAAGACTAGTCATGTAAAGAGAAAATTATGTTGCAGGATCTAGGCCACAGAAGGAGTTTCCCTGCTGGTCCCAGGGCAGTAGTATGATGAGCCTGTTACACGTGAGAGTAAGGACAAAGAGGAAATTATACTGAAAGCAAAAATACTAGATTTTCTTGTGTCATACCTGGCAGAGGCATGTTTGTTGTATCACAGACAGGGTTGGCAGCTCCCCACTAAGACAGCTGATCAAAAGTTCCCGAAATGTCAGCCAGTCTCTCACAGCGAGGAGACTGATCTCCAAAGTGTTGATTTCTACAATAATGTTAATATGTGCTGTGAATTTCAAAGGCTGAGTGTTCTGATTCCTGGGTAAAATCCCAAGGATTTAGTATATGCTCATTAAAGATAGACATTTATATATATACACAATGGAAAAAAAAAGTTTTACTTTTCCAGCCAGTTGGGCCCAACTGCTTCCATACAGTAACATCTGGTATGTGTTCTTCCCTTATTTTGCTCAGCTTTCTGCAAATGTGTTTGCTGTCTGCTCCCTGTGTTATATATCCTTATTTGGAGGGATTTTTTTCTTTCTTTTGGAGAAAGCATTTGGGTGCTGATATTTTCTGCGCTCTCTCTGAAAATGAGTTTATTGGTCTTGCCAAAGCACAAGGTGTCTTCTCAGGTAACTGGTGTTAAAGTTTATTGCTTAAGTACAACATGCTCCAAATTTACACTTCAGAAAATTAGTTGTATTACAAATAAATTCTCCATTTTGATGCTTGGCTTGAGATACTGGGGTGTGATTTCCAGATGATGATGATGATGTTAGCCCTTCATACTGCAGGATGTTTGAAGACAAGGAACTATGTCTATTTTCCATTAAGAGATGCTGTATGTTCTCCCAAACCACATATCCTAGTAAAAGATTAAAGGAAGAAATTCTGTTGCCTTTTTATTCAGTAGTAAGAAAAAAAAGACAAGTTTACTTTGGGAGAGTCTCTAGTGTTTTATGTCATATCCAGACCCATCTACCACATCTCTCAACCACTTAGGGGTTTGGTGCAGGTAAACATATTTTTGAAGTGTCCTCTTGAATTTATCGTGCCAGGTCATGGCATGTGGTTCTTTCCCTGTGTGCTGGTGTCTGGGTATTCTTTGCAAAATGTTTCAGACATCATCTGCTTTACCTCCTGGAAGAAGCTCTGTTGTCATTAGTACATTCAAAGAGCTCTGGCTTGTTATTTACAAAAAAGACTCTAACCTTTCCTTCCAAAAGCAGTTACCACACTCAAGTACTTGTTCCCTTTGCTGCTCAGATAAATCTCCCTCTGATGCTAGGGAACAGCAATAAAATATTCCCCAGTGCTCTGTTCTCAATTGTAGCCAGCCAAACTTAGTCATCCATTTTATTAGCCTCTGTGTACAGAAGGACTGCATTAGTAAGAAGGGGTTTTATAACCCTTTCTCCTCAGATATATCACCACTGTTTCTTTTGCATTAGAGATTTTATAGGCATTTTTAACATGTATTTTACTTTATGTTATGTTAGTGCAGTTTTTACCCATTCTAAAGTGTTACAATTCTCAAGATTATATGGAAGGAATTTGAGACTTGTAAAATGATCCAAGGAGAAGTATGGGATGATTAATTTGAGAATTATTTTAACAATCAGTAATGTTTTTAAAAGAAGGGGTCTTAGTGATAAATTTAACTGGTATTGTTGTGGAAAGAGTTGCCATTTGAGGTAGTAATTTCATAAGATGCTCTTCCTCTTAGACCATGAACAGCAAAGTGATGCAGTGGCAAGGCTGCATTAGGAGGTAACAGTAAACTCTGTCATGATGAAGTGCATTCTTAGGCAGACAAAAAAAAATAGAGGCCTCTAGATATGTCTTTCTCTTTCTCATGAATCAAATGTGATTAATTGTGTCCTGGTTGTTCTGATATTGGAAACAAAATCTGAATAGCACTGCTTGCATTGATATTCTTCTGTGGTTTCAAGCTGAGCAGATTGTGCTTTGATAAAGATCCCATATCAATGCTTCTAATGACTTTGGATATATTTTCTGATCAGGTCCTCAAAGCTGTAGGAGATGGTCACATTTCTGGTTTCTTACGAAGCAAAATCCTTTTAGACACATCTGAATGTTTTCTTAGAAGAAGTGAGCCCCAGACTGGAATGAGGTTTATGGTAATGCCTGCATTTTAGATACTTGTCTAGATCTGGGAGCATAACTAACACCGGGAGGTTCATATCTTTGTTTAAATCTGTCTTCACAAACTGAAGAGTTCTGAAAGAAGGTGTATTTCACCACAGTGAGGATGTGAAATGAGTAACAGTACTTCTCTGCTTATTCTCAAACGGGTGTAATAGCAGAGAGTTACCCAAAGGTCCAGAGAAGGAAAAAAGTGCCATCATAGACAAACTTTATATATATTTAATGCTGAGAAGCTTTTGTTGTTAACATTTTAGTGTGGTCTCATTTTTCTGCTGATTTCCTTGATGCAAATTGCTTATGGATGTTTTAGCCCAGTGTCGCGGGTTCGGTTTGTAACCGGGCAGAAACACCAATTTAGTGTAGTGGTTTGGTCCAAAATACTCATTACTGTTTATCTGCTGAGAGATAAGAATTAGGAGAAATGCAAAGCAGGCACCAAACTTGAAAGAATATAAAGAAGTTTATTAACAGACCTAAAAGAAGGAAAAGAAAAAAAAATTATACCACCTTCAGAACTCTCCTCCTCCCCCCACCTTCCTCCCTTCTCCCACTGACAATGTGAAAAGACAACCCTTAAGATGTTCAGTCTGTTTACCACTTCCATAATAACCTTGTTTAGTCCATTTAGAAAGAGAAGTCTCTTCTTGCTCATGCTATGAAAACATTATCACAACGAGACAGCCGCCCACTTCCAAATATTGTTCAGTCCATTTAGGAAGAGGAGTCTCTCTGCCTGCGTGTGAGTCCTTTCCCCCGACTTGCAGCTTTTCCCGCAACTGCTTTCGAGGGTCCACTCTTGAAGTTTTTGGGGTACAATTTTAAGGTTGAGCCGTTCAGAAACAAAAACAGAGGCCGTTCTCCTTCCCTGGGAGCAAAGGGTCTTCCTCATCTTCATTGTTAGGACTATCTCTGGGAGCATCTCTAGGAACCGAAGTTTCTCCTTTCCCATTTGGAGCAAAAGTCCTCATCTGGTTCATCTCTAGGGACTGAGGTTTTCTCCTTTCCCGTTTGGAGCAAAAGTCCTCATCTGGTTCATCTCTCCCTGTCCAAACTTCTCATGAAATTACAGCTGCGTCAGCATCTGCCTATCTCAGCGCAGGTGCTTTTGCTTACGAGCTGAGCACTCCACCCCCCATATCTTCATGGAATTACAACAGGATACTCTGATATATCATAGCTTCACAACAGAATTTCAGCTTTAAGCATCTCCTCTCTCTCTTCCCTCAGGTTTTCAGCTCTTCACAGCAGTAAAAGGGTTAATCTCACCTCAGCCTTGCAGCTTTGCAGCTGGAATGTTGAATTTTTCTTATCGCAGTGGAGAGGGGGGAGAGCCGAGCCGCTCCGGCTGCCCACGGCAAGGCAGTGGGGGGGGTTCCATGGCTGGAACAGGTCCATGGCTTCAGGATGGCCGTGGCCCAGCCCGGCCTGGCCCAAGCAGGGCCTGGCCGGGCCCGCTGGCCCCCACATGGGACCTGCAGCCACCTGTCCCAGCGCCGGAAACGAGAGAGAGCTTGGGGGGGAGTTTGCCTATTCTTAAATGTGGATCACAGAGGTGGTCACAACTTTAAGTGGCTTAGAGAATTGTCCATATTCAAACTGGCCAGCTGATAGGTTCTATCAGGTCCCAGAGGAAACTGTAAGCACCCCTTAGCAAGGACATCCCTTCCGGGACTATGCTTGCTAACCTATGACACCCAGTTACAGGGTTTTACAGCCTTTACAGCTTGGTGAGCTTGGGGGAAATCTCAGCCTCTGAGGCAAGCCAGAGCAATTTTAGGAGAGCCCCATGGCATTGTCTGTGTCCTAGGGACATCAAAGGACAGTATGGGATATGGCCTCCTTGGAAGGAGCACAGTGGTGAGCAGGAGTGAGGCCCCCATGAGTGCAAAGTCCACCAGAGTTTCATCAGCTTGTTTCTCACGCTTGAGTGGGTCATTGCAAGTATATCTCAGCTGGTGCCCATGCCTGTATGACTGGCAGAGGAATGGGTTTGTAAATGCACTTTTCACTCACTGTTAAATGCTTAGGTCCCTCCCAAGCCTCTTGCAAACAGTATCAAATTCTTAGGAATGTCTTTCAGAATATTTATTAGTGTATAACAGCTACAGACTTACACCAATGGTTACGAATAGCAGCAGCAGTAGATAACTATTACTAGTGTGCAATCTTACTGTTTTACAAAGCATCAGTGTACTTAGCTATTTTCATCCTTGTTTGATTGCAGTAATATTCAAATGTAAGCATCACTTGATGCAGTTTTCAAGAAGTAAGGGCTGTACCACCTTTATGTAGGCTACTTCCAAATCTACGTGGTGATACTCTTCCAGTGCTAGTGTAATTGACTTAAAATAATAATGGCTAGAGAAGGAGTTTGGTTAATTTCACCTCTCAAACAAATGTGTGTCAGGAAATACGAGTGGAAAAAGTCTTTCTGGACAGTCAGTGTGCTGTGGTGTATTATGTTTCACTGACATGAGAGGAATGTGGGAAGGGAGGTCTACAGTTCCCTGCTGTAGGCACTAACACTCTGGCTGGAAAGCAGCTTGGGATGTGCCTTTCGCTTCATTAAGAAAAAGGCTTTCTGCCTGTGGCAGGAAGTGCTGTAAAACACAGTGGAAGTATTATAGTGTGTGTGGTTAGACAGGGTTGCCAGTCTCAAGTATCTAAAATCACAAGCCAGATATTCCAGCATAAAATCTGTCTAGAAATTAGAGATTTAATTTTTAAAATTCTTTTTCCTTTTTGCCTCTTAAGCTTCATTTATTTTTAAGTGAAAGCTGAGATCTTCACTGAAAGTTGAGATCCTCGTCTGACTTCAGGGCTTTAAAAACAGCAAAAAATTACAAAAAATTTGCAAAAGTCTCATAAAGGTTGTTAACAATGAGTCAGGCATCTTCTGTAGAAGCTGTGTGATTGTAAAAGCTTTGTCATTGTAAATAGGATCTAAAAGGCAGGGATGCAAAACGCAGGCTAAGCTCCTGGCATTTGCAACATAGTTGAGGTTTGCTTACCTTTAACAAATAGCAGTAACTGTGCTGGCTTGTGTTACTGAGCAGCCAGCCGAAGAAAAACCCAACAAAACAAACCAGCACAGTCTGGCAAGCCTGTGTTGTGTGGGGGAGCCACAGTGAGGCAGTTTGTAGACCTTGCAGCCAGTTACCTACAGCTGATCCGTGTCTGGTGTAACTTCTGCAGCCTCCCAGAGTTTCATTCTCTGTGTTTTGGGGTCAGCAGTAGGACTCCTGTTTACAGGAGCCAGCAGGTAATGCTGAGGGATGCATTAATTTCTTTATGTTGCCTACAGCTTCCAAGGAAATGTCAGTGCTTCTCTGAAAGGGAAGGTGTAAAGGATGGTGATGTCCGAGTTGTTCTCCCGACTCTGCCAAAGCTGTAACTTTAGGATTTTGAACAGCTGCACTGGTAGCAGGCAAGGAAGGTGGAGTGCTCCTGTTTCTAGGCATTATCACAGTGCTGGAAAAGCAATGCCAGAGTGTAGGCATGGGTGTTTTTAGGATCTTTCCTTTGTTCCTTGTTCCTGCTGACCTGCACTTCAGTTCCAAAGAAGACAAACAACAAAGCCCACACTTTGCAAAGACTAAAATCCAAGAATTTGAATAATTTTATAGGATTAGTAATGTAAAACTCGAGTTTGCTGGTTTGGAGAGTGGGTGCTGCTGTACCTCCATCAGACATTAGGTAGGTGAGCTGCAAATCTGGTCTTGTTCTGTCTGCCTGTCTTGAACTCAGCTGAGATTTTTTTCTGCTGTGCAACCCTGTAAGAAACAACAATTCTTGAAATAACATTTCAGCACTATTAAACACTGCTTGTTTGATGCTCTGACATTTGGTGTTGGCAGCTTTGCCTGCCTCTTCAGCATGCATCTGGCTGTCACCATTCAGCCAGTCCTTTTCTTCTGCACAGCTAGGTCAGATGGAAAACACTTCTGCTCTCAAGAGTGCTCCAAGTGGCTGTTCAACATGGCTAAGCCTTAGGAACTCTGTCTTGCAAAAATAAACTTGCTGTTAAGCATAATTTTCATTGTTCTTAAGAATTCTATTAATTATAGAGGAAGATAAATAATCCAGTGGTCTGAAACCACATTATTCTGGCTCAGGGAGCTGTTAGCACTAAAGATGATGCTTTAGGTATTGGAGGTATATGAGATGTTCTGATGTGCTCTAGGATCTAGCAGTTCACCTAAAGGTTCAATGTCATTGAAGCCCACTGAAGTCTGCAGAGGTTGTATCATTCAGCTTGTAAATACTTCCTCCACCTCCAGTGGAAACATTTATAGTCAGAAGCAAAGCCTTGAAATGTTTACTAATGTCATATTGAAAGGGCAAGAAAAGAAAGAGATGTAAAGATGTGTGCATTAATTATTGCAATAATCTTGCAATCAAGGAAGTATAAAAATAATCCAGGGTGAAAACTGGGAAGAATTGCAAAGGAAAACACTGACTCTTTCAGTTGAAATAATGCAGACCTCATTCAAGCTTTCTCCACAGAACATGAGGTCTAATCCCAGCACAAGTAAACACATGTGGGGGTGTTTTCTATAAAAGATTTAAAAATCATGATGCTCTTGAGAGGTGACTAATTGTGCTCACTTAGCTTCAAGTGAATAATTAAACTGTGAGGAGTTATTTTCTTGGCTCTTCTGTCATGTTTCTTACTTACTAATTCTTAGATATTCAACTTCTAGACTTTTTAGCATCAATCAGGCTCTGCTTCTATTGTCTGAAAAATATGTAAAGAAAAAACTGCCACAGATTTAAATACATTGTATTGTTACAGTATAAATACCATCATTGTAATTAAACCACTTGAAAATATGAACCGTCTAATTTTTCTCTCAGGACTCAGCCTCCTGTGAGGGTTTTGTGCCTTTGAAAATCTCCCTAGTGTGCTTTGCTTCTCCTGATTGTTCTTGGAAGAAAATTAGCTTTTAGTCCTTTAAAATCTGTTGGCTTTATTTGCTGCTAAATACACACATGGTAAGTGCTGTGGGATCAAAACAAAAACAAGTTGCTCTTCCTATGCTTGTAGTTTTGATGTGATTTGCAGTTTGGCAGAAGTCAGTAACACAACTCTTAGTGTATTTGGGGTCATGGTGCATTAAGGTAGATCCCTTTGGCCTGAATCAAGAACCTGCAAAATATCTTCAAATCAGAGTAAGGAGTAAATTTAAAGAGACTAGAAGAGGATGAGAGAAGCCACTTGAGAAGGCAGGTAGCCTGGTCCAAAGTCCTGGATTTGTTTTGTCCTGGTCCAATTCCCACGTTGCTACTTCCAGACATTAGACTACTGCCCTCTTAAAAATGTCCTCCGAGATTCTGTCACTTAATGAGGGTTTGGGCAGATTTTTTCCTGTTAGGAATGTTTTCCTGATGACTGAGTTGCTCCACCAGGTGCCTGTGGCTTTGTCCTTAACTTGCCGTCTTTGTGGGGAGAGTAGGATGATGCCAGGTTGATGAAGTAAAAAGGGAGGGAATTTCTCAGGTGGTGGGAAGAAGTTCATGAAGGACGTGAATGAAAAGCCCTGGGAGGATTAAGATAAGAAATCGTTACCCATCCAGGATCCTTTTCATCCTGTTTTTCACTATGAATGGCTTGAATTTTGTGATATTTTTGAGGTGTTTTAGACAGATACTGAGTAAGAGCACGGTTTGGAATCTAATCACAACCTCAGAGGTAGAGAGACCTGTGGGTTCCACCTGCAGAACTAAAACTTAGTAATACGTTAACAGAAAGACATGACCTTTTCCTGTCTTTTCTACCCTCACAGATGAACAGGAGCCAGCAGTCAGCAGTGATTCAGATATTTCATTGATTATGGCAATGGAGGTTGGACTGTCCGATGTGGAGCTTTCCACTGATCAAGACTGTGAAGAGGTGAAATCTTGAAAAAGAAACAGAGATCCAACACTAAATGACAGGGGAAGGTCACAGGTAGGGACCGAGTCAGCTTTCTAGGATTTGGACCAGTCATGCACATGCCTCCAGAGCACTGTCACTCCTGCACACTCCATACTGAGATGGTCATGAAAAGCAATAGCAACAGTTGTGTCTGCCTGGATGCGGTTTCTTCATCTACACACCTTCGTTTGGTTCACATGAGATATGCACACTTCCGGTTTACCCACATGCTTGAGAGCAGTCATGGAACTCTTCAGGGGCTCATAAACATGCAACTGAAATGACAGCTTGAGTGTTTTCTACACTTGTTCAATCAAATGTTTGTTGAGTTCTTTTGAAAAGGCATATGTTTATTTTATTTGTTTGTTTGTTTACAGTGTGTTATGGATGAACACTCTGTTTTTATTGACTGACCCCAGCTTTTTCAAGAGTTCAATCCAGAAATCTGAATTCCCGTTCACTGGTCACTTCATGATCTTACCAGGATTTATCATTGCCTTGTTATTTCTGCATGAAGTAAATGTGGCTGGCTTCAGAAGGATGATGCACCAGCACCCTGCATTAATATTAAGCCTGCTTTCATTAATTGCAAGGCTTGGAAATGGTATATTCTGAAGGCCTTTACTTGTAAGAGAGCTCTGAGTTAGCAGAAATTTGGGTTAAAACTGCATTAGTTTGTCTTTTACTTAGGGCTCTGTTCTAGACAAGTATTGTACGTGTGAAGGAGAGAAAGAAAAGCTTAAAGCGTCACTCCATCCATGTAGTCCTGTCCTGTATTTTATGCTATTAGCAGGTGTCAGTACATTAGTGGCCTTCTTTCAAATGACAATTCACTAGCTGGAAAAAAGATCTAGTATAACGTCAGGTTTTTTCTTAATTTTACAGACCAAAACCAGATCAGTGGGCTAAAGGAGCATCTGAGAGGTTTCCAGAGGCTGCTTATTAACAGTTCTGCGTTAAGTGGGTGACAGTATTCTTACAAAGGATCTGGAGATGCTGCTATCAGTGTCAGAAATTGCTAATGGAGCAAGAGGCAGCCGTTTGAAATGTTTAATTCCTGGTTTGCTTTGGGTCTTTTTCCCTTAGTGTGTTTCATTTCTTACATTTTGACAGCAGTTTCTGTCTGCTTGTTACCTAACAGAAGAGTTCAGGTGGTTTGCTGCCCTCCAGAGTCCCTGTCAACGTTGACAGAAAAATAACAGAATATTTGCAATTTGTATACAGATACGTACACCAAAATATATTGGGGAGGGAATTTGGGGAGGGAATTTGAAAATAAAAGAACTAACATAAATCAAAACACCTAAGTAATAAAGACCTGACATAATAATTTAGTTTATCCTGAGCTCTGCTTTCCAGGTGAGAGCTCATTGTTAGTTGTTCAGTGCATGATTTGGTTTTTCAGTCAAAATACTGAACTGTGAAGTAGCTTACTGTTACACAAGAGTACATGGTTTCTGTTGAGAGTCAGATGATTTGAATCACATTACTGCCTCCTGAGTCAATCCAGAGAATCAACAATTCATCTTACATTGAAATTTCATGCAGAGGTCAAACATTTTGACTTGGCAGTGTCATGGCAGCATCTAAAAATGCAACTGTTGGGGCTCTTGCTGCATTTAATCTCCTTGTGGATTTACTTGTTAAATGTGAAAACCAGCTTCCAGCAAAAATTTGTGTTTGTTAGATTTTATTCAGGAACAAATGTGTTCAGAACAATCCCTAACATTTTGGCTGACTTGCTTCTTTAGTACAGAAGGAAGGAAAAAATATTCTCCATGCTCTTTTGTCCATTTAGAACTAATTAAACATTTAGTTTAATTTTGTTTTATGTTCTTAGTCCCTAAATTGCAGGGTAGCCTTGAGGTAAAGGTTTTAAACTGAAAGAGGGCAGATTTCGATTAGATATTAGAAATAAATTATTACTGTGAGGGTGGTGAGGCACTGGCACAGGTTGCCCAGAGAAGCTGTGGATGCCCCGTCCCGGGAAGTGTTCAAGGCCAGGTTGGAAGGAGCTCTGAGCAACCTGGTCTAGGGAAAGATGTCCCTGCCCATGGCAGAGGATTTGGAACTAGATGATCTTTAAGGTCCCTTCTAACCCAAGCCATTCTGTTATTCTATGAAAATGACCCATACATGTGCTGTTACATCTTTAGAAGCCATTGGAATGAAAATCTTTTTTGAATTAATGAGATAGAGGCAGCTGGAAGTCTTGGTTAAAAAAGAAAGTTACGGGCTATTCCAGAGGTTACACTAGGCCAGTTTTGACAATATTTGTGGTTCTGTAATCTTGTTTTCCTTATTCTTTTATGTCTTCTCTATTCCTTGCTGCTATGGGAAATGTCTGACACATTAATGTTAAAATTGACTCCTACACAAGAGAGTTTGCACAAGGTACTGCATCAGCTCCACTTAAGCTCTGTAAATAATGCAGATTTAAGTGGTGCTTACACCAATTTTGACCCAGGAATGAAATTCATTTCAGACGACTGCAGGGGAAGAAGTGAAGCTGGTTATATACAGTCAGGGCTCCTTATAGAAAGTCCACACACTGGTATAATTACTTCTCCAGCACTGGAGCCTGGGTGCTACATATCACAGGAACATCACGAACACAATGTCTGAGTTGTCAGTGATCCTTCACATATGCCCACTGGAGCTCAGCACACAGGCAGAGAACTCCTGGCCAAACTGCTTGGGTTTCTGAGGAGCTGTCACAAAGTGTTTTATGTCATGAACGGAATTAAGTTGATCTCAATGGTTAGATTGACCAATTAGCTGTTTCCATAGCAGAGCCACCCACGGCACAGCAGAACAAGCAAAGTCTGGAAAAGCAAGGCAGGAGGGGAAGCTCCCAACTGATAATGAGCTGGGTCCTTTGCCCAGCAAAATCATTAAAGGGAGCTGTTCTCAAAAAGGCATCACAGATTTGATAATTGAGACCCTGCACATATTTGAGAGTTAATGAAGAACTTTTTGAGGTCTCGCACTGTGCACACACTTTTCCTAAATATCCCATATTAGATCTGGTCCCTTAGGGTCCACAGGTGGCCACTGGCAGAGTGTCAGTCTGGGTGAGTGGTTTGACATACCACCAATTAGTGCTATGCCTTTTAGAAGAGGCATCCTAGCAAATCTAGGTCAGGAGTCTTTCTGCTTCTGTTTTCCCAGTTCTACTTGCAGGTTCACTCAGGGAAGATGATGTTCCATCCCTGTCCTCAGGTGTTCTGCAGCTCTGAGCACTGTTAAGTGATGATGAGGGCAAAGCCAGGTTACACATCACTGAAGCCTGAACTTAGGAAAGCACTTAAGTAAATGTTTTATTCCGTCCTTCTTCAAAAAAACACTTATGACTAATTTTGGACTTGTACCAAAATCACGTTATTTTCAAGGTCTTCTATGAGCATAATTAAGCCCCTGTGTCAAAAGGAAATGTTTTCCTAAAGCTTGACCTGACTGACAGTATTCTTTGCGTATATAACCTGTGAACTGCCTTGAGAATTTGAGGTGCTTTATGAACATTAAGACCCCCTGATGTGTGTTTGTAACATGTATGAAAGCCTTAATTCTGCAGATCTGCATGTCCATGCACACCTTGGTACTGCTGCCCACTGAGCTTGGGCATTAAGTACGTGGGGTTCAGCTGCTGGGGACACAGTACTGGCTGTTGAGAAGGGAGAGCAGCCTTTAGCTTGCAGCCAGGAAAGAACAAAATCCTCTAGAGCCCTCTGACAAGCAAGTGCTCATGGATACAATTCTGCAGGCTGACGCCATGACTGGGCGGGGGGGCACCTCCTGCATGGGGCCAGTGGCCAGGGGATTGTGTGGCTCCCAGGAAAAGGCACTCTTGTTATTAAGCTGATCCTGTGCCTCTCCCAGCAATTCCTGTCTTGTCATCTGAAGCGCTTGTCTCTTTTTTTCCATGAGCAAGTAGTAGGTGGGAGAAGCATTTGCCTTAGTGAGGCTCATCATCACTCCGGCTGGGTTGCAGGATAAAACTTGGTCAGACAGAAACTGCGCTCAGAGTATACTTGGATTTTCTTGGGTTTCACTAAGCTGCCTTCCCAAAGGTCTGTTCAATAGGTAGGATGCATAGAAGGTTACGCACGCAGAATTTTGCACTCACAACCAACCTGATGTGTGCATGCAGATGTGCGAGGCACCAGGTCTAAATTCCCTCCCCACAGCTCACCTGTTCTGGTGGGGATACAGATCTGGCACTTACTGAGGGTTTGGGGTTTTTTATTTTCTGACTGCTTTAGAGCCTCAAAATCAGGATCAGGACTATCATAGCACTGCAGTTCATTCTTTAAGTACTCTATAGAATTAAATTGACAGGTATGCATATAAAAGTGTGTTGATGTGAGTATGGAAACTGTACTGTAGTGAAATCAGAAGCACTTGTCGGTTTTAGGCCTTTTATTTGAGGGAGATTGTGGCACTAAAGAAAAAGGCTTTATAGAGGCAGTTTGGAAAAATAAATTATCGAAATTGCATATGATAAGTGATCCCTTGGATCTCACTAATGACCCCTGGATCAAATCCCAAGGAGGTCATTGCAAGAAGGGCATTGACGTTGGGGCGCATCCATTTCACAGAACTAAAATGGCAGAGAAATCCAGCTTGTTCCTTCCCGGCCCATCTCACAAGTGTTTGCCCAAGTGTGAGCCTTTGTTGCAGGGGAAGGAGATCATGGGATCAAACTTGCACAGTGTTGATTCCTCCCCTGTTTTTTATGCTGCCACTACCTCTTGGAGCAGGTCAGAGAAGGGAAAGGAGCTGGCCTTCAATTCCAGGGCTTGGTGAAAATCAGGCCATGGGCTTTCAGCAGGTTCGGGACAGCCAAGCTTCTTCATGGCCAGTGCTGACCCTGGGACTGGAACTTTGTTGATGAACATTGAGCCCATATGGACTCATTTGTTTTGTAGATGCAAAATGTGTATCTGGGGCAGGCAGCATGACGACAGTGAATTGGCTTGGTTAGCACGAGTGGGAAACGCAATGTGGTATATTACAGGGCTGAGGGAAAACAAGGCTGGAGGTGTTGCTTTCACAGGCTTCTTAAATAGGGGTAATTGATCCAAAATAAGCACTTCTTTCATTTTACCAAGCTGTTACCTGAACTAATTGATAGTTTCAGAGAATGAGGAATGCCAGATGGACTGTTCAGGGAGGGTTTGTTTGTGAAGCAGATGGCAGCTGCGGGTTGGGACGGAGAGTGAAGGGCAAGGGTGAGGGCTGTCCCTCTGCTGTGCTGCTTACCCTGCTGGGCTGGACACCCACTTGGCCCCTTTATCTGCCCATTTCTTTTTCAAGGAAACACCCTTCTAAGCAGGAGCTGTATTTCAAAGGGAGAAATAAAGAAATGAAAGATGTGGATTTTGAATGAAAAGCCAACATGATTTTTCCATCTGAATATAATCTTGTCTCTCTCGAGTATTTTAATTGTGAATTGGTGGAAGTTACTTCCTTCTGTAGTGAATGGAAAAAGAAATGAGAGGAAAAAAAAGGAGAAATAGTGTTTTCTCTTTCTTCTTTATTTCTTGATTCTTCAGTCCTGTGTAACACTAATCACAATAGCCAGATCAAGATGTGTGTTTGCTCTGAATGTATACAGTTATTTCAGATGTCAAATACCTTAATGTTTTGTATATGTATGTAATACCATCCTCAATTCTTGTTTTATGTTAGGAACCTGAAATGACTGTACCATTTTATAATTAGATATGTAAAGAGGGGACAGTGGGTGGGTCTGTTATTTTTATACCAAGATGTTCCTTGTATTTAGTGAACATTTAAAACAATTTTGTACTTGTCAAAATATACATTCCATCCATTTCCAGAAGAGAATTATTTCTATGTAGAGTAGTTTATAAGCAGACCAAAAAAAAAAAGTGGCATCCCACTTGTATGCAGTTCCTGAACAGAGCAGCAGTATCCTGGTTTTCAGTGATGGCTACAAAGCTTTTTCCAGCCGTGTCTCTTCTCACATGCAGCAGAGCCATACCAGCAAATGCCAATGTTATAAAGAAAATTAAAATCCCAAATGAAATAAATACCACATGGATCAGTGCACAGCTTAACAAAATAATTTCCAGTTCAGAGACAATGGTCTGTCCCAGTGAAATTCTCCAAGGTAATCAGTCCTGCTCTGGACAGCAGGAGCAGATTTGCTGGGAGGCTTCAGCCCTCTGTCCCTGCCTGGCAGAGCCACCAGCTTCAGCAAGCTGGGGGGATGCAGGGTTGTTATACTCCTGCACTGTGGCTCTGGCTATGCTGCAGCTTTGGTTTAGAAAACACCTACCAAAAGGCCATGGCAAAGTCACACTGTGGCATTTGCATGGGCCATCATTTTTCTGGTAGTTGCCTTTTTCATTCCCTCCCTTTCCCCACTACCTGTGACGTGCTGCCAAAACTGTGCAGTAGCAGTTTGTGAAGATTTTTTTGCCTTTTTTTCCTTCCTGTACAGTCTTGCGAATAAACTTTTAACTCTTTGCTGACATTTTATAATGTATACATCTTCGTCTGCAATGCACTTTATCTCTCTTGAAAAATGTGGGAGTCGGAGAACTACCATCTTAAAGGGATTTGCCTGAAATCATGAGACACATACTTTTTATTATTTTGTGTCCTTTTTGCTTTGTTAGATACTGTAAATGCTAAAGAGCATAGACAGTGACTCAGCTGGGGGAAATACTGAAATGTTGAGGCTAATACTTGGAAGCATTATTCAGTAGTACAACATGGCTATTTTTGTTATATAGAGGATTATAATGTAAATATGTGAGACTGTGTTTTATGTACTAGTAAAATATTGCAACTCTCAAAGTTAAGATGGTGAATTCAAAGGAATTTTATTGCGAGTTTTTTAATAAAACAAATCTGATTATTGTGTTGTATGTATTTTCTAACAGCCTGTGTAAACCTGGAATTTCCTGATGTGTGAAACTTGTGAGTAGTTTCTTCCTGAACTCAGCCACTGCAAACTTTGGCATTCATAGGAGGCAGAAGGTACAGTGGAAAGGGGCCCAAGTGACAGCCTGGCCTTCGTGACACCTCTCCAGCTCATTACTGCTCTGGTCCCCTCTGCCCTTCAGTTGCTTCTAATCAGAAGGCAGCAGCTGTGTGAGAGGTAAATGCTTCTGCTACCTCAAGGGAGAGCTGCAGCCTCAGCCCAGACACTAGGCATGATGTGTTAAAACAGCTTTAAAAGATGACTGCTGTGCATTCAGCTGCTCTTCCCTTGTCTTATCAGACATCACTGTGTATCCCTGGGAGCAGGGCGAGGGGGAGAGCCCGGGGTTGTTTTGTCATCCAGCATAGGTATGCTGCTTGCAATAGGTTTGAGGTACAGTAAAAATCCTGCCTAAATGTAATTTAAGAGACTTACAGAAAAGTTTTCCAGTAGATGCAAAAGAAGGCAGAGAGAAATCCCTGAAGGAGCCAACTCCTGGCTCAAGCTACAGCCCTGCCACGGGTCCCAGCCTGCCCCCATCCTGGCCCACCCTTTTTTGCTTTCTGTCTGGTGCCACCAGCACACACACCTCTCTTTTCCAGCCACAGCGCCACGTTCGAGGTGACAACATGCCAGAGAGGCTGGAGCCCTAAGCTGGATTCCACCCAGGAACCAGGAAGGCAGCAGCTGTGGGCCAATTCACGCTCAGCTCCCCAGGCCCTGCTGCCTCCTTGCTCCTATGCACCCACCCCCACCCCGTTCGTCTTTGCTCTGTCCACGACAGAGGGGCAGCAGCTGGCTCAGAGCAGGAAAATCGCGTGCGATTTAACGTGGCTTTATCAGCAACGCCGGGAATTACTTTTCTCCTCCCAACTCCAGTCAGCAGCACAGCCTGAGGCTCCCATCCCACCAGCCCTGCTCCAAGGGCAGAAGCCCTCCACACCAAAACAAACCCTAGGTTGTCTTTGGAAAGAGGATTTATGTCTTGCTAGCCAAGAAATCCGGTCTCGCTCTTCCCCACGCATCTCCCTGACTGCCAGCTGCTTTGTTCCTTGCCTGCATTTCCTAGCTGTCTCGGGGGGAGCGGGGCCGGTTTTCCTTGGCAGGCAGCTGTGTGCAGTTGCCGTGTGAGCTGCACACAACACAGCTGGCGGGAGGCAGGGGCGACGAGGGAGTAGTGCAGCAGAAGTAGCGCCACGCGGAGCTGCCGGCAACGCCACCAGGACTATAAATAACGAAGAGCGTCAGGCAATTCATTGCAGGATGCAAGCACATACTTGGGGCTCGTGCTACATCACTCTCTGCTCTATATGGAATTAATTTCTGGTCAAAATTTGGAATTAAATCTGTGCTGCTCTGTGCTCTGTTGTTTTGTGGCTTTTTTTCCAGAAGGAATAAGGCAAATTGTACTCGCTCCTCCTATTCAAGGAGGTGACACTCAGACGCATCACAGTCAATGGAGAGGATGTGGGATTCAGAGGGAATTTATCCAGGTTTGCACTGCACAGCAGTATGCGCAACTCTGGGTCCCATGATATCCAAACCACGCTAAGAAAGAAAATGCACCTTTAGGGTGTCCAAAAAGGACGTGCATTCACTTGTGCTGGGTCTCGGGAAGCTGCTCTGGAAAAAAACACTGAGAGGGCAATTCTCTAACATGGGGAGATCAAGGTTTGGGGTATCCCTGAGCACTTCATGGCCCAAAAGAATGAGCTAGTGCATTTATCAGAATTCAGCTGTAAGAAATCAGTGCTTAATAGGTGAGGCTATAATTTTGCAAAATGCTCATTCCTCAGCTTTGACCTCTGTGCAAACAAGTTGCTGGCAAATCCTGGCAGCAGTGGAAGTGGGCAAAGTGTCACCACCCTCAGGTGCCTGGGCCACTCCCTGTTGCAGGCTGGATTGCTCCTCTGGACATCCTCCTGGGCATCTGCATCTGCAGCTTGGCTTTACGGTCCACCCTCTCACCTGAGAGCAAAGGCAAGCTTGCACAAGGAGGCCAGCAGCAACTCCTGGTGGCTGAAGCCTAGGCAGACGTCCCTCCTCCTGCTCCAGCTAGGAAGCATGTCCCTCCTGGCAGAGGGACAGAGCAGCCATCTGGGAGCGGTAATGCCTTAGATGTGTTGGCAGAGCCCCAGCACTCATCTGTGAGAGCCCAGAGCTCAGATGAAGTTTTTCCTCTCTCCCTGCTTGGGGCAGCCGTGCTGGCTCCAACCAGCAGCCCACTTAGTCTGACTCAACCAGGGCTGGGAGCCGACACCTACAAAGGAGCAACACCAGGACAAGTCGACTCCCTTCACGCCACACCTCATTTTAAAAAGGTCTACTATATTATGGAGTCGTAGAACACCTCTGAGATCATCAAATTCAACTGCTAAAACAGGTGTCAGTGCTGCCTGGCTGCAGGGCCTGAGCTCACTGAGTCTTATTTTGTGAGATGCTGTTCCATGCCTTAGCATGTGTTCAGTCTTGGGCTCCTCACTATAGGAAAGACATAAATGTGCTGGAGCATTACCAGAGAAGGGCAACAAAGCTGGGGAAGGGTCCGGAGCACAAGTCCTATGAGGAGCAGCTGAGGGAGCTGGGGGGTTTTATACTGGAAAAAAGGAGGCCCAGGGAAGACCTTACCACTCTACAACTCCCTGAAAGACCTTACCACTCTACAACTCCCTGAAAGGAGGGTGTAGCCAGGTGGGATTCAGTCTTTTCTCCCAAGCAACAAGTGACAGGACAGAGGAAATGGCCTCAAGTTGCAGCAGGGGAGGTTTAGATTGGATGTTAGGAGACATTTCTTTGCTGAAGGGGTGGTCAGGAATTGGAATAGGCTGCCCAGGGAAGTTCCAGGAATTATCATCCCTGGAAGGGTTCAAAAAGATGTAGATGTGGCACTCAGGAACTTGGTTTAGCAGTGGGCTTGGCAGCACTGGGTTAATGGTTGGACTTAATGATCTTAGAGGTCTTTTCCAGCCTTAACAATTCCATAGCTCTATGATTCTGTGTCCTCACTGCCTTTCTCCAGACCTCACTGCCCTTTCCTTAACTGCATGGCATGGAGTCCCCAGGCAGAGCCCACTGTCAGGAAAGGAGGATGGAGACAAGCCCCGTGGCAGTAACACAGTAACACTCCCATGGGTTTTGGATGTTACTTGCATGTCCCAGCCCCAAGCACCAGCAGTGCCCCCCTACCTGGGCATCCCGGAGCTCCTCCAGAGGTGCCATGGGGTGCCAAGCCTCAGTTCCTGGAGGCAAAGGAATAACGGTTGGAGGAGATGGGAGGCAGGGGCGCAGCCTCAAGGACTTAAGAAAGTGGTTCCAAAAATCAGCGGTAAAGGGTGTTTGTCGCTCCTTGGGGACAGCGGGCAGAGGCAGCTGCCTGCATGCTACATCCCGCATCCTGCATCCCGCGCCGTGTCTCTCCAGCAGGAGGCTCTCCTGCCTCGCGAATCCATCGCCCAGCCTCGGGCGGGGCTACCTGCGCCGCGGTGTATCTGGCCCCCATCTAGGCCTGACTTTATATATTGAGCCAATTCAGTGACTATTTACCGTGTTAAACAAGTGAAAAGTCCCGCTGTGGGAGGGTTCTCTGCTCTCCCTGGAACGTTCCCCCTTGCGCACAGCCCGGGGAATTCCCTCCTTGTCCATCCTATCAGTGGGGAAAAGCCTCCTCTGAGCATCTTAGCAGGGGTGAGGAAGCACAGGAAGCCACCAAACCATCCCCTCCAGGTTTGGGGAGTGAGTTACTACATATTCTCGAGCAGCACCGCACCTGCGGGATAGGGATCGAGGGCTGCAGGTCACTTAATTAAAAGGCTGCAATTAGCCCTTGTCAGCCGCTTCATGAGATTCCCTGGGTCGCCCAGGGTGTGTTTGAAAGGAAGCCCAGGAAAGCTGTGTGTCTCGCCCAGGAGCCAGCAGATTTGGTAGAGCAGAGCAGAACTGCTACCCCAGGTCATAGCCGGGTAAAACGAAGCAAAACCCAGCCAGGATACCTGGTGACAGTGGCTTCAGCAGGAGGTGAGCAGCAGGACAGGGACAAAAGTGGGACTGGAGACCAACACTGCAGCCCCCACCACAGCTCGATCCCATAGGGGAAGGAAATGGCACATTTCAGCTACATTTTGACTGAAAGATGTTTTTTAAATAAATTGGTTAAACTTCTCTTTGTGCATGCCCTGAAACCATTTAAAAGCAGGTTATTTCTGCATGGCTTGGGCTATGGATCAGACTGTGCAGGCAGGCCCAGACATGAATTGCCAGAGTTACCCTGCATTGGGAATTGCACTCAGATGGGAGTGAAATTTTGAGGCCAGTAAAATCCCAAATTAGATCATGATGGCCATTGTAGCATACTGGATCTCATGTCCTATTTCAGCCCAACCATGAGAGGCCTCCATCTGTACATGAACCTTTACTGGACACAATTCCACCAGAGCTAATTCAGCGCCATTCATCAGCTCAGCCATCACCCCCACCTCTCCAGGCTGTTTCATGTCCCCGAGGTACAACACAGGCTGGCGATACAGCTTCAGGGTGTGAATTACTTCATCCCCCCAGCCCGGGGGTGCACTCATTCACCAGAAGAGAGGTGCTTGGCACCAGCTCCCTCCTCCCAGCACCTGGGAGCAGGGTATGTTGTTCGCACCCGGGGAGGCTGAGATGAGTTTTGTTTTCAGCCCGGCTTGAATGTGAGAGTCAGAAAATACCAAAGAGCGGGTGAGGAGAATTGCACAGAGGTGTGTTGGCGACAGTGCTGCTTTGATGAGGGTGGTGGCTTAAAATTAATCGTCCTAAAGGACAATAGAGCAGGGGATTTTTCCTACGGCAAATTGACCCCGACAGACTTTCAGCTGTGAAACTGCTTTAAAAAGGATCATTAGTGCCAAGGGAAAAAATACCAAACCACTTCTCTCTTTGCTTATGCTTAGCCAAGTCTTAAATACAAGCAACTGCCCAAATTCCCCAGATGCCTGTTGGCAAGGTCCAGCTGGGGCCCTTCCTGCTGAGCTAGGTGTGTGGGAGGGAGATGCTCTGCAAGCTGGAAGGCCATCTGCCGTAGCTCTGGGGGCTGGTGGCACAGACCCACTGAGCCTGCAAAAGGGGAGTACTGCTTGCTTGTTTACCTTTTGCTTGCCATGCCTAGGCTTTGTTCACCTTCTTTTTGACAGAAGAAAAAGACTCAGAGCAATGCTGGGGCATTGTTCTTCAGGGTGTTAAGGATTTGCCTGTGCTTCGACTGTAGGAAAATGTATTTTTTCCCTGAAGCTGGTTGTCCCTTGCTGGAGTAGTCTGCCCAGCTGTCCTTGTTTCAGGTGGGATAGAATCAATATTCTTCTAAGTACCTGGTCAATGCTGTGTTGTGGGTTTAGTATGAGAATAACATTGATTACGCACTGATGTGTTGGCTGTTCTACAGCAGTGCTTACCCTAAATAAAGGACTTTGCAGTGCCCCATGCTCTGCCAGCGAGGAGGTGCACAGAAAGCTTGGAGGGAGTATGGCCAGGATAGCAGAGCCAAACTGGTCAAAATCATGTCCCCTACTATAGAACATCATCCCAGGATATAAAGTGTGAGGAGTTACGCAGAAACAGGCCGATCACTCTTTCGGGATCAGATAAGTATTGGTCAGTGGGTCGTGAGCAATTGTATCATGCATCAGCTGTTTTTCTTAAGTTTTTTTTATGTATTGTCATTATTTTTTTAATTAGTTTTGGTTATTAAACTGTTCTTATCTCAACCCACAAAGGTTTGGGGGAAGGGGGTGTTACACTTTTTTTTACTTTTTTTTTCCTGATTCTGCTCCCCCACCCACTGGGAATGAGGGGGAGTGAGCAAGCAGTTGTGTGATACTTAATTGACAGCTGGGGCTAAACCATGCCAGCAGCTCATGGTCTAAAATGCTCCCTGAGTACACCTGTGCATTGCTACCCAGGATCCTTCACTTTCCTGGGTGTTGCAGCGGGGATTACTGCAACAAGCATATTTCAAACCAGGAGTCTTGTGGAAAGCGAAGTATATATGGACAGATTCGTGGTAGATGTTGCAGAGATGTTTATTTCTCCAGCCGCATGGCCGGGGCTCTCTCAGGAACTCCGCAGCCACGGGACCCCAGGGTCCTTGGCCACACCAGGGAACACAAACCAACCCATGGGAAATGAGACTGACCAGGGTCAGGGAAACCCCGTGTCTCCCCCCCAGGGCCCCCCTCCCAGGGCTCCATGGCAGGGGAGGAGACCCCAACACCTGGGGTTTGTTTTGCATTCCCTATTATTTAACAAAAGGCCATATTTCTTTTACCCAAAATATCTTGGGATGGGGTATTACAGTCTCTGTCCAACTCTGTGGGCGATTCTCTGGAGTCTGGCTTGTTATCCTTGTCAGGGTGAGGGGGAGAATTACTCTGAGTTGGGGTCCTGCTTAGTATGGGCTTTGTTTGGGCAAATTGCTGACAGTGTCCAGTGTACCAACCAAGGGCATGGAAACAGGGATGGCTGGTGGGTGATGATTATTCCCTGAGTGCTGTGCATGCGTTTTGTTGGCCACCAAACTCCATCAGTGGCGAAGCAGCTTCACTCTGACAATGAGAATTTCTCTCTCCTCTGTTAAAGATTATAATCGTGTGCAGCAGTGAGATCATGTGCCTTGAGATGAAACCTCACCAGCAGAGGAGCAAGGCAAATCAACGGTACTGAATCTCGCTCCTCAGGCCTTAGAGATATTAATCAGAGAAATTCAGAAATGCATTTGACCCTCTCAGGGATGTGAAGTCTGACTTCACACAAGTGACATATTAAATACAAGCTGCATGCAAAGCATAAATATGATTTTGACTTTCTAGCAGAAGAATTGTCAGCTCGTTTTGGTTTGCCCTTGGTTGTAATGCCAGAAACTCTCCCAAATATGGCTATTCTTGCTGGTGTTAGGAAATATTATCTGTCTTGTTTATCCTCTAAATTGGATGGAAACAGGGATTGCTTCTGCCTTTTTGTTTGTAGTGCTTGCTGATAGCCAGAGAGTCAAATGCTTTTCCTTTATTTTTTTAAAATTTTTACTTTTAATACTTTACTGTAAATGTTGTCACCCCTGTTGCTCCTTTCTCACTAAATTTGTTAATCCCTTTTAAAGGGCTATTGCTCTGACACTGAACGGGGGTACAGAAGCTGCTAGTATTGAGCTGCAGGACATGACTGAAAGCTTCTATTAGTGTTTAAAGCTCAAACAGAGTCCATGCTTCCATTTTTACTGTTCAGAAGGAGGTGATACTGCTGACCTCTTAAAAAAAAAAAAAAAAAGAAAGAAAGAAGGAAGGAAGAAAAACCTTTTGAAATCAACGTGTTGAAATATTTCCTCTTTTATTAAGATTTCAGGGAGTAAACTGGCTGAAGGGAGGATTCAGTGGTGAGCTCAGTGGGTGGGTGTGTTAAGGAAGAGGTGTTTGAAGGAGTTTTTTGGCTCTTTTTATGAAAACCATTGGAACTGGGAATTGATTGTCCTGGGCCACAGGTATGAGATGTGAGAGCACAAGCTGAGCAGGGCTGTGGGGGAGGTACTGTTTGGGACTTTCTTGCTGGAGGAATACTGGTGGCCAAAGGAGAAGACCAGCAGCTCAGGCTGGGGCAGCATTTCAGCAGGAGAGAGGCCCCCAGGACAGGTTATTTCAAGATCGGTGAAGGATGAGGAGCAGGAGCCAGATTTGTGAGCTGCCTGCAGATCTGCTGGGTGCCTTTGTTTCCCACATTTGTAAGGCATATGTCTCAGTTTTGGAGACAAAATTTTACGAGGAAACGCTCTGGAATGAGCACCTCCTCCAAAGGGAAGGGGCCTCCCCCTTTCCTCTGCCAATGAGACAAATTGATAACAGCAGGTGAAAGTGAAAAAAAGGAACTGTTTATTGACACAGAACAAAACGGGGGGAAAAAGGGAAAAGGAGGGGGTGGGGAGCAGTCCCTGCAAGGAACCGGAAAGGATTGAGTAAAACAATTAGATGTTAACCCCAGAAACTTATCCTCTACCCACACACCTAGACACCCACCCACAGCAGAACAGAAAAACTCAAAAATACAACAAATGCCTGGAGAAGAAAAATACGCGGGCTGGCAACTGGTGCCCCCAGTCTCCGGGAAGGAGAATGAGAGTTCACACAGCAGCCTGGAGAAGGGCAGATGTGAAAAAAACCCTGTCGATTCTGCAGCGCCGGTCCTCCTCCTCGCAGCAGGCGAAGCTGGCAGACCTGTGTGTTCCCTCGCTCAATGGCCTGGCCTTCCTCGGGGTTCGGACCAGCCGGGGCCACCCCGCAGCCCCCCGGACCAGAGAGAAGGGAAGGAAGGTAGGGAGGCCAGGGGGAGGAAAGAAAAAAAAACCACCTTTTCCCAAGCTAGCGGGAACGAAAAACCACCAAGAAGCAGTGCCCTGGCCCCGGTGCCCTCCCTGCAGAGCACGGCGGAGCGCCGCTGCAGCCAGAGCCGCTGGACCGAGCCGCTGAACCGACCCGAACCCGGTCCTGCGGCTCCGGCCCCGCTCCCCGGGTCCGTCTTAAAGATACAGCGGCCTTGGGCACTGAGAGGACGGCTAAGGGACAAGCAGCCTCATCACATCACCCCGGGACAACATAACAGTAGATGGTGTCCTCTAAATTTCTAATACTTTCTATGCGTTTTCAGCCTCCAGTCTCTTGGTCAGTCCCAGTTCGCTGTTCCAACCCCACAGGCATTATTCCTGACTCCCACTCAGAGAGGTTGTAATCAGGTCATCTGTTCCTTGGATAATGTTTATATTTCCTTTATTGCTCACTTCTGCAGAACCTTTGATGCTCGGGAGTATTTCCCCTCCTTCCCTGCCTTTTCTCCGTCACTGATGTAATTCCTTCTGTTTACCTGACTTTGGCTTGTCATGTGGCAAATCATCACATGAAAACAGCTGCAAACAAGATGTGCTTTAAAGAATTGTGCCTTTAAAATAGCTACAATGGAGCAGGATATTTGGAAAAACCTGATATATATATATATGTGTGTGTGTCATGGTTTGACACTGGTTAAAACACCAGGCACCCATGAAAACCGTTCACTCACTCACTGCGGGAACTCTGTCTGGGGGGTGCTCAGTGCGGGTTCGGACGGTCGGGACGGAGACGAGAGATCTCTGTAGTCAGATCTTGGAACATGCGGTTTATTGCAAAGGGCGTGGGTACAGGGGCACTGCTTAGAGCTGCAGCTGGCAGCTCTGAGCAGGCCCAAGAGAGCAAGAGAGTAAGCGGGTAAGCAAAGAGAGAGAATAGTAAGAGTCTATAGTAAGAGTAAGAGCGTAGTAAGAGTCTGTGAAGTCCTGGTTACAATACAATAAATCATCTTCTGTACTGAATATTCTAATTGTCATTAACCAATCTAATACAAGATACAAATCCTATAGCATTTACATACAGCCTATAAGAGTTCTTATATTACCATAGAGTGTTACATCTTAACTCCTAAAAACTACTCTTTGGACCCCTTCTGCTGAGCTAGTAGGGTCTGCTCTGACCCTTGGACCTGCCTGCAAGCAGAGGGTATTGTTCAATCAAGAGGGGATTACCTTCAATCAGCCATACCATTGTTTTCCAGTTGTTCAGTAACTAAGACTTGGTATCTCAAAGGTGGCTTTCATTTCGATGTCGCTTATAGTTTTCATATTCCCAAAATCTTTTGTCAGGCAATCATATTTATAAGGCTTTCCTGTTCCATCTTCCCCAACAACTCACTCTCCTCTGCTATAGCCAAGCAGAGGAGGGGAAAAAAAACGAAGGGCTCATGAGTTGAGATAAGGATTGGGAGAAAACATTCTAAGGGCAAAACAGGCTCAAATTTAAAGGTATAAAGTAAATTTATTATTAACAGAGTAAGAGGAGGATAATGAGAAGTAAAATAAGCCTTCCCAGCCCCTCCCTCTTTCCCACCAACAACGCAGGGAGACAGGGCATGGACGGGGAGGGGGAGTGAGTATTGGTCAGTTCATTACCCAAGATCTTTTTCAGGTCGCTCAGGGAGAGGAGTCTTTTCTTTCTACTATGCTGTGAGTCCCCCCCACAGGCAAAACAGTTTTCCCAGAACTGCTGCGACGTGGGTCACCGGTCCACGAGGTGCAGTCTTTTAAGGATAGGCTACTCTAGTTTGGAAGCAAGGGCTTTCTCTCTCTATCTCTGGAAGCCAGGGCCCTCTCTCTCTATTCAGGTCCCCCAATGGATTGCATCTTTTCTTGCCTCCACTTGCTCCAGTGTGGGCACCTTTCCCATGGGCTGCAAGTGGATTTCTGCATCCCCCGTGGACTTCATAGATTACAGGGAGACAGACTATTTCACCATAGTCTTCACAGACTGTGACTTCATAGTCTTCATCATGACTTGCAGAAGAATTTCAACTCCGATGATTAGAGCACCTCTGCCCCCTCTTTCTTTCCGCTGACCTTGGTGCCACCATGTCTTTCTCCACGTGTTCTCACTTCCTCCTCTTTTCTCCAACTAGAAGAAAAATTGCTGTTTGTAGGTATCATTATCAACAAGTTTCACTAATTCAAAGATTCTTGCAGCATCTCACAGTGCCAAGAGGTTGATCTCGTCAAGGTCCCACGTCAGAGAATCGCTCGCCATGTTTCTGCTGCCGGCTATGTGGACCCGCCATCACTGCGTGGGTGGTGGTGGCCGCCGTGGCGCTGGCACCATTCAACACCTCCCTTCATGCAGGGTGCCAGGAAGGAGAAGCCATTGCCCTTGTCCTTCTGCCCGCACCACGGCTGGCTAGGGGCGGCCAGGCAGGCAAAGCTCACTGTGGGCCACGCTGCAATGGCCACGGTGGCCGCATGTTTGCCCGCAGTGCTGGGATGCCCCCAGCAGCGGCAGCTTGCCACCCCTGGGAAAAAAACTGCCCACACATGTCACTGTTGTACCAAGAAACAGCAAGAATCACGACAGAGGTCCAAGGAGAAATGGAATTATTTTATTTTAATTACAAGCTGGGTTATATAACTTGGTCCACAAGAGAGCATGATACAATTGGTCCCTTGATCAACCACCCTCTAGAATGATAGGTGGAAGCTCCACAATGCCCACTCAAAATATTTTCTCTAGTGTACCAAAAACAATAGTTGGAAAACAAGTTTGCACCTGTGAGATAAAGTCTTGGTTTACAAAAATCTCAAACTGTTTCTCAGCTAGCTTGCATGAGAAAGAAAAACTTCACAGGATGCTGCAGCAGCTGGAAAATTCTTCTGCTCCTAGATTTTTAGTATCCACACATGCACTGTTTGGATTTGCTTCTTAAATATGTCTTCACAGAGGTGTTACCAAACTCTCTCATTGGGCCAGCAGCATGTCCATCTTCAGAACC
Source organism: Coloeus monedula (assembly GCF_965178545.1). Classification (NCBI taxonomy): domain Eukaryota; kingdom Metazoa; phylum Chordata; class Aves; order Passeriformes; family Corvidae; genus Coloeus; species Coloeus monedula. Next base: position 11,266,224 of record NC_138785.1, on the reverse strand, counting down.
ATCAGAGATTGGCTCTGCTGGACATGGTGGAAATTTGCAGCAGCTTCTCACAGAAGCCACTTTTGTGGCCCTTCCCCACTGCTAAAAACCAGGCCATGCCAAATCAGCACAGTATGGTACCTGATATGATGTAGTTCAGCTTGCAAAACAGAAGCAAGGAGGAGGAAAGAAGGGGCAGGACATGCATGTGGCAGTGAGATGATATTGTTACAGGAGAACTGGGAGGGAGACTGGGGAGGGAACAGAGGCTGCTGCTCAGTTATATGTCAGGAGCAATGGCTTGGATAGGGGAAAGTACAGGAAGAGGAAGCCCAGGTAATAATGGCTCAGCCTGCTCATCTCAACAAGTGTTTGGCTTTGTTTACACAAGGAACTCCAGAGTGATTCTGGAGTGCACGTGTTCATGGAACAGGTGTGAAAAGAAAACTGGGAAAGGAGCTTGGAAAATGTACCTGAATGGCTGTAGCTTTATGTTGCCAGTGCTAGCAATCCCAGGAAATTGCCCAGCTTGTTCCTTGTGCTGCAGAGGAGTGGTGCCACTGGGCCCAGAGTTGGTGCTGCTGATGCAACCACTGAACCTGGAAGGGAAGTGCCAACTCCTCCATGCAGGTCCTGAGACCACCATGTGGAAAGGTTCATCTTCCTCCTGCTGTCCCAGCACAAGAGAAAATTGCCCCCACCAGTCAGGCCTCCTGCTGCTGATGCACACATCTGGGAAGCCAGATAAATATGAGCATCATCCAAACCAAGCCAACAGGGAGGTTCAGGGACTGTACAGGCCTTCCAGTGTCTTTTCCAGTCCTTTTTTTTTTTTTTTTTTTTTTTTTCAGGGAGCAGTCTCTTGAAAGCATTTTAATTAGTCCACGAAGGATAAGGGTGGGAGTCCTCTCTAGAGTGACCCTCCGAGGTACTCTGGCCATGAGCTGGCAGCACATTGCTGGTCAAAGGCAGCCTGGCTGCTTTGCTGTATTTTGCCATGCATTTTTTCTTCTTTCCTTTTAGTTCGAGTTCTCAGCTGTTCATATTCTGATCACACAAGAGGAGCTATTTTCTGCAGCAACAACTTTCTGTGCTGGCTGTGCTCAGGCAACTCTGGCCAGGTGTTTGATTATCACAAAAAAGGTGCAGAAAAAGATGGTTCTCTAGGATATGTATTAGTGAATTTGAACTACAGTGGAGTTTTTTGATTGGGAATTTTTTTGCAACTCATCTTGGGGAGCTGCCATGGGCAGAAGAGCCACGGCTGCCATGAGAGCTGGCTCCTGGGGTGGAGCTGGAAATGACACTGGGGTTCATGTTAGCTGGTGTTCTGTGTCTGCTTTGAGCACTTCTAGTCAGTCCTCAGAAAACCAATATCTCCTATGAGAAGCACCTAGAGATTCATAAATACTGTAGGATACTAAGCACTTTCTACCCCCATTAAAGATGGATATGAAAATGGGTGTTTGTTTTGTAGAGAAAGCTTAAGGGATGTGTAAAATGCCATTGCAGAAAACAGTCATTTAGTTATTTACTTCTGCCTGAGATAAAGCCATGGAAGATGTGAGACCTAAAAGCAATGAAAGGAAATAACATAATGCAATATCCTATTGATCTGTGGGATTTGCTACTGCTTAAGATGACGACGCCACAAGTAATGTCTGTAGTTGAACTAACTAGAACTAAAATAATTATAGGATGGAAACAAACCATGACAAAAACTCCTTAGGGCTTAAAGCTTTCTGCTTGTCACTTGTTGGCTGGTGGGGTCCAGAGGTTTCTGCCATTCCTGTGTATTACTGCAGTGCCCAGTTACATGTGTTATGAGTGTTCTGTGTCTCACTCTGGAGCCACTGGTAACATTTCCCTGGGCAGGCTGAGTGCCAGGTCCTTGCCTGACAGAAGTCGATGTAGTGCTGCTGACTCTGGAAACAGCCTCCCCCTGCCACAGGCTCAGTCAGCTCCCTCCCACCCCAGCACCAGTAGGGAGCTCACTCATGAAATAAAATCAGAATATGTCCAGGTAAGAGGGAAAGAAATTAAGGAAAACCCTGCTTCTGCTAGGGGAATAAACAGCCTGGCATCCCAAAGCAAGTCAGGGAACAAGGTGCTGAGACTTGGATAGCACAAGGTAGCAGGGAAGGTGTGGAGTGATCAGTAGCACCATGACAGTAAGTAAATGATTAATGTTAATTATGGTGTGTCACCGATCTGTAGTGGAGAGCATTTTTCTTAATTCCAAGCCCTAGTTAATACATGGCTGTAATCACTAGCCCAGCAAACCCAGGTGACACACAGAACCAGTGTGAGAGCTAGGGGACAGGTGATAGTAAGGAGATAGCTTGACCTTTCCCTAAGCACCATTGCTGTGTGCACTAGAACAGCTTACTGTGGTGGATTCTGCTAAAATAGCTTTTATTTCTTCCTTTTTCAGGGTGAAGAGAGGGTCAGGTTCTTCAGAAGTTGGGGGGTGTGCTCACCACCCTTACAGAGCTTCCAGGGTACCCATGTCCAGGCTGGGTACTGAAATGCCTTGCTGTCTGTTTGAAGTAATAGGTAACAATTTAGATGATTTCTTTTCAGGATGCAGCAAAGTTTCCATTACACTTCAGGCCAAATATATTTTCTGCTATTAGAAAGAAAAAAATAAAAATAAAATCCAGTGACTGGAGGAACCAGGGCATTTTTTCAAGGGAAGGTTTGACTACTTTAACTGGCATTAAAGCTGATTGACGAGGACTCAGGTTGCATCATCTTTCATAAGGGAAACCTGGCTCACAGGAATAGCTTCTTCTCCTCCAGTGATGTGCTGCTTCAGCAGGCAGGTCTTGGAGATGACACAGGGATTTAAAAACAAGCCCCCAAAGTTACCACATCAGCCCTCTGTGAAGTGATGCATAACAGTTATTAATGAGAACAAGGCAGTCCACAAAAGACTGATGCTTTTCCTCCTGCATCCCCATTTTCTTCCCCCAACCCCAATATCCATCTGTACCCTTGGATCTTACCAAATAGTCATTAAGTAGAACTGTGAGTCTTCTCTTCACAGTAACAACTGGTCAGGAGACCAGGTGGGAGCTGAGACTTGTGCCATGGACATTCACACAGGCAGGGAAACAGGCTTCAGTTAAATACCCATAGGACTGGCTGTGGAAAAAAGCCTTAAAATTTGTCTTCTGGGTTTTCAGCTGCACATCTAGGAGCAGGCATTCATAAGGCTCTGTGTTTTTATCCACCAGCCCAAAGAGGTGTGATGGAAATATTCCTGTCAGAGCCAGGTAAGACAATTTCCCTTTCCATTCCTAATATTCCCTTATGTTGCCATAATACCTTGTTTTCCATGTTTACTTGCTTTTCTAAAGAGAGCCCCAAAGGCAGGTAAACAAAATCCTTTGCCTGTTTTGACTCCCTTTCCCTCTTGTGTGATGCTTCAGCACAGCTTTGAACAGGGCTCTGGTATCAGCCCACAGGGATTTCTGCCGGCTCCATAGCGCAGTGTCTGAGTCATACTCTAAAAATAGCCAGGAAAATGTCAGCCCAGCCAAAGTCATTGGTGGATTAACAAGGAATTTTCATGATTCTACCTATCTCCAGATATGCTCCTGATCTTAACTATGGAGCTGGGCTTTTAAAAAATAAATAAATTTATACTAAATTATGGGTAGTGAGTTAAAAAAAAACCCAGACTGTTGGAGGTAATGCAGAAACAGCTTTCTTTATCCTCCCCAGGAAAGGATGTGATTAGCAAAGGGCTAGAGGGACTGTCTGGCTGGAAATGCAGTGTGTCCTTTCTAGCAAGAAAAATGAGAAATTAAAAACTGGACAGGGCTAAAGATGAAGCAAATCTTTTGCCCTTGTGAGCAATGTGGTACTGTGACTGTGGTCTTTGTGGAAGTAGGAATGGTCTGGGGAGAACTATAAGCCAGGCTCTGGGACATGGTGGAGGATCAGCCATGGTACCTGTGCCCAGCTGTGGGAGCTTGTCAGGCAGAGGAGTGTGGAAAGCCCCTTGACAGGAGGAGTTGCACTTGCCCAAAGGGGCAGATCTGCTTTACCAGGACTGATGCAGTTAAAATCTCCCTCCAGCACCAGTGTGCAGTGTCATTTAATGCCTGTGGATGAGCAGCTGGTCTCTGAGCTGTGGTTAGGCAGGGGAGCTGGGCCAGAGGTGCTGATGGAAGCAGGGAGGAACACCCCAGTGCCAGAAACATCTTTCTGCTGCAAGTGCTGAGGGTGTACCTGAAAGACCATCTGGCAGCAGCTCCATCAAGAGCCTTGGAAAATAAATAAAATGAAACTAATATCTCTAAAAGCTGATGTGGTGCCAGAGCAGGTGCTGTACCACTGCAGCAGCACCGTGTTGTGGCCACGCGTTCCCTTGGGCCAGGCACAGCAAATGCTTTGTTGTCCAAGTGTGGTACAGGCAAACCTGAAGCACCTCATATGAAGAAACAAGGGAATGAATTGACAGTGAGCAGATTGGGCACTGGTGCCTGACAGCTACTGCCAGATAATGCTTTGCTGGCAGAGTTACCTGTTCCCATTAATTAATTCTGGAAAAGTCTTTGCTCCTTGTTGCTGATTTCTTACATGGGACTCAGCCAAAGGCTGCTACCCACATGAGCAAAAGGAGAAGAGGAGGCATGCTCAGATGTGGCCAACCTGCTGGAAACAGCAAGGACAAGGGTGGGGATGCCAAAACCCTGTCCAGTAAATTGGTCTGCTTTGTGTGCCAGGCAGGGAGCACTGCTTTGCTGCAGCTTTGGCAGTCCCTTCACATCCCCTTGTGAGCTCCTCACCAGTGCTCGGGATACTGGGAGTCAGGACCGAAACAACAAAAGTGTGAATGAGCACACTGCCCCTGCACACAGTCCCTGAGTCATTCATTCAAGTAAATAAGCTTTTCTATACATGTTTTCAGGCAGTGTGTATGTTAAGTTACATGAAAAGATGTCTTGCTAGGGCTAGTAGCTAAACAAAACTGCCATTAATGACAAGGAAGAGAGGGGGAAAGCTTTTAGCCTGATATTTCTGAGGTGCTTTCCTTTAAAAGAGGAAGGAAATGACACTCTTTGACAGACCTCGGCATGCTTGATGCAGCACAGAAGGATGCTCTCTGCAGGTATGTCCTGCAAATAGCTTTTCCACCTCAGAAGTCATTGCCTTCTCCCTGCACAGCTCTGGTGGGCAAATGAAGGTGAAATCACATAAAAGAAACAGTGCTGGAGTGGGGCCCCCCTGTGAGAGGTCCTGCTGCCTCCATGGCATGGATGTGCCTTTGCATCCAGCCGAGTAGATGCTCATGGGGATGCTGTGACATCCCTGGCATCATTCCCTGTGCTCACCCTATAAAGACTGACCCGTGGTATTGCCTGAGTCAGTGGCTGGGAGGGCTGAGGGGCACCCATCAGAAAAGGGGTCACATTGACACCCAGTGGTGCTGCAGAGGTGTCTTGACTGATGGCTGATATCTCTGTAGGAACAGGTTCTTTGCCCCCATACAGGTTCTTGTTCCTCCTGAGCTCACTGCCTCACTCCTTTGAAATTTAAGGTCACTGACCCATGGAGGAACTACCTTCTTGTCAGCTTGCTGAGCTTCACAGATGAGTGAGCACTGCCTCCAAGGCTGATACTCAGCTGCTGGGCATGCGGAACAGTCAGGATGTGCAATGTGCTCTCCTGGATCCCTCCTTTACCAGGTAGAGGTTTTCATTTCTTGCAGAGGAAGGATAACTCCTCTCCAAATGCACCTCCCTCACTGTGCAGTGCAGAAAGCTTTATGTGCCTCAGTGAGGGAAGAGGGAAGACAGGATTGACCCTGTCTTTGGATGTCTCTGGTTCACAGTGCCATAGAAAGATAAATTTTCATGCTAAGTGGAGTGGCCCCCCTTTTCCAGCTCCTACCCAGGCTCAGGTGCTATTGGAGATAGAAGAGAGGTGAGAGAACAGTGATGTGCTTCACAAAGAGGATGCAGAGGTGGGGGCAGATAGATTGCTTAATGCACTCTGAAATCTAGATCCAGAGCAAGGGCAAGGCTGTGGATCGAGCAGCACAGCAAAGCCCATGGACGTGACCTGGCTGTTGTTTGAACTAATGTAATTGTTAAAAAGATGTTTAAACATTCAAAGGGATGAAGTGTTTCAATCTGTCTCTGATGCTGCTTACCACTGAAATATATGCTATAAAAAAGAAAATATTTCTGCCAAGTGACTTGTAAATAAGTACTCTTCCATGACCTCTGAGCTTTAGGAGATGCATTTTTATAAGCTGGATAAATGCAAATTAGCAATAATGTTTCCCTGATTTGTCAGTCCTTCCTCTTGCACTGAGGACAATGGAGATGCAGCAGATAATGGGGAGTGCAGCAGTTTATCTATGCTAGGAGAGGCCTCTTCATTCTCAATAATCAAAGAATAATTTTTCATGCCCATGCTGGTGTCGTAATATGCTCCCACCATCCATCAGTGTTCCCCTGCACTGTAGCCCCATCTGTCATCCCTCATAAATAAGTTTGAGAGATGCAATTTGTTAAGCAGGCAGTGCAGCTTTATCGAATAAGTATTTCAGGACCATAGACAATAAAGCAGAGTGAGGCATGAATGAAAATCTCCTCCATGAAAATATCCTACAGATATTTTATACTATTCTGGCCATTACCAGACCACCTTCCATGTGAACATGTGGGTAAACATCTGGAAAAAAATGTGGGCACCCCTGGTTACAAAGGCCATTAGCAGAAAGGGAGACTGTCCATGTTGGCACATGTGAACACAAAATACCAAGTTTCAAATATAGATCATCGTAGTCCAGAGACACATCTGAAATAGACCAGCATAAATCTGTTGATGTGTTGATTTGCACCAGGTGGAAGCTACTGTTTTCTTCCCCATGGTGTCACTCTGTTTTCACCCTGGTCTGGGGTCTACTGATTGGTAATCAAAGGAAAAATCCCAAACCTTGAAATTATTCCTGCACCCATGCTCATGAACTAAGATGCAGCTGCTAAAGTATCATTTGGAAATACTTTTAATAGCAATAATTTTTAATTTTGTCCTTCTTCAAAACACAGGTCTACACATGAAAATTAAGGTGGGTCATGGGAGGTGTGGATTTATACTGCAATATTTGCATCTGGAGGATTCATTGGAGCATAATCTTATTCTGGGAGGAAAAAAGTAGGCACTTAATCCAGATCAATATAGTTCACTTTCAGACTTAAGCTTGAAGAAGTTGAATTTGTCTTAGATGTGTCTGAGGAGTTAGTTTGGAATTATCACACAGGTTATCTGTTACACTGGAGTTTCATTCTTTGAACAGATTACCAGATTCCACTTATTATTTTTCCCCCCTACCTTTTTTTCTCCTCCTCCTTCTCCAATTACTTTGATACTCAGCTACTAAAAAGCAGACAGCTAGAGCTGGCAGCCAGCCCTTGAAAACCTCACTAGGTCAGAACAATGTTTCCTTAGCACTGTTTTTTCCTGCTTTCTGGAACTACTACTGGCACTTTATTATCAAGATGATCAGAAGGTAAATGCCCCTCTACAAATTGTCTAGGTTTGGGTTTTACTTGGTTTTTAACAGGAAATGTGGCGGAAACAGATGCCTAACTCTTTTGCACATTATCCACCTGTGACTGGGACTCCTGTTTCTTGTATATGTTAAATGTCATGGACTGACTACGTCACCCTCTCAATATCCTGATGATGGTCTGCAGGGAAGTGCTCTCTCAAGGTCCTTCTGCATTAGAAATGCATATTTCTTAATTTTGATCCAAGCGAGACACAACTCGAAGCTTAAACAGAATTTACTTTGTTGATTGTCATCTATTACAGATGATTACCGAGGGTGTTTCTGATTCACAGATCCCTTCAGTGTTGTTCTTACCCCAGGCTGTGTTTGATATCTGAAGATGTCAGAACTTTCCTTTATATTTGGGACACTGAGGACTCTCACAGATTTGAACGAAGGGTACTAGATATTTTTGCAGGCATAATCAGAGGTTGGGGTCTAAAGCTTAGAGCCAACTGTTGGAACTTGAAGGTTTGGCTCCAAGAGGCGTTTTCAACTACATGATGTTTTTTAACAAAAACAATCACAGAACTCTTAGGTGTACTAGTTTGAAAGCAAACCAGTGGGAGATTGCGAGTCAGAACTACAATTTAACGGGAAAATTAAAATAAAGGCAATAGTACATAAACACTGGCTTAAACTGACAAGGAGTCAGAACATAACCTGACACCCTGTTAGTCAGGGTGGTGGCACCAGTCTGATAAAATGGTGGCTACAGTCATGTTGGTGTGATGGATGTGGTGCTGTTGAAGCAGTGATCCTGTAGAAGGGTCTGGTCTTTCTCTGGAGGTGCAGTGGTGGGTATCAAGCTCCCTTCCTCTGGGAATCCAGTGGTAATGCTGCCTATGGTGTTCCAAGCCTCCAATTATATCCAGGTAGGAATGTTTGGTTCCTCCCCCTGGACGGAGCATCTCACAATGGGATGATGTAATTCCATGAGTCACTCTGTGAGACCTTGATGGCCCATTAGCGGAGATGGCTCTCCAGAGGGAGTTATCAGGGATGAGTCACGGAGAAGATAAAGAACACTGCCCCCTATATCTTAACATAGATGGTAATAGAATATTCTTTTTGTTACATCTTACATTGTAACCTAATACATGAGGGTTAGAAGGGACCTCTGGAGGTCATGTAGTCCAACCCCTCTGCCAAGGCAGGGTCACCCACAGCAGGTTACACAGGAATGTGTCCAGGTCGGCTTGGAATGTCTCCAGAGAGGGAGATTCCACAACCTCCCTGGGCAGTCTGTTTCAGTGCTCTGCTACCTTCATGTTGAGGTGGAACTTCTTGTGTTTCAGTTTATGGCCATCGCTTCTGGTCCTGTCACTGGGCACCACTGAAGAGAGCTTGGCACCATCCACTTGGCACCTGCCTTTGAGATATTTACATACACCAGAAATCAGTCAGAATGAGAAGAAAACACTATAAAAATGTAGATAGGCATGAAGGCCTGTGACTGCTTTCCTGAAACGTGCAAGCAACAGCTGGGCCTTCTGTTACCCAAAATCATAGAAGTGTGGAATGGTTTGTGTTGAAAGGGACCTTAAGGATTACGTAGTTCTAATATCTGGCTATGTGTTTGTGTGAGATTGTCTTCATTTCTATAGCAATTTCTTTCTGTATCAAGAGCTTGCTTCCTTCCCCCTCCTTGCTTTTTTTAGGAAAGAAAAAAAAATCAGTGTGATCCAGACACACATGACTTTCCAATCTCTGAAAAGCTCCATTTCTCCTCTTGCCTTGAGAGCAATTACACTTCATCTTTTCAGAGCAAGCCACGAATGAAATAAGTCAGGAAGTTGTGCAGAGAATGAAAAGCATTTCTGGCTGCTTTTCTCTCAGATATCAACAAATTGATTTCTGAGATTTTTCTATTATACACACATGCATTTTGAAATATGTTAGGGCTAGTGATTATTTTATGTAAAATCGATCCAATCTTTTCTGAAGTTGTTGTACCAGATTACCTTCAATACTTTTCAATCTAAAATGTTCTGGTTAACTTCCTTGAATTTCCACAACTTGTTTTCATGTCTACAGAAATATCACTTCTGTGCAAAGATAGGCTGCCAGAAAAGCTGAGTTCTGAGATATAAAATAGCTATTTCTCCTAAATTGTAAAATTTTAGAGATTGAATGCTTAAGCCTTCATTCCACACTACAAAATATGCAATGACACAGACTTTGGTCTTTATGTGAAAGCCATCTGTGCTTCTACAGGGAAAAAAAACCCAAAGTAAAATATTTTATGGTCATTATTTTCAATCCTAATTTTCTCTTGTCTGTAGTTGGTGATTTGTAATGAGCTATGAGCTGTGGACTTTTGATATAGTTGCTGCCCATGAATGCTTCTGAATGGGGAAGAAAAAACCCACAGGTCATCAAGTTTTTCTTTGACATTTGACAGCTTCTAGAAGGGGACAAACCAAAGTCATTAATATGAGTTTACAAAGCCATTGATAATGCATGTGCATACAATATAATAATACATCATAAATCTACAGAGAAACTGTCATAGGTTAGCAAGCATAGTCCCGGAAGGGATGTCCTTGCTAAGGGGTGCTTACAGTTTCCTCTGGGAACTGATAGAACCTATCAGCTGGCCAGTTTGAATATGGACAATTCTCTAAGCCACTTAAAGTTGTGAACACCTCTGTGATCCACATTTAAGAATAGGCAAACTCCCCCCCAAGCTCTCTCTCGTTTCCGGCACTGGGACAGGTGGCTGCAGGTCCCGTGTGGGGGCCAGCGGGCCCGGCCAGGCCCTGCTTGGGCCAGGCCGGGCTGGGCCACGGCCATCCTGAAGCCATGGGCCTGTTCCAGCCATGGAACCCCCCCCCACTGCCTTGTCGTGGGCAGCCGGAGCGGCTCGGCTCTCCCCCCTCTCCACTGCGATAAGAAAAATTCAACATTCCAGCTGCAAAGCTGCAAGGCTGAGGTGAGATTAACCCTTTTGTTGCTGTGAAGAGCTGATAACCTGAGGGAAGAGAGAGAGGAGATGCTTAAAGCTGAAATTCTGTTGTGAAGCTATGATATATCAGAGTATCCTGTTGTAATTCCATGAAGATATGGGGGGTGGAGTGTTCAGCTCGTAAGCAAAAGCACCTGCGCCGAGATAGGCAGATGCTGACGTAGCTGTAATTTCATGAGAAGTTTGGACAGGGAGAGAGATGGACCAGATGAGGACTTTTGCTCCACACGGGAAAGGAGAAAACCTCAGTCCCTAGAGATGCTCCCAGAGATAGTCCTAACGATGAAGATGATGAAGACCCTTTGCTCCCAGGGAAGGAGAAGGGCCTCTGTTTTTGTTTCTGAACGGCTCAACCTTAAAATTGTACCCCAAAAAACTTCAAGAGTGGACCCTCGAACGCGGGAAAACCAATTGCTATCTGTGTGTGACCTTGAACAAGCTGCAAGTCGGGGGAAAGGACTCACACGCAGGCAGAGAGACTCCTCTTCCTAAATGGACTGAACAATATTTGGAAGTGGGCGGCTGGCTCGTTGTGATACTGTTTTCATAGCATGAGCAAGAAGAGACTTCTCTTTCTAAATGGACTGAACAAGGTTATTATGGCAGTGGTAAACTGACTGAACATCTTAAGAGTTGTCTTTTCACATTGTCAGTGGGAGAAGGGAGGAAGGTGGGGGGAGGAGGAGAGTTCTGAAGGTGTGGTATAATTTTTTTCCTTCTTTTAGGTCTGTTAATAAACTTCTTTATATTCTTTCAAGTTTGGTGCCTGCTTTGCATTTCTCCTAATTCTTATCTCTCAGCAGATAAACAGTAATGAGTATTTTGGACCAAACCACTACAGAAACTAATGACGTTTATCCATGGGGAACCTTTAGAACAGTATTGAGAATCATTTTAGAGCTTCCAACTGGTAAAAATGTTCACTTGTTAAAAGACTGGCTGTTGTTAATAGAAATTTTCAGTGTTTTGTACCTAAAATTATTTCAACCTTGGAATCAGTTTAAGACACCCGAAGAGTTACTTAGAAAGGAGTTTTTTCTTTTTGTATGTTGCTATACTTATGGACTGCCCTACATAATTTGTAGCTGATATTTTATGGGATAGTGTTGCATTTTCAAAAGTACGCTTAACTACCCAGCATAGCTAAGGACTAAGTAATGCCTCTGGTGCCCTAGCTGTTGTGAAACGATTTCCTAGTTAGTCATGCCTAGAAAAACTAATGCAAGTGCTGAAAGTGGTTTCCTGTTGTTGGTTACGTGCCACTAACAACTCTGCTTCTGGATGCTGCATAGGAAAAAAAAACACAAAGCAGCTTTTTTGTATTTTAGTGGAGCATATAATACTACTTGAAACGTGTATTTCTTGACAAATTATTTTGAAAGAGTAACTCAATACGTCCTACTTTTTTCTTTTTAGGACAAAATAGAGATTTCAAAAATAATTAATTCCACTAAGACAGCCATGGTGTGCACATTGATATACTTACTAGCTGTGAGATAATGATTTTTCTCCATGAATCTATTAAGTAAATTCTTCCACTATCAATCTTAGGTACAGGCATATTATATTCCCTTTCCGATTTATCATTGCTGTCATCTTTTATTTATTCTGTCGTCTTTGGTTTGTTAACCGTTTTTTCTTTCCAAAGGTATTTTTGAGCCTTCTGATAGGAAATCCTTTCTGAAATGGTTCCTTTAATTCTTTGTAGTTCTGGCGTCTCATCGCCATGTTCAGTCATACTTAAACCCTCACACAATCTACTTTCCTTTCTGTCTTGGGGTGATTTTATGATTATTAGTCTATTCCCTGATCATCTGCCTTATGCCCAAAATTGGTTGCTGTAGCTTTACGGTGGGTCTGGGGGGACGGGGGAGCTTTGGGGCTCTTCAGCAGGCTTTTCCAAAGTCTCACTCTCCAGGTGTCCAGCATGCTGTGAGGTCTGGGGGTTTTTTTGCTTGGCTAGTTTGGGTCTTTGTTAGCTTAGGCAAGAAGGTTTTTTTTCCCTTCCCTGGCCTTGAAGAGGCTGCAGTAGCAATCCTTCAGCATCTTTTCGAAGTGAACTCGATGGTTTGGTTTTGGTCCGAGATCAGAGACTGGCAGGAAAGGCAAGAGGCCACTCCATTTTGGCCCCATGTTTCAGAAAAAGCTGAGCTGGCGAGAGAAAGCACAAATGCTTCTTCGGCTGTGAAGAGGGGACTGATGCCAGAGATTCACCAGGTTCACATCTGTTTGCTGGAACTGCTGCTTGAATCTACTGGGGGTTTTGTTTGTTTGTTTGTTTTTCTGAAAACCTGCGTGTTGGAGGTTAGGATTTTTTTCTTTTTTTTTCTTACTCTCACAGAATTTTGTCTCATTTTTTGCTAAGAGACAATCACGACCAATATTTAAGAGAGACAAAAGATGTAGCCAAGGAGGAGGGGGAGAAGTGCAGCTGGCTTCGCTCTCGCAGCTGAGGGGCCTTGTCGAGGGAAGAGCAGAGATACCATGAGAATTTGGCTGGGGGGTGAGGGGCTGGGCTCAGCTCCTCTCTCTGTCTCACTCACTCTCGGGGTCAGAGGAGGGACGGCCGGTCTGTGGTTGCTGGGGAAGAATTCCAGCAGACCTCTGTCTCTTACTGCTCCTACCACAAGTGAGCCTTTGCTCGTAAGAGCAGCTGTTGAACTGGGACCTTATTAACACCTGACCTGACTGGAAAAGGACCCTCACCATCTACTCAAGTGCCTCAGGGGAATACCCAGGACCCCAATGCCCCTCTCCACTCCGAGGGAACCTCTCCCAGCTGCGTTTGGGAGCCCAGCTGCCGCTGCCCAGCCTGGCCATTTTTCTGCCACTGCTCCGGGTTTTTCGCTACACTGTAACCCAGCACCGGGTGCCTGCCGGGACACCCCCCATGGATCCCACGACAGCTGCTGAGTTTCTGATACATTTTGCCGGCTAACCTGGGTGTGCCCACCCCTGCCCTTCCAGCCGCTGCTCCAAGGTTCCTGCTACAGCCTGTTTCACCATCAGGAGGGGTACCAGGACCAGCTTCCCCCCCATGAGTTTGCAAAGGAAAGCCCCTTCTCTCTCTCTCTGTCTCTCCCCTCCCACCGGCGGAGCCGCCATTGCCATGTGGAGAGAGACGGCCAAAACTCGCGCCACAGCGCCCCCTGCAGGCGCGGGGGAATCATCGCAGCCGCCCTGCCCGGCCGGGAGCCACCAGCGCCCCTGCCGGCTGTGAGCGGAACTGCACCCGAGGGGAAAGGGCCCGCGGCCGAGAGAGGCTGGCACTGGCTTCTGGTTCTGCTTGCTGCTGCTGCTGCTGCTGTTGTTGTTTGCCTTGTTATACATGTACAAACTAGTAAAAAACTGTTATTCTTTTTCCCATATCTGTGCCTGAAAGCCCTGTAATTTCAAAGTAATAATAATTTGGAGGGGGGGATCATATTTTCCATTCCAAGGGAGGTTCCTACCTTCCTTTGGCAGACACCTGTCTTTCAGAGACACTGCGCCATTTTCTCTCCACCACATGGTAAATTGCTGTTGCTTTCTTTTGTTTCCCTGGCATTTGGGGTTTTTGTTCCAGTGTGTCTGTGTGCGGGGAGGGGGGGGGTAAGGTCTGACAGTTCAATATGTAACATTTATTTACCTTTTACTGTGCCATGTGGGCACTCTGTTGCTCAATAAATGGTTGGGGGGGGTTCTTCCACTTTCATTCCCTAGTATTCATTTCTCATAGGCAAAAAGACATTGTTGGAATCCTTTTTTTTTTTAGAAGAAACACCCATTCCAGAGTGTTTTTCTCCTAAACTTGTCTCTAAACCAACACTTTCCCGCTGTTATCGAATGACTCCTTCAATTCCTACATTATTTATGATCTCCAGGTCACATTGGTTTTGCTGCTCTTGGTAGGTTGGTTTGTTTTTCCCTCAGTGAATAGCATCTCTTTCCCTTTTCTCTGTAATGGGCAGATGCTTATGCCACTCAAATTGGGCTGATGCTAAGCAGCAGGATTAATGGGGATAAGGCTTTCTGTGTGTGATGTGATTTCTCTTCTGAAGCTATTCATGTTTTTTTAGTGGTTTGTATTTTGGAGTTTTTTCTTACCTTGAAATTGTGCAGTGAAACTAGGCAACTTCATTCTGCTGTGGTGGAGCAAGCCTGACCCTGCTCACATCCCATCATGATGGAGAAGAAGAAAAATAATGCAGTGATAGAGAGGACAGTGGCTCTCCTTTGATGCTGTGGGCCTATGTAATCCTAGCCAAAGTACCGAGATTTGCCTCCAACTGAAGTTGAAAAAGACAGCCAGAAAGAAACCACCCCTGGCAAAACTGAGTTGCCCAGAGGAGCTAGAAAAAGAGATGGATGTGTCCTTGTGCTAGTGCATTGCTTTCTGCTCATCACCTGCACTTGCCAGGACCTGGCAGAGTTGACTGCATACATCTTGGTATGAATTGCCAGCATGTTTTTGTTGGCTGAATTCTCCTGTGATGCAAGAAAGCAGGTAGCAAGACATTAAAACACTGTGGTAATTTGATGTGCTGTCTCAGTCCTTGTAATTTCTTCCCTTTTGTTGTTCTTCATCCCTTCTTCCATACATTTCTATTTGTTGTCTCTTTCTCTGCCTCTATTTCTATATTTACATATACTTTTCTCTTCTCTTCTGTTCAACTTTAAGCCATTTCTTTCTGTGTTCTCCTTTCATTTCTCTCATCCCTTTCTTTCACTTTCATTTCACAGTAGCCAAGAATGGGTTGAAGAAATTATTCATCTTCCTCTCTTAGTCCTGGCACAAATTACTGAATGGCTCCAAGGCACTGTTTTTCCCTGACTTCCGATGCTAACAAGTGATGACTTACCACCAGTAATCTAGATGGGGTATGAGCCTCCATCGGAAACATTTTTGTTGCTTTTGCTGTTTCTGCATATGTGTATCAGAGTAGGTACCCTGGAGCTTTATACTAATATGTTTTGATCCAGTGCCATAAATAAGGGAAAGCTTAGATTTGCCTTAGAGGGGAAGACATTAGGACCTTTTTGGATGTCTGGAAAGCAGGCAAGTACTGAACCGAATTAACCTGGAGCTGTTTCCATAGCTTACAGCCACTATGCTAGGTCTAGCTCCAGCTCCAAAAAGCCCTTGTATCAGAGGCTAGCTGTGTGATAGTAAGTAGACTGGTGGAGAAGCCGCCTGAGCATCCAACCTGGCACTGTTGCCAGTAAAAGTAGGTATTTTGTGTGGAGACAGAAACACTGATCCCAGATTCTCAGCAGCTGCTTTGTGGGCAGCCAGGAGGAGTGGGATGGAGAGAGAGCAGCAGCTCACAGCCTGCCAAAGATGTGCTTTTGTTTGCTTGTTAAAATTGAGTGATTTACTGTGGCTTAATTAACAAAGAAACCCAAATGAAGACAAGCTCCCTGTAGCTATGGCTGTGCAACCACTGGGTTTCATCAGCATGACTTCTCCATCATCTGAAAGAGTAGTGGGATCTGGTTTTTCCTGGGGTGGCAGAACAAGGTAGCAAAGACTAAAACTGTGCTGATTATAAGCAGAACAAAATGACAGATATATCTTGGGGATGGCTTATTATCCCATACTGTTTTTTGGGGTTTTGTATTGTTTTGTTTTGCTTGTGTCTGGGGTGGTGGCTGCAGCTGCCCCTCTCCCCATCCTCCCTGCCTTCAGGGGTATCACGATGTTTGGGAGCTAAGCGGGGTTTCCAGAGGGAGTTGGGGGCAGGGCAAGGGGCAGGCCCTTCGTTCTAGGCAGGCTGTTTGACCGGACACATACAGCCGGTGTCTCTGACCAGGGATACGGCTGCTTCTGTGGGTTTTGCCTGTTTCTTTTTGTTTCTTTTGCTTCGGCTCTGTGACTGGGCTTGCTGGCTTATTTCTCCACTGATCTGCTGTTGAGAAGCCCAGAGGCAGTGCGTGCCACGCCAGCACCTGGGAACACCCTTGTTCCCTGCTGGAGGTTACCCCACTCCGCATAGCCTGGACCCAGGGACCAGCCAGCAATGGTGAGAAATCCTGGGAAGCCTCTCCCTGCCTTGTTTGGGGAGCCGGGCTGCCACTGCCCGGCTCCTGTCCTTTCTTTGCCGCTGCTCAGGGGTTTTGCTACACTGTAGCTTTTCACCCCCGGCCAGGACAACCTGCAGCTCCAGCTACGGCTGCTGAGTTTGTGATACATCTCATCTACCACTCTACGATTTTTCTCATCCTGGCTGTTCCAGCTTGCTGTTTCCGTGGTTTTCCTCTACAGCTCCTTTTACTATCCAGAGGGGGATCAGCTGCCCCTGGGGATTCATAAAGGAAACCCCTTCTCCATCTCTTCTGCAGGCAGAGCTGCCATTGCCAGGTGGAGAGAGACGGCCAAAACTCGCGCCACAGCGCCCCCTGCAGGCGCGGGGGAATCATCGCAGCCGCCCTGCCCGGCCGGGAGCCACCAGCGCCCCTGCCGGCTGTGAGCGGAACTGCACCCAAGGGGAAAGGGCCCGCGGCCGAGAGAGGCTGGCACTGGCTTCTGGTTCTGCTTGCTGCTGCTGCTGCTGTTGTTTTTGTTTGCCTTGTTACACATGTACAAACTAGTAAAGAACTGTTATTCTTTTTCCCATATCTTTGGCCGAAAGCCCTGTCATTTCAAAGTTATAATAATTTGGAGGGAGGGGGATTATATTTTCCATTCCAAGGGAGGTTCCTGCCTTCCTTGGCAGGCACCTGTCCTTCAAACTAAGATACAGATATTAAACTTTTAATTGGATTTTACCTTAAAATAAGAGCTTTAATTTACTTTAGATGTACTTCACTTACAACAGTAGCGTACATAGCTCGGAAACCTCTCAACTCTTTTTTTCTTACATCTGAACCATAACCTTCCTGTTTGTCTCAGTTTTCAGAAACCTCTAAAACTACAAGTTTCTCCAAAATGTTGCAATTCAGGACTGTCAGAAATTCTGCTGTGGTAATGTGATCACAGTGTGTTTACTGATATTTTCATTTGAAAATAAAATTGGCAAATGATTCACTGCATACTGTCACACTTTAGTATTGGCAAATACTTCTTATACATTGTCTATAAATAAATGCATGTAGATAAAATGTATTATCTGTAATTTACAAAAGTTCATGTTTTGCAAATGAAAAAGTAACACTAACGTAAGTTATTAAAATTTTCATAAGCTCAAAATCCTTACCAAAAAGGTTGTTTGTGGGTGTCTACACCCCCTCAAGTGTAATGTGTAAAATTAGAGTTTAAGTCAATACATAAGTGTCTTGGGGTGGTTTTGTGATAATACTTTATTCCCTAACAGTCTGCTTTATGCTCGGAAATGGCTTCTGTAGCTTTAAGATGGACCCAGGGGGTGGGGCAGGGAGCCTTGCGCTCTGGTGCGGTTTGGTTCAAACTCCTCTCTGGGTGCTCCGGTGGCATGGACCAGGACACTATATTGTTCCTTTTGTTGGATTCGTTTTTCACTAGGTTGAAGCAAGAAGTTTTTTTTTTCCCTTCCCCTAGCCTGGAGGCTGTACTGCGAATCATCTCAGCAGCTTTTTGGGTTTTTTTCCCTTGAACTGTTTAGGCTTGGCTTGTTTTTTCTTTCCAGCCCATCCAGGGAGCCAGCTGCCTGAACCCGAGACCTCGGAGAAGCTGAACCTACACAAGACAGGACACTAAAACCCACCATTTGTGAGGAAGAGACTAATGCTAGAAAGGTTCCCATCTATTCTGCCCGAGCGGCCATCTGAACTCCTGTTCCTCCCATCCCCTGAGACAAAGAAGGCCAGCTGCCATCTTTGCCTCTTGGCCACGTGGCAAGGGGAGGGGAGTGGGGTGTAAGGTTCAATTGTTTTTCCTGTGCTTTGCAGGTATCTTGGTTTGTTAATAAACAGTTTTACTATTTTTTCACTTTCACCCACAGGTATTCAAGTCCTCTCATTGGCAAAAAGGAATTACTGGAGCCCTTCTTTTTAGACGAAACATTCATTCCAGGGCGTTTTCTCCTAAATTTGTCTTCAAAACCAAGACAATAAGGTTCTACACATAGCTTCATGTGCAGTGGCAAACAGGATGGGAGTGCAGCTCGGAGTATGTCTATCAAGTATACTAGATTTCTGGAAGGTTTAGGAACAAATTTGAGCACGTGCAGTATAAAGCACAGGTATGATCCTCTCTGATACAGCAGATTTCATTTGTATGGTGTTCTAAAGGCCTTCTCTAACACAAATTTCTACCCCTAAAATTAGAAATAGAGCTCTTCATGCAAACATACTTCTTCCTGACTTGATTTCTAGCATACTTCTGATACATTGCTCTCTAAACTAAGAAAAAAATGTAGCAGATTTTCAGAACAAAAAACATTTTAAAACGTCTGACATGTCCAAAACATAGACCCATACTATCTGATGTGAAGAAAATTAACTCCACCCCATCTGAAATCAGCACACATTTAACAGAAATTTCTGTTCTTGAACAGATCAACTTTTACATATCTTTTCTGCTACATCAAGGTAAGTGAGCAGGGAAGAGTAAAAAGATGTCAGAATTCCTATAGGACATTTAACAAAATGCCATGAATCCCTAGAAATGCTGTTATCAAGACCATCTTGGGTGTAACAGTCCATGTGAATTGCAAATCAAATGAAGAGCAAAATAAAATATAAATTGTATTGGAAGCTCTTGTTGTAGTTCAATTGCCACTGAAGTTGTAATCCAATTGCCACAGCTCTGCATGTTCATGACTTGCTGGCTGTGTGACTTTCTCAACAGATTTCTGATATTTTCCATGACTGCTCTCAGTGGCTGTTTTTAAGCAAAGAGGAGAATTTCACAAAATTCCACTTGGTTTTTGAGCTCTACACCATTTGGAATATCGACCTGAAAAGATCCAAAATATAATTTTCTGTAGAAAACTACTGCCTATACATGTAGTCAGCTGCAACATTTGATTTATTGTAGATAGATTTTCCTAGGTAGTGGGATGGAAGGGAAATGGTTACAAATGAGTGATGAATCATTTGTGAATATTCCTGAGGGAAATATTCCTTATTTTTACCAGTGCCTTCTGGTCCCTTATTCCCTCACTCCAAATTGTTCCCATAGAGTTCCCTCAGGAGAGGTAGCACAGAGCAACTCCTTCCATAGCAGCCACAACACAATCACAAGCAAATATGAAATAATTGCCCAAAGCCCACAGCAGAAATTTCCTCCAAAGGGAGAGGAAGCTGTGAGTTGTACTTTGAAGTTTACCACTAATTTTGTGGTTTTATATTCAAACAGCCAATTTCTGTGTTTTTCTGAAACTTGCACAATGATATGTGCTGGTACTCAAGCAGGAGCTGTGCAGAAATTGCATCCACGGTATTGGTTTCTACATTCTTTTGGGTAGACACATGTTGGGGTTTTAGGAGTTCTCCTGTTTTCTTTTTCTCTTAAAGAATTTTCCCCATACATGTTGCCAAGGGGACAAATTACTGGGTGCTTAAGAAAAACAAAAGACCTGGCCACAGAAGGAGGGGTCCATCTGGCTACTCTCTTTCACCTGGGCTTGTGGGCTGTTAGTTCCCGGTGTTTGGACGGAGAGAGATGCTGGAAGGAATTCGTCAGGCTTCTGCTTTTTTCCAGCTGCCTTCCTTCTACTGGAGAAACCTCAGGATTCCCAAGCCCGCCTTTCCCTGCCTTGCTGGGAGCCGGGCTGCAGCCACCCTGCCCCCACTGTTGCTTCAAGCCTTCGCTACTCTGTAGCCCCGCACATCCTGCCTGCCCAGACCTCCGGGGGTTCCGCTGCAGCTCTGGAGTTTGATACATCTCATCTGCCTCCTGGGATTTGTGCTTGTCCCTGCTGTTCCAGCCTGCTGTTTCCGAGGGTCCGGCCGGACACTGGGATCGGCTGCTCAGGGGGTTTGTGAAGCCTTTGTCCCATCCCTTCCCGGGATCCCAGGCCGCCAGTGCCGCGTGCTCCCCGAGCTCGCTCCGGAGCGGCCCCTGCAGCCGTGGGGGAACCATCGCACCTGCCCTGCTCACCGGGAGCCGCCAGCGTCCCTGGCGGCTGCGAGCGGAACTGCACCCGAGGGGAAAGGGCCTGACAGCTGAGAAGGCTGGCACTGGGTTTGTGGTTCTGTTTGCTGTTACTGCCATAGATATTGTTGTTTGTTTGCCTTGTTATACACACATATATATAAAATAATAAAGAACTGTTATTCCTGTTCCTCATATCTTTGCCTGAAAGCCCCTTAATTTCAAAATTATAATAATTCAGAGGGAAGGGGGTTGCATTTTCTTTTTCATTTCAAGGCAGACTCCTGCGTTCCTTGGCAGACACCTGTCTTTCAAACCAAGACAATACACTACCGTAATACCAAAATAAACTACTACTATCTTCTGCTTACAGGGAGGGGGGGTGGTGGAAGAAAGTAAAAATGATTCTAATGAAGAAATACCAAATTTTGCAGCTTGGACTCAAGAGGTGAGAACGATCAAAAAGGCTGAGGGGTGAGTTGTGACTAAACCCTCTCCTTAATATCCACCAGGTCATGGCAAAGTCCCCCTGTAGTGACTTTTGCAACTCCTGGTAGCTCAGGAGCCAGCCAGTGCTCGCTTGAAGCAACACACCTGTGACCAGGCATTTTCTGGCTGATTTTCCCTCAGCTACCTCCTTGGAAGGAGGAAAGTTAATCCCAGAGACTGAATGGAGATGGGACAGGTCTGAACTTCAAGCAAGAGAAGGGGGGGGCAGTTGAGGTATTTTGTTTCGAGACTAAGCTCAAAATGTTTCCATGCTGCTTTGCAAAATTGATTCATACCTTTTCCCTTCCTCTGATAATCAAAGATTTTTTATCTCCATCCACCTAAATATTCTCTTCCAAACTTCCTAAGAAATTCCAGATTTACTACGGGTCCAGTAGACATCACACTGGGTACCATCTCATCCCAAAGTTACAGACACACATTTCAAACCCTCCTTTGTCCACAGCTTTTTGGTGAATGCTGAAATATATCAGGTTTTTTTTTATCTACAAAGCCAATAATAATAACAATAAAAATTTGCATTCTTTCTTCTTTTAGGTTTCAGAGAACTCATGTATTAGGTTTGTGTAGCAAGGTGTCTTCAGTGAGAAGCTGCCAGAAGCTTCCCCTGTGTCTGATGGAGCCAATGCCAGCCAGCTCTAACATGGAACTGCTGCTGGCCAAAGTAAAGCCCATCAGCAATGGTAGCAGCACCTCTGGGATAAGAGGTTTAAGACAGGAAAAAACCCTCAACTACACAATTGCAGCTAGAGAGAAGAGTGAGAATGTGTGAGTGAAACAACACTGAGCGCCAAGGTCAGTGAAGAAGGAGAGGGAGGAAGAGGAACCAGGTCAGTGTTCCTTTACATGGTTTGTTCAGAAAATTAGCAGAAACCAATTCATCTACTTGGGTTTTTGCAAGGCTGTGTGGAACTACTGCAATGGCAATCCTCTCTTAAATTATACCAAGTACAATGACATTATTTATGGGGGGGGTTAATGTATTCCACTTCAAATGATGCAATACTTTCAAAAGAATTCAGCTCTTCAGATTTCAGTATCTTAACTAATCTTGGTGCTGTCATGTTATTTTCAATAAGCAGGCAAGTAAGTGGTAAACAGTTACCGATCATTTAGAGTCAAGCCAAGCAAATTTTATCAGCATTACAGCAACCATCTAGTTCCTTCAAGAACATGTAACAGAAGTTTTTAAGTGTCAATTCAGATACCAGCTGCCACATAATAATTTTTTAAGTATTTAGTCACAGAAAAAAACATCAAGGATGAATCTAGCTTCACTGATTGCACTGGAGTTGCAGTATGAGTTTCTTTGGTGTATGCCACACACTCTTATATTTTGTAAGCAAGTAGAGAACATCTCAGACACTTAAAAAGATAAAATAAACTGAGTAAAAAGAAAGAAAAACAAACATCACAGTAACTTGTGAAATACTTAAGGTAATGATTATTCAACTATACACCATTTGTCCCATTAAATAACTGCAAATTGACTTAACTCTGTAAATCCTTTAATACACAAATGTGTAAATGGACCGACCAGTATCTTGGCTTTTACTTGTTTCTGCAGCTAGGTTTATTCCTCATTTTTCATGGAGTGTTGCTTCTCTAAATTATTTCACATCAGATGTGCACTCTATTTTAGGACAACACAGATAACAAAACCAATGTACAGAAAAGCAAGGAACATCATCAGAGGGTAAAAAAAAAAATTCTGAATTTAAGGATAAACAAACCTAACCACTTAATGAATGGGCAATGCTAACTAAGTCTTATGACATATCAAAGTATTTAAATTCAGGTACTTAGCATAAGTAATTAATGACGGGATCTGGAGTACGTAATTACTGAGTATTAACACTCTTAAAGCCAAACTAAGACCAGTGTTTCTCTGTTGTCCAACATAACTTATGTTGTTCTTCAAGAAATCTGTCATGTCCAACTGGTTAAAATTGTTAATTACATGAGCATGTAATGAAACCATCAAAACCTTTGAAAGGAACTTCATTCCTTGCCAGTATTTGTCTTCAAGCTTTCTCATTCATGTCATGCTAAAGAAGCAGTGCCAAGGAATTTGTTGGCTGAACTGGTTTGGTGACTTCTCATCTGCCTGGCTGCTGGTGGCTCTTGAAGGTGCCAAAAGGAAGGTGCAAGATGGATTTGGATCACTGAATTTCAGAAAAAGGGGCAATTCTGCTCTTGCCAAGATGTATACCTCCCTTTTTTTTTCCCCCTAGCATCTCACTGAAACATGGTAACTGTGCCTTTTTTAGGGCACTGTTACATTAAAATATCAGATGCCATCAAATGTTTGTTGGCTTTCCATTTATGTTACTAACATTGGCTCAGCTGAGTGTAGTCTCCTAAGTCATATTCAAAGAGCTGTTTTTCTTCTCAGCTTTATCATTGTCAGCTTTGTTATTGTAGGAAATTTAATAACTTCTTTGGAGTTTTCATTCTTAAACCTTTTCTATTTTCATTCCACTGTAATATAGCAGACATTGAAATTCTTATACATTTATCTGTGTAGTGATGCAGTTTCCACATTTGAAAACAAGCAGCTCTATTAATTAGCTAGTTAGACTTAACAAACTATGGACTGGTTAGTCTATCACTGAACTTTGTTACAATAACAGAATAATTAATCTGCCACAGTGTTAACAAATAGTTCCAGGATGAGAATATAATTGTTCTTGCACAATCAAGGTATGGTCTTGTGGGAAGTAGGTCCTGTCAAACAAAGCTTGCTTCTATTTTGGCAGGGTGAAAGCTTTGGTCAATAGAAATAGTAGGGTTGGCGTCATATGTCTGGATTTTGCTGAAGAAATTTTAATTGTAATGACAGATTGTATATAAAATTAACTTGGTCATAACATGTGGGTGTAAAACAAACCCACAGAGATATTGGAGAATAAGGGGATAATAGTGCATGGGAAAGTTGGTAAGAGTCCCTGTATAATTTTAATACTCTACATGATCAATTCTGTGCTAAAGAAACTTGATGACAATTTTTCTAAATTACATAGGGATTGACAAGATAGTAAATAGTGATGTAAAGACTCGGATCACTATACTATAGCCTAGTGCTTATGTCCATAAACCAGACATAAGGCAAAGGGTGTCAGTTAAAACCAAAACAGGGGTCACTGGTTTGGAAAGTTTTTCGGAGTGAGGATTTTGGATAAAAGGCTCAATGTGTTCCCAGTGCAGTGCTGTGTCAAAAAAAAAAAAAAAAAGAGGATTCAGACATAATGTCTCCAAACTAGCAAATACTTCGCTTCTGTCAAAACAAAACCAAAACTGGTAAATCTCTGTTAACATACAGAGTCCACCTCTGACACCTACACTCCAGAAATTATCAGAGTTCAAAGGATGGTATAGACATGAAGGAGAGCTGGAAACTGTGAGTCATCCAACACACCTCAGGAAGCAGGGCAGTCCACAAAAAGGTGTGTGGGCTGTGGACAGGCACCTGCCTGACCCATGGGGAGCCTGGAACACCAATAGGGCTTTATAAAGAGTAAAGGGGTCAATATGACACCTAAGGGGAGTTAAATGTAGGGAAACACTTTTTACCAGTCGGTAACAAGTTGTCCATTTGTCATGAAAGAACAGCAGAATTTCACACCAAAAAAAAAGCCCAAGAAAGCTGTCATTCACAATGAGAAAAAAAGTAGTAAGTGGCATACAGAAGAACAGCTGTCATAATTTTAGAGAATTTTAAAAAAATGCATCTCAGAATACAAAGCTTTTTTATTTAACCTTCCTTGGAAAGGTAGATTCCTCATCCAGACTGCAAGCTTGGAGTCAGTTTGTTTCTCCTGAATATATACACCTGTTCTTTCAACCTAAGTAAGGTGTGCATTTCTCAAAGATAATCTTTCAAACTTTTGATGTTTTATATTTGCTCCTAGTCAACTGAATGGCTGTCTTGAACCACTAGGAAATGCCAGTTGGCTGTGTCTAATGAAGACATCCATTGTAAGAAGGTCTTCTGGGGAATAAATGATAAAATGGCTTCTTTATTGCATCTTTTTCCTTCTAAAGTAATGTTAATGTCCATTAGTATGATGATATTACAGAGAATGGTTGTCATTCTAGAATCATGTTTATTTTCTTCCCTGGGAGGTTTATGATATGTTATGTGAAATAACTCCTCAGTTTGTGTTGATATCTGCTCCTGATTTCTTTTTTTTTCAAAATTGAATGACATATGTTGTAGTTCTAAACCTAATGGCATAGAGAACTTTAAACAGCCCCATTCAGTGTTAAAACCACACTGAGGTTCCAACCTTGTACATTTTTTTCAACAAAATATTATAAAACTTGCAGGGGCAAATATTCTTTTATTTCCATTTCAGATTTTAAAATAATTCAAGGGACTGACCAGAAGTTCATTACTTTGTTCCTGTCATGGTTTGACACTGGCCAAACACCAGGCAGCCACGAAAGCCGCTTATGTTCCCCTGCCACAGCTGGACAGAGGAGAGAAAAAAATTTAATGATGGGTTCATGAGTTGAGATAAGGACCGGGAGAAAACACTCCAAGGACAAAACAGGCTCATCTTAGAGGCACAAAATGAATTTATTACTAACAGGGTCAGAGGAGGATAATGAGAAGTAAAATAAGCCCTTAAGAAAACACCTTTTTTCCCCAAACCCCTCCCTCCTTCCCACCGAGAGGGGGACAGGAGGGTGGCAGTTTTGGTCAGTTTGTCACCTGAGTTCTTCTGCTGCTGCTGAGGGAGAGGAGTCCTTCCCCTGTGAGACCGTGAGGTGCCTCCCACGGGACACAGTTCTCTGTGAACTTTTCCAGCGTGGGTCCACTCTCACGAGCAGCAGTCCTCCCAAAACTGCTGCAATGTGAATTCCCCCCCATGGGCAAACAGTCCTCCCAAAACTGTTGCGCCATGGGTCTCTCTTTCCACAGGGTGCAGTGCTCCAAGGACAGGCTGCTCCAGCCTGGAAGCAGGGCCCTCTCTCTCCACCGGCTCTCCCACTGGATCACAGGCTCCTCCCGGCATCCACCCGTTCCGGCGTGGGCACCTCCCCCACGGGCTGCAGGTGGATCTCTGCATCCCCCATGGATCCCCATGGGCTGCAGGGGCACAGCTGCTGCATCATGGGCTGCACCACGGCCTGCAGGGAAATCTCAGCTCCAGTGTCTGGAGCACCTCCTCCCCCTCCTTCTTCACTGACCTTGGTGTCTCCACATTGTTTTCCCTCACATGTTCTCACCTCCTCCTCTTCTCTGACTAGAAAAAAACTGTGCCCCACTTCATTTTGATTTTCTTCTTAAATATGTCATCACAGAGGCATTACCAACCTCTCTCATTGGCCCAGTTCTGGCCAGCAGCATGTCCATCTTTCAGAGCCATCAGAGATTGGCTCTGTTGGACATGGTGGAAGCTTCCAGGAGCTTCTGACAGAAGCCACCTCTGTGCCCCTCCCTACCAAAAACCAGGTCCTTTTGAGTTGGCAAAACCAACTCAGTTCCCAAACTACAAGATGAAAAATAAACATTTGAAACTTTATGATTGAGCATGAAGACTCAAAAAAAAAAAAAAACCAAAAAAAAAAAAAAAAAACCAAACAAACAAAAAAAAACAACCCAAACAAAAAACCAAACCAAACCAAACTCAAAACACACAGACAAGTGTTTTGCATGAGGGATAAAGATATGTGATGAGCATGCAGGAAAAAAAATATTTACATTGGCTTCAACAAAAAGTCAGCCATGACAGCACAACACCTATTTTACATTGCAGTGAAAGCAGATCAGGTTTCCATTTAGAAGTGCCTTGATACTATCTACAATGCAGTAGCAAAAAGACACAACACACCTTCATTTTCGATGCCATTTACTTGCGTGATGACATTTCATTTCTTTCAAGTTTTATTCAAATGTTCTACAATGCTTAATGGAAGATAAATATGAGATATTACAAATTATGCTTTTCTTTATGCCAGTAATATGCCACCCTCCTTGCATATAAAACTGACTAATTGGCACTAATAGTTTTCAGTACTTACAGTTTTCCATTCATAGCAGTCTGTATCCACTGCTGAAAAGCATGTTAGAAGTGGGAAGCAGGAGTGCCCAGCTTCTGATAAAGTTTTTTTCCTGCTTGAGGACAAGTGCACGGTTCACAAAGAAAATTAACTTCATCACTGCTTTCAACTACAGCAGAGTATCATGTGCTTATTCTTTCCCAAAATGCTAGTGTGGTTTTAGTAGTTCTACTGCAGATTTTTGGAGGGATAATATCTCCAGTACTGCCATCACTACCCCTACAAGAGCACAGGAACCTTGTGTGTCCTGCCTTTACTAAAGAAAGTTACTTGGAATTTTTGCCACTACTAGGCCAGGCTAGAATTTAACTCTCAAGGTACTTAGCATATAGTTTTTAGCTACACCTGGTTTAAAAAACAACAAAACAAAACAAATTGACATTTCTTCTCAAAGCTATAAGAAACTTTCTTGTTCAAAAATTTTCCTTAAAAATACTACACCTAAAAATCCCCTTGAGAGTGAGGTCATTTCAACAGTACTAAAATTCAAAATAATCTCACTCTGTGATAAATTCAGAAAGGGTGAAGAGGCTCTTCTGCATTTCCATTCAAGGTGCAGCTGCCCTCCCCAGCAATGATGATGAACATTCTCCACGGTGCAGTGGAACTGAGAGCAGAAGAACTGGCAATTTTTAAGTGCATATCAGGGACAGTCGCCTCCCTCTCCTGAACTTTTTACTACACAGTAAAAACCACGACTGCTACCTCAGATGAAAAGTCATTTCTCCCAGGACCGTGTCTCTGTCTCCACATGATGGACCGTGGATACCAGCTCCATGCCAGCACTAGTTGATAAAAGGCTAGACTCTACTATAAAGTATAGCCTGCATCAGCAGTTTGTGCCCAGAACATGGCTTTATGTTGTCTTTGGGCTTAATTTAGCCTTATCAACATCTTTAATAAAACAAAGATGCCTATCTGATTGGAAAGTAACAGTTTTACACCTAAAGGGAGGTCAGTGTGCCTGGTCCTTTCCTGACAACTTGGAAATCAAATAGCATTCAGAGCTGCAAGGGTAGAAAATCTGTTATCTATACACACTCGTGTTCCCTTTGAGTGTGCTTTATTCTAGGGCTCTTCAGGTCCTCAAAAATTACCCAGACCTTTAGCAGTAGGCACAATGTGGTCTTCAGCAGCAGAGGTGAACTTCAAGCATGATGTGGGCATGGCAGAGAACAGGCACAGAAAAGGGGTGTGGTAAGAGGGCAGTGTCACCTCCCCTTGTGGACGGCTTCCTTCCAGGTTGAGACCGGAGCCTGCTCTTCCTTTTAACACCCAATTTTACAAAATTGTCTGAGCCACAGGATGAGAAAGCCAAATCTTTCAAGGCAGGCTGTTAAAAGGGGAATCTTAGAATGGTTTGGGTTGGACGGGACCTTAAAGATCATCTCATTCCAACCCCCTGTCATGGGCAGGGACACCTTCCACTAGACCAGCACCATCCCGCGTGATCTTGAATGCTTTAAGGGATGAGGCATCCACAGCTTCTCTGGGCAACCTGTGCCCAGTGCCTCTCCACCCTCCTACTGAAGAATTTATTCCTGGTATCTAATCTACACCTGCCCACTTGCAGTTTGAAGCCATCACTCCTTGTCCTATCAAAACGTCCCTCTCCAGCTCTCCTGTAGCTCGTTCAGGTACTGGAAGGTGCTGTCAGGTCTTCCCGAGCCTTCTCTTCTGCAGGATGAGCAACCAGAACTCTCTCAGACTGTGTGCGGAGGAAGCTGGGGACCCCAGAGCTGAATGCAGCACTTCAGGCGGGGTCTCACCAGAGCAGAGGGACAGTATCGCCTCCCTCACCTGCTGCCCACGGTGCTTTGAATGCAGCCCAGGACACGTTTGGCTTTCTGGGGTGCGAGCGCGCATTGCCGGCTCGGGTCCCGCTTGTGGTCTCCCGGCAGCCCGAGTCCTCCTAGGCAGGGCGGCTCTGGGTCCGCGGCTCTTGCCCGCAGTGTCCCTGCGGAGCGATGCCGGGCGCGGCCTCGCCGCGGGTGTGCCCGTGCCCGCGCTCAGGTGCGGGGGCGCGGAGCGTGCTCCCCGCGGCGCGGGCGGAGCGATCGGCGGCGCGCACGGCGCGGGTGCGCGGCCGTCCGGCGAGCTTTGTGCGAGAGGGAGCGCGGAGCGTGCGGGGCCGGGCCGGCGCTGATGTCACCGCTGCGGCGGGAGCTGCCGCCGCCCCGGGCCGCAGCAGCCGCCCCTCCGCGCCCGGCGGAGCGCGGATAGGCGGCGGGGGCTGCGGGGGGCATGCGGCTGCTGCCTCCGCCCGGTGCCCGCCGGTGCCCGCGGGGCTGCGCTGTCTGCCGCGGCGGCCGGGCATGGTGGCGCCTGATGCGGACGGTGCGTGCGTGAGCCACCCCTCAGCCCGCCGGGCCCGCCTTTTTCCGCGCCGGGAGCATGTGGGTGAACCCCGAGGAGGTGCTGCTGGCGAACGCGCTGTGGGTGACGGAGCGGGCCAACCCCTACTTCATCCTGCAGAGGAGGAAGGGGCACGGCGGCGATGGCGGCGGCGGGGGACTGGCGGGTAAGGGCGGCGGCAGCGGGGCCGGGGCGGGGCCCTTGGCGGTTCCCGGGGTGCGGGGTCCCTCAGGGGCCGGGGGGCGGCTGCAGCGGCGCTCCCCGATCCTGCCGGCCGCCCGAGCTCAGGCGCGTGGAATGCGCCAAGATTCCCAAGAGGATTTACGCGCTGGAGCCTTGTGTGGGAGACCACCGGTGACCGATGGCTCCGTACGTCAGGGTGTGACTTGCCCCAGGTTCTGAGAAAATTTTGTTGCCGAACCTTTAGCACGGTTTCCCTAAAATAAGACGATGTAGTAATTCAGAAATTTACGAAGAGAACAGATTTGCTTCGGCTTCTCCGTATTCTCCAGATGTCCTTGTGAAGTGTGTTCCCTGAATGCTTTGTTTCCGACTGCTGGCAGCTGGAGACGCTTTTGTAGAGGTTTGGATCATACTCATGTAGGTTTTAATAATATTGTGCATATACATTCATCGAGGTCTTCCACCCTTTCTTAGGCAACATGTAGGTATTTATATGAGATTGGAGATGCAGAACCCAATGGTGTTTCCACTGGTACTTGAATTGGTACAGAATAAGCAAGCTCATTCTCCTGAAACCTGTGCTTTCATCTTCACACACTCCATGACAACTAGTACTCCAGGCTAAGCGAACTAAACATATGTGCTGCATCTGTGTTTGGTTCAAGGTCCTGTACATGTTTGCTGTGAGATTAAGTGTTTCTTCAGCCCTTCAGTGCTCTATGGACTTGTAAACAGTTCTAAACTAAGGCACCGCTGTGAAGTGTGTTTTCATGTAGTCTGCTGAGATCTTGTGTCAGTGTTGTGTGTTGATAAACTACCTAATTCTTGTGTGGGAAGTGACCAACAGCCTCTCCACATTGGTTGTAGATTTAAAAAAAAAAATTATAATCTTTGAAGTGTGGACAGGATTGGCAAATCCATAA
Organism: Coloeus monedula; assembly: GCF_965178545.1. Lineage (NCBI taxonomy): Eukaryota > Metazoa > Chordata > Aves > Passeriformes > Corvidae > Coloeus > Coloeus monedula. The sequence continues at coordinate 11,235,670 of NC_138785.1, read as the reverse complement.
AAAACATGTCTTGCCTCAAAAGTTCACCCCTGCTTTGCTTACTGAAAAATTCTTCTCAGGCTCTCCTTTAATGGATTACCTCCTGGCCTCTCAAGGTCTGACAAAGCGCTCTTCTACCTTTCTGACTTTTTTATCTTTGAATTAGAGATGGTTTGAGATAGCCATCCATTTTCCAGTCATTTCTCAGTTACTGGGGAAACATTTTGAGAGTTTAGGGTTCTGTTCTTCAACCTGTTTGCACAGTGCATGCATACCTAAATCTTCTTGCAGTTGTATGTGTAATAGTCTGATTGGTGAAACCACTTTACAGATGGAGAAAACACTTTTGGAAGATTTTGTCCTTGAATGGAAGTAGGATTCATAAATGTGCACTCCTTTTTTTGTGGAGGCCAGATAAGCTTTCAGCATTTGGTAGAAGTTCAGAATAGAGAAATAGTTATTTGTTTCTGCATTACCCCTTCCCTTCTGGAATTTAAATATTTGTGCATTGTATCCATTATTTTAGTATGTGAGTGAGGTCTGTATAGTGAGTATTATTTAGAAGGTGAAATTCTCCACATATTTTGAAATCTGTTTTCCATGTAGCTCTTACTAGTGCCTGTGCTTTACCTGGAACTGCAGCTGCTGTGGCATTGATGTAGGAGCAACAAGTCCATTTCCAGGGGTTTTGTTTGTTTGCACAGAAAAGGGCTGGTAAAAAGTTGTAGATTTTTTCAGTATGTTGCCAAAACCGTAACTAATCAATCCTATGTGACTAACTGATTTATTAGAGTTGGCAGTATTTAAAGGAATGTGTGGGAACTTACCAGGCCATGTGCTAAAATGTCAAGGGTTTATGACACAGTGCTCAACAAAAAGTGTGATATGGATGGATGGATGGATGGATGGATGGATGGATGGATGGATGGATGGATGGAGTCTCCAAGCCACTCCCAACTTGACAGGCACAGTAATAAGTAGAACTTAGGTTTATTTGTTTTTCATGGAAATACTGGAATTTTCTACTTGTACTTTTAACAGCTGTTGTCTGCCAGTTGAGGGACAAGGAAGGTGGAGAAAGCTAGTGGATTGTTCTTGGTAGGAAAGACTAGGTATTAAAAGACCTAGCTGATCCTGAGCTAAAGAATAAATAAATCTGCTGACATGGTACACAGGAGATGTAATTTGTAGTAATTACAGCATTTAGGATGACCTTTTGGAAGCTCTCTAGATGATACTGATCTTGTGAAGAAGGTGGAGGTTACCTAGTCAAAAGTAAAGAGAGGAAAAAAAGAACCATTGGTGTGGTGGGTTGGGTTTTTTTCTCCTTAATTGCACTTTCTGTAGTGACATAATGCTGAAATTTGCTCAGATATAATCTAAGAAGTTAGCCACCCATGAATATGGTGTAAAATTTGGCCTGGTTGCTCTGTGGGAAACCAACTTCTATGTCCTTGAAGTTGACTAGAGATATTGTATACAAGATTTTTAACTGTGCTAGGGATGATCTCAATTCATATTTGCAAGAGAGGATGTAAATACAGCTGTCCTTTTTTTTTTGTGATCTAACTTTTGCTGACTTCTACTCCCTCATTATTGACTCTTGAAGTCATTTGTCTTGAATTGTAGAATGAGAATTTACTTTCAGATTGATGAGACTGTGGGTTTGATGACATTAGATGGCTTCACCATGTAACTTAAGCAGTGGCTAGACAATAAGAAGCATCAATTCTCTGGCATTTCCCTCAAATCTAGGTTTGCCATGAAACTGTCATCAGCAAACTCGTCAGAGTTAAGTGTAATGCCCTTCTCTCCATCTGTGATCATGGCAGACTTCTTTTGGCATGTCTCAGTCCAAAACCGGGTATTTTATGTAGCCTTGGGGATGGGTGAAAGTACTTCTTGTTGGGTTTTTGTTGGAGCAGAGGAGCAGTACTCGAGTTACCTGTTCTCCTGGATCCACTCTGAGTGCCCCAATGCTTTGCAGGAAAAGGAGTATCAGTCAATTTGGGGGAAGGGGTGGAAAATCCACCCTTTCTACACTGGTTCTCTCCTCTTGGCCTTGGTTTATGTAGCAGTTGAACAGAGAAGCTCTCTTATTTAAATACTCCACTATATTGTGTTGTAACAAGTTAGGAGAATGATGATGATCTTTTAATATGTTAGGGCAGTGCTGATCAGTGAGTCCACAGAAGTCATCTCTGTTAACAAGGTGTATTTGATCAGTAGTTTACTTCAGAGATACAGGTTTTCTAATAAGCAGTGTGGATACATTTTTATACTGAATTAGGGTCTGGACTCATTTAAATTATTGTGTCTATGTCAGTACTAGTCACATCAGTAGGACTTTGTAAGCATGCCTTAACTGAAGGGTTGTTTGGGTTTTATTTTTCTTTTTAACAAAAGGAAAATAGGAAAGATTGTAAATTGGATTTTAAATTGGATTTTCATAGCTGTTCTGCAGACTCACATTATCTTGCATCACTGCATTAATCTTCCAGGACAAGGCCAAAAAAAGTACTTTTCTGCTTTAAAAGTATTTGATGGTTGATGAACTTGCTCTGTAATTAAATTGTTTCATGCTTTGAACATAATGCCATTTTGAACATAATGCCATTTTGAACATAATGCCATTTTGAACATAATGCCATTTTGCTTCTGTGTGACCCTTGATCAGGTGTTTCATCTTCCTTTTGTTCACCAACAAGGAAGAAAGTATTTTCTTTCCTCATATTCTTCTTGCTTCCCTGGGCAGCCTGGTAGTTTGGCCTGTATGAAATAATTCCTTCTCCAGAGGAATGTGGTGTATTTATTTACACAGCAGCCTGCGTCAGCTGAAGCAGAGACATTTGGACAGAACATGAACCCAGATCTCTACCATCATTTGGGCACTGTGCCCTGTATGACAGTGTTTCTTTTATGGATGTAAAGATCTTGAATGTCATAAACTTTATAAACAGCTAAAAGGCTCGTGTTATTAAGTGTATCTTGCATTCAGAAGCAACAAATAGGTTTAAAAATGTCTCTTAACTGCTTGCTGCTGTGCTGTGATAATGTTTGCCAAACTCTTCTACTTGGAGACATTATAGTAAGGATCTATTGTGTCTGGTGATTGATGGTAGAGCAATGTATTCACTTAGAGCTTACAGGAAGGGAGACTTGAGGGCGTGGTACAATTAGCTGGTGGCTACTGTGCTCCTTTTTGCCTGTGTACATTTGTGTGTGTGAAGTGGAGATGAAATTCTGAGTAACTTTGTTTAAAATGTTTTTGTGAGATCTTTGAATTCCAAGGGAAATAAGTTGTTCTTAGATAGCAAGAACTGTTTTTAGGAGTGAATTGTTTTGCAAATAGGGTATATATGCTTACAGCTGGGACAGTGCCTATGTTTGAGATGCAGTAGGAGTTGTAAGTCCGTGCAGTGTTGCCAAGGATGATTCAAATGTTTAAGCAGAAGAGAGCAGATGGAAATTTGCTGACTTGTGGTGTTAAAAAGATCTGATGAAATACTACTTCTCTCCAGATATTTTTGCAGAAGAAGTTGTCATTTAATTTCCACACTGGAAAGGCAAAAAGGAGAGGTTCTGAGCTTTGCTGGCTGATGCGACATATCAATGTCAGATCTAATATAATTTTTAATACTGTGACAGTGTTCTAACTTGAAAGACTTCTCTGCAGCCTTGTGGGACAACACAATTAATAGCTCACATTTGGAGCTAAGATTCTGTCTTGCTTGCAGCCTATCAGTTCAGAGAGTTGAGGAAGACGTTGATTGAAAACCTTTTTATGCTTAAGATTTAGAAAAGCTTTTTGGCCTGAACAAAGAATGGTCCGTGTTTTAACAAACTTGACACTTTCTGCCCTTGTTGACTCAAGTAGTTGGAATTTTGCGTGTCAGACTTGAGTAGAAAGCATGTGCTTTCTGATACTTGAAATACAATGTTTATCAAAATGGATGCAATTAGCATAATGGATAGGGGTGGGCAGCCTGTCTGTCAGCTTTCCATGATTGTTTTGGCCCACAGAGTGGAAGTTAGTCTCTTATGCTCTGCTGTCATTTGTCAGTACACCAAATCTGCTCTGATGCTCCTTAGGATCTGCTGTGGGTGTGTTTGCTTCTCCGCACCAGTGCATTTCCACTTCAAGGAGCATGCAGATGTCCAGGGCTGAACTGCTGTTTGATTCCCCAGACTGACTCACAGTCTTTCTGAATTCCCAGATTTTTCCCAGTTCCCCAGGTGGAAGGTGTCTTGCTTCCTGTCTAATGCTTGTCTTCATCTCCAGCTTTTGCAGCAGGGCACTGTTGGCTCTAGAGACACAGTGCCTGAGATGTTGCTTGGTGTAGCTTTGCCTTCTCTCCTCTAATGCTTCTTGGTCAAAGACTTTTCCTTGAATGATACTTCATCTCCTATGCTGTGAGTAGTGTGGCCCATCAAGGCTGCTGAGCTGAGCTGCCTTTTGCCATTTTTGCCTTTCAAATAATGTTACTGTTTGACATGTGGAATTCCAGGGTGGCCTGCTATTTCTCCTGAGATCTCTGTTTGTAGGAAACCCTGTTGGTAATGTTGCACAGGATCACAAGACAGTAAGCAATCAATATTTAGGCCACTTACTAATTTTCTGCATTATACCGGAGTTTGTGTTGCTTACAGGGTTTTTGTTACTGTTCTTCGGTCCCACACTGAAAGGTGTAGAAGTAGCACTTCTTCACATCAGTTTCCATATTTCCATCATTTCCATTACGAATTCCTGTAAGAGTATGTCATATTTCACAGAGGTTTGGGCCCTTGATGGTTTCAATTAGATTCCTGCAGAACTAAAAAAAGGTTTCACAAAGTGTGCTAGCATATACTCAAATGTATTTGGAACTTAATTTAAACGTGTATTCTCATGTAGTATTTCTTCTTGTAAATATTTGGTACAGGTTGAATCTACTTGGTTTTATCCTTCACAGTATCACACTTCATATGGCTTTTCCTGTAATAGAAAGGAGTTGTCTCTGCCATTGACTTTGCTAAAGCATGGTGATACAATGGGTATGAAGAGCCCTGAGCATTTGACTGAAATCTTGCTTTTCTTTATCTTGTTGACTACTAAGCATACTTCTGTTGTCTGATTAATGTTGATATTCAGAAATTATATTTGCATTTGGACTTTAAATCTGGTGCTTAGGTGACCTTAGGTTCTAGAGGACTTCTTCCAAATATTTCCATTTGTTTTCTTTCCAAAGGAAAGACTGTGTTTTCTGTGCTGGATTTGTGATTATTTTTTCCTGAAGTTTCCAGATAGATAAATCTCAGTTTCAGCTAGTACATTTTTAATGTTTTGGATTTTACTGTTCTTTCCTCACAGTCTGTCTTGTTCTTCCCCTGTGCTTTTTCCAGTATTTTATCAGCCACAGTTACTGGGATCTTCTGTTCAGCATTGTTCATTTCCCTGGTAAAGTGCGTCCTCTGATAGCTTATTGAAATCTGATCTGTCTGCAGGTATTCAGACAGAACTATGAGAATTTAAAAATTTCTTTTTCTGAAACTATTTCAACATGCTTCAGGACTGTTCCTTCCGAGTTCAAGCTGAGTTTACTGTGCCCACTTTAGTCCTCAATCGATTTCATTGACTAGATTCAGTTTACAGTAATTTTTCTTAGGTTAGCAGTGGTGATGTTGGGATTTGTTGGTGTTTTTTTTTTTCTTAATTTGCTCGTACTTACTTGATTTGTTCTTTCATCTTACACAGCTTGTCTGAATCTTATGTTGGTGCAGATACAGATTTCAATTTTCCTGTTGGATGAAATCTATTAAATTTGATTATGCTACTCTGACAGAATGGAATACTTAAAAATAATTAGTTGTGAGTGAAGTTCAGTGACTTCTCTGCTGTTTTGATCTGTGATGCTTGATTATACTTTTCTTAAGTGTTTTTTACAAACTTATGAGTAATTGTTTATATCACACCTAGAAGGCATTTGTTAACTCCATCTATATTTTTCTCACTGTTTCTCCATAATTTCATATATTCTGGTGTGATTGATCTGTAGTATAAATTTTTTTTCAGTAGTGTGAGATAATTTGTTTGGGGTTTTGTCTAAAGATCAGTTTTCTTTGTGTTGTAAGCTTTCACATACTTGTAGCTGTGGCATGTCCCATTGGTGATCATCTCTTTCAGTGAGCTTCACCTTAGCAGAAGAAGTTGCAAAAAGTTGTAAAAGCTGAAAGTCTAAACCCAACCAGATTTAGGTTCAAATTAAGGTACAGATTTTTTACAGGGATGATCATGAGTTGTTTGTACACCTTAACAAGTATAGCTGATCCCTTTTAAATTAACATATTTGGAAGATAATCTGATTCAATCACGATTGTTAAACTTGAAGGGCAGATGAAAGCTTTATTGTTTGTTGCTGCTTTATCCCTTGGTAATTGAACCAGATATCACATTGGCCCTTCCCAAGCTTTTTCTTTAAATATTATATTATATTAAATATAAATTTCTTTAAATATTAGTGGTTAGGTTTTCAGTCTCCTCTCATTTGTGCTCATCAGCCTGAAGACAGAGAAAGTTAAGTACTGGCTTTGCTGCTTTTCTTGCTGAATGTCAGTAGAGTGACAATTCTTCCTCAAAATCAGTTTCACTGAACGTGTTTGAAAACTTCTGTGCAAAGAAAAGGGTGGCTGGACAAATCAGTGCTCTATAGAACTGTGTTGGTAGGAAGAGAGAGCAGCAAAGGCAGACATTGAGGAAAACTTAACAAATCCTAATTTCTTAATTATTTAAGAAATACGTATATTTAAGAAATCTATATGATTATTAATTTCTTAGTTAATTTAAAAATATTAATTGCCTTAAGTTCAGAGGAAGAATTTGGTTTTCTTGATACCACATTAGATGCCCATATAAGCCACATAGGAAGACAGTTAGGAAATAAGTCTTTAGAGGTCATTTTACCTTCATTTATATGAATGAACACCTATTAAAAAAGTATTGCCCTTCATAAAGTTTTAAGGGTAGTGTTCACAATGAAAAGGTTATATTCTTACTTTTGTGGGTATTATTGCCAGTATTGAAAGTGAACGCTCTAATTATTTTTGGGTGGTGTATATTTCCCATTTATATAGGCTTTCCCATGAAATTAAATCAAGCAGAATTGACCCTCCCTTTTAAAAGGATTTGTCCATAGTACCTGTGGAGTTCAGATTGTTCCTCTAGGTTGAATTTTGACAGACAAGTAATGGGATGACCTCATCCTGTAATAACAAATGAGAGAGCTAATCACATGAACTGCCTTGAGAAAGAATGGAAGAGTAACGATTCATTATGGCTACGGTGAAAAACGATCCCTTGTGCTGTATGTTTTAGTCATGTGTTGTTATGAGTTATTGTTTTTATAGCTCAGGAAGTAACACGTAAACTTTAGGAAGAGTTTATTAATTGTCCATTAAATCAATATAAAACTGAATGCTCAGAGTGCAAATATGGCTTAAATCAACCATATCGATTGAAGCTTTCTTGAAAATCAGCTGACATACACAATCTAAATAGGTGCCGTGGGTGTTTCAGGTTTATGACCAGAGCTCATTATGTATCCATCTTACTTTAGTGGAAAGAGAAGTCATCAGCGCGCTTTAAATACTGGGGACCTTTTAAGCAGTATGTTTCTGATTCAGTGTTGGAATGTTACAGTGCTTGTTTTGAAAAGTTCTTGTAAGTGACACGTGACATTCCAAGTTTTCCTGGTTGCAGTGTTGAGCTCCTACACAAATAGGCTGCTGACATCCATGAGACTGAGTGATAGCTCATGAGCATGACTCCAAGAGTCACAGTCTGACCTGTATTATATCACACCTCTTTTGCGGGGTATGATTTTGTATTTGCTCTGTGTGCTAAAAACGTGTATGCTCTTTGTTTAGACATTTTTAGATAAAAATCTTCTAACAAAAGGTGTTTTGCGGTATGGATTCATGTCGATCTGGGAGGAGGACATGACAGGGCAGGGCTCTTCTCCCAGGAGCCATGTGAATAACATATGTTTGTACTCTGGCAAACTGGAGGAAGGGAGGGCACAGCAGTCAGTGGCAGCAACTGCAGGGTGACGTCCTTCAGCTCGAGGCAAGGTGTGACACAGGTTGCCTGTGTCACTGAAGAATGGATGTGTCACAGCTCGCTGGTGTGTGCTGAAAGCACCTGTGCTCTGAGGTTAGAGCTGACTAGGAAGCATCACTGTCTAATGCCATCCCAAGCTTTTTGATGGTCCTTGCTGTGCAACAAAGCCACGGCTGCTGGTAATTCTTAAGCTTTGAAGTGTCATTATTTATTCTAATTCATTGGCTTCAGTGTTTTATTAGGGTGCACTAAAGGTAATATATAATCCAGATCCTCACTCTTGAATATGTAATCCAATTTACTTTGAACAGGTAAAACACAAAGGCTCTCAAATATAATCTTGCTGTGAGGGGGACTGTAGAAGGATGATAAAGACTACTTAATCTTTGTGGTTTTAAATGAAAACATAGCTTTCTGTGGAAGAGGGTTAGTGTTTGTCATAAGAAAATCCTTTGGTAATAAAGAGTTTGTTCATGTGTACAGTGCATAAACTTGCTTTTCCTTTAAAAACACCAGTAATTGATGTTTTACAAAGACACTTGCAAATTATTATGAAAGATAAAGAATAATCACTAGTTATATTTTAAAAGAAAGAAAAGAGAGAGAAATATTCCCGCAGCAAAGATCTGTGCCATGGATGTCCAAATAGTCACAGATACTGTGACTTACGCCAGGTTTTGAGTCCATGTACTCTTAGGTGTGTGTGCTTTCAGTGGTAACTTAAAATGTACCAGCTTGATTCTACAGGTCATCGCTTGATTTCATTACTGTTTGTGGACAGTTTGTAATCAGTCTGGACTGTAAGCCATCTGGAATACTGGTCTCCAAGGTGCAAGGACTGCAGTGGTGCTTGGAGAATCTCAACTGGCTGAAGCTATTGGCTTAGTTTTCAATCCAAGATGACCTACCTTTCTGAAAAATACCCTTTGGTGAGATAGGAGTAATTTGTTAAGGGGGTCTGTGTTATGGAGGAGGTCAGGTTTCATGTGGTCATAATCCCTTCTAGCAAAAAACACAGGTTGAAAATTGGTTACTGTTGTAAGGATACAAGTAGAGCACATCATTAATTAATGAATAAAGACTACTAATCTGTACTTTCTGCAAGTGTTAATAGGCTCCCCCTCCAATTTATGACTAAATGTGAGCCGCCACTGAATGTGGTCAGATAAGTAAAGTGTAGTGTGATTTCTTCCTTCAGCACAAGGTGCATCAGGTAACTGAACCCCTTTTCCAGTAATTCCCTCTAGTGCATTGTATGTCCTTCCAGTAATGTGATGCAAGAGCAATTGCCCAGGCCCCCAGCCAGTTGTGGCTTTATATTCCCTGGCTCCAGATATTATATATCATTATTTTTCCTCTGCTAATGCCTATGTTTTACTGAAAAGAAAGAGAGTAGTGATAAATCTTCTGGACCTTCACTTTAGAATTCAAGTTTGCAAAACACTGACTTTATTAAAAAGTTGTATCAAGCAAAGTGAAGGCATTAGCCCTCCCTTTTCCACTCCTGCCCCCATGGATAGGTATGGTTGCTCTACAAATCTGGCATGTGTATGTGATGGGACTGTTCCTACATATATGGTCACTCGTGCTTGAGTGCCTTCAGGATTGGGGCTCCCATCAATTAGCCAGATGCTAATCCTACAAATTATGCCATGTGCTTTAAACCTTTTCTCATGAAAACCTCGTTTCAACATGGCTCGCAGATTTAGTATTCTTACACTGGAAATTTCTCCCCTTATTTCATTATGCAGTCAGAATGCATATGAATGCTGATGAAATAATGGGAAAAAATTTGCAATCAGTGTAGTCGTGTGATTTGATGCCTGGGTAATTCACTGGCTTTTGCCCAAGGGCCAGTCTAATCTGAGGAATATGATTCTTTGTTGCCTGTTCTGTTTCTATAGAAATTCAGTTATGTAATCGTGTCTTCTGAAAAGGTACTTGCTACATGAAGAATTAATGAACTAATGAGCAGTATTAAATGCTCTAAATTTTTTTTTTTTTTAATTTTCATTTTTATTTCATATAGAAAATCCTCAAACAGATTATCAGTATGAACTGCTGTGATTTCATTCTGGTTGCATCACATGTCTGCATTGCAAAAAAACCCAACCAAACAACAAATACCCAAACCCAAAACAACCAATACTGACCTAACAACACAAGAAAGAACAGTTCATGAAGGAGAGCAAGCAGGCATAGCTGCATGGTTGCACAAAGTTTTCATGTCATGAAAACACATACTTTTTTAACATCACGCATATCGTCTGTCAAAACAGCAATTGCATGATACAAGTCAAATTTACTGATAAACTGTCAGTTGCAATTATCTTGGTAAGCTCGGATTTGAATTTCCATGCAATCTTCTGGAATTCTGTCAATTTTCTTCCTTTAACCTCACTATGTGATTATTTTTTCAACGTGTTTAAATTTCTGAAAAGCCCTTGACCAACTCCTACTTACTGCACCATTGGAAAGTAGTCTTTGTTTTCTTTTCCTTTCCTACCTCCCATCTGTTGTTTCAGTTAATACTGGCTTCTCTCTTTTGTTGGTGATTTTTTTTCATAGTGCTCTTCACATTTCTTAAATGCATTGCTCTGTCTTACAGTGTTTGGTGGCACAGGAGGATGTTCCTCCTCTGTCTACCACATCCAGGGGAGAAGAAAGTAGGATGGGAAGGTCCTTTGAGCATGATGTTGCTGTACAAGTCAGTAGGTTTGTTCTGACTTCCTGATCTTACCTGCATATCCCAGTTTTTACAGCGCTGCAAGAGCTAGGGGCAGAATTGTTTGGCAGGATTGCCCACATGGCAATGAATTTGGAAATACAGCAGGAGGAAAGAAACAAGCGTATTTTTAAAGAATACAGGGAATGAACAGTTTCTGTATCTCAGAGAAGATTGCATTTGGCCAGCATACAACTTTATTTAGATATTACATCATGCCTATTGCATATTTATTACTGTCAGTAGTCATGTGAAGTTGAAAAGCACAAAGAAAAGATTCCTGCTGTATTTGCAGCAAACCCAGATGATGAACAAAGTGTAGTGTCTGGCTTAGTCCCCACTCCAGTTGAGCCATACTGGCAGCTTTAAGTGTTTGAGGATTTTGCCCTTGGTTGAAGTGACATGTGTCTTCTGGGCCAGGCCCATACTGCATTTGTGAAGCTCGGAGAGAAAAAAATAAAGGTACATTTTAACCTACTTTATTTTCCTGAGTTTGGAAGGAGCCAGGGTGTATCTAGAAGGGCTGGTGGAGAATTGTTCAGAGGCAACTTGTCAGTGTACAACCAGTAATCAGAATGTGTGAGAAATGAGGGGCAACTAAAGCTAGTGAGACTTATGGACATTGGGATGTTTTACATATTTTATGTTTGGATCTTATAATTGTCAGACAGCTTTGTAGCATACCTTACTAATGGCCTGATGTTGTGCCCAAGTTGTTTCTCATGTGTTTCAGAATTCTTGGATTAAGAAGTGGTGCATGTTAATTTATTGAGCAGAAAGAGATTACAGTTGATCCAACCTGAGAAGATCTGTATAAAACAAAATACGAATAAAAGACCTAGAATGGGGGAAATACAAAATCACTGATAGGTGGGGTATTTCTTAGTATCAGTTTCAGTTCAGATTTGAGGGACCTACTGAGATGGAAAAAGGGTAGTGCTTTTATATCTTTATGATGCACAGCACAAATCTGAAAGAAAAACAGCAAGGGAAGCAGTATTCTGTATACCGGTTACGACAGAGCAAAATGAGGAACTAATATGACAGTAAAAGATGAAAACATGGGACTTGAAAGGAGAAGAGAGCTTTTAACAGGAGTGTTTTAAAATTTTTTTGGTGCATGCAGTTTATTTCAGCTGTTTAAAAAAAACCCCTTATTTCTACCCCAATAAATATTTCCACCAAAAAAAAATCCCTGAAAGTTCATTTATTTGTTGTTTATATATTTCAATTTTTTTTCAAAAAATTGAAACAATCTGCTGAGACTTTCAACGTGAGAGTTTAAATCTGACATCTGCAGGGGAGATGAAAATTCTTTGTGGAGATGAAAAGGGGGAAAACTTTTACATAGTTTGAAAATAAATAGGTCCTTCTTGGAGAGAGTTTGGGGGGGTTAGAGTTTTGTTTTATGTGTAGTTTATTATAAAAATAGGATCTAGACTATGTGGAAATATAGTTAAGAATTATTGGTAGCTTTTGGTATGCAGCTGTTGGTGGCTCCCTCAGGAGCAAAGAATTCTCAAAGCTACTTCTGGAAAACAGTATGGCTTTGTCTTTCTTCAGTATCCTTTCATCTGAAAAATAGCTTGACTCTGAGGCATTTTGATCCTTCCTACCCTAGATAATCAGACTGTTACACAATTATTTTTGCTGGAAGTCTTTAGTTTTACTTATCTGACATTTGAGTTTCGAACCCTTATAGGGTGTATTGTCTGGGGTTTCTTGTTGGTGTTGGAGGAGGGTTTGTAGTTGGTAGGTTTTTTACTGCTCAGGGCTCCAGCAGTATATGAAACACAGGAAAGAACTAAATAACTTTTAAACATGATTTTATAACACAACTAACTTTTGCTTTGCTTCATTTGCCCATCTTTGTGCTAGCATTGATGTACATCAAAGAGTTGAAGTCCTGTTTAAACTGAAGATGTTTCCCTGTTAAATCACTCTTCCTCTTTACAACATGAGACTGCAAGCGTGAGAATGAATATATAGATCTGCATTTTGCTGTGGAAGGTGAAATGGAATGGGGAGGGGCTGCAAAGCCCCCTCCTGTGGGATCTTGGATTTTCCATCACTGTACATTCATCAGAATTTCCTCTTCCATAGGTCTCCTTGTGGGTACTCTTGATGTCGTGTTGGACTCCAGTGCCAGAGTGGCACCATATCGAATCCTCTACCAAGCACCAGACTCCCTGGTCTACTGGACTATTGCCTGTGGTAAGGACAAATACACTGACATGTGGATTTTTATTCTTCCTGGATACTGTGTCACAGCTAAGAGAGCATCCTTCCTGCTGAGCACAGTCATCTCAGGACAAATAAATGGGTCAGGATGAAAACCTGTTGTAGTGATAAAATTCAGATGCTCCAGAGTTTCTGATAGACCTTGAATGCCAGCATGGGGGGGTGTGTTATGCACAATGACTGAATGAAACTAGAAATGGCCATGGGGCCAGGACAGAAACATCTGTTATTTCCCACTCTTCTTCTCCCAAAGATGTTCCCAAACCAGCAGTACCCATTCCTCCTTCTTGCACGCTCTTCTCCATATCCGGGTCTCACTCCTGCAGCACTTCTGAAGTGATGGCAGCATTCCTGGGTGAGGGGGTGTCTCTAAAGAGGATGCTGGGAGGAGTACTTGGATTATAGCAACCTAGTTACCCAGACAGGGCACCTGGCTTCCCTTGCAGTGGTAACCAGGAAGAAAGTGCAGCCCCAGCACTCACGTGAATACTAAATAGCAAGCAGTGTGACATTTCCTCTCTCTCCTGCAGGTTAATACCATCTAGATCCCTGGGATGCCCTACCTCCTGGATGTTTATTTCAGGCAGTGTATGGTCTTTCTAAATATAACGTACTTAGAATTCAGCAAGGTGGTAGCTAAGTTAAAGTTAACTACAGAAGTGTATGTTCTTACAGAGATGGAATAACTCGAGAGTTTTGGTCTTTAATGCTCCAGCTTGGACAGATCTAGCAGTAAGAGAGCTCATTTTGTCATTGTAGTAGTGAAAACAATTGAGTTGATACTTTTGTACATCAAATAGGATTTTCGCATGTATCAGATCCTGTACTAAATGCTTATTTCTGTGGTCAGGTACCTATTGCAGGTAGCATAAAACAGAATGGAGTTAGTCTTTGGTTTTGTCTGCTGTCTCTGAAAATAGTGTTTGGAGTTAAATGCAGAAGATCCAGGTCATTTAGCTTTTACTAGCCAAGCTTGTCAGGTCAGATCATTGGTTTGATAGTATTGCTTTTCAGTCTTAGCAAATGGAAACTTTTCAGTGCAGCTCCTCCAGCTCAAAAGTTCTACTGGCAACAACATTTTTGGCAACAGCCAAAATTCTGTTCATTTGAAGAAAATTGAGAAGAGAGAACAAATGAGAAGTGCATGCGTACCTATCATCTCTTTAATGGCCTGGTAACTTCCAGCACCCTCAGTGCTGCCTGACATTCAAAAATGCTGGTTAATGAAGCTATTGCTTCTTCTGGCCTAACTGTGCCACTTCATTAGTGCCCGTTCTCCCAATAAAATTTGACATTTAGATTATTTGGATGACTTTTCCTCCAGACAAATACCCTCTTGGAAAGGGAAGAGAAGGAGGAATAGTTGAAGGTTTGCTATAGATCTAATAATTTTTGTTCAAAGCAGGCTCTGTTCTTAGGAGCATATGATTTCTGTGTCTGACAAGGTGATATCAAAGTATCGCGTTCTGAATCCAATCAGAAGTTTTTCTAATAGCTCTTATTAGCACAAGTATTTTATACTATTTTTGGTAGTATCAGACCTGAAAGAAGGCATCACTTCAAACAATCTTTTTCCCTTCTACACCCGTTAATACCAACTCCCTGAAGATTTAAAAATTCATATAACATAATTTACCCTTAGTGACAACTAATACTAAAACCAGATATTAATGAAGTTGTCAGTATTAAGAAGGTTGTTCCCAAATCTGCATTTAATGGCATGCTTTGTACTGTCATCTACTCTGCTGTGACCATATGTAATGCATGTCAGCTTTGCATGGATCTCAGAAGAGAAAGAAGGGTAAAAGTACTTGCTTGTATGTTTATTTATTTTCATCCAGATGTCAGTGCACAGCAATTAGTAACCACCTCCATCCCATAAACTTGAAAGGGGGCAGCTGAGGACACAAGTTTTCTTGTTGTTTGCAGACTCCCTTCCAAAGAAAATAGCGCATCACAAAGCTCTCAACAAAATAGTGTTTCTTCAAAGACCCTTATACAGTGCATATATTCAGAATTTATTTTTAAGACTTTGGAAATAGGCCATGTGACTTCTCTTTAATTTTTTTTGCATGACACCTATAGATAATGACTGTAGTTTTATACCTACAGTGTGTCCTCAAGCAGGGACATAAAATGGAAAGCAGAGTTATGAGTTATGGCCCCAGAATAAATAAATGTACCATACATGTAGAAATTTATGATGCTGCTGAACTGTAAGAATTTTGTTTCTCTTCTGAGAAACATATTGTGGGTTTTATGTAGAAGTACAGTGCTCTGTCTAAATTTAAGCTAGTATTAATAAACATGCTCTTCAATTATGAATCTTAGCCTTCATTGAAGTTGCTAATGTAGTTAATGTATATATCTGTGATTCCATTTTGTGGAGTGTTCCTTGAACTTTTAGTCTCCTAATACCTGGTTGATGGCTTAGTTGTTTTCATTAAATTAAAAGACTGCATTAGCATAGTCTTGTCACTTGAGGGGAGTAGTGTGAATCTTACAGGGAGGTAAAATTTTACGGAGAGCAAATAATTTTTTTATACAACTTTGAAGCTGAGCAGCCCAGTGCTCCCTAAGGTTCTGCGCTGTGGTTATTTTATGAATTTGCAACTAAAGCAATTCTTTCTGAACTGATCAAGGGTTGTTAAAATTATACCAGTTACTAAGGGCTTTGGCTGCATTTAGCTATGCAACTCTGATTTTGTCCTGCATTATCCCTCCCTGTTCCCTAAGGGTAGACTGCTAGTTATTTGGTACTTGTAATCTCTTATTTTTACAGAAATTTGTCTTTTTCTCTGCCTTCAATAAAGAAATAATCTTCAGTAGGTAGCTGTACAGAGTGACTTGAAGAAATGTGATTGTTTCATGATTTGTTTATGACATTTGATCTTGCTCAGTACAAGACTATTCTGAGGGTGAAAGTAATCCAAGGGGGTTTGTCTGCTCTAAAATGACTGTTTAGACAGATTTGTTTATAATTAGATGTCGATGTGAATTTTCATGGATATTAACTCTACTGATCTAGGACATATGAGAATTCTGGCTGGTAGATCTGAAGCCTATAGCTCTGGAAAGAAGTCTTGTTAACAGCCCTTTCTCCAGTGCAGTGTTGGGTTAAAGGTGTCACAGCTTAGAGTTCTGTCTGTTGAATTATACAGGAGAATTGTTATTAGTTACTCTGGAAGAACAATTTTAAGCATACTGATAAGCTAGGAATGCAAAATGTTGTACACAATCAGCCTTTCATATTGTAGTAGCCCTGCTGTCTCCCATGCCAGTGTCCCTCCCAGTCTGCTAGTGCTCAGTTTAAGGCAAAAACTGTGGTATATGTAAATTCTGTTTGGAAATTAACAACTTTTTTTAGATCCTTCTCCGCCTATAAAATCTGTCATTCTTACAGTGGCTTGTGTGTTTTTCAGGTATAGAACTGCTGTAGGGTTTATGTGGTAATGGTAATTATATGCATTTTCATGCAAGTTGCTATGTTGTAGCGATTTTCATTTTTATTTCCAGTCAGACATTTCGAAGTGCAGTGTTTTAACTGTTAAATTGGGTGTTTTCCCCTTCCCTAAGAGCCAGGGAAGAGCTTAATTTTCCTAGGAGGCCAATGATGGCAAAATGATGAATACTTTTGATATGCTAAGATAGGCAAAAACTTTCCAGTAACAGAGATAAAATAACCTGTAGTTTAAAACATTGCAGCAAATGTGTATTTTAATCCTGAGTAAACAAAGCAAAGAGAAAGACCTATCCTGTGATGATGAATTGTTGAGAACTGGGGTGTAGGTTTTGGACTGATTGCATGATCTGCTGTAGAGGAGACTGGGAGAGTAAATAGTAAGATAATGGAGACAAAAAGCAGTGGGAAAAAAGAAATGTATTGTTACGGGTTGAGAATAATCAAACAAAGCACTTTCAGAAGAAGTGATGAAAAATAATTCATGAACCACAAACCAGAAGGAGACAGCTTTAAGAAACAGTTCATCGTGATAGCGTGTCTGCACTGCTTGTCACTGCTCTTATGAGCTAAGCAATTTTTCTGATGACAGTTTAGTTTTATATACATAGCTCATGCATTTCATCATTGCTTTTTACAGCAGTGTAAAAGCCAACAAGAAATAAAATAGTGTTCAGATCACCTCCTGAGTTCCAGAAAGGTCTGGTTGCATCCAGTGGTTCTAAGGAGAAGCAGCAGTGGCAATCATTTTTGATTCTGAAATATTGATTACATATGCAGGCTGCTCTGCAATGTGATTTATGTATCTGTGCTCCACCAGAATTGTGACATTCCCCTAGAAGTTGCCCAGAATGTTGCATTCTGTTGCCTTCATTGGAGTTGTTAAATTAAATACAATGTGAGAAAATTTTGGAATTTCCAGAAGAACAGCATCTAGTAAAATATTGCATCTCCAGTTACTGGCAAGTTTTCTTGGAGTTTTTTGTTTATGTTTAAAAGGACATTGACATTAATGAATTTTTTCTTTTTTCATTTTTGGTTTGGTTTGGTTCTTTTTTTTTTTTATATAGGTTGCTCGAGGAAGGAAATCACTGAACACTGGGAATGGCTGGAACAGAATTTGTTGCAAACTCTTTCAATCTTTGAAAATGAGAACGACATAAACACATTTGTTAGAGGAAAAATACAGGTAGTGCATTTATTACTACAAATATTGTTAATGATAAATATGACTGTGGAAGAAAAACTCATGTGAATTTGAAACAAACTGGAGCTGGTAGTCCCTAGGCTGCTCTGCCTTTTTGATGGAATTCCAGATGCTAAGTAGCAACATGTGTGAAAAAATCAGGGAAACTGGGATTAGTGCACGTAGCTACAGCAGTGGGATTTTTTAAAAACTCATATAAATATATAGGCAGGGCTTAAAGCTTTTTAAGTTCTAAAATTAATTGCAGTGTTGACTGTCTTAAACTTTAACAGTAGTCTGTGCAACTGTTTTTCCATTGCAAGGCTTAATTTCAATTTTTTTAAATGCACTCATAATGTCTCCTCCCCCACTTCTGTGTAGCTAAATCCTGTATTATTGGCATTTACACTTCATATAGGTGTTAAGGGTTGCTGTTTCATTGATTTGTTTGCTTGGTGGAAAGTGGGGGCGTTGGTTTTCTCAGAATTTCTTTTTCTCTTTATAGGACAGATAATAGCCATACTGGCAACATGTACTTTTTCGGTACTAATAATTATCTAAAAATAAACACTTTGGTAAAAGATTGTAAGCAAAATTACTCTATTTACTGAGTGTGTGTTCAAAGCCCTGGCTTTGCCTCGTTCCTCTTTTAATGTTTCATATAGTAAGTCAGCTCTCTTAAGAATCCCACAGTTGCTTGTGTTTTACCAGTGAATCAGGTATGAGGGCTATAGATGGTCATGGAAATACCTTATACATGAAGACATCTGTGTTTTGAAATATAATCCTTTGAGGAAATTGTTACTTCTTAGAGTTGGACGAATACTAAATGTGAACGATGCTTCTCTGTCTTATACTCTGCCCTTCACGTAAGTATGGAGCAAGTTAAAGGCAAAATGTCACTTTCCATTTAATAACTTTAATAGAAAAGACAATAGAGATGATTGTAAAGAAGATTGGGAAAATAAGCTAATCAAGTAGAGCTTCAGTATAGAACAGAAGGGACCATAGTCTTTGAGATATCAAAAAACATCTTTTTACCTGTTGCCACTTCAAATTTCATGAATTTCATCTGCACCTGAAAATGGGAATTTTTTTCCATCCTATTAGTTAATCTAATAGAAGATTTCTTGTTTTTTTTTTTCTTTTTTTTCCCCCCTTCTGCTCTTCTTCTTTGCTCAAGGTCCAATAAGAGGGGTCACAGAAGTCATTTAATACTACAGATCATAGGTGCTTTACTGAGCTGTTAAGAGTATTTGAGTTAGGCTGGTGAATTTAAAACAAGGTACTGGCAAGGGGTTGGTGTTTGGTTGCTTTTGACATATGCACAGTAGGGAGTAAGGTCATCAGAAAGAAAGCCTTGAATAAAGTAAATAACTACATAAGCCAAAGAATGACTGAAAGACTTCCTTGGCATTGCAATAACCGTTGTGGCCTGTGGCCCAGCCAGCCATGGGAATTAGGATATCTGATAGCCCATGGCCACTAACAGTATGTGTCCTTCTTCCATTCCCTACCAGGGCATCATTGCTGAGTACAACAAAATCAACGGCATCAAAGAGGACGACGACACAGAAAAATTCAAGGAAGCCATAGTGAAATTTCACAAGCTGTTTGGAATGCCAGAAGAAGAGAAATTAGTGAACTACTACTCCTGCAGTTACTGGAAGGGGAAGGTTCCCCGTCAGGGCTGGGTGTATCTCAGCATTAATCACCTTTGCTTTTACTCTTTCCTCATGGGCAGGGAAGGTATGTTTTCAGTGGAATGGTAATTTGTGCATCTAAAAATTGTTAGGAAATCTCCTGTAGTTTGTTACTGTTCATGTACTGATCATTGAAGGTACAAAGACACTGCTGAGGAAAAGAGAAGCAGGGAGAATTCCCTGATTTGTCACAGTGCTTACCTGTGTGCTTGTTCTCTTGTTTGTTTTGTCTTTCTCAAAGTAGTTCTTTGTAAAACAGTACCTGGCATTGTCTAGAAACATAGTTCACCTCAGGGGCTATGCCTGAAAGGGAAGAGGGACAAGATCACACCAGTTCTGGCTCCTTCTGCTCTTACACAATCCTCAAGTACTATTCTGGCAGACTTTGCAACCTTAAATGACACAGCTACATTTGTACAACACCAGAGCATCAGAAAGGTTTCAGAGGAGACCCAGAATAAAGAACTGCATAGTGTGGCTGCAACCAGTCTGCTCTACAGGGAGTTAATTCAAAGCACAGTAGAGGTGAACAATTCAGCAGTATTTGGTTACGGGCAATGGATCAGTCCTGGGATTTAGCCCCTGCTATAAGGACACCACCTGTATTGGTGTTGGAAGAAAAGCTAAGGTTCTGTCATGGCTGTAATATTTGAAACTTTTTACTGTGTAAAAATAACACATAAAAGCCTGTCTGATGTGTTTAGACTGTGTTTCTTTGCTTCCATAGGAAAAGGGGACATCAGAGTCTGAGCAAGTACAGTGACAATGATAAGTCATGTTAGCTCGTCTAGCTTTGTAATGCTTGTGTGGTGTTCTGTAAATAAAGTAAATGATATTTGAACTCTTTTATCTGCTGCTTGTCAGGTGATAATGGTTTGTTTGTACAAACTTGGTCTCTTTATGCTGTGCTCCCAACTTTTCAAGATGCAAGAAAAAGTCAGCTGAATGCATGTTACAGGAAGAAGAAGCTAAAAGCTCCTGAATATGCTCTTTTGTACTGAATCTTGTTTTTCTGTTTGCTCCTGTTCAGCAAAGTTAGTTATCCGTTGGGTTGATATCACTCAGCTTGAGAAGAATGCTACACTGCTCTTCCCTGATATGATCAAAGTGAGCACAAGGTCAAGTGAACATTTCTTCTCAGTATTCCTTAATATCAGTGAGACATTTAAACTAATGGAACAGCTTGCCAATATAGCTATGCGACAGCTTTTGGACAATGAAGGATTTGAACAAGACAGGTCATTACCCAAACTGAAAAAGAAATCCCCCAAAAAAGTATCTGCTCTAAAACGGTAGGTAGCACTGGCTCTTACTTTTTTGTTCCTCCTCAGTCCTTTTACTTGCAGGATTTTGTCCAAAAGTTTTCTAGTGTTGCTGCCATTTACTGTAACTCCAAAAGGAATAGTTGATTCCAGCAGTGGCAAAATGTGAGTAATTATTTAAATATAATTACTTGGTATCTGGTTGAAATAGGAAAGGGAAAATACTTGAATGCTAACATGTTGCAAAAATAAAGTTACTTGAGCCAAATGCTCGTTTGTTCAGAAGCTCTTTAGTGTATCTTCTGACACTGGCTGCATTTAGGTATCTGTTGTAAGGCCATTTTATGTCAGTAGGGGTAGGTAATAAAGTGATTTATGTGTTGTTAAGAAATGTGCCTAGCATTCATACTTGGTCTTATTGCTGGAATTGAGAAATTACTCTAGGTTATTAATTCTATCTGGAATTAGGTAACAGTGATACAAAAATTGACATAAAATTTGAAGGGGTGAAAAGTTACCTGGAAAATTTTTCTGCTTTTTTTACATCATACTTCAGCTTGTTAGTTTCTTTTACATTTTTTCTTTATATGTTGTTCATGTTAGTGTACCGTACAGAATTATAGCCAGTGCTTGTTTATATTTCTCATTACTTAGTGACATCCAAAATGCATTATATCACTTTTGTTTGTCCTTACTATTGAGTGTTTTGCACTGAATGCATTATCAAGACTGTCTTGAAATTGTTAACAAACTCTAACCTTAAGGATTCCATCATGTTAATAAATAAGCCTCAAAGAAGCATTTTCTATAACTATTAGCAAAAAATGGATTCACTGTATATATTCTGAGACAGTAGGGCTGAATATGAAAAACTCACTCAGTCTTTCCTCTCTGAGAAGTCAGGATGAATGTCTAAGTCATTCATGGCAGACTTTTTTTTCCATGTAGTTTTAGAACCTTCCAAAAGTGAAGCCTATACCTCCCCTATATGCAAATTATTTCCACCTTTTTGCTGTACACTCCTTGCTTAGCTGAGTTATATGTTGCAGGTAGCTTGCAATGATTTGCATAAAATATATCTTAAAGTGTATTATATATTCCTTAAAACAAGAAAATCTTTCTGTGGGTTTTTTAGGGATCTTGATGCCAGGGCAAAGAGCGAGAGGTATCGTGCATTGTTCCGACTTCCCAAGGATGAGAAATTAGATGGACACACTGACTGTACTCTTTGGACTCCATTCAACAAAATGCATATTTTGGGTCAGATGTTTGTTTCTACAAACTACATTTGCTTTACTAGTAAAGAAGAGAACTTATGCAGCCTTATTATCCCTCTTCGAGAGGTAAATATTTGTATTTTTAAATTTATAGGGCAAGTCGTAAAGCAATATCTTATTAGATATTTCAGCCTAGCTTTGAATTTTTTTATTTTGGTGGAGTCTTTTTACTATTATTTATTTTTTATTTGTTTATTTTTGTTGATTGTTTTTGGAGAAAAACCTATTTTCATGCTTTTAATCTCTTGTGAGCATGCCATTCTGATGTGTTCTAAGTAATATTTAATGACTGTGTATCTTAGTTCTCAGTTCCTACTACTAAAATTCACATGGAGTTTTTTCCATCAGTTTCATAACTCTCTGAGTTCTTCCTCTCTCATAACTTGTATTCTGATTTACAGCCAAATTTTCCATGTTTTGTGCCTCATAGGGAGGAGTGGAGGGTGAAATTTCCCAGACTGATGAGTGGAAATTCTGTTAAAGAATCTTATCAGTTAAGATTTGCTTTTGTCAGATGTAAAAAGATTCATAATCCTAAAGTTTTGAATTGCCTCTTCACACAGGCTTGCCATTGTTTATTCTTGTATGTGGAAAATATTTTGTCAGCATTTTTCAAATTGGTGTGTTTCCCTTTTTAAAGCTGGTTACTTAAACCACATGTTCTGTAAGGAGAGTATGTTGGATGCAATAAAAAAATAATTATGTTGGGGAGTTTTTTTGTGGCTGACTTGATTTGTAGGTTAATGGAAAACTTTGTTAAGAAAGTTTTGGAAGTAGTAGCAAAGCTGATGTAACCAAGGACAGTTTGGCTTGACTGAAGAACCACAGAATATTTCAAGGCACTGTTTTCCTCCACAAATCATTAAGAGTAAAACGGGTACTTGTTAAAAAACTTTGAAGTACAGCTTCTCAGCAACTTGTTGCAACGACTTTGGTTATTTGGGATGAGACATTCGACTATGGTTGCACTGTTTGTCTGGAAAGCAAAGGGAATGGCAGTCCTGCAGGTAAAGTGGTGGAGGAGGAGAGCAAAGTCTTCATTTAACAGGACCTCTTTTCCTGGATGCAGATTCAGCAACTGCTTTTGATAACCACAGTCACAGCAGCACAGGATTCGGAGCAGCTTTAAAGCTTGAAGAGACAGAAGTAGCTGAAGGAATAAGTGCTTCTTTATGAACAGCTTTAAGTCTCAGCACCAGCAAGGAGAATAGTAAACCAGGGGGTAGTGCCAGTCCTCAGAACAACTGATCAGTACCATTAGTAATCAAAGCAAAGCTTTCTATTTAATTAAAGCTTTGGGTTAGACCCTAAGTTAATTCCAGTGTTCTGTAATATCCTGGAGGTGTTTTGACAGATGAGACAATAGCAAAGCATTGATTCAGAAATTATGATGGGGAAAGATGTTTTTCAGTGGCTTTCAGTGTTTTTCACTGTTTTTCAGTGCGCTGCTTACTGTACCTACAGCAGGTGCCCTCTCCAAGACAAAGCACTTCAGATATGTGTGTCTCTATTGAATAGGAAATAAGTGGATATCAGCTCTCATTATAGCAGAGCTATAATTAAGCTTGCTTTAATAGTGTCTGTCCTGTGCCTTTAGAACTTGTCTGTCTTTTGTGCTGATTGCGCTCAAACAGTTTTTAAGTGGAACAGAAAACACAGGGAACACTTTTAAGCTAACTTCAATACGCTATTAGTGAAGTCCTTTAAGTTAATGAGTAACTAGTAGATTTGTTGTTAACAGAAGAATAAAGGGAGGTGGGGAGAACAGAGAAATGGTTGAGCACCTGAGTGGTGCACTGCAGTCTTTAAGTCTTCAAAGAGAATGCATGAAAAATGGTTACCCTATCCATTTAGCTAGAGAGCTGTTAATATTATAGCACTCACATCTTACCATTGATTCCTGTTTTAAAAAGGGTTAAAGGAGCAAAAGTAAAAGTCCTAGCAAAATTAAATGTGCCACTTTTTATTCTGAAGGCAGTAAGTCAGTTTTCATTACCTAAGAAATCATCTAATGTCATAAAAGTGTTTTGTTCAATGTATGAACTGCACAAACTTGATGGATTGATATGTTTTTAAGGCTAATAGTGGTAACGTTTAGGACACACAACTCTTAATATAATTCATCAACAGTGTATAACTTATCCCTGAGATTTCTTTGTGTTAATGTGCTTTACCAAAATCTCAGGGAACTCGTTCCCTGTACTCAGTAGATTGTGGTATGAGTACTGTTTACAGTTTGGAGTTCAGTTAGATTAGTGACCACTTCCCTAACAATTGAAGGCCGAACAGAAGCCTCCACCTCATAGGGTTAGATTATTTTCCTTTGTAAGGGAAGACATGGGGTTAGTTTCCCTTTGTTGCAAGTTTCTGTGTACTGTGAAAATACAGTTAAAATAGCACTGTGCAACTGTTTTCACAGAATACAACTATAATACAGTTGTACAGGAGCGTCATGTCAAAAATGGTTTATTCGTATGTATTGGCAGTAAAAGGTAGGCAAAGGTTTTTGTGGATTCAGCCTGTGCTGATGATGTTAGGAAGCAGGAGAGGGATTTGGAAGTCCTACAAAAAAGATTTGTATCCCACAGATGAAATTTTGTTTTACTGATTCTTTTAAAATACAGCCTGAGGAAAATCAACTGAGTAGTGCAGGGGAGTTTTGGTGGAGAATGTACTGAAGCCAGTTGTTTGAAGGATGAAAGCTTTTGTCTTTCAGGCTTGTAAGACCTTGTATGCAAACCATGTTTTCTGGCAAAGAGGTGTCCATAGGAATTAGATATAAGGGTGGAAGGAGCATGGATTTATTGTATTAAGATGATTTCTTAGACCAAGCATCTTGATTAACTAAAGATCTTAAGCTGTAGCAACTGTTTCTTCCTAGGTGACAATAGTGGAAAAGGCAGACAGCTCCAGTGTGCTGCCCAGCCCACTGTCAATCAGCACGAAAAACAGAATGACATTCCTCTTTGCCAACTTGAAAGACAGAGACTTTCTTGTACAGAGGATCTCAGACTTTCTGCAACAAACCACTTCAAAAATATACTTGGATAAAAATATTTCTGGAAGCTATATCAGCTCAGATGATGAGGTATGTGAAGGAACATGAATATTTTACTAGAAGGGGATTTTAACTGGTGTGGGGAGAGAGGAACCAGGAAACACCTTGAAGTTTTTGCAAAGCTAAACCTTTAGGCACAGAAATGTGACCTCTTTTGTGTTAATGCCTTTGAGCTGAAGTGTTCAAATTTGTCAATTAGGATATCTGTCTTTTTCATGTTAAACCTAAGAAAAATCATCACTGCTGAGAAAGAGCTACTCTAATTCTTGCTGCTGCATTCTGAAATTACAGTGTATCTTGTTAGAAAGTGTCATAGTTAATTAACTGGTTAATTGCATAGTGCTTTTAATATCTATTAATTTGTCCAACTCAAATGGAATTCTGGAATTTTAATAATTTGAAGAAATTATCAGTTGGCATGAAACTCCTTTTATTCAAGACTTTAGCTGCTAAATCCCATCTTTTGATTTTTCTGAAAATAATGTCTAAGCTGAGCAGGTTTGCACTGCTAGTGCACTTCGGAACATTTGACCTAACAAGAAAACAACAGCCCTGTCCTGAACATCGAATGACCCTATTCTGAACTGCCTCCTTATATATGTGTGCAAAGTAAATGTTTCTTAAATGATATGATTAGATACATTTTTCTTAGGCTCTTTGAATGTCAAGCCTTCTGCTGAATTCCAGCTTTTATGTATGAAATTCAGATGCTTCATATAACGACCTCATCAGTTCTGTTAAACCCAGCAAAGTATAGTAGTCAGATCTCAAAGGAGAAAACGCTTTTGTGGTGTATCATTTTGGTTTTATGTAGGTAGATCTCACATTCCAAGTCTATACTAAGCCATACCATAGTATTGTCCTGAATAGCCCTACCCTCTTTGTCACGGGTGTCTTAAAATAATTGTTTTTACTTGCTTTGTTGATGGTGAGGTGTAATTACTGTGTTGTTGTGTACCAGAGCACAAAGGCATGTATAGTGCTGGAACTTTTGCCGTAAATGGATCTAAGTATTCTACCTACTGAATTATAAACACAAATTAATTGTAAACATTTACTACAATTTGTAATATGACTACATATCTAGATATGCCTGATTGCCTACTTGCAATTTCAGGCATTTGGTGTGAACTGCTCTGTGAGATTTAACTGTGATGCAGTTTTAAAGCTGTTTGAGAAGTCAGAAAATCCTTTTTATTCCAAATCACAATCTAACAGTCCTATGATGTTGACAGACCAAGGGAGCTAGTTCAGTTGCCCAGGGCTAGTTAAGGTTAACATTACCTTAGCAATTCTAGTTCTAGAATGTGGTTGTGTTTCAGGAGAGCTATTGAAAAACTGGAAGCTATTTCATTATTCTGTACTGGTTTAATTTCTGCTGCCGTATGTTTTTGTTAACTGTTAGCATGTATAATTTTTTAAGTAAAGTGAAGTAAGAAGTCCAGACACTGGCTCATCTTTATGCCTGTATTGCTTGTGACTGCTTTCTACAGGTGTTTACAAGGTCAAGTAGTTTAATTTCTGCCAGCCCTCACAAAAGCCTGAGCTCTGAGTCGGAGGGAGAGCGACAGTTCAACCTCAATGATAATGGCATTCCAACAGCAACTCAGGCTTTAATGACAATGTATCGGCGCAGGTCACCTGAGGAGTTCAACCCTAAGCTGGTAAAATACACCTCTGAGTGCTCCACCTGACTGAAAAAGCTGTTAAATTATGTTTGCTTTAAAACCCATGTTTCTGACCCAGAAGAGTTTTGTTCTGCCAGACAGTTAAGAAAAGGCAGTATTTTTCATAGAAGTAAAGGCTCGAACATGTTGTTGTTTTACCCAAACAAATAACTTCACTACATAAAAGCAAGTTGGATGTAATACAAGGAGAGGTTCTATTCCTGCTCTTAAGTATAACTGCTTCTCTTAACAGCAAGGTCTACTGGCACAGAAACTAGGAAATGGGAGGAGGCAGCCCATTAAGAATGTAACTGGACTGTAGCCAAGTTATTTCTTGCTCACTTGGAAAGCTAGGATATTGCAGGCTTTTTAGCACTCAAGATTTTAGTGGGTCAGAATGTTAGAAAGAGAAGCTGCATCTTTGTGCCTGCCTTTCTTTGCTTTTAGGCTAAGGAGTTCCTGAAGGAACAGGCCTGGAAGATTCACTTTGCTGAATATGGCCAAGGGGTTTGTATGTATCGTACAGAGAAAACAAGAGACCTTGTGCTAAAGGGCATTCCAGAAAGCATGAGAGGGGATCTTTGGCTGCTCTTTTCAGGTAGGTTTTCAGTTGAATGTGTCTGTGGGATAGAAGCAAAAGCATGAGGGAAGAAAGGTTTTCAAAGATAATTAAAGGTGCACATAATAAGTGTCTGAAAATATTTGGAGTAAGGCTGTGATTGTTAACAGGCATCAGACAGGTTTAGACAAGATTTCCATTCAGACCAGAAAATACCGTTTCTCAAACAGGCTCACATAATTAAGGAAGAATATATAAAAAGCAGAATGCACACTCTGTAACTGGAAGCCAGCAGTGTAGGGACCTTCTAGATGTTCAGCAACCACCAGCAAGCCTAATGCCCATTTATTTATTAATTTCTGCATCCAGTTAAGCTGTTGGCCTTCACAGCAATTGTTGCAAGGAATTCCAGAGTTTAGGCATGTTGCATGTAACCACTACCTTTTTTTATTGATAATAAAGCTACTGTAACATTTTATTAGATGCTTCCATTATGTGAAAAATGGTGGGAAAATATTTGTCTGGGATTCTGTGCTAAAAAGGATCCTCTAGATCTGTGTCCACTTAAAGGTTTTTTTTTTTTGAAGAATTTTATTATTAGTTATATGGAAATCAGTCCTACCTAGGGCTTTCTTCATTACCTATCACCATATGCCTTCTTTAGCTCTACCCTCCCCAAGATAGTTACCACAGCTACCTACACCACTTAGGGTATGAGCACATGATGCTTTCAGGTTTGTTTTCTGTTTCTTCTCTAGTAATACATAGTCAGGTACATCTTCGCTTTGCTGCTGGGCACTAAAGAAATGTTTTCAGAAAATATACACAGGAATGCACAGCTCTTTTTTGTGTCCTATTAACAGCTAGTTTGGACCAATATTCACAGTGTATCTATAATTTGTGTTTTCTATGTACATTACTTTGTGCTATTGACACTTGCTTTTCTTTTCCAGAGAAGTTGTAAAGTCAGTAGTGATATCTCATAGCAACTCTGGGAGCATGCAGTGGTATCTCTCAGGCTGAGTGCCCTGCCCAAGATGACAGAGTCATTTTCAGAAGTAGGAATAGAGCTCATGAGTTTCTGTCTCTTGCTTTTTGCTGACATATCATACTCTCTGCAACCAAACATTAATCTACTCTGTCCTCAGGGCAAGTAGCTTTCTCAGAGACGAGTTTTGAGTTATTTAGGATAACAAAACCCACAGCCAGCTGCAGAGGGAGCTCATGATACCATGTGACTGCACAGTTGGTTTGTTCTTCATGCCTCCTGTTCTGGCTGAGAGAGATTTTAACCTCATTATAAAAATGCCTGTAGAGAAGACAGGAAGGAGTGATAATCATCAAGGCACATCTTTTTTTTTTTAATCACCTTTAAAGAAATAATATTTTCACATTTGCTTTCAAAGTTCTTGGTAACATTCAGAATGGAAGGGGAGTAGATCATAATGTTGGAATGCTGTACCTGCTAAATCTTCCTTTTTCTCCTGGTTTTAATACTGTCCTCTCTCTCCTAGGAGCCATTAATGAAATGGCCACTCATCCTGGCTATTATGAGGACCTAGTGGAGAAATCGATGGGAAAATACAATCTTGCTACAGAAGAGATAGAGAGGGATCTGCACCGCTCCCTTCCAGAACACCCTGCATTCCAGAATGAGATGGGTATTGCTGCTTTAAGGAGAGTCTTGACAGCTTATGCTTTCAGAAATCCAAACATAGGATATTGTCAGGTAATTGAAATACCCTGCACTCCTTCAGTTTCTGGAATTCCAGTTCTTTTCTTGCAGTCGTGTTTCTTCAGTCATGCGCATGAGTGTTTGGCTTTGTGAAGTACACTGAGGTGTGGATGGTGCTGTGAGCTCAAGCCTCAGTGCTGCAGAGAGGCAGGAATGCTGAGGCCAGAGGGATGTCACACAAGGACCTGCTCTAACAGTAGTATTAGCCACACATGTTGAGAGATGTTTTCTGTAAGCGTATTTTCTGCTCATAAATCTAGAAACTGGACAGATGATAACAGAGCTGTCTACAGAAAATGACAATGGACCATGAAGAGGTTCTTTTCTTATTAACAAAAAATCTCCTGAAAACCAAAACACTTTATGTTGAGCCTTAAATTATTGTCTATTTTTATCTATTCATCCTATCATGAATTATTATTCAGTGTATAAGTTATAACACTCCAGAACCTCCTTTCCTCTTTCAATGATGCCATGCAATCATTCAAAACAATAAAAAGAAACAAAAAAAGAAAACAAACAAAAATGGAAGCAAAAAAAACCCAAACACTTGGCAAAAAATAAAGCGTCCTAGGAGATATGACTGTGAGTCCCAACCATGTATCTGTAGAGTTAATGCTGACCCCTATGCATGGTTTCGAGGTTCTTATGTCCATAATTCAAGTCACTTTAGTTTCTGGTCCTAAATCATTCTTTCTTACTATGTAATTTTGGTTTATTACCTGGGCCTTTTTTTTTCCTTCCTACATAGTTTTGCAAAGAGGAGACTTAAATGCATTAGTATTAAGAAGCCTGATTAATGTCTGACTGTTAAGACTTCTACATGCAACATACTGCAAGCAGTTCTAACAGATACCATCGTAAATTATTTAATAACAAAGTGTGGTACTAAGTAATAGCTACAATGTTTGCGAAGATTATTTAACAGAGGAGCAGTGGAAAGACACTTCAGTACTGGTCCCTAAAGCTGTCACAGTAATTAATAGCCTTGAGATTTGATCCAGCTACAGTGAGAATTCAGGCACATGACTAGTGCTGTGGGAGGTGTTTTGGCTGCACCAGACCCAGATTCCCCAAGAGCACCTATGGCAGAATATCAATATCATTATAACAGTGATGCTTGCAGACCTGAGTCAGCCCTTGATTAGGAAAAAAATCTTGATTTCTTAAAAAAAAAATCCGCAACACAAAACCAACCAACCCAAAAACCCACCAAAAAACCCCAGTAAAACAACAAAACTAAGGAAAAACCTTAAAATTTTTTTGTGATTTGAGGCTTTCTTAAGCCTTTCTTTGAGCACTGGGAAACACTGCTGTTTTTACAGGGAAGTACTCGAACAGTTTGGGATCTGCAGGGAGAGATGTAGCTAATTTCCTAACCACTTACCTGCCCAGGTACAGCACTAGATATTGAATAATTGTATTTCCCTTTCTTTTAGGCTATGAATATTGTCACTTCAGTGCTCCTCCTTTATGCAAAAGAGGAGGAAGCTTTCTGGCTGCTGGTGGCTCTGTGTGAGCGTATGCTGCCTGACTACTACAACACAAGAGTTGTTGGTATGCTATGGGGACATTTTTGAAACGACACTACAAAAAATAACCAAATTAATTGGTGGTATTTGTACTGAAACAAATATGTGAGTAGATGTATCTGTGCATGCTAGTGACAAGACAGCTTGCTCAGGAGAATAAAGACAATTTCCTGAAGAGGTACTGTTATAGTTAATAGTTTGTCACTTACTTAGGATCAGATGGCATTCTAAAGTGTGCTTAAGCAAAGTAGATTTTTAAAGAAGAGATGGGAGGCTAAAATTTGAGTTTTAGATGATCCAGTTAGCTGACTGCTGAGGTGGAAACAGGCGCTTTAGCAGTTTGCAGTAGAAGTCTTTGTGCCTGTGCCTCTGATTTGAAAGGGCACAAGTTTCAGAAAGCTGTTGTTGTCAGATGAGCTTCCTTGCGTATGTGGAAGTGAGTGACTTCAGTGTATCATGGAATCTGTTTTTACTATGTCTCACAAATACTTGAGATACTCAGCCTTAGAAATTATTCTTCCTGTCCTGGTTAAAATGGCATGTATAACATGGGGTTCTCTTGAAGTAAATCTAAATCTTCACAGTCACCCTTGGCCTCATTCAACAGGTGATGCTGAGGTCTTACTCCAATTAGTAATGATAATATCAAGCCACTGTTTAGCTTCAGCTGGTGCTAGACAAAATTAATCCTTTTTTATTTATTATGGAGTATATAATTAAAACAGAAAAAACCTTATTAAGGGTCAATTTGTATATATAGCTCAGTAGTATAACAGAATCCGCTACTTATTTGAAAGTGAGAAAATGTGCATAAGCACCATGCAAAATATTCTTAGGCTTTTTATTTATATACATAGGATATATAGAAGGTTTTTTCCTCCCCTAAATGGCAACGTGTCAGTTGCTCCTAGATTAATTTAGCCTTATTTGTCTTTAACAGGAGCATTGGTTGATCAAGGTGTCTTTGAAGAGTTGGCTCGTGACTACATTCCACAGCTTTATGACTGCATGCAGGACTTGGGTGTAATCTCCACCATCTCCCTGTCCTGGTTCCTCACTCTTTTCCTCAGTGTAATGCCATTTGAAAGTGCAGTGGTGGTTGTGGATTGTTTCTTCTGTGAAGGAATAAAGGTGATATTTCAGTTAGCACTTGCTGTCCTCGAAGCTAATGTAGACAAGCTGCTTAACTGTAAAGATGATGGAGAAGCCATGACAGTCTTGGGAAGGTATTTATTACAGAAAATTAAGTATCTTCATGTTTTTGGGGTTTTTTTTGCTTGCTCTTCTGATTTATATTCTATGTCGAAATACTAAATTTAAACCGGTACCATATATGTAAATCTTTTACATAGTCCCCTTTCATCCACATAAGGTAGTCCTTCCATTATTTTAAAATAATGCTAAGTGACCAACAAGATATAAATCCTTCTTTCAAGACATTCAAATAAACTTCCCAAATCTGGTTATAGAAATTTAACTTGATTCATTATTTTAGTGGATTACATGAGTTTTGTTACTTCAGCCTGCTGCCTTTTAAATGTTACTAAGAAAAAGCCTTGATGTTGAGGGATATTGTTTTGGGAGTAGACTAAGTAGAACTCAGAAGAATTAGGTAGGATCTTGAACAAACAGATCTCAGTGAAGCAGGATGATGATGGATAGAGTGGCTTGAGTCATTTAATCGGAACTAATACTGCTGAGTGTAACCTCTGATTTCCTTGTGCTTGGTAGCATGTTCAGTTTTCAAGCTGCTGCTGGAACTTTGGAATTTTTTTCTTAATAAATTTCAGTACTATAACCTTACTCTTCCTAGAGAATGACTTGATCATTTTTACATTTGATAATCAATATGCGACCTGTATGCTGTTAACCCTCAGAAGGGAGGGTGTACAAATTTACCTTGGGTTTCTCATTTCCTTATT
The DNA here is from genome assembly GCF_965178545.1 of Coloeus monedula. Classification (NCBI taxonomy): domain Eukaryota; kingdom Metazoa; phylum Chordata; class Aves; order Passeriformes; family Corvidae; genus Coloeus; species Coloeus monedula. Next base: position 11,203,269 of record NC_138785.1, on the reverse strand, counting down.
TTTTTCCCCACCAGATATTTGGACAGCATAACTAATAAGGACAGCACTCTTCCTCCCATTCCTCATCTTCACTCCCTGCTCAGTGATGATGTAGAGCCTTATCCTGAGGTGGATATCTTCAGGCTAATCAGGTCTTCCTATGAGGTAGGATAAGACTTCTTAACAAGAACTTGCCAATGCACACAACTTCTGCTTCACAGAGGATTTGATGCTCTATGGTTTGGCTTTGCTTGAAACAGAAAGGACACAGAAGAAAGGCAGACTCATCTGAGAAGGCTGAAATGGAGCAAGGAAGAGGAGTTAGACTTTCATCTTCCTTTAACCAAAATTTGTAATTGGAGCTGTCTCATAGAGAAGTCTGAGGCCTCAAAGGAGAGCAGCCCACGGCCAAAAAGTGATTTACAAACAAACGGCTGAACTTTTAACTTGAAAAATGCTAATTCTCATTTAAGCTTTTTTGTGCTTTTCCAAACTGAAATAGTAGTGAAATCTGTATGATTTCAGAAGACCTTTCTATTATCAGTGAAACTTTGTTTCTTTTGCCTTTTTTTTCTTAACAAGTGCTGATTGTGACCATGGGCTGATTGTGACTATATTCTCTACTATCACCAAAGCTAAAAAAAAATTCAAGTGAAAGGAGCTAGTAATAACTAATATCTATAAAGGACAGGACAAAGCCTGCAAAACCAACTGAAATCTGCAGACTGGTTTCATTGTCCTTAAATTTAAAAAAAATGTCATCAGTTAAAATACCTCTGATGGTTACACTGACATACCCATTTTTTATAAAAATTAAGGAAAAAATGTAAAGATTTTTTCTCCTTAATTTACATTATTCTGTTCTATTGACATGCAGGGTAATTTTAGTTCAGGAAGTTGGTTTATACTTAGCAATGGCACAGCTTTGTCAAAGGCACTTCCTATATCCCTAACCCCCCCTTGCTTTAACATACCATGTTTAATAAGGAAGTAGGCAGTCCTTTGTGTATTCTGTGCTAAAAGGAAAAGTGTATCAGGGTAGATGGATGTTTGGTAGATGTCAGAATGGCCAGGAGGGAGTTTATGTGAAATTGTGTTTCCCTTACATTTTCCCGTTTTCTTCACCATGAAGACTGCTTGCGTTGGCGTAACTGCTCTAAGATGAATAACCTGACTCCATGCAGAGCCAGTCTGTCTTTTTGGGCCCTCTGCAGCACAGAACCTTGTAGCTCCTTCTAGGTAAATAACCAACTGCACTTTAGTATAATTAGGCAAAACAAGTAGCATGGGGAATGAGGAACTGTGAGGAAAGCAGGAGCTGTTTGCAAAGAGAGAATTAGTTTCAAGAGAGTTGCTGTTAATTAATTTATTTTAAAAAACCCCAACAATTCTTTAGTAAACTATTAAGATTCAAAAACTTTTAAGGCATCCGTTACACCTGTTATGTTTCTGCATGAGGTATGTGCAGTCAGGGCTGAGAACTCACTGCTAGCTTTGTTACAGCTACAAAGAATGAAATATCAACTAAGTGAGCATATTTTTGTTATTTTTTGGAATTTAAACTGTTAAGAGTACTTGTTAGGTAACCATCTATTCTTAGTCTTGTAGACATTTATCATTTGAAAATAATAGGAAGACCTACAGCTGAAGAAAAGATGGGATTTTTCTGGAGACCTTTGCTTTCCCTCAAGTATACACACACCATCCCCAAGGAGAGGGGAAAACTTTGTCCCTTCCAGACTGTCTTAGGATATTTGTCATGGGAATGTGATGAGTCTGAGAACTTGATGGCACTGGCAAAGGCAGAATATTTGAATTGTTTTATAAAGATCTGCTTTCCATCATGCTCTGACACAGTCCAGCTCTTATGTAGTCATGTCAGATGCATATATGAGAAGTCTCCAGTAAAAGTTGAAGTGATGCAGAAGAATTTTTTGGTAAATAAGTGATTAGCACCCCTCTCTGTGATGATACTGAGCAGGCTTTCTACTTTTAAAGGAGAAACAGTCTTTAAATAAGAGCATATACATAACAAGTGCATTTTACACTGCCAGTGCTTTCTTAATATACTGAAAACAGTTTTTAGTAAGAACTCTCTTATCCTTTCATTCAGTTTTGTATTTAATTCAGAAGCCATAGGTCCTGGTGTCATAATAGTTATAGTAGAAGTGGCTGAAATAATGCATAATCGCTGCAGTTTTAAGAGCCTGTGCATAACTCACTAGCTGAGGAGTGTAGACTCATAATCAGAGCTGTTATGTGTTTAACTCATTTAATTTGTATGTTAGGTAATTTGGAAAAACAATAGACCTTCAACACTTCAGCTATGTGTACAGTGGTATCTGGATCTTGGCCATTTTAACTAAAGGGCTGACACTCAAAGGTCTGTGCTGTGGAAGGGTTTGATACTGTTTTGACCTAGAACAGGTGACACCCTTCCAACAACTCCTTGTACAGTTTGAAACTTTGCCTGGGCAAAGGACCATTCCCAGAAGGTAATCACCTGCAACCTTCCTTTTTGGTAGACTACATGAGTTTTAGTTTTATGGATGTGAACAGACCTTCTTATTTGGCCCCCAGACCAGTGAATAAACTCTGATTACTGGAATAGGTGTGGCCTAAAAGCCACAAAAGATCTGTCTTTTCAAGGTTTTGTGACCTCTGTGGTGCTTGATATTCATGAAGGTTTATCTACATGCCATTTTTGTCAGAAGACTTCTTTATTTGCAAAATGCTCACAAGTACATGAAGCCTCTTTCTACTGCCAAGGTGAACACCTTTATCTATAAATGCAGCTTTAGCATTAATTTCATTTACAAGAATGTGCCAGGAAATTATGACCTGCTTATGTAGATACACTTGCACTGGAAATATAAACCCATCTTGTGTGAAAGTGTGTCCTGCCACCCCTTTATAGCTTTACACGTGGTGTAGTTGATGTCTGGCATTATTGTTCCTGCTGATCATCTGTGCATTCCTCAGTGTTACAAGTGGATTTTGGATGGCAAGAAACTTCTGCTTATAATACTTCTACAAAAATAAATCTTAGGGATCAGGCATTCCTCTGCCTGATTCTGAAATTCTGAAAATACAGAATATTATTCCTAATAGGTTTTCCCCCTAGGATGCTTTTGTAGTGTGTGCAGGACACTTACACTGTTACGTGCATTGTGATAAAACTTTCGAAAGTAAGACTTGGGTATTAAAGAGAATATCTTCCTAGTGGAAATTGCAATCTTGCTAGTTGGTTTCAGATTCTCAGAATGTAAGGACTGCTGTACTGTCTCAGCCATTAGGGATCCAGTTAGTTCAATATCCTCTTTCTGTTGTGATTATGAGACATTCCAGGACAAGCTGAAATAAAACTCTGCAGGAGGACTTACGAAACAATCTATTCACAGAGATTTGCTCAGCAAGAAGTTTCTTAACTACTGAGATTACAGTTTGAAATGAGAGAGTTTGAAATTAAGACCTTTCAAATTAAAATAAGTTCTTGGAAAAATAAAATCTAGTCTTTGTAACTTTGTAATGTGTTAGAAAAATGCATTAACAGCAGCTTCATTTGTGGTACATCATGTAATTAAATTAATTTCTCAAATACATTAAAGGCAATCTAAATATTCTGAATATTAATACACAGACAATCATGTACTACTTTTTCTCTTTCAAGAAATTCGGAAGTATCCGGGCAGATTTAATTGAACAAATGAGATTCAAACAAAGACTGAAAGTCATCCAAACCCTTGAAGATACTACAAAGCGCAATGTGGTAAGTACTGAAATAATGTTCTTTGCAAATAGTAAGTTCAATCAGTTTCTGAAGTTTAAATTAACTTTTCAGTGAGACATGGATTTCAAATCTCTAACTGTTAATGTTGTGTTTCAAAAGGTACGAACTATTGTGACAGAGACTTCTTTTACTATTGATGAACTGGAGGAACTATATGCGCTTTTCAAGGTAAAGCTAAGTGAAGATAAGATCATGTGCCTCCAGGAAGTGTAAATGTTCATTTTTGATGTGGGACTCTATCTTGTCTAAGCACTAGGTCAAGTCTGTCAGTTATTATTGGGTGTCTTGATACAAACTTGAATTAGCTGCTGTATTATTGATATACAAAAAAAAAAACCTCAAGCAGTTTTTAAACATCTGGAAAGGATTCATTCACTAGATGATTTGTCCACAGAAAAAAAGTATGTACTGATGAAACTATTAAATGAAAAAGTGGATAGTGGCTTTTGATCAGTCATTAGAAACTAAACATATGTCTCTCTCTACCTAACCCAAGTTTTGAAATTTATCACAATTGTTCTATTGTCTCAGACAGTTAATACTTTCTTATTGCAGTAGCTGATTTCTGCCATTGTTAATGCTTTAATGCATTACATGGGAATATAATGTCACAAAGTGATGTGTCTTTGTAAGTTGGTTGTACAGCATTGCCATTAGATCCACAAATTTAAAGGTGAGCATTTAAATGCGTTAACTTCACCTTCATCCACAACATCTTAAAACAAATTACTTTCTTCCTCTGTTTTTTTAAGAACAGAATTTTTTTTTTTAATATGATGAAGAATTTATTTCCTTTTAATTTCCCATCTGTAACGACAAGTCCAAGTTGTCCAAATCCTGCAGTGCCTTCTTTCAGTCTTCCAGAAATAAGTGAGACCAAGTCAGACAGTCCTCCCTAGTTGATTGCTGTGCAGGGCTGGGATCTTTTTCTCTAAGCTTCTGAATTATTTTGAATTAGATTCTGCCAAAATCAGCTCCAGAACCTCCACTGACTTCAGTAAGACTGAAAGAATAGTACAGTATTCAGTATTTTTGAGAATCTACAGTGCAACAAAAAATATTTCAAATAAACAGCTATTTCCATATGATTAAAGATTAAATAAAGATTTCATGAGACTTCTGACTTGACAGCTTGATGAGGGTGCAGAGGGTGACTAAGCACAACAAGCCTGTGAAGTCACAGCTCTGACCAAAACAGGTATTTCATGTTTCATCTGACTGGGAAGCAGAAAAAGTTTTGCTTTACCTTCTTTTTTGTTTTTTTATAGAGGGATGCTTTTTTATGCTGGTTAGAGGAGAAACCTCTTCCAGAAGTGGAAGGGCTGGGTGAATCGAAATGCATGTGTTATCTTGCATTGTTTTAAGAATGCAGGTGGAAGAGTTGTTTGGAATTTTTTATATCATGGAGAGCAATGAATTGTTTATAGAGGTGCTGACAATCTCATGGTGTTTACCTTCTGTTCAGGCCGAACACCTGACCAGCTGCTACTGGGGAGGAAACAGCAATGCCACGGAGCGGCACGACCCCAGCCTGCCTTACCTGGAGCAGTACCGCATTGACTTTGAGCAGTTCAAGGGCATGTTTGCCCTCCTCTTCCCCTGGGCATGTGGAACTCACTCAGATATATTGGCTGCCCGCTTGTTCAGGCTTCTGGATGAAAACGGAGACCTGCTCATCAACTTCCGTGAATTCGTCTCTGGGCTAAGTAAGGAGGATCCACAGCACTTTCAGAACAACGTGACAAACCAGTTTGTTTCTGTTCAGCTCATTCTGTCATGCCTGTGACAGTGGTTCCCTCTGGGGTTTAGGCTGGTCTTAGTAGGTGAATCTACATTAGCCAGTGGTGTATCGCTGGAAAAGGACAACATGTGAACAGATCTGTTAGGACTTGAGGATTTCACTGACTGCTAACTCTCAACACAAAATTAACTGCAACACGTGTGCTTAACAGTGTATTACTCCTAGTCACAGTTAGAGTCTGAGCTGCTACCTCTGTTGCTTCTGAGATCAGTAACCAAGACTGCAGAAAGCAGTTTGGAAGTCCCCTGAAAAGGAGAAAGTGGAGGTGCAGGTCAGAGAGGGAGGCTGAGCGTTTTTAGTCTTGAAGAAGCAAGATTTCAGGGCATGAAAGTCAACATGGTGAGCCCCAGGATTAACATGAAGAAGCACAGATGAGGTAGGAGCCAGCCACTCCTTTTTTGAATATAGCAGGAGTTGTCCGCTGTAAGTGACCAACATCTCACCATCTACCATGTTGATACACAGCAGCCTGGAATTTCCTCCAGCTCTACATTTTGATCCTTTTTGAAAGTGAAAAGGTTTCCCAGTCTGGCTTTCAGCAACTCTTTGTAACAGTATGTTTAAGCATTAGGGCTCCAAATGCAGCCTTGCATTAAAACCTCTGTATAGCACCTGTTCTCTTTTAAGTGCAAAATAGCTGTGACAGTAAAACTGTCTGCACACCTCCCCTTCACACCACCCAAAAAATCCCAGTGCTTCCCATGATGCAGTGATTGGTATTTGAGGTACTGTTTGCCAGGTAACACTCAATGGCTTTTTGAGGACCCAGGAATTAACTAATCTTCCTGTTTACAGGATGCTGTTAGTAACAGTCAACCAGTTATTGACTGAGACAGCATGTTTTGGAATCAGTAATGAGTAATAAGAACAAGGGCTAGTCTTGAGCACTGTGAACAGAAATTAATGTAAAATGCACAAATGTGGCTATAAGCCAACATGACTGAATTAAAATCTTCAGTGGGCAAAACAATCAAAAATGCTCATTCTGCAAACTCACATTTTTCAGAAACTAAGCCCAGTGTAGTATAATTTGAAAACCTTTTTTTCCCCAAAAAATATAAGTCAAGCCTGCTGACCCCTTTATTCATTGAGAAGGATGTGAGTAGTAGCAAGGACAACGCAGTCAACAAAAGAACAATGGATCTGTTTGAGCATATTTCACCATGCCCCAGGACTTTTAATAATTCCATTTCTTTTTCATTGTCCCTACAACAAATAGCTTAAGAACTTCCTACTGGCATATTCTTTATGTTTACTCTGTGCTCTGTTGCAATAATATAGTCCAAATATAGGAGTGGTTTGCCCAGTGAGTTGTGCTGTTCAGGAGAGGTTTTCAGCCTTGGTTAGGAGCTCTTTGGGTTATTCACTCATGACAAAGCTCCCCTGCACCCCTGTAGCACACTGGATTATAGTATGACGGTTGTTGACTGCACATCCAAGTAAACTACAGAGATCTCTACATAGATTCAAAGTGGCCTCCTGCCTCCCGTCAGGTTTTTGCAATACTCTCAGAGCACGCAGCTCTCCCACTTCTCCAGTGGCTGCTGCTGACTGCACTTGTCAGAGCCTCCTGCCGAAGTCAGCATCATGAAAGCTGTGTCTTGCAAGGAGTACCTGAGTGTATTTTTTTTTTGCAAACAGGTTTTTTTCAACCACAGAATGCAGGAGGATATTCAAAAAGCAGAGTGCTAACCTCACCACTTCTCCAAGCCTTTCAGGGGCAGGATCACCTCCCTTGACCTGCTGGTAATGCTCTTCCTAATTTTGAGCAAAAAGGAAAAGGGGTGCATTAGGAGGAAGGAAAAGTATGCATCAGAAAGCACACACAGATTGATCTCAAACAGTAGCTGTGGAGCTTTTTCAGTTCTCTTCATATCTGGGGACAGAGAGACGAGCAAGCCTACACATGTCACCCTGTGCCCTGAATCCTGTTTTGGTGACTGTTTCCCTGCAGTTCCCTGTTGGTGGGGGATGCAGAAGTGCAGCCCATTCTGTCCTTTGGTTACTTCATGTTGCCTTTACCAGAAGGGAAAGTATGGCAGCTGGTGTGGGGTCAGTAGCTCTGACCGAGGAAGCTGTGACTGGTCCGGAGAGATGGTCCCAAAAGAGATCGTCTTCCCAAGGCCTGGTGTCTTCCCTCAGCTGCTGGCTAGGAAGCTGTCAGCTCTTTAGTGATTGTCAGCTCAGCTCTGCAGGGCAGCCTCCAGGCCAGACCAGGGAGAGAGACGAGAGTCCCGTGTAGCTGTTCCGCACGAGGCAGCTTTATTAGTTCGGCGAAGGGGAGCCAGGGACGAGCATCTCTCTGCCGTCGCAGGGGCAGGGGGCTGGCTTTATAGGGATACAGGGGGTGGGTATCAGAGGGTAAGGGCCAATGGGTTACAAAGGATCTGCATAGGGTCTCCCAGAGGATTCTGGGTCTGTCTTCTTCTCATCGTAACTGAAGAGTAGCTCCCTTTCCAGGGGAGTTCTGCTGGGAGGTTTAGGCACTCTCCTTATCTCGGCAGATGTCCCTCCAGGGTGGGGGCTGGGCATACCCCACAGGAAAGCATTATCTGCATGGTATGATGCACCAGATAGGAACATAAGGAGGTTTTGTGCTTAAAAAGGACCATGTTGAAAGCAGAACGGCTAATGTTTGGCCTAACATCTGTATTTATTGGAGTGTTAAGCTTTACAAGAGACTGTGATTGTTAGTACTTGCCACACTACACTTTGTAGTTTGCATAGGCAAGTTGACACAGTCACCTATAACGTAAAATAAATCTCTGCACAATCTAATTATTGAAGGTTAATTCATTTATTTATGAATGGCATGTCACAAGAAGTGAGATTTATGAAAAAGTCTGATTATTGGTTATTTCATCACTTTAAAATTATGTACTATCTATTTAATTAATTGGAAGGAGGGGCTTCAACAGATCTCTTGGATTTCATACAGCTAATTGTAGTGTAGTCCACAAAAGAATAGGGGTTGATGTGGAAAAAATCACCAGAAAATATTGCCTGAACGTCAGTTTAGTCCATGGCTAAGCTATGATAAATGCTGTTTACATGAATTTCTCTCTTTTTCTTTTTTTTTTTTTTTTTGTAAATATCTTAATGCTCTGAGACATGTGATGTTGTTATTGGATCCTCAGATCAGAAAGTCAGAAGTTCTCACAAAAAAGGTCATGTTATGTTCCAGCTGGAGGTCTTTCCGAGTGATAATGCCATAACCATAGATGGAGTGTTACGAAATAGGCATTTAATAAAGGACCCAAGATTGAAGTACAAAATTCAGGGTAGATTTGTCTGTGCTCTTTTACTATTTCTACTGTATGATCTTAGAAGTCAAGCCATATGATCTCGAGCTGGGGAAGTACTGTAGAGGGGTGCAGTACTTCCCAGAGTGCATATAGCAGCCTCTAAACCAAAATATTGCAGCAATAATAAATAAAATGGCATGGAATGCTGAGTAGTAATGTTCTGCATGTAATGTTGTTTAGGTGCAGCATGCCATGGAGATCTCACAGAGAAGCTGAAGCTACTGTATAAAATGCATGTTTTGCCTGGTAAGTAAATGATGTTAAAATAGCTCTTGTTTTGCTGAGAACAGGAATTTGGAGCAGAGTTGTTATGACTGGCTTTCCCAATTAAAAATTAATTTGTGGGAATTACTGTAGCTGTTTATGCAGCAGTAAAATAAGAGAGCTTCTACTCTAACCAGACAGAGATTTGGAAAGTCTGAAAGCACCCTCACAGCCCTCAATTGCTTCCTCCACAAACATTTGTATGTCTCTTGCCTGTTAAGCTGGGATAGTGATATCCCCCAGGCATAAATCCAGTGTTCTTCGTTCTTGCCATAATGCACTCTATTTAAGAGTTTGAAAATTAAACTAGTTTGAAATGTTCCTGCATGTCCTGGCTCCTCATTTCTGTCCCCAGGCTTGCTTCTTGGTTTCCCCTCTGGGCTGGCAGAACTGTTTGCAGAGGGAAGCTCCAGATCGTTTCATAGATGTATTTTCCAGAGAGCTGTACAAACCTGGACTCAGCTAAGTGACAGAGGCAGTTAAGGGTGGAGAGGGGATGAAAACGCCTCAAAGCAGTTTTGAAAATGCTATACTGGAACTGTGTCCTCTCTGGCTTGTCGCACACATGCCATAAAAGAACCTACCGCGGTCCTCTCTGATCTTGCACTTTAAGAACGTTGCAACTGCTTGGGTAGTTTAATTCTTGTGCACATTTACATGCTCTGGTAAACATATCTAAAAACTTTTGAGAGGACATTGACCTTTCTATGCTTTGAACATGCATCCCTGATTGCTCCCAGCTGGCTTTGCTTGGAGGTAAGCCTGGGTGATTAAGTAATTTAACTGGGAAAAAATACTTACAATACTTTTTAAAAATACTTAAATTTTTTTAAAAATTGAACTATTACAGAAAAGATCTGTTCTTAAGAATGCAGCTTCTCATATTTGGGGACTGGTAAGCTCATACCAAATGATGACAGACTGTTTCCAGCTAGGAAAGAGTTCACACCCTGCTTAGGACACACTGAGCTGCACAGAAGAAAGTATTGGAAGTAGACATGGGAAGATGGGTAAGCAAGCCTCTGAAAGCAAACAACTCCATATGAGACAGTATTGGATGTTGGGAAGGAGACAATTCAGGTCCAGTTGTTTATCTCCTGTGAGTTAAGAAGAGATAAATCCTAGCCTATCACATCCTCATACCTTTACTTCTAGAAATCAACATTCTAAATGTATTAATGGAAATACCTTCCAGTTTTTAATTGAAGGGTGGAAATTTTAATGAAAGAATTTTACTGTGTTGCTTAGATCCATCCCCTGAGCAAGAAGAGCCAGACTCTGCTTTTGAAGCTACTCAGTACTTTTTTGAGGACATCACACCAGACTGTACACATGGTAGGCCTCTTTTGTCTCGGGTATGAGAAGATGAGGTGATGCATTTCAATCAACATGTCTTTTTAGGGAGCTACTTTTTAGCTGGATTAAACTTTGTTATCAAAGTATTCTCTGTAAAAAGAATTAAGAAGCATCTGTAGATGTGTTGATATCTTTAGAGGTGTGGGCATGTGTATACTAAGAATCCCCCTGAATTGTGCATTGCTGAAGTGCTTTCAGAATAATGCCATCAGTGTGTTGGAGAAATAATTTTGTAGAGAATAAGAATAAATAGATTGGCTTTCAAGATGTGTTTGGATCAGAACTTAAAACATTCTAAAAAACTGAGAGCAAAAGATACATCAAAATGTAGCTCAGCAGTTTGAAATCTTATGTGCCCTAATGAGAGCCAGCATCTATTTGCTGCTGCTTTAAATAGTTTTCTCCTTCTTGAGATACTTGATGTGAAGTTTCTTTCTGATTCAAGAAAAATATAAACCATCCTTCATGTTATAAGTGGGAGGAAAGTTGTTTGAAGGTACAGATAAGACTTAATAGACTAGAAATGGCAATTTTAAGTCCTGAGAGGCAAAAGAAGATGCAATAGTATAATCACCAAACATATCATGCTAGGAGTTGTGTTGTGTTAGCACAGGTTAATCATTGTACTACACGAACTAAACCTAAGATTGTGCCAGCCTCAGTAGTGATATTACAAATTAAATTGAATTTGTGAGCAGGTATAAGAATAAGCAAAAATCATCATTTATTCCTATAATTTTTACTCTGCTTTTTTTGCAGTTTGTAAATATTTGTAAGCATTTCGTTATTTTGCACTGTACACATGAAAACAATATGTGTATCTAAACCCACACTGATCTCTCTCTCCCCCTGCCCCTCCTCTTCCTAGTTGTTGGCCTAGACAGCAGGAACAAACATGGAGTAGATGATGGGTTTGTTACAGTGAGTCTGAAAACAGACAAAGGTATGCTTGGTGTCTCTGTGTGAGTTACATCTTTCATTTCATGTAAAGATGCTGCTTTTGAAAGTGAGGAATAAAAGTAATAATTTAAGGTTTCTTCATGGACTTTTTCCTCCATCTCTGGGTAATTTGTTGGCAATAGGCAAGAAGAGCTCACAAGAGAATCGAAATTACCTGAGAATGTGGAGCCAAGAGAATAAATCCAAAGCAAAAACCACAAAGGACTTGCCAAAGCTGAATCAGGTACTTCTGCTGACACTTACTTGTCATTAACTTTCAACTTTCTTTACATATATATAAATATTCAATGCATTAACACTGAGCAAAGGTGTTATTTTGAGCAGAGACTTTTTTACCGGACCAGCAGTTAGCTGATTGCAGAAGTTTACTGTTTACAAAATGCTGTAACTGGCATTCAGCTCCCAAAACATCCCAAAAATGAGATACTCACATATAGGTATGATAACATATTATTTTGATCTCTAGAAAAGGATGTGACACTGAATATCACCAGCCAGCTCTTAATGTCTAATAAACATAACCTGAAAGAAGTATTTTATGTTTTGTAATTTGTAATGCCAGCCTCATTTCCCTTAGATTCACAGCTGCTAAGGAGGAGGGGACCCACTCAGATAGCTGTTTCCTCCAGAGCACGTAGGGAAGGTTTATTCCCTGTAGAACAACGATTCTTACTTAAGGTAGCCCTGAGCAAATCTTCCTATTTAGTTCATCAGTTTTGAATTTCAAAAGACTTGTATCCAGCTAAGTTACTTCAGTCAGCTAAAGAATGCTGCAGGTCTTCATTTTTCATTACTTCTCATCAGTTTTAGCAAACCCTTAGTTATACTTAGCATCATTGCTGCAAGAAAATTCACCAAAATGAGTGCGAGGTGTCTCACTGCTCACTCTCTGTTGCCCTCCTGTGGCTGCAGAGAATTGTATTTGTTGGACAAAGCATCCAATAATTTATTCTAAATACCCTTGAGAAACAAAACATATCTGACTACTGAGTCATAGAAAATGCTTCCTAGACTGCACCTGGGTTATTTCGAATTTCTCTTTAGTCACATAAACTCTTGTGTCATGCCTCAATCCTAGACTTTTAAAACTGATTTGGAAGATGTCGGCATGATTTTTTCCTGCTCTTGTTAATGTTTCTTCCCCCTGTGTTTAGGGGCAGTTCATTGAGCTGTGCAAGACGATGTACAACATGTTCAGTGAAGACCCCAATGAGCAGGACCTGTACCATGCTACGGCTGCCGTAACGAGCTTGCTCCTGGAGATCGGGGAGGTTGGGAAGCTCTTCAGTGTGCAGCCCCCTAACGACACAGACAGCAGCAACAACTGCAGCAAAGCTATTCAGAGCGAGCTGTTCCAGAAGAAGGAGCACCAGCAGTACCCCCTGGAACAGCACAAGGCGTTCCGGGGCAGCCTCATGGCCAGCGAGGAGGAGGCCGCTTGTACTGACAGCGCCCTGGGCATGCAGATGGAAGACATTAAGCTGGAAGACTCTTCTCCCAGGGACAACGGAGCCTGTTCTTCCATGCTCATTTCCGATGACGACACGAAAGATGACAGTTCCATGTCCTCCTACTCGGTGCTGAGCGCAGGCTCACATGATGAGGAGAAGCTGCACTGTGAGGACATCGGGGAGGACACAGTTCTAGTGCGGAGCAACCACACCCCTGCCCTCCGCAGGAGCACAAGCATTGACAGGGACTGGGCCATCACCTTTGAACAGTTTTTAGCCTCCCTTCTGACTGAGCCAGCGCTGGTCAGGTACTTTGACAAGCCTGTGTCCATGATGGCTAGGATTACTAATGCTAAAAACATAAGGATGAGGGGTAAACCAATAACCTCGGCCAGTGACTATGAAATCTCTACTATGTCGGGATAAAAGGCAGTCGGTTTTTTTATTTTATTTTTTCTTTTTATTCTCTATTTATTAGTACCTGGCAGAGGCCCTGGTATTTTCAAAACATAGTTGTTTTCACTAATGTGAAAATGTTGGGGTGCAAACTTAACTATCTTCAAGTATAATCACTCTTTCTGTGGGAAATGTGACACAAATGCAAATTTTATTCAAAATACAGAAAAAAAATAACGCTTGTCAGTGAAGTGTGTGTATTATTAATATTGCTGTCAGTGTATAATGGTAAAGATTAGTTCTTAATTTCTAAATGTAAACTTAATGCCAATATTTATGTGCATTTTTAAAATAGACATATATAGAGATCTGATGCTTGGGAAAAAAAAATTAACAAAATGGGAAGAGCCTAAAATTTAAGGGGACGCTGTCAACCTGAAAAGGACCTCAGGTGAAAATAAGTTCCAGGCAACATCCTTGATGCCTAGTTTTATTTCATACAATTTTTTTCCAAAGAGGCTTTGAACGTATGCTTTGATTTTACTTTTTTGAATATATGAAAGACCACTTCAGTGACACCTGCCTGGCTCCTAACTTCCTCTGCCTGAGGACCGGTATGCTCAAGTAAAAGTGAGAAGTCCATCCCAACCTAGCTGCCACATCAGGCAAATGTGGATTAACGTGATGGTTTCTGCCCACTTGCCTTTCCCTGGGTTTAGCAGAGAGAAAGCCCTTTCCCAGCTGCGGCCACCAAAATCTCCAACATGAGATACAGCCCAGGGCTGTATTCCTAACCAATGGACTTGGAAGCTTTACTGGTGTTATCCAAAGACAGTGTATGCAGGTCCCAGAACAGATTGGTAGAGTCTCTTTTCAAAATTTGAAGTCTGTTATTAAAAGCTTAAAAAAAAATTATATATATCTACTTCTAAGGCTGGATCTACAGTAAATATAGCTTAGTTCTTAAAAGTAACCTTTACCACCAACTTATTATATCCTTGTTAGATTAAGAAAATAAAAGCCTGTATTGCATACATCTTTATTTACTATAGTGTAAAGCAGCAGTAATGAAAAAAAAATCTCCAAGATAATGTAACTGAATGTTTAAATCTTACTGAGAACACTGTCACTTTATATGAAATGAATAGTATCCTGTATTGACTTACTGAATAATATGTTAAAATGAAAACTGGAGCACCTGCACTTTGAATCCTTGCTTTTTTTATACAGATATCTGGGATTTTTTTTTTAAATTTTGTTAGCTGTTTTTAAATTCATATCTGTTTGTTTCAGGATCATGCCTACATGCCTAATCTTTATTTGCTGTTTTGAGAATATTTTCTGTAGAATACTGTTGATTTTTTTATACTCCTGTATAATACTGCATCCATGTAACTTGCAGATTTTTTTAGCACAAGCTATGTTTAATTATTTTATTTTAAAAGAATGCTTTTAAACTGTCAGATGACGTGGTTTTTAACCACAAATAGGTAATGTGAACAAATAAAGTACACTGCACAGATTTGATTTTTAACTATTAAAGTCATGCTAGAGGGAAAATGAGGTGGTTGTGCTTTATTACACAGACAAATGTAAATACATCTACCGGTAACAGTATGAAAAAGCAGTATAGTCTTTCTGCTGTGACAGAACATATCTATTAAATACTGATATTAATTTGAAGCCATGATCACCATTTTGGATACTATTACTTTGTTTTAATTTAAGATGCCAAGGCCAGAGTGGGGTGCCTTATTGTAATGCCTGGCAGCCGAATAAGCTGTCATGGAAGTCTTCAGCAGTAAGAATTAACATCCTTAAGTGGACTACTGACCTTTTTAAGTTTGCAGCTCTTTTAGGTGGTAAGGTGAATTTAAGCCTATCAGCAAGCTTACACACACCCCTAGAGACACACAGGACACAGCTCCAAAACATTTATCTTTGAAGGGCTTGTCAGCTTTGTTCCCATCCCACCTACAGGGCAGGGGATGCAACGGTTCACAAGAATTATTGTGCTGTTCCGGCTACTGTAACAAGAATTTACACAAGTGGATCTCTGGTGTAACATGAGCCAGTTGTCAAGGCAACTTCTTTCTGTTTTGCACTAGTAGCTTTCCTTACCATCAGCAAAGCTCCCAAGTGTGAGCCTGGTCCTCTTTAAGAATGGCATTGCTATAGATAGCAGCCAGGTGAGCTGATCTGCTCCAGGTTTGTTTGGATGAGGCTGCTCACTTGATCAGGACCACCGTGCAGTTGCCTATTTGATGACAAGATCTGCTGTGCCCTCTCCTTTAGTAGCTGTTTGGGAGCTGGTGAACAGAAAGCTACACAAGAATGCAACTGACCAGCATACAATGGTGTGAAACTTCTGGAAAAATGTGAATATTTTTAAAGGCTTATTGTATGTGCAGGTGTGCTACACAGAAAGTGAGTATGGCTTTAGAAGTACCTCTGTCTTGTGCTTTATGTGCTTGGAGATACGGTCTCCTTATTCTGTGAATCGTACCGTTCAGTTGGGGCTCCTATTTTATAGAGCTTTTTTATATGTTATTTTATATAGAACTTTCACTACTAAAAAAAAAAAGAAAAAACTTGGGAATATTTCTTTATGGTTTTTCTTCCACCTTAGTCAGACACTGTTAACACCTGGAAGTTCTGTGGTGCTTACCTCCTTCATTGTAGCATCTTGCAGCTCCTGAGTTCTAGGTGTTAGAGCTGAGGGTTGAGACTTGCAAATGTTTGTGTTAGACAGATAAGAAGCTCATTATGTGACGTATTAAACCTACTGAAAAAATGACATCAAAACTGTTGTAAAGCGTAAAGCACTTCATGAGTTCTTACACAGTGATGTTGGAGCTTCTGTTACAGTAGAAGTCAGGTGTTGTGTCATAAATTCAGGTGGTGGAGGCTGGTGTGGGATATATCATGTGGCATGTGAGGAACTGTGGGAGAGAACGGGAGCAGCCTGAAAGTGGCTGGTCAGGCAAAGAGACTGTGCTTTTGCTTGGAAGGCTGTGCAGCCAGGTCTGGTACCTCCTGAGTACTCCACAAGCTTCTGGATCCCTCCTGTCAGAGGGCCTTCATTACTAATCTTTAATTTTGCAGCATCATAATGGAACTGTGGTAATTGGGTTTCTCAGCAGTAGGTGTGATACAGTAACCGACAAAAAAAGTCAGGAAGTTTTAATTCCATCAGAATACTTAGAGCAACACAACGAAGCTGCTGCATAAACACTAAATCTACAGCTTGCCTGACTGCAGAAGCAGTAGGTCAGAGAGGGCTCTCCCAGTGTATTATAGGCAGGGAGAACAGCTCAACAAGTTTGGCTTGTATGTGCCATGGTGTTGGGGTCCCTCCCCTGCCATGGAGCCCTGGGAGAGGGGCCCTGGGGGGGAGACACGGGGTTTCCCTGCCCCTGGTCAGCCTCATTCCCCATTGGTTGGTTTGTGTTTCCCGGTGTGGCCAAGGACCCTCGGGTCCCGTGACCGGAGAGTTCCTGAGCCGAGCCCCGGCCATGCGGCTGGAGAAATAAACATCTCTGAAACATCTACCACGAATCTGTCCATATATACTTCGGTTTCCACGGGACTCCTGGTTTGAAATATACTTGTTGCAGTAATCCCCGCTGCAACACCATGGTGAATCCTGGTGCTGCTGCTCTGCAAACTTCTGGCATCCCTGTGGTGCCCAGTCTGCCCCAGTTCTTGGTTATCCAGTACTAACAAGGGATGCTGTAGCTAGAAGACACCTTTTATCAGAAATTAGGTATTAACATAAAAAGTAGTTGATATGTTGTACCCATTTTTGTAAGAAACATGGACTAGTTGGGCTTAGAGTAAAACATTTTGAACAAATGAGACATAGCGAGGAATTGTGTATGAGTTGGTAGGTCAGCTTAGACTATGGCAGAGTGTGCCATGGTATCCTGGCCTTTTGCTTGGTTAGAGTATGAGGTTCCAGTGTTCCTTCAAATTCTGGTGTCAATTCCTGGTGCTGAGGGAAAAGGCTGGTCTGTGACTAGAGCTCACCAGTTTAGGTGAGCAGAAGTGTTATGGTGAGAATGAAAGTGAAGTAGTTGTGTCTATTATTGAGCCTTATCCTCTGGTTGGAAAGAACATTCCTTCTATGCTATTTCTGTTTCTTTCAACTGGAAGATAGTCTTGAGTCAAGTGTTATATAGTTCAAGCTGCAATTATGACTTTTAACATTGTGATTTAACTCCAGGCAGCCACAGAACCCCAGGCATCCAGTCTCTCCCTCCCCCACTAGTGGGATCAGGGAGAGAATCAGAAGGGTAAAAGCCTAAAAACTCATGAGTTGAGATAAAGACAGATTCATAGGGAAAGCAAAAGCCACACACTCAAGCAAAGCAAAACGGGAATGAATTCCCTGCTTCCCATGGGCAGGCAGGTGTTCAGGCATCTCCAGGAGAGCAGGGTCCCATCACACGTAACTTGGGAAGACAAACAGCATCACTCCAAATGTGCCCCCTTTCATCCTTCTTTCCCTTTACTTTAAATACTGAGTGTGATGTCACATGTTCTGGAATATCCCTTTGGTCACTTGGGGTCACCTGTCCTGGCTGTGTCTCCTCCCACCCTCCCAGGCAACCCCAACTTCATCACCAGTGTCACAGCATGAAAAGCAGAAAAGGCCTTGGCTCTGTGTAAGCCCTGCTCAGCAATAACAAAAACATCTCTGTATCATCAACCCTGTGTTCAGCACAAATCCAAAACACAGCCCCATAGCAGCCCCAGGAAGGAAATTAACTCTGCCCCAGCCAAAAGTGCCACGGTTAAAAATGTTGATTTATTCAATAGCAAAACCAGAAATTGGCCCGACAGCAAATAGTAAAAAAACAAAAATGTGGCAGTGAACATCACACTGGAAAATGGCTAATTAATAGAAAACTGGGACATGTGCTGATAGCAGCAGCATTGCTGTGCAAGAGTGGCTTAGAGCTTGGAATACAAGCTGTGAAATACAGCTTAGTCAGTCTTAACTGCAGTGCAAGGTGTTCCTGATAAATGGTGGCAGATATCTCTAAGAATGTTACTTTAGAAGACAATTAAGTTCTGGTTCTTCTCTTTCCTGTAGTACTCAGTATCTCAGTTTAGATTTCCTGAGTAGCTGCTTGCTCATCCCATTTTCTAAAATAACACATTTGCGTAACTGATCAACCCAACATTTGGAGTTTGGAGGACTGGGATGTTCCTGTAGTGGCAGGGCCTGTTCTGTGTTTCTGTAGAAATAAAAAATTGCTCCAGGTAAGATCTTGTAATTCTCATGGAATGGCACTTCGGTACATTAATAGGAGCATTTGTTCTCCGGAATTCAAGAGGAGAAACAAAGGCTGCCTGAGAGAGACAAATAAGCTAAAAAACCCCAAGCAAATTATTTAACATAGCTTGTATGAAGGCATGCCAGAAGATACAGTCTGAAAAAAAACAACAAACCATCAACACATGAGGGTTTCTCTTTCTTTTTCCAGAGGTGTTCTCCAGCTTTCAAATTTTGTTCTTCCTGAACAAAAACGCTCACATTTTGAGTTGCCTCAGAGAGTTAACTTCCAGGTCCTTCAAACAAAATTACTGGTGTGGGGTTTTTGGGGGTTTTGGTTCAGTTTGGTTGTGGGGTTTTTCTGTTGTGGAGTTGGGTTGTTGGTTTTTTTTTGTTTTTTTTTTTTGGTGCTAGTTTGTTTTTTTTTTTTTTAAGCTTAAGCCAGAGCTTCTTTTCAAGTGAGAATTTTAAAAGCAACTGAAATGAAGCAGTAATAAACTTCTACCACTTGCAGCAGAGTATGGTAGCCCATCTGCATAACAGGTTCAAGAACTGTAGACCTCTAAGCAAGCTGGAGGCAAGTGGGGAGGACGGGAGGAAGAAAAAGGTAGGATAAAGCTTTCACTCATATCCCAGTGCAGGTGCATGAAACTGAAAATTGTTACATTTTCTAGCAGGCCAAAGACACGACTGTTGTCAATATTTTGGAATAACCCATTCTTTATTTGCTACCATTGTAAACGTCTCTATTACACAGACATCACGGTTTACATTATTGCTTTTATACTGTGGTAAATAGGAATTCCTATTAGTATGCAGCTATCTAAGCACAGTGTCATAAGAAACTGCCCACAAGTTGTCTTAGGCTGGGCTGTTCTTAATTCCCTAGAGAAAGACAGTATCTAGACTGGCACAAGAAACAACCAGTCCAAAGATGGGTCACCATGGTATTACAGCAACACAAACAAGAATGACAGAAGGAAGCCACGGGTTACATCACCACACATCACTAGCAGTATTGTCAAGAATACTGACTGCTCAACTCCCACCTACCTAAATACAAACTTTTTCATCATCATTCCTAAAACAAGGCTAAGTAACTTTTTGGTGAAATTTTATTTAAACGAGGATGGAAAATTTGGAAAACCAATGGGGCTGTGTGTGTGCATTTAATTTTTGTTTGCATTTTTGTTTTGTTTTTCAAAGACTGAAAGTCCAAAACTCTTTATCTGAGGTGTTTAAATTGACCCCTTTTACTATTGCCCGTTAGGACAAAATGCCCTATTCTTTACATGGCTTTATCAGATGACAGAAGCACAACCAGTTTAAAAACATTGTTTCTTTCTTCCTCAGTAGCATTGTCTTCAGATGGCTTTCCAATCAAATTAGTTACTTCTGAAACAATGTGTTTACTTAGTGAAAGACTAGATTTTACAATTGCTTGTGGTAAACTTCCGCTTATCTTCTGCTTATCTTCATCCCTATGAACATCTTTGTTCACAGAGTGGCACCATGTTTCAAGCATACACTAACAAACTATCTTTTGTTGTTTAAACAGTTGCTACAGGAACAACAACAAATTTAGAGAACCACCTTGTCTCCAGTTTTAATTTTTTTTTCTTAAAATACTATTGCATACAAGCTTTCACATAGTGAATGTTCTAAAGAGGCAGCAAGTTAGAAAACTAACAGCACTTGCAAGTTCTAGTAAGATATGTACTTAAAACATGATGGTTATAAATAACAATTTACTGAGCTTTTAAGACCCTTAGAATAACCTGTGAGCAACAAGTTCTGATGTTTAAAGATTATATCAACTTGCAGAAAAGCGTCCTACCTCCATTTCCAGTCTTTCATAACCTTAGGATTGTCACCCTACAACGGTTAGCATAAAATACCACTGACTAGTAAAGCCTTGTTCTTGCCTTCTCTAAACACAATTTTACCTTTTTCAATACATTTTCTAACTACTACCATAATACAATTAACCTACCACTGGTGCAAACAGGGACACCCAGTATTAGTCTACATATAGTGAGTGACTCCTAGACAGAATTACTGGGCTAGTTGATCATACAAAACCACATGCAAATTCTAACGATTTCCTGGGAAGGTGCACTGGAGCCTAACATAAACATTCACCTTAATTACTACATGCAAACTAATGTATTCCCATATGTCTCACTCATCTGATGATGGTTGCATTTACTTTTTCTCCTCATGTACTGCCACAGTTTACTTCCAGATCACCTATTGATTTAAGAAGAAAAAAACTAGCAAAGATGCATCTTATTAAAAGCATGAACTACATTTGACACTAAAACATCTCAGGTGTGTGATAGGAATACTGAAACTCTATGGTTGGGCTTTAGAAGCCTCAGCAATAGTTAAATGTCAGTCTCCCTGTGAACAAGGAGTCCAGTGAAAGTTTCAATGCTGAAAATACATGGGTGATTTTTTTTGCAACTGTTGCAAAAAAAAAAAAAAAAAAAAAAAAAAAAAAAAAGCTTGCAGACAGCTCAGATGAGCCTTTAGAGATGGCTCAAACAATCTTGTAACTAGCTGGCAGGCAGTAGATGGAAACAAATAGGATCTCCTTTGCTGGCTGCTGCCAAACATAATTGGGGTCACTTCTGAAATTCAGAATGTCAGTCTCATGTTGCTTGCAAAGGAGATCTACAAACAGTAGAGAAAGTTATTAATGGAGACAAACCCAAGAGAAGCTGGGGCTAGAAAATAACGACTTGGGCCACTGGGAAGAGTCCACTTTCCACTTCCTTCCTTCCTTGGATTTGTGGCATGTCTAGTATCTGCAAGGCTCAGAGAAACAGAGCTCCACCACAGGACCTGAATCCCAGAATGCTCTCCATGGACCTCAGCACTTCACTGGTGAGAATTCCAGGATCCAAGTACAGCGGAGTAGCAAAAGAACTGGGCTTCCCATTGTCAGATTGTATCTAATGTGGCCAGTTCAGCTGCTCAGTTTACAAGTCAGGGCAAACCATAAATATTCTCCCTATGACCATCTTCACAGTGGGTTTTTTTGGGTTTTGGGGTTTTTTTTATGTTGGTAGAACAGCATCAACCCAACACAGGTGAGACTGACCCCTTCCCCACCCTGCACGCATCCAATTTGTTTGACTCTTGTCTGTACCTAAGG
The DNA here is from genome assembly GCF_965178545.1 of Coloeus monedula. Taxonomy (NCBI): domain Eukaryota; kingdom Metazoa; phylum Chordata; class Aves; order Passeriformes; family Corvidae; genus Coloeus; species Coloeus monedula. Next base: position 11,181,526 of record NC_138785.1, on the reverse strand, counting down.
AATCATAAAATGAAAAGAGAACTGTGTTACCCCATATACGTGTACTGTGTACCCTGATCAGGGGCTTCCCCACAAGCAAGAGATACCCAGCATTTAATGGATCAAGAGCACAAGGGTGGACGCAGTGCAACAAGTCACTATTTACATAATACAGACTCACAGAATTACTGGGGTGGGAAGGCACCTCTGGGGATCACCAAGTCCCATCCCCTGCCTAAAGCAGGGTCCCTAAAAGGAGGCTGCTTAGGGCCATGTCCAAGTGGGTTTTGATGATCTCTAAGAAATTCGTATTATAATAATATTACATACTATTTGTCATACTTATGTAGTGTAATAACACTCATTACAAAAAGGGGGTTGTCTTTTTTTTTTTTTCCTTCTCATGCTTGCATTTACTGTGTTCAATGCTTATATTCTTCAGGAATCTCTTCTGGAGAACTCGTTGACTAGAAATTAACTAGTTTACCTGAGATGATTAAAAAAAAAATATGAAAGCTTGTATTAGCTTACAAATTTTGTGCCACTGTAAGCTATTTAGGTATATGGTGAAAAAAATCTTTCTGAAATTACTCAAGTTTCTAAGGCTGTGATCTAGCTAGAAGAATCAAAATAAAAAGCTGATTGAAAACTGCAGAAGGCACTTATTTAATAGAAGGTCTTAGAAAACAAAGTGATGGTCATACCAAATCCATTTAAAGTTGCTCTAAGCAATAATTAGTCACAATACAGGCATGAATTTCTATTTACTAGATTGTCTGAGGATCGCACAACTAAGGAATTTATCATCATTTATCATCATCACATCAAATTTGCATCCCTTCCATGGAAAATACATCTTTTTTAGACTTGTACTCAGATGTGAATTCATTTTTACAAAATAAGGATTGTGGCTGCAATAAAGGTTTTTCTTTAAACTTTATAAAAGGGCTAAACTAGATCTGTTGTACCTCCCACTAAGAATACCCCCTTAGCTGCTAAAAGAAAGGGCTGACAACAGATACTGAGTCAATCATGCTCAGCACTTGAAGTCAGATTAGAAAGAATCAAGTTTTTACAGTAGGAATACTTTTAGAAAGAGTAGCTTTAGCCTGAGGATTTTATCCCCATGCTGATGATACGTGGTTCTTTTTGTTTGTTTGCAAACTAAACTTCTTCCAAGCATAGGAATTGGCTGGTACAAATCCATAGATAAACTTCCTTATCCAGAAGTCATTTCTAGTAAGTACATCAGTACGCTGATGGATTAAGCCTCTTCTCCAAAATTATAAACAAATAATATGTCCCCTTTGAGGACCTCTTAATTACAAAGAAATTCAACATTGTTGAGTGAACAATCAATGACATATATAGGAACAAGAACACAAAAAATCTAAAACCACAATAATTTCAACTAAAAACTGAACTTCAACTATTACATTAAAAGGTTGGAATTTAAATTTAAAGTTGAAAAGTTGAACTTAAACTGTCTTTTAAAAGACCATTAATAGTCAAACCCATTCATAGAAAATATGATGCAGCATAAATACCTGCTTAATTTCCCTGCACCAAGAAGTATAAAATAAAATTTAAAAGTAAGCAATGCAGAGATTCTTCAGATTTGTGGGTTGTTTTGTTTGTTAGTTTGTTGGTTGGGTTATGTTTCACTTTCTTTTCAAAAAGCTGCCCTTTGGAGAATAGCATAAAAATACCTGTAAACAGAGGTTGATTGTCCAAGCTTTCTTAACTGAATTTTGCTAATTTTCCTTTTTTTAATCTAAAAAAAAAAGTTCTATTGTTAGACAGTTTTTGGTGAAACACAAGACTTCCATCCAAATGCATCACTCGATTTTTGATACAGAACCTCATATACTGCAGAGGAATTAAGGTTTCTTTGTATCTTGTAAGGTCAGTACCACATTGCAATTCAGTAGAAGTCCCTTAATTTTTTCATGGAATTTCTCTCTGTACTGGTTGAAGTGCATAATGCTTTCTGGTTCCTCTTCAAACCAGAACTTGTCAAACTCATAAACTAGATAACCTGTGAAGAAAATAAAATACAGATCTGCAAAAATGACCTCCAAAATTTCATGCCTTGATCTAGCCAGTCCTAGAGTGGTCCTTGAGATTCTCTTCAACCCTTAAAACAAGGACTGTCCCACCCTGATCTACAGCAAGCTTTTGGATGCTTGCTGAATAAATACTGAGTTTTCAGCCTGGAGTCTCTAAAATATAGAATGCCACAGAAATTATCCTTAAACATACCTTTCTGCAGCACAATGTTTAAGCAGCAGGTGCGTTTCCAATACCTGATGCAGAAGACAAACAGCTTCCTCTGGCTAATGAGAAAAGAGTGGAAATGCACTCCAAAGAGCCCAAACTCTATGTTGCAGCCTACCCTGAGTAGTCTGTTCTAGAGAAGCTACAGATACTTACAGTAAAACTGATGGAAGTGCTCCATCTGTGGCAACCCAGAGACCATGTTGTAGAGATGAGCCTTTAAAGCACCATTCTTGAGCAAGCTGTATGCCATCTCTGTCAGATTGATCCCAACTATGGCATAGGAGTATCTGCAACACAAATCATGGTTTTACCTTATGGACTGAAAGACATAAAAGCTTCCCTGGCACACTCTGCTTTAGGATAGCTGTGAGAGTCAAAATTTTTCCTGTAATACTTGTTGATGGGGTGATTCCAGTCTACAGACCATTCCCTAGTGCATCCAACGATGTAAAAGTTATTGTAATACTGAGATGGTAAGGCTAATCAACACTGACTTCAACTTGTTCATTTGAAATCCTTAGATCTGCTGGAATATTAAAAACTGGAAGTGAAAAACATTGTTGCAGTATAAATGGAATGGCTATTTCAACCTCTTGTTCGAGCTGAAAGAATCTGGTTTTCTGTTACATGGTATAAAAAGTATAATAGAAATTCCTAAACAACAGTTAAAGTGTTTGTGGAGGAAGGAAAAGTAAAATTTAATTAATTTGTGCCAACTATATAGTTACGTAATTGAGCAGAAAGTTTCACATATCCCGTTCATGACAGAGTTGCACAGGGTAATGTTATTTACAATCAAAGTCATGAAGGGCTCCTGCTATTTGGTAGGTCATCAAGTTAACTAGGGACTAGATGAATCAGATTATTTTATCTGACTGATTTGAGAGTGTATTTCCTGTAAAATTAGCTAAATGTTCAAATATGCAAAGTTTTCGAAAACAAATTTAAAGCTGAACAACAACAAAACACTTGTTTGTAAATACCTAGTACAGAGCAGGAACCTAGCAAAAAAAAAAAGGACCTTATGAGGTAACCTATACTATCCCAACACAGGATCAGTAAGAAGGTGAAAAATAAGTATGAATTTCTAAATCTAATCTAAGTCTATTACAAATAAAACTAACTATAATGTTAAAGGTGTTCACTGTGTTAAATAAAGATGATATTTTGCAACATTTTTGTCCCAATAAATCCATTCTGGAAAAAAAAAAAAAAGCTGCACTTAGTTCCTAGCTAGAAATTGCTTTCTGTGGTTGGTTTCTCCCACCTATTTTGACCCTTTTTTCATTCTTTAATGGAAAAAACTCACATATATTTTCCTCTTTACTTTCTGGACACATATTTAGCAGTCTTCACATGAGTTCTTACATAGAAGACCAGAAAAAATCCTAGAGTGACTTACCCCAGCTTTGGGTGATTTGATCGAGAAAGGATCTGACGAGCTTCATTGGTGTAATGCTTACTAAAATACCTGGCAGTGTAAAATATTATTTTAAATTCATGAAAAAAAAAATACTGTGTTCAACATTAAAATCTGTAGCTTTAAACTAAAGGTGAAAACTAGCCTGTAACTGAAAAATAGCACAAAATGAAAACCAAGGAAAAGGTAGAAAATTAAATTATATTCAGCATGAACTAATACTGTAAAAAAAAAAATCATTGTGATCTGAACATCAAATATGAAGTTCAACCTAGTCCAAAAATTATCTTAGCAAAGATACGTAAACTTGTCTGGTTTTCATTACAGTAGGCATTTTTACATTCAGGAATTTTTAAAGCTTTTGACAAGTTAGGTACAACCTACTAACGCTATCATATGGCAACAAAAAAATAACCTGTCCTGGGCAAATTTCTGTCCCTTCCCTCACTTCTTGTCCTTACCCAACCATACCATGTTTACAATGTGCAGCCACTAGAGATGCTGAACATACTGCTTTCTATTTGCTTCTATTCAGTTTTTATTAGAAATATCATTAACTAGAGAAAATACAGATAATGAAAATTAGTTACAAAGGAATGAAATACTTCTTTTCACTTACACCAGATTCACTAAGCCCAGCAGCCCCATTCCTCTGAAGTCTGTTTTGGGATCATCACCTTGGAAGCCGATGTCACACCACTGTTTGCTGATTCTGGCCTTCAGATTCTCGTAAGGCATCAGCAAATTCCAGAGCTGCACAAATATACTTCCATGTTATGCTGCTCAAGTATTCCAAGTCACATAACTCAGAACACTTGCTGCTGCACACTAGAAACCATTCACCAAGGAACAGGATACAATGTGCATGCTGCTCTTCTCTTAGTAGCAATCTGGAGTCTGCTACAATGTCTCACTTCAGCAGTTATGAAAGTTATTACATTTAACATTAATTGTGGTAATTTCCCTTCACAGACAAAGATGCTGTATGAATACCAAAGAAACAAAGACTTGTTTCACCTCAGAAATTAATTTCTGCATCATTTTGTAATAGGACAGCTATAAACTGAAATACAAATTCTCAATGAATACTTATTAAACCTGTCAGTGTTGGGGTTTCCATAGCAAGTTGAGATAATTATGAAGTGCTAAGAAAATAGTTAAGTAGTTTTTATCTTCCAGCATCAAACTATCTTCCTTGACATTGACTGGGATGCAATAATAAGAAAAAATTAGTGTCTTCTTTTAATTTAGTAACTAGTGGTTTACAAAGTTAGATGTATCCATAAGGTTAAGTACCTTTTTAGCAGTGATTCTTCAGTGACCCATAACAAACCTGTTTTGCTACTTAGATGTGTTATGTCTAATTTCACACAAAATAATTCCATTGCAAGTAACTCTAGTTTACCTTTTTTTTTTTTTTGGCTTGAGGTTTTATTTTAGTGTGTCGGTTCTATAATGGCTTTGTAGTTTGTAAGTAGAAAAGAGCTTTAAATAGATCAGCTGGTAAGAATGCTACCAATAAGTTCATGCAATGTATTGGACTTGGAGGGGGAAAAAAAAAACAAACAGCATTTGTATTTAAAAAATTATTTCACCTCAATTAACTGTTCCTCGTGTTCTTCATTTTCTGAATCATATGGGACCTTCCTCAGGTTTTCCACATTCAAATACAGTTTTTTATAACCTGATATCTGCAGTAAGGATATATGCAAATTTGTCTTAAACCTGAAATAATAACAAAACACCATAGAGAAGTTTTTAAACAGGCCTACTTAGCCAAAAATTCTTGCTGAATTACCAGATAAGACCTTTCTTATGTTAATGCAATGTAAACACCAGAACTAGGAAGTGCGTATCTTTCAAACTACAGCATACTGGTTAGGTACACTATTTTACATGGATCTTACATACTTTAAGTATCTTTAGCTGATTCCTGTGCTGCAGTCAGACTCTATTACCCTATATTACAGAAGAAAAAAAATAAGCTAAAATCTGTTATGACATAAGAAAACTCTATATATCATCCTGACCCCTGTTCCTCCACCTACCCCCAAACTTTTTGTAAGTCTTACATTCAAACTTTGTGAGAAATACTTACAGGTTCAAAGAAGAATTTCATTAGACTTTAAAATTTTGGTTATTCCGTCACTCACTAATTACTTATGCAGATGAATGCAAATATTAATCGGGCATCACTATTCTCTCTCAAAAATATCTAAGGAATTACATAGTTCTTGTAATCAACCTACGCAATAATCATACTAGCTAGAAATATGGAGTAACAGAAGGGACTCGCAAAACAGAGATACAGTAATCCCAAATCCACATCAATTACAACTTTGCAACTCATTTTCTAGAACTGATGAGGACATAACCACATCTTATTTTCAGATTTCATTCTGAATACCTGTGTTGAATGGCCTAAATATTGCATCAGGTTAAGCAACTGGAAGAACATGCTAATAAGTGAGAACAGAGAGAGGTTTCCAAACACACCCTGTATCCTTCTGTTCAATCTTCTTTTCTTTCATTATATCTCTGACACACTTCTCCACTTCAGCTTCTTCAACATGTACAGCATTTCTTAAAACCTAGGAAGTTAATACAGTATATGACTTAATCAGGAATGAAGACATCATCTACTTTATTATTATTGCTCAGCTTCTGTATATCTGTTGTGTGTATTATTTACTATAAGAAGGGTCAATTTAAGGTAATTGCTTACAATACACTGGCTCAAATTGCATATAAGAGATCTGCAATAATTGCATAAAAGCATAATTTGTAACTTTGTTAGGCTGTAAACAACAATGTTTACATAGGAGTTGCATAAAGAATAAATACAGAGCTGGAGAGTTGCTTGGTCTAGATTCTTGTTTGCTTTCAACTGCTGAATTGAAATATGTTCTTCCTAGTCCGACTGAAACAAGTGCAGCCAAGGTAAAAAGGCTTCAGAATTAGGAGACAGGTAGCTAACAAAGCTGAGATTTCAATGAAAGAAACATTTGAAGGGACATGGGACTGCTTTTGAGAAACCTTAAATAAACCTAGCATACAGAACACAAAATTCCAAGTTTTCTCCTCTCTGCCCTTTATTCTTCTTCAGTTCTCCACTCTCAAGAAGTAAATGCATGTGTTATTTTTCTGGGATCTGTCTCTGAAAAAAGGTTTTATTACAGTTTCATCTCTAGTATCTCTTACCTTATTTTTTGATGACTCCAGTGAATGTTCTGCAATATGGAAAAAAAGTAGATGCCATAGTTAAATTGAACTATTTTAAATAACTGACAATAAGTCTTCCTGCAGTATATAAGTATTATAAAACTTTACATCCCTTTTATACATATAATAAAAAATTACTCAATCTTAAAATGAACATGTTGTCAGGTAACAGAATGTCTTAATTTACACAGATTTTTTTACAACTCTTCAGTACAATGCTGAAAGTAGATTAGGATTTTTTAAAGCATCAATTACAGGTACAGAACCAAGACAAATTTGAAAAGGTGTCAGGAGAGAAGTATGTCAATTGATGTTTTCCTGTTCTCAGAAATTATTTCGTATTTATTACTGAAGAATAAGGAAGTACAGTCACTTCCGCAAGTTATTGTAAAACCACAATAATGTTCAGTAGTTTCTTCAATTGCTATTTTAGATCAAAATTCTGCATCAAGCAGAATTGTAAGTTAAATCACTCTTCCTCCCTCACCTCCAAAAAATGCATTTATGTCTATCCAGTGTGAATTTTTTTTAGTAAAGGAAGGTAAAAACATGTACACAAAGTAATGAGAAGACTCTGGGGGAAAAGGTACGATTTCTGATTCACTTTTTGATGACACTGGAATTTCCTTAGCAAGCAGACAAGGAAGCTAGCTCTGGCGTTGATTTAGAATTCTCATAGGATAGCTGGGATGAAAGGAAGAGTGACAATTCTGGGGATGCACACCAGGTACTGGTTTCCAGCTACTGGAAAGCAGGAGGCTCAGGGGGGACACGATGGCTCCCGACAACCGCTGGAAAGGAGGCTGTGGATAGGCGGGGTTCAGTCCCTTCTCCCAGGTAACCAGTGACAGGAGAGGAAACGTCCTCAGGTTGTGCCAGGGGAAATTTAGGTTGGATATTAGGGAAAGTGTCATCACCGAAAGGGTTATCAAGCACTGAACAGGCTGCCCAGGGCAGTAGTTGAGTAACCACCATTCCCGGAGAGATTTAAAAGATGTGGCACTAGGAGACATGGTTTAGCGGTGGGCTTGGCAGTGCTGGGTTACTGGCTGGAATCGATGATCTTGGAGGTCTTTTCCACGCTAAATGATCCTGTGACTCTGCTGCTCCACACGACGCTTCCGAGGCAATCTCGCGGCCCCTGCCTGCCCCGGCCCCTCCATTACCTATGCTCAGCGTCCGCCGCGCGCCCGCCTCCGCGCCGCCCAGGACGCGCTGCAGCTCGCACTTCCCCGTCAGCAGCCGCAGGATCCACTTCAGCCAGAACCGAAAGTAGTTGCTGTACAGGAACCCCCAGATGTGCGCCCACATCTTCCGCGGGCGGCGGCCCCGCGCCGGCGGGGCCCGAACCCGGCCCGGCCCTGGGCGCTGCGTTCGGCCCGCCCCACCCGCACCCCCCGCGCGCTGCCGCCGGCGCCCTCTCGCGGCCGGGCCGCCGCGGCCCCTCAGAGCACAGCGGGGACCGAGCGGGGCCCGGCCGCCCCCCGCATCCCGCCGGAAGCCAACTCCCGACCTGGAAGTGATCGCGGGTACGGGACGAGGCGGAAGTGCCGGCTGGTGAGAGGCTTCCCTTTGCCGGCGGCCGTTATCGGCCTCGGGCGCTGCTGCTCCCTCGCCCGCCGCCCGCCCGCTTCTTGCCCCTCCGGGCCGGGCAGCGCTGTGACTGCTGCCCGCAAAAACCGGATTGATCGCCCGGTGTGCAATCCAATAGTCGAGAGAGACATCGAGTATCTATTTCAGAGTTGCACAACCCTGGGTGCTCCCTGATAATCCACAGATCAAGCGCCCCAACTATCACAGTTTTCTCCTATTTATACATTTTAGCAAACAAAGGGATTAGTGTGTTTGCTACAAGTTACATAGTTCTCTTACTAATTAGTATTCTGTCTTCTGCTGGTGAATTATTCTCTCATTTCCCATGGTAACTAACCCCATGCTCAGTCTCTCTCCCTTTGGGCCGGTGTCCTTTTTCGGGTCCTTGCTCCGTGAGCTGGTCGGGATCTGCCCCTGCTGGAATTACCTGTTACCCAGCTGGAGCCGATTTCAGCACAATTACTGAGTTGTCTTCATTTGTTTCTTCCTTACCTGGGGAGTTCTGCCAGATGTCCTTGTGGCCCCTAAATTCTGCATTTTTGGTGTGCACTATGGGACATCCACTGTGTCCACAGGTACATCCTTCTTCCCAAGCTTTGTTAACATCCCTGAGATCCGTGAAGATCTGAGATCATTGAAGCATGTCCAGCCCTAAACAAGAATTGCCTTAACAAGGCAATTCTACAAAAAAGTAATTTGTTTTCCCAGCGCCTGGACATCACCTAGAGCTTGTTGGGTGCTCTGTTTCATGGGTTAAATCTCCCTTTTTGTTAGTTAGACTTGAAATTAGATAAAGATCGAAACACCAAAGGACATTCTTTCTTAAGAAAATTTTTACGTATTCCACATCTTGCAGCAGTTGGGCTAGATGATTTTAAGGAGTGTGTTGCCATAGATCCTGCCTTGCCTTTGCTGAATGGAGGTTCAGCCTGTGTTCCATTTAGTTCCAGTCACTACTTCCATTGTAAAATTAATTATTGTTTCAGTAAACATGGCTTGAACACAGAATTGTATGCAAAACTTGGAGTGTTGAAAGGGAGCTGGCAGACTTGCTTGACCACATTCTGATATATTTTTTGATGTGTGGAAGTTGAAGTACCTTTTACACAAAATCAAAAGTCACACAGCAGGCCCAGTGGCCTGTGTCCCACAGAGGATTTCACAGCATGGACCAACATGTTTGGCATCCTCTCTCTGGATTTCTACACTCATAGGGGTGAAGAGTTTCATGTGGGGAAACCATTGCTGTGTGAACTTCAATTATTTGCATATCTTATTTCTACTCTTAAAGTGAGGAGAGGTGTGCATGTTGCATGTTAAGAGGCAATGTAACTGCTTATGGGAGCAATCTGACTTTCAAAGCAGTGGAGCATTGTGTGAAAATAAGCTTGAAAGTATTTATCTCTATTTAAAAGTATTCTTACTTAGTGACAAGATGATATGATGGTTTTATCACATTACCTGCATATAAGTTGTTCTAAGATAGTGTTGGGGTTTTAGTTTAGTTTTAGTTTTTTCCTGTTAAAGGAATTTTCTCCCATAACCAAGACAGATAGCCAAACCCCAGAAAATATATTGAAAAAAATCAAAGATACTGTGCCTATGAACTGGTAACAGAAACTGGAGGAAAGAATTTGTCTGTATTGCAGGACCTGGGTGTAAGCTACAGCTCCCACCTTGTATATGAAACAGCTCTGAGCAAATACTCCTGGAAAAAAAGATGGTGCTATACCTTCCATCTGACAACTTGGCAGCACACTGCTTCTGTGGTGCTTAAACACAGCTGGGCTGAAAGCTTCTTGTCAGAGGAGTCCTGGCTACACTAGCAGCAGAAGGGTGTTAGTTTTATATTGGGAAGGCAGATGAATTGCAACAATGTGAAGAAACGTAAGGGTGGTCAGGTCCTTCTTGTCAGTCTTTATGCCCACGCATGGATTGTGCTGAGACAGTTCATTAAAAGCATGAGCTACTGGAATTTTAGGAAGTCCAGCAGGTGCATCCTTAAAGCATGGGTATGCACAAATAACACAGGGAAATTTCTAGCTATTGAGACTTTTGTTGATTTTTTTTATACCAAAATTAAACTGTTCTGCTGCTCCATGGCATCTTTTAATGGATTAAATACCTTCATACCAACATGAATATTTTTTCATTATGTTTATACTTAAATGCTGCGGGCGGAGCGAGATGGTGAAATGCTGTGACCTTCCAAAAGCATCCCCAGCCGGGGGGGCTGGGGAAGCTGCTTCGGCGCTGGGGCCAAACGAAGGCACAGACACTATGCGACCATCAGTGGAAAAGAAACGAGAAGGGTCTTTTGTGTAGGTTCCAGCTACGAGGGTTTATTCCATGCGTGGAGGATCCCCGCGCAAACAACAAAAGACCAAATGGAGAGCAGGGGGTACAACTTTTTATCGGGGTTCCTAGGGGCAGGAAGAAACCAGAACCAATGGGCTGAGGGCCAGGAGGCGGGGTAAGGGTGGGACAAGGGTGCAACAACCAACGGGGAAGAGAGAGGGGCAGGCAGGAGAACAGAAACTAATAGGGGAACCAGGAGAAGGGAACTTTTTAGATGGGGGCCAGATAAGGTGCAAAGGGGCGGAGGCCAACGGGCCAATCTAAAACACAGGAACAGCATACATTAATCTCACATACTGCAGCACTGAAACAGAAATTACTTTTTTGTGTGGAATGTCAAGAACCAAAGTAGCTTCTGCTACATGTTTTGGAATTTGCTCCACTTCCTATTGTGGTTTACTGTAACAATACATACACACAGTACAGGATTATTGTTTTCTCAGTTCTCTTTGCTTCCAGTCTCCAGGACTGAAGTGCAGAGTATCTGGTGTTGACAATACATTGCACAACACTTCTCTGTAATATAATTAGATTTGTTGAGGTAAGCTTGACAGATTTTAAGGTCTTGCTTTAAATTAAGCACTTCTGAAATGTGACTTTAAAAGATGCAAGTTTTAGTCTTACACTTTTTTTTGCTCGTATGATGTTTTCTTCACTTTAAATCTGTATTTTAAAGTAAAATCTGTAACCAATTAAATTATTTCAAAATATTATAGCATGGTTTTTTGACAGGTTTTTTCACAGCTTTTTATAAACTGCAAAACAGCAAGCATGTTTGATTTTATACAAATGTTATCACTTGAATCATGCAAAATACTTCTGTATCATCATTCAGGTTCAGGTTATTTATAAATTATATTAAGACAGCCAAAAATACCATGCAGTAGCTTAAAAAAAAATTCTACCTTCCTCTTTTTGTGTTCAGTAGTTGCCTTCAAATCTTACCTTCACAGAGACTTTGGTTGAAGTAAAGATGGTGACCTGTTTACCTTTTAAAATCCCATTTCTTGCATGACAGCAGGGTAAATAACCAGCAGTAGCAGTTGGATCTCTCTGTAGTCAGAAAACTTTACGTGGCAGCAACTATTATGTGTTATTATTGGTAGTTATTCTTTGTTTATATACCCTTGCAGATGAAGGACATACAAAATAATCCACTGCTTGGCTCACCCAGGAGCCTGTATTTTGTCAAATATTTATTTTAATATTTCTTATCTCTACCCTTGCTTACACACAGATGTGTGAAAACAGTAAAAATATGTGGAGCAAACATCTGAGCAAAAAGAGACATTCAGTTACAAAGCACAAGGACAAGCCTAGGAACTCTCTCTTGCAGGTAAGGAGAACCAGCCCACTGAATCACTTGCTTAGTGTTAAGTATTACAGGTTACTCAGCAATGTGTTCTTCTATAGTCTTTTTAAAGATGATCAGTTTGCCAAAAATGCTGAAAGTCTGCTGATGGGAGGTAAAACTGCTCTGAAACAATTTACACTCCCCAAAAAACCAGCACCACTTATTCCAGTTGTACGCAGTCCTTGAGCATGTGAAATAACATATGAAGAGAGCCCTGGGAGGGAGATACCGTGAAAGCATGAAGCAGATAAAGTAGTCTATTTGCAAGTAGGTCCAAGTGCAGTGGAAGCTCATGACAGTGTAATGAGATTTTCAATTTTTTTTTTGAGGAACACTTAATGCACTACCTCATTCTAAGCTAATGAGCTATGAAGTAAGCATTAAGTAAATGGTCACCACAACTCAGCCTGGCTGAGTAACTCTATCTGCTGCCTTTATAAATAACATCAAATGCACAGACGTTCCCCGCACACTGTGTCAGTTTGTTACTAGTTTCTGGAAATATGTGATGGTCTTGTCTTTCTTTTCCTTCTTACTCGCTCGGAACAAAAGCTAAAATTAAACGTGTGTTAGATTTCTGTTAATCTTATCTTCAGCAGCCCTCCTGTTTGACTACATCATTTACATGTTCGCTTTGGCTTTGTAACAGATAGAACACGAACCAACAAAGTCATTTTATTCTTGACTTGGGACATATTTAATGCCCATTTGTTCCTTTTAGTTCTAAATCTCTATTTTACTGCAAATATGCCAAAGTCTACATTGACCCTCCATCAAAATTAGTGCCCTAAGCTTTTAGTTTATTAACCGGGAGAGGGAAATGGTGATGGGGAGGCAGTAGGAGAAGAGGATTGAGTCGTGATTGCATTGCATCTTATTAGCCAATTATAAATGCATATTCAAAGTGTAGCTTAAACATTTCTCAGTAAAAAACTTCAAAGGCAGAGAAACAGAAGGTAGAGGGAAGTTTATAACAGATGAGTACAGGACAGGAATTGTGAGGTCTAATTCAAGGCTTCACGGTGATTTATGGAGCCACACTGAGATTTTTAGTTCATGTGTATACTGACGCAGGCTACTGGCAATCTCCTGCATTTTTAATGAATAAGAACATTTTTAATTCAAAGCAGTTAGTAAACAGAGATGTAAAACCATCCACATCATAATTCAAACACAAAAAGGTCACACTAACCTTGCCAGAGAAGCAATATACAATTTGTGAGGTCTAAGATTTCCAAAAAAGGACATAGTTATACTATTGGTAGTATAAAGAGTGACACATAAAGGCAGCACTGACATTAGGACTCCAGCACACCTGTTTCTGGACACCACTGTTGTAGGGTTTGGGATCGCTTTGCACCACACCATCACAAATGATTTGGGGGTTTGGTACAAAATGAGATAAGCAAGCAAATAGAGAAAAGGAAGGAAGAGGTACTGTATTAATGATAAAAGCATATTTTTAGAAAACAAATTATCTAAAATACTAGGTCCTCTGGGTAAACAAGGTAATAAATTATATATGCTACTAATACATTAAGGAAGTAGATAACAGTTTAGGTAGCAAACAACTTACTGCTTTTATGAGCTGCCCAAGTCCAGTCTGATTTCTGAAGCTGTCTTTTGCATGTTTGCAACACAGAACAGGAAACCATATTTTCTTTATCATAGGTGTAGAATGAAAGATAGATTTGTGAGCAGGTAGAGGACATGTCAAAGCAAAAGCCACTAAATACATGCTAATCAGGTATGAGAAGGAGGAACATTTTTCTGTATAAAACATAGGTGGTTCTATTAGAACTGTGTTGCTGTAAGTGGTTCCAGGAACCCTGGTAAATAAGGTATCCGTTCCCTTTATAAACTATGTTGTAGAAGATGTATTCTAAACTGCAACTAATTTTTTGTTTTCTTATGGATTGCTGAAGACCTAAAAAGGCAAACAGGATGCCTAAATGGAAAGGCACATGTGTGAAGCAAGGTACAGTGGCTGAAGTATAGTACCTTTACCAGTGTAGAGGTACCAGTGTACCATTAGACTTCCATCAGGTTAGATTTTGCAGCTGCTTGCCCTCCTTCCTCTTTAAAGGTAAACTGAAAAGCTTGGTTTATTTACCTGGTTCTATGACTGTGCTAAACGCATGTATTAATTGTACACTACAGCTTGGATTCCTGATACAATCTTATGAGCAATATGCAAACAAGTGCCCCACTGGTTTTAAATGAGCAAAATAATGTTAACCATTACAATGTTGCACAGAAAAAATTCACATCACCAGAGGTTTATGTCCAAAAAGGAGATAGAGGAGTCCTTGTAACTTTATTAATAAACAAAGGGAGAGGCTATTTCCCATGCGATCTCTCAAAGTGTTGGGAGGACATGGCCCCCTTATTATCCTAACTTTCCCAGCTACATCACCCTCTCTCTATCCCCATTGGCTGAGGTACTTGGAAGGTACAGACTTCCAGACTCTCTGTCTACATGTCCTCCTCAACATGCACACCCCCTCTGCCCCCCCCCCCCCCCCCCCCCCGCCTTGCATAAGATAGTTCTATTAAGTCTTTATTCTTTTTCTTTCTAAAGTTTTGGGAATTTAGCACGACCTTGGCTGAGCAGTAGTCCGTAGCAAACATTTTCTAAAACTGATCGTTTCTCCTGTTACTTCCTTATCTACTAGTCTCTGGCCCTATTTATACGCAGATTCACAGCACCTGTTTGTAAAGACACATTCATTTTACTACTTTCAGTGTTATGACTTGGGCTAAACAGCACTTGCCGAACTGTCGGTCGTGAGACGTTTTTGCCGTGAAAACACAGCCTATACTTGCGCAGTCGAGGGGTTTTTCAGTGTGGGTCCGAGCGTCGGGAAGACTGACGGCAGGGGAGGGCTCTGCCAGGGGCTTTACAGCGGGAATTGGCGTGGGCGCTCGTTCACGAGGCCGGTGTCTTCGAGGAGAAAGACGGGCGGCGGGAGGAGCGGGTGCTCCCGCTGCTCTTTGCGTGTCCCTACCGACGGGTCCCCGCTCCTCGGGGAACGCCGATGTGCAGCGGGAGGGCTCGGCGGCCCCGCCCGGAGAGCAGCGCGGTAGGACGTGCCCCGGCCCTCGGCGCAGGGGGTGGACAGGGCAGGGCGGCGCGGCATGAACACGCTCGGCCCGCGTTGCCCGGGCGAAAGCGGTGGCGTGGGGGTCGTGCGGGCAGCGCTCGCGGGAGATGCGGCTGCGGCTCGGGCAGGTCCTGCCGGCGCTGTGCCTCTGCGCCGCCTTCCCCCTGCTGTGGTACGCGGTGTGGCAGGGGAGCCGAGGTGAGAGTGAGCGGCGGGGGCGCCCCGTCCCGTCCGTCCGGGGCGCGAAGGGCGAGTGGCGCGGTGGCACCTGCTGTGCCCCTCTCGCCGTGCCGTCGGGGCAGCGAGGCGCTGGCTCCCGCCCCGCTGCGCCCGCCTGGGTCTGCCCCCCTGCCGCCGCACCGGACGGCAGCGGGGGCAGTGGGGCCGTCCCGGCCGTCGTGCGGCTCCGTCCCGCCCTGCGGCGGCGAGTCCGGGCAGGGCACAGCCGGGGTTGCGGCGGGGAGCGCGTCGGGTCGCCCCATCCCCTCCCGGAGCTCCGGACCCTCTCGGCTCTCCGGGCTTGCTGGGTAAATGACGAACCTGTGTGGCCCCGAAGCTCGGCCGCGTGTAAGGCTGAGATTGCGGGTCTCCCTTGTTCCCCCGGGGTCATGGTTTAACTGCACCCAAGCACAATCTTGCGAAACAGCTTACAGGATTGGATCCTTGGACCGTACTTGTCCTATTAAAAATACAACCCTAAATTTAAGAAATAATAAAAGTTTCTTTTAAACTTTTTTTCCTAACTCTTTTTTTTCTCCTTTTCTTCTTACTCTTTTTCTAACAACCATCTTGCATTAAGATGGAAAGAAAAATCTAAATGTGTTTGCTGTGGCTGTCACTTTTAAAGTGGTTTTGATTTTAATGTCAGGGAAGATAAAGTAGCGTTATCCATCCTGCAACTGTATTTGTTCCTTAACGTACAGTCACTTTTTCCTGTGCATATTTCCAGGACCAGAATGCAGCGAAAACTACCTGAATTTTTATATTTTATTTCTAAACTTTAAAATGGCACAATGTCTTTTTAATAGGTTATATAGGTGGTACATGCCAGATAGATCTACATAAAGCCATGTCTAAGATTCTCTGAGCCAATATGGGAAAGATAAAACTGATGGTATTTTCCAAAAAGAAATGAGAAGGTGTCTCCAAACAGTATCTCTGAGACTTGGCTTGTTACGGGTGAGGGGGTAGTTGGTTTGGGGTAAGGGAGAGAGAGTGGATCTTTGAGTGCTTCCTACATACACCTTTACAATAGGTTTGGTTTTATAAGTGCAGAAGAATAAGAATAAACCAATTAGTAATTTCTGGGATGAACACAGATAATTTGTGCTAGCAGATAATTTGTTTATATTAATTGTTCCTGTAACAAATAGAAGTGGTGGTAGAGATCATGGCCCCACAATGGCATATTGAATAATGTGCTGATCCTCCTGCCTTTTAGCATTTTTGGTCAGCTATATGGTTGTTTACCTTACAACACTTCATGTTTTCTTCAGTGGCACTCCTGTTAGGAGTGGGGAAGGAAAAATGAAGGGAGTGTCTTAGGAGACTAAGGTCTGAGAGATGTCAGAATGAAAGCATTTATCCAATCTGCAGTAACCATCGTGTTGTCTTGTGGCTCATGTTTTGGGACTCCTCATTACTGATATTCCATTTTCATTTCCCTTTCTTTTTGACGTTTCTTTGATGACATTCCATGATGGGCTGTTTTGCTTTGGGATTTTATTTGTTTGTGTTTTGTTTGTTTGTTTGGGGGAAGAGGGATAATGTGTGTTGTGGTGTATATGTGTTGTCTTAACTTCTCTTTCCACAGTTTCCTCCTCCTCCACAGCAAACTGAGTAACTAATTCCTCTCAGATGGTATAATTTTCCTAATTACTATTATTATTAGCACCTGGTTTTTTTTAGCAAACTTTTAATTATTGCATATGTGAATATGTACTCTTCAGAGACCCTCTGAAGCTTGGTAAATCTCAAAAATGTGTAAATAAGATAGTTAATATTATTAACTAAAGGAGAAAGTAGCAGTACATGGTGAATGGAATGACTTTGTATTATGTTTATTTTACTGAAAATATAGTCTTTGCTCTCAAGGTGTGTTAGAAGACAAGCCTTCTACCCATCCAGAAAACCTTAAGAATAGCCAGCCATAGGTGACAACAACAAAGGTTGTTACCTTTTTTCACAGAGACAGACTCATTGGGAACAAACCCACTAATGCTCTGTTGTTGTTACAGGATATTTGTTTAAGAAAGTGGTTTGAACTTAATCTTCTGTTCTGAAAACAGGCAGGTATCTCTGCTTAGATGTTGTTAAACCTCTGTTTTTTCTTTCTGCACTGCTGAATTTACTCTCCACTGCCATACTTAGAGCACTACAGGAATTTCCACTTTTGGTGTATCTCAAACTACCATGTGTGTTTTCTTTTCTAATGCCCTTTTCACTTAGCCCACCAGTTACTGTAAGGTCAAGTACTGTTGCAGCTTGTCAGCTCCCATCTCTTTCCCTCATTTGTCAAATGTTTTCTGGCTCATTTTCTTCCACACATTTGTTAAATCTCCTCTTACTTTTGTTAACTTCTCTGCTCTGCCCATTTGTTAAATCTCCTCTTACTTTTGTTAACTTCTCTGCTCTGCCCATTGAAATGTTTAGACTGCTCTTGATTTTTGACTACAGTCTATCACACTAAGCAGCAGTAGTCTGAAGTATTACCTCAGGTTTCTGTTTAGTTAATTGTTTCTTGGATAGCAGTGATTTTGGGATAGTAAATAATCTTTGTACAATTAGGACAGGGCACCCGAGCTCAGGACTAGTGGTCTTAAGTACTTCGATAACATAAAAGGTACATAATAGCCCTGTTCAGTTTGTCCACAGTCTCAGAGCCTTTCAGCCTTTGAATATTTGAAGTTTAAATCGGATATTGGCTCTCTCCTGATTTCTGTGCAAATAAAAATCAATAGCTTAAGCCAGTGACCTTTCAATGCCTTACAATAAAGGTAGCTTGAGATATTTGAGTTGAAATGTATTTGCTGTCAATGACAGCAGTAAGTAATTGGCTCTTTGGTGCTGCTTCTGACTATTATGTGTAGCCTGAGTATTGACTTGGAGTTGTGAGACTAAAATCGAGTACACGTAACTTAAACTGGCATAGCAGGGAAGATGCTCCTCACTCATTCACTTAAAAATAAAAGATCAGAATCTACCACAGTCACTAGATTTCAGTTATTGTGGATAAGACTGTATATATTTTAACTATGGTTAGGAAGATGTTTTTATAGTCACTTTTCCCATTGCTTTATAAATATAAGCAAAGGTTTCATACTAAATATACTGATATTTTTGCCGCCAGGAAAAAAAAAAAGATAAAAGTAATTGTGAAGACAACTGGTAATGATCAGATCTTCAGCAAAAGCTAATGCTGTGTCTAAAGTTGCATGGTGATTCCTTCAGCATCTTCTGGAGTGCTTGTGAACACAGGCTGCTGTTAGTGAGCAATCAGCTGGGCTGCTGCAGCAATTCCTGTTCCACGTCCTGCATGGTTTTGCTGTGAAATTTTTGGTACCTCCCCAGGCCCCAAGCCAAACCCATCTGAAGCAAACAGTTTGTATTTGAGCATAGGAAAGGCTGTTGTTAGGATGATGCAGATGTTTCTACTTGTGAAACTGAGTTACAATTCACATGTTAATTCATCTGACCAAAATTGTCTGCTCTCATAAAGACACTCCTCATATAGATTTGTAGTTCTGAGGAATAGTATACCATTTACAATATATGTAGTGATTTTCTCACACAGTTTTAGCTATTGTTTTCCATGTAAATACTAATCCATTTAAAAAATCACAGGATATAAAAATAATAAAGTAAGTCTAAGGAGGTAGCAATTTTTTCCCCCACTTGAAAAACAGAAGGCAAAAACACATTATAAACTTGTTATGAATTTACATAAAGTTTCTTCAGAGGAAACAGTATTCCTGAATAAAAAGAAATTTTGGTGTGTTTGCTGAATAACAGTGAATTTTTTGTAAGTCACAGCAACGAGGTAAATCAGACCATCTCTTATGTGCTTCTTCATGATGCTCTCAAGAGTTACAAGATTAAATCTCTTTGAATTGATTTGTAACATGTTGCTGCCCTCTTCACCTAAATTTATAGGATACTTTGTCCAAGTAAATTAAAAGTAAGCTTTGCTTGGAAGTTAGGAGAAATTGATGCTGAAAATATGCTGTCACAAGGATCTAGGCATGTTAAAATATACATGTTGAGTCAAACATTGTGAAACCTGAATTTCTTTAGTTATTCCTTTGAGGTGCAATGAACAAGAGAGAAACTGTTCATATGATTACATTCACAGAAGTATATGTAAGGATCACCAATTTTTTTGGTATCTACATTTTTAATTTGTTCCACAAATCGGGGGGGGGGGGGGGGGGGGCGGAGTTTCATCATTGCAAAGGGTTAAAGAGGTATCTCTGATGAAATATTTTTTTTTCCCCGTTGAAGTACAGTAATGTACATGCTAGCCCAGACAGCATGATTACACATTTCTTGTATTTCCAGTCATCTTCTGCCTATGATGTGATTCTTTGTTTCAGCTGTGCAGCCAAGTGCAGGTCTCCAGGAGATTCTGCTGTTTGTGATGGAGTTCTTTGCAGCTTTCCTGTCCAGTCCCAACTGGCATACTCTGGCTCAAAGCTTCAATTCAATAGTGGCAAATTGACAGATTTGATAAGGAAGTCTTGAATTGCACTGCTCTCACTTCAGCCAATACAGCTTATCCCGATTTCTGAACATGCAGAAGCCAATCTTCCTGTCTTCTCTAGGACTGCTAGACTGTGTTTAATCACCACTTTTCCCAGCTGTCCCAGCTGACTGGTAGGCTATGTCTTCCCTTCATGTGTACATTTCCTTCCAGTGACACTGAGAGCAAACAGAGGTTATTGCACATTCAGGTTTTGCCCCAACATGCAGTTGGGATGTGGCTGAAATTCACAGAGTGATAAGGAAAGAGTTTTTCCCAGTCCATCAATAGCTTACTCAGTTTCTTTGTGTAGTTCTGCATTTTGGCATTAAAAAAACAAAACAAAACAAAGCCAACATACAACAGCCTCGAATGGTCCACTTAAAGCTTAGTATTTCTTGATGCAAAATTTTATATCAAAATTTGTATCCAAGACTTAGAAAAGCTGTGTAGTTTTACTGGCTTCTAAGTGTGTAATTTACTAACTGAAGAGTCTGCTGGTTCTTACTGTTATTTCAGGCAGGAGAGTGCCTAAAGAGTAGAGGAACTTAGTCATATATCTTGTGGTACAAAAAGGAGGCCAGTTATTGTTGGGTTTTGTAGAGAAAGGGATAAGGGAGCATGTCAGACCTCTCTTTGTTTGCTGTACAGTGTCTTGTTATAACCTGTACTTAAGTGTAAACATACGACCTTCATGCTTTCCTAGTGTTGTACATTGAGTCTTGAGGAACAGTTTTGCCTAGAAATACCCTAGTTAGTGGCTAGGCATTTAATTAAATGTATGTGCAATTTAGTAGTTGTTGCTACCTCAGGAAGAGAAGTAAAATATTTAAAATACCAACCAGAACAAAGCAATAGCCATTGCTTGAAGTGAATGAGTACTACCTTAAAACCGAAGTATATCAATTATGGGCAAACACCATGCAATATCCATTCAATTTCTATATTTTTTCATTTATTTTAATAATATTGCTTTCCTATATGGTGATGCTCTGACTGTTTTAAGATCACTTTTAACTACATTCTAATATAGGGAAAGACTTGAGTCTAAAATGAGGACCGTTTGCCTGAAGAAAATATTATTAGAGTTAAATTGTATTTTCTTTGAAACAAGTTTGCTTATCTATTTTCAGTTAGATACAGTATGTAAATTGTTCAGTAAAAAGTATTCTATGCCAAACCCAAGTCCATGTTCATTAGATAATGGTGTGAGTTTTTAAAATTCAGTTACTAATTTTGATCTGCCTTTAATTCTGTAAGGTGTGTGTTTGTTTTAATACTGGAAGTATTCTGATTCTCTTCCCAGTATGCCCTGTATGGTAATAGAGGAACCCTATCTCCCCTGCCCCAAATTGCTGGCACAGTGTTTTCTTTGATGTCACTGGGTTAATGCAAAGTCCCTCCACTGCCTTGTAGCTCCTGATGTAGGCACTGTCAAAGGCAAATAGATGTCTCAAACATTTTGGAAGACACAAATAATACTGTGCTGTAAGACTCTAAACAAAGTAGTTAAAGGTAATGCACATTGTTGAATTTAAGTGTTTGCCTAAGAACTCGCTGTTCTGACCTGAGACAGAGGCATTGTTTGGGGAATTTTTTTTCCTTCCTTACTTGGAGAGCACAAAACCTGACCATGCAAAGCATGTAACAAGATTCAAAAAGGTCTCTCAGATGAGTTACAGGGAGATAATAAACTGCCAGTTATTAGTGCAATGCATGCCTCAGTGGTTTAATATGCCTCATTAAGCTGAGCAGTGGTTCCAAGCACAGAGTATGACAAGATCTTTTGCAGTTAGTGTGCTTATATAGTTTTCTTTTAAGGAGGCCATTAACAAAATTTCAGTTTCTAAAAGAAACAGTCTTTAGGTATGATAAACAGTGTAGCTTGTAATCAAGAAATGGGAACAAGATTCACTGCTAGACTTTGAAGTGTTTTCTTCCCTCCTTTCTGCCACTCCAAATTCTCCTCTTACTTTCTTTTCTGTTTGAGTGTTCGGACAAGATAGTGATGAATTATTCCATATCTCTTAGATATTGCCAGAAATCATTAATGAGACTGGAAGCATTTATGATCATAGAGGAAGTATATGTGTGTGGAGCTAAGAGAAATAATCAGTTGGCTTTTAGAATGAGTATTTGCTTTAGAGATTACTATTGTTTCTAAACTGTTTCAATATGCAGTGCAGAAAGTTATATATATAATGTATCTATTAGGAGATAACACAAGAGTGCATTTAAAACCATTTAAAATGTTGTTATCTTAGAATTATAGTATCCATAGGTATATATGCCAATGTGTAGTTAACAGTCAGAGGAAAGCTACAGTAGAGCCGAAAATTCACTGAAAAAGCTTTGAGTGCTATCACTGTGTCTGGGAAGTGGCTGGGTCTTTTTTTGCTCTCATGGCTTGTAGCCAGTGTAGCCCCACTGACTTTTCCTAGAAGGGAAATTCAGCGAACCACTCTTAGCCCAGAAGAGTGATTCATCTGCAGCTCACCAAGGGGAGAAGCAGCCTTTACATAGAATCCCAGAATATGCTTAGTTGGAAGGGACCCACAAGAATCATTGAGTCCAAATCCTGGCCTTGCACAGAGTCACACCATGTGCCCAAGAGTGTTGTTCAAAAGCTTCTTGAACTCTGCCAGGCTTAGTGATGTGACCACTGCCTTGGGGAGCCTGTTCAACCTGCTCAACCACCCTCTGAGTGAAGAACCTTTTCCTGATATCCAACCTAAATCTCCCCTGACACAACTTCATGCAATTCCCTTGGGTCCCGTCACTGGTCACCACAGAGAAGAGATTAGTGCCTGCCCCTCCACTGCTCCTCCACTTCCCCTCACGAGGAAGCTGTAGACCACAATGAGGTCTCTCCTCAGTCTCCTCTTCTCAGGCTGAACAGACCAAGTGACCTCAGCCATTCCTCATATGGCTTTCTCTCCAGACCCCTCCTTTGGACCCTCTCTAATGGCTTTAATGTTGTCTTTATATTGTGGCACCCAAAACTGCTCCCAGCACTGGAGGTGAGGCCGCCCCAGTGCAGAGCAGAGCGGGACAATCCCCTCTCTTGCCCAGCTGGCGATGCCGTGCCTGATGCCCCCAGGACACAGCTGGCCCTCTTGGCTGCCAGGGCACCGCTGACTCACATTCAACTTTCCATCAGCCAGGACCCCCAGGTCCCTTTGCACAGCGCTGCTCTCCAGCCTCTCATTCCCCAGTATGTCTGTACATCCCAGGTTGCCCCATCCCAGGTGCAGAATCTGGCACTTGCCCTTGCTGAACTTCCTATGGTGATTGCTCAGCTCTGATTTGTTGGGGTCTCTCTGCAGGGCCTCCTTTACCTTCATTTTCTTTTTGTAGTTTTGCTGTATGTCCTCATCTCGCTCTTTTCTGGTTTTATTCTGACACTCCTCACTGCTGATGGAACCATTGTTAAACAAGGCATTGCCAAGTCAGGCTGTTGCTGGGCACAGAGAATGTTTCATGCTGCACCCAAAGCTCCATCGCCCTGGCCCTCCCTATCAGAAAGCACGGTATTTGTAAAAATGCCCTGTATCTTTCTAAGCAATCTGTTGCAAGCAGCTGTTTTAGTTCTCTGTGGATCATTAGAAGCTGAAAGAACATTTTACACATACACACAAACAAATCCATTTAAACTTAATGACTGTTGAAATATTTAGTGTGTTTAGCTTCATATTGCTTTCTAAACACACATTTTTTGCCAAAGGTTTAGTAATAGTTAATGTTGCTTATTTGCATGTGCTCTAGTAAAATTTAGAACATTTAATGTTCTATTTCAAACTATATATTTTTATAACAAATTCATTCTTCACTAAGGGTGAGTGAATATTATGTTCCTTGTGTCAAACCCTTGCTTCCTGAGCTGTCAAAATCAAGTGATTACTAAGAATCTTGTTCTGCTGACTGAACAGAGGGTTCAATTCTGAAAGACTTAAAAATGTAGTTTCCCTTTTCTGGCCTGAAGAAATAGATAAGGCAGATTACAAATGTCAGCTTCTTTGGGTGCACTCAGTGATAGTTGAGTGTTGACATTTTATTTCCAAGAGGCGCCTGTGATATTTTGGTAGGCTCACCTGTAAGTAAGCAAATACAACTGCCATTACTTGGTGCTTGCCAAAATGTCAGCCCAGTGGTGGCATTGGTAATTTTGAGTCACACTGACACTACATAGCTGAGAGGATTGTGAAGAGAGGGACTATGATGTTGTAATTTGTCTGCAATTTCTTTACTAATTCCTTCTATAAATTGGAATTTAAAAAAAACCCTTACACCCAGGACTGTATCTTTAGCTTATACTTCTGAATTTGTCTTGGAATTGCAAGATAAATCTCCACTATGTTTACATGTATTGATGTTCTATCTGGAATCACTTTCTTGCTATGAAAATGGTGTGATGATTATCTGTCAGTCACCTAAATCAGCTTAAACCTTCTGTTTTCATTTTATTCGTATCCATTCTGAAGGAAAAAATCCTAAAGATTGGATTATGGCATTGGAAACACAGCTACAAAAGAAAAGCATAAACAAAAAAGTGTATTCCTACATGGTAGCTGATGAAAAGGATCTTCCTTAGGTATACCAAAAATTTAGCTTGTTTGGTGTTCTAGCTCTGTAGCCTGATGCCTTGTGACAGATTTTTAAAATTTGAAATCTATTTTAATCTATTTAATCTATTTTATATTGTTTAAAGATAGACTCTTCATCTGTTTTGACCTTCCATTTGTTTTTGTTTTCTTTTAATTTTATTCTCCAGTTTTTTTAGGGAAGCCTATATCAATCAAGTAGAAATGTCTTGTTGCATGCAGCTGAAATAACACAGATTTCCCCTTCCTTCAGCAATGCTAAATTTATGTTCATAGCTACATAGTATAAAATGCTCATAGATACTAACACCTTTCTTGCAAGTCAAAACATTTTTAGGAGTGTCAAAAAAATTTAGGAAGCATTCATTTTATGGGCATTTTACTAAATATACTTTAAAAATTTAATGAGGTAAATAATGATAATACAGACCACATGTTTCCTTCTTTTTTCTAGCCACCCTCTTCCTAGATGTTTTAAACTTCAGTCTTCCAATCACACAGTTCGCAATTGAATTAAGGACTTGTGTTTAATGCAAATAAAACCCCCTGCTTATCCAAAATGCAAATTAATTCCAGTTTGAAGCACCTCTGCAAATCCTCACAAATTTATGTTACCTCTGAATTTTGCTTGTAGTCTTTTACAGGTTAGAATCCCTGGGAATTCAGTTTTCCAGAGGGACAATGGTGGGTCCTAGAAAACGAGAGCTGCCACAGATAAGACTCAGCACAGTCCACAAATAGAATGGAAGAAGTCTCTAAGTAACAGCATTTAACTAAAAAAAAACCCAACCCAAACCCAACTAACTAAACCACAGCAAGACCAAAATGAAGCAGAAGTCCCCTTCTACTTTCTTTACTCTCTGTTGCGAAGTGTTGATGTTACTGAACTATTGCTTTACATTAACCATCTTTAGTAATAGTTCTTAACATACTCCAGACACTTTGTAACTCATAGATGAAGACTGGATGCTTTTAACATCTCTGTTTTATTCTTAATAGTGTTTGATACACAAGACAAGCCATTACATAATTATACTTTTCAGTGTGAAAAGGGTCATCAATATTTGTTATTTGGTGAAAAATGTAGCACCTTCCCCTGCAACTCACAGTCTTTCACTGACTTTTTCCTTATTATGAATTTCGTATTCTTGGTTTTGTCCTCAATTTACCTTTATCCAGCTGGGCTCTCTAAACTCAACCTTTTTAATACTCTTCCAGACTTTTTCTTCTCCTAAATAAACTTTATTATTTATTATGTGCTTTGGTGATGTCATTTTCTGGACAATCTCCTATTCTTTAACTTCATTCCATCATACAAATCACCTTTTAGAAAAGAAATTATGTTCTTATTGCAGGAAATGACTTAGATATGTACCAACACCAGTTGCTGGAACTTCAGCAGAGACTATTGTATGCTGAAGAGGAAAATAAAAAAAGATCACACGAACTGAACAGTGCCCTAGATGAAATTAAACATGTAGTTGCAAGAAGAATGAACATGACAAAAAACCACACAGGTTTGTAGGGGTAATCTCTGCTTTTTTTTTTGCTTTTTTTTTTTTAAGGACACCAATATGCGAAGTTTAGTGACCTGGCTTCTTCCCATTGTTTAACTGAACTTACTAGTTACCTTGCCTTACAGGCTGTTGTACATCTCTGTCTATCTGCACACTGTAGTTACATGCCATAGATTGACAGTTTGATTTTGTCACCTAAGATAAATGATGTGGTTGTGCTGGATCTGCCTTCCTTCCTGTTGAGATTAGCAGAGCTACTTCCCTGGGGAGAGAAGGAAAACTAGAAGTGGCATCTCTGTGCTGGAGGCATTTCACAGTATACCCCAACTTCAGAAAGAGTCTGGGTGCGACTGAAAACTACCATTTAACAATACTTATTTTCATTTAGCACAGCAGGCTGATAATCAGATTAAAATAGGGAATTAACCAGGACTATTACAGGGGGAGAAGGAACAAGGTGCATTTCTTCTTTGTATAGTCAGAATTGTTTCTTCTCCTGTTCTTTCCTGTCAGTTTTTGTCTGTTTATCCAATATTAATTCACTGGGACTGTTCAGACGTGTATAATCAAAGGGCTGAGCATTGGCAGGGTGGTGGCCTTAGGAGCTTTAGAATAGAGTCATGTTGTCAGCCCCCAGTAGCCCCACGTGCCGTGGGCAAAGAGTTACTGCTTAATACACAAAACAGCAGTAAAGGAGACTGCAAGTTTCCCTTGCCCCTCCTTTTGATTCTTACTGGAGCCAGCTAAATTTCAGAGAGTATTAAACCTGTCAGTTCACAGGATTTAAGGCAGAAATTTTTTTAAATCATTGGATAATTTTCCTTTTATTTTTCCTTACCCTTCTGCTTCCCATTCCAGCCATGTTTCATTATGCAACCAAAATTAAAAAGTTTATTGTAGTCAATGGAACTAAACTCCCTTGCCAATACTTGATAGGTACTACTTCCAAATAAAGAAGGAAAGTCCTTGCAAAGTTGTGAAGGTGGTTAAAAAAAAACGTTTCTATGCAGCAAAATTCCAGTATATGTAATGGCTTAACAGTATGGAAAGACTTGTGGGTCTCTTTCATACACAAATGTCTGGGCATATATATACATGTGAAAAACGAGGTTCATTCTCCTCTGAGAATTTAAAAGTTTAATAAAAAGTCAATAAGAGACACATAAAGCAAAGAGGTAATGGCCGGGTGCCTTGGCGCTCTGCCAAGAGCACACCTGATGCCCAGGGATAGTCCTTTTTTTATACCATTTTTACTGTCTGTTCTTTATGCATATTCAAACTTTTCCAGAGCTGTTCTGCATGGCCAGTCCTTGGTTCCGCCTTTTTAGAGCATGTGCATTTTTCTGCCTTGCGGTTTTATTTCTTTTGATTCTTAGGCCTGGGCTCGCTAGGTGAGAGTTGATAGTAGAGTGGGCTTCTTAATTTCCCCAGACAGTAAGGGTTGATAGCAGCTTTGGGCCTCTTTGCCCCCGGGCAGAGTGTTGATAGCCACTTTGGCCTCATCCTCTGTTCGCTTGGAGGTTATCTTACCCGCTCACACTTGCTAAATTCTTGCTAAATAGAAAGAAAACTACATCCACACAGCATTTCTAACATTATATAATATTCACCTTAATACTTGCGAGAAGCCAATATTACAATATGCGTTTATAAAATCCATGTATGCTTGTTTGGGGGTTTTTAAAACTGTTTTCTGTAAGGTAGGGAATCTCTTTTTGGTCCTAATTTTCAGTGGGAGTATCTTTTGAAAGATTAAAAACTTAAAATACTGCCCATTCAGTAAGCCTCTGCCTTCCTTGATCTAAGCTGAGTGAATAAAGCTGATGATGGTTTTTGTGATACTTGTATGTAACTTTGAAGGGTGGTAAATTTTGGGAGTTACCTTAGATGCATTTCTTGGAAAAAGTAACTTTCCATCCCAGTCAGTAAACATTCTGTTGTTTTCATCTTTATTTTAAAGTAGTAAAGAAAACAAAATCCCTACTTTTCTCTTAACTGCTATAGCCTTTTGTTTCTTGAACAGTTTTTAAAGGCCTGTATATGGTCGTTCTTTTTACCATAGGACTTTTTATAAACTGAGAACTTTTGCTCAAGCTGTTAAAACCACCATGTGTTACTTTTTGGGGAAAGCATTTAAGTTTATTAAGTAGTTAAGAAGGTTATTAATCAGAATCTGTGCTTCTTTTCATTTAAAAATTGTTTGCCAACTATGTAAAAAACCCCCCAAACTGAACAGTTTTTTACTGCTGCCTTTAAAATAACTTCTTACTGTGTTTTAAGATGACTCAATCCTGCAAGTGTGTAGACACAGGGAAATACAGATGGTGCTCTCAGGATGTTCAAGCTTATAATGTAATATATATATAATGTATAATCATTTCTGAGGAATAGTTCTGATTGAATTGTGTGTGGTAACCTGCCAGTGTTCAGTTGAGCAAAACAGGTGAAGCAATAGGCTGCTCTGCTGGCTTTTTACTTCATGTGTACCTCTGCGTTTGTTGTGTCTTTAAGGTGATATGAAGTGGAAAGAATTAAACTTCCCCAGCAAACTCCCCATGCATCTTACAAATGTGTACTACTATCTCCCTCACCTTCGAGAATATGAAGATGCAATTTTCCCAAATGTTATTTTTGGGCAACAGAGAACTGGAGGTAGGAAATAAAGTTTGGCTTCGATTTTCTATATGTTTTTATTTTATATTAATTTCTAGCAATGAAACATACTCAAAAGTTTGGAATGTATTTTCTCCCTTAACTTCCTAATGTTGTCAAGCTGAATGAATTTTAATAGCAATAGCAAAAGTACTTTAAAAATGCCCACCCCTATTTCAAGTCTTTATCTCAAAGTATTCTGAAAACCTTTTGAAATATCAACAAAAAATAATCTTAATTGAAAAACAAGACTATTTTTTGTTTTAATCATATATTCATATGGCTAAGATGCAGTAGCTGACATTTTTTTCCACACAAAATTGTTATGGATGAGGAAGCCAAGGCGAATTTACAATGCATTCAGTTTGCCAATGTGAGAAGCAAAGGGAAAGGTGATGTGATAATTTAAAGGATATTAATATATCTTCAATATAGCTTTTTCATCCACATGAGAAATCAGCTGACACCTGTAGAAATCATAATGAATTCCAGTGAACTATAATAAAAATTTTAAATGCATTGTTCTAACTGTCATGTGACAGGTAAAAGAAACATGCAAAAATAGTAAGCAAAGAAGAAACTAGTCAACCATTCTGCTGAGTTTTGTATTTTGTTGAAATTTTTACTTTTCTTTAGGATGATTTTATATGAAGAAACTTTGGCAGTGATTTTTGATTTAACTAAAAAAAACCCCAAGCCCTGGACCATGCTTATGACAATGGATAACTTTCTACAGACTTCTCATTAACAGGTGTAGTTGTAGCAATGTGATCTAGTGTTGTAGTTCTCACTGCAGTGCCCCATAGATCAGTGTCACTAATGAAAAAATACTCTATGTTTAATCTTCTTTTATTTGTACAGGAAAATCACAATAGCAAGACTGCAGTTTAATAAGTACAGGATGGCCTTCAGTGTATAAAATGAAACAAACCCCAGTGGTTTAGCAGGATATGTGCTGGGAGGGAACATTGGCACTTTGGTGTTTTTGAGCTGACACCGGCATGGAAGTTAAAAGTGAGAAGCAAGTCACTAACTGCATCTACTGTTTTATTTCAAACTGTTGCTTCCTCACCAGCCTTCTGAGATTTTGGAGAATGGAAATCATCTGCAAGGACTAAGATTCCACAGGTTTACTGAGCTATGTTTGGCCACTGATTTAAGTAATGCCCATACTAATGAAAAAAGAGACATGCTGCTTATGGTCTAATGATATAATGCAGCACAGTGGAGTCATTTGCTACTAGTGAAGTCTTTGCCAGGGACAATTTCAGTTCCTTTATTTTTAATAACAACAACATCTTAGTTCTTTTCTTCTTATTGATGCTATGAAAATCATTGATGCATATCAATTAAACTGCTCAGAAGGATTTTTGAATTGGATTTCTTTCTGAGATACACAGCATTCACTTCCTGTGAGAACCTGCTCACTAGAGCAGTGTTGGTTTAACCCTTCATACATAGATCTCCAAAGCAAGAGCAAGCACTTATTTTGCAATACTCACTTCTGAATCTCAGCAGCAAACACCTCCGTGTTTGCCAGAGGTAGTGGCATCTCTAAGTTCTCAAATCTAGACCTGGTGTTTATAACACAGACACAGGTGTCTCTAAACTAAACATAGCTGGAGGTATCTCTCCTTCCAGGTAGTAGAGCAAATGCTATCACAGTGCTAAAGAAATATTAACTGTTGCCAAGTTTCATGGTCACATCAAATCAAAATTAAAATGTAATTTCAATTTCCCTTAAAATTATGTGGCTTGCGGCATTCTCTCTTTGCAGTCTCCCTGGTGATGGGTATTCCTACAGTGAAAAGGGAAAAACAAAATTACCTGATTGATACATTGCATTCCCTACTGTACAAACTTTCTGAAGAGCAAAAGAAGGACTGCATAATAATCATCTTTATAGCAGAGGTAAGTTTGCGTGGAAAGGTGCAGAATGCTGATAGACAAAATGGAGATTTATATCTAAGCGTAATATTGCAGGAGAGGCTGCAAAATACTGTTAACTTGGCCTTTGGGAGAGATTTCTTCAGGGCTAGAGGAGATGGTGAGCAGTTGGTGCCTCAATGTTCGTTTGTGGAAAAAAAAACCTGTAATGCAGAAGATTGAGGGTAAAAAGTCATATTACATTTACCAACACAGTCATTGGGTCAGATTTTCCAACAAAACCATATGAACTCATTATTTATCTCTGAATGTAAGGTCTTCTGCTTCCAGAATGAAATGTAAGTTCTCCACAGAAAAGTGCTATAGAACCTGAAGAACATAAACTTAGTCTAACAAATTTTCAATTTATTTATCTGCTGGTTTGATAACATATATCTTGCAAAGCATCTTGACATATTGGAGCCTTCTGCATGTGTTTTGGCATTTCCCATGCAAAAGAAAACTGTTCAGAGCCTTGAACATGTTTGGGAAAGTAAACAATGCTCAAGGTAAGATATTAGGGATAAATACTTTTTTTTTTTCTCACTCAAAAATACCTTGATTACATCAGAAAAAAAGCTACAGAAGGGAATTAGCTAGTAAAGCTTCTAGAAGGTAAAAAGCCTGTGCAATTATTCAGACTTCATATTTATTCTTCATGTTTCTTTTTCCTTTCATAGACAATGTTAAATTTATACATGTATTCATTAACAGTTACAGTTTGCTTTTTTTATGGTTTAGTCATCACTTTTGCAGGTGTAAAAGTGTCAAACAGAGTATAGTTCACTTTAATAAGTTTGGCTATGGCTTCCACTTTTCTGTTTGGATCACAATGATGAGTACAGAGGACCAGTTGTATTGGCTGTAGTTCCTCTTCAGCATAGTTTTTAGGAGCTGAACTTACTTTGCAGTTGGTATTTCCCAATGAAGAGCCCTGGCAGTGATGAGCTTTGCCTGGCTGCCATTCAGGTAAACTTCTTATTACAGGGCTTCAGAGAATTCTGTGAGTTTTTAAGGGTTAGCTTGTGAATAGTTTCCCACTGTGGAGAATCCTAGTGTGACACTTTGAACAAACAGGAGCTGTGGTTGTAGTAATAGTCCGTATCAGCCAATTAAGGATTAAACTGCCATTGTAAGAATTACTCTCCCTTTTTACCCAACCCAAAAGTCATGTTCTCACAGCTTCCATTTTTTCAGCCATGCAGTAAATTGGAGCAGATAACCATGCTGCTATGAGAGGTGATAAGAACATTTTCTTATGAGAGGAGGACAGGTGTGTTCACTGGTCATGAATCCACACTTTCCTTTTTCCCACAAAGTTTTAAAAGAACAAGGTAAATGTTTACATCATGGGTTAAGCTTGAGTAACTTATTGACTGAGAGTGAGTTTTAAGTTCTGGGTATTATTTTTCTTAGCACAGTTCTTCACTTTTTTTTTTTTTTTTTTACTTACTGCAAATTAAATATATAATCGGTAACAATTATTTGTTTAGTTAAAGAAAAAATCTGAACTCCTAAGACAGTTACTGTGTTGCTTTAGAAATCACATCCATAAAACTTTGTACTCTTAATGTAGTTAACAGATGTTTTGCACACTAAAACTGTTACTTTTTTTGAAACAGCAGTAATGAATGTACTCAAAATTTCCAAACAAAGAGTTGTAATTTTGTTATATTAGGAAGAAATGAAATAAAAATTTTAAGTATTACTGGCTTTATAATATTTTGCTTAGGTGATTTTTTTCTCATCAGCCCTAGGCCTCTTTTGTGATTTTTGGATGATTAACCCGAAACAGCTCTTTTTACTGACAGTTACGTGGCTGTGCTTTACTGGCATAGCTGAACAGATTTTTAGCCAGAAAATAGCCTGGCCTTCTGCAAAAGCAGTGAATAACGAAGTGCAGAATTGGCAGCTGGAGATAGTTGGAAGCAAAAGTGAACTGCATTGACAGTTTCATTGGCTTGAAAAGTCCGTACTGTTCTTTAGTAGAAATGCTGCTGTAACATACCACGTTTGTTTGGAAGGAAAAAAATTAGAGAATAACAATTAAGTATTTGTGTATAAATTTTCCCTACAAAGTGTTGTTTAATACAAGAATGGGTGACTTTTAATGAAACCCTCCCTTCTTTTCTTTAGGTGGATGTAGAGTATGTTAAGAGGGTTTCAGAAAGTGTTAAAACCAGGTAAGTCCCTCAGAGTGTAACACTCAACCACCAGTGTGAACACATTTTGAGCTTTTATGGAAAGAATCAGAACATTTCAACACTGAAATGGAACTGCTCAGTAATGAGGCAAAGGTGCACTCTCAGTATGTGTGCCATAACACACTGTGAAATTCAGAACAGAAGGATGTATATCAATTTATTTTTCGTTTCTTATTTGATAAATGTGCTTTAACTAACCAGTCAAGGTCTCAGCTTAAATCTCTGATAAATATTTACTTGTGCCTAAGCTTTTTCCCCACAAAATTAATGATGTAATTCATGCACCTGAGACTACATGTATTAGGTCCCCACTGACTACACAGCCCTGCAGTTCTGCTTGCTCTTATTTTTCTTGAATAAGATCCCTGGGGGAGTTGATCTTTTCCTCCTCATTTGAGGGTTTCTGCACATCCTCCTTCACTCAAGGGTTTCCCCCTGTATTTTGTGTGTGGGTTTCCCCCAGAAGACTCCTCACACTGAGGCTGTTAGCTAAGTAATATTCATCATTTCCTGCCTCCAGAAGGTTTAGCTCAGCTGGGAGTACTGTGGCAAGGACAAGGGGAAGAGGCAGTCCTTGGCACTGCCAAGCTACAATCCCTACAGCAATTTAAGCACTCAGATAATTTTTTAAATTTCTTTTTGGCTTTTGAAAAAGTTCTGCAGAGTATTTGCTTTGTCAGGGTTACACAGTAAGATTGATTTTTTTTTTTTTTCCATATGCTGGTACTCTGATGTGTTTAACTTTTAGTGTTACCTATTTTTACTAATCATAGGAAATGGGAAACTCAGTTTTGAAAGCTCTACCTGTTTTTTGTTGGGGTTTTAAAATTTTTGTTTGTCTGTTTGTCTTTGTTGAGGTTTTTGTTTGTTTGTTTGGTGGTTTTTTGTTTGGTTTTTTTAGCTGGTTGTTTTGTGGGTTTTTTTGGAGGAAGGGGGAGATTTGACTTCAAGGTTTATATCCCAAAGTAGGTTACACATTTTTTCAATGTCTCTTTAAATGGAAAATCTAATCCTTGGAGCAGATCCAGACTCCCCATTTTAAACTCCTGCTCTGTGACAGTACAATTTTGCTTAGAAAGTAGAATTAGAGTTGGAGCAAGGGTAGGGAAACTGGGAGCTTTCATGCAAGGGGGAACAGTTGTGTGTTGTTCTAGGAGTAGATTTGGTTGTGAATTACTGCTGCATTTTGGCAACTATCTCAGGATTGTTAGTAAGCATCTACAGATGCAGGAGGGGCAGGATTTCTGAGACACACTTCTCTCCAGTGTTTTCTGAGACTTGGATGAGTTCTTGACCTGTCTGTTCTAATGGTTGTTAAAGACTCCTTCTTGGTTCCAAATTTGCTGTCAGTTTCTTTGCTAGAGTTGTGAATTCCACTTCTGGAGGAGCAGACTTAACTTCGGGGAGCTGCTGTCTGTGGTTGACCTCAAAAGTCTTTTTGAGGGATAGGGTCTCACTAAGATTCTCTTCCTAGCTTCCCCAGAGAAGTCCAGTCTGGAGCCCTAGAGGTTATTTCTCCTCCTGCTTCTTATTACCCAGATCTTTCCAACCTGAAGAAAACACTTGGAGATTCTGAGGACAGAGTAAGGTAAGATGGCTATATAAAACCTAAGAACTTTTACTAAGAGTGTAAAATAGAAAATTCAGAAAAAGTCAGCATTATTTGAGCTGATAATGTTTTTGCATTTCAGAGCTAAAGGACCTCCATTGTATTTGTAAAAAAAATTTACAAGGGGATCTTGAGAAAAGCTATGCTGCACATCAGCTTCAGGATAAGAGCCAAGGCATCTCCTTTGGGTCTTGACTTTAGGCATCCAACAGGTTTTAAACCACATGGATAATGCCAACAGGCAATAAGCTATTTCATCTGGTCATAAAGGAAAAAATAGAAAAATCTTTAATGTGACTCATAAGGGAGTGGCTTTGTGAACACACAGAGGAAACCCCATGTGGCCCTCTAGCTAACTACTGACAGCTACTGTGGGTTTAATTAATGACCTAACTTTTGGTGATCATCGACTTTTTATCTACTGTTAATATATCCTAAATGGTGATTTCATTCACTCATGTGCCCCAAATTCACTAAGACAGGGATTATAAGCTAAAAACCAATTATTTATTGGAGGAAAGTAATTTTCTTTCAACCAACAATAACTAATTTATCAGAAGCCACTGCAACAATGCAGCAAGAGAGCTGCCGTACTGAGAGTTTAGGCTGGAGGAAATCAGCTAGTATATTTATAAATACGTGTGTATGTATATTGGCTTTATAGATAAACCTTATGTGTTTATACCATAGACCATAAACAAGTTTACATACTTATAATTTGGATCAGTTACACTTTTATGTTAATTAAATACTGATAAATTACTCTCTAGTCTTTCAGTGTTGATTATCAAACATCAGCTTCATCGTCTGGTAAAATGAGAGACTGTCCAAAATATGTGTTTATATTTAAACCCGAAAATTAAGTTTATCAACCTGGTTTTGTGCTGTACATATGTAAAACCACTTACTTTTTCATCTTTAAATAATCCATGTGTGTTTACCTCTACTCTTCATAAAATGAGTAGAATCTTTTAAGTCATTTGACATGAACAACTTGTTAGACATTTTGTTTCAAGCTCCACTGACAGATGAAAATTTTTTGTTTATTTAATGTTAACTTTTATAGGAAAATCAAATTATTTACAAATGTTTACACTGATTGTAGAGGAATGCTTTTGCACTTAACAATGGGTTAGAATACTCAACCTTACAATTTTATTGTAGAGACAAAAAATGCAGAGCATTTGAAGTTCTCTTATTATAGAAATAACCCTTGCAACCCCCTCAAAAAGCTTATCAGAATTTGCTGCTTATGTTTAGGTGGAGAACTAAACAGAATTTGGACTATAGCTTTTTAATGCTATATGCTCAACCTAAGGGAACATTTTATTTACAGGTACGTCCATATTATCATTAAGTAGCAGCAATACCTCTGTACTGATGATTAGCTTTGGCAATTTTAATTTGTTTCAAAGGCCTTGATAAAACCAGCAGTCTTTGTCATCTTCTGTGTATTTTGCCCGTGCTCTTTACAAGCATCCACATATTTCTGTATTTATATATATCTTGCAGCCAGGTACTATTTGATTAAAACCATCTCTACCTTCCTATTTGTGAGGTTGAATAGCAAGGCAATTGAAGCATGAAGCCCTTATTTGATTAGGTTAAGAAAGTCAGGGTTTAATATCTTTTTACTTACCTCAGCCAGGAAAAACAGTGGTGATAGGTCCATGTTATAGCCCAGATGATAATGAACTGAAATCTTTCAGACAGGGAAACACAAGTAGAGTGATACTTGAGATAATGTTAACTACAAGTTGGTACAGATCCTTAATTCTCCAGAAGATTTTGAGAAGAAGATCCCCATGTGTTTAAGCTTAGCTTTAACTATCATTCTAGATTTGTGCTAATTTTCACTCCATAAAGGTCATAATCACCACCAGAGATTCCAAAATTTTAAGACCTGTTCAATCATTAAACCGGTCTATAAAATTTCACATAGCTCATTAACGTGAACAGTTTTTTAAAAAGCTCAGAAGAGCATTTTTGCCTCAGAGTCTGTATTCCATAAGGACATCACAGGATTCCTGGAAGCAGAAGACTGCAGGACCTGGCATCTCCTACAGTTTGTCTCAGGATTCAACACAAACACATTTGAGCTGGGCTACTTAAGAGTCCCCATCCTCTGTTCTCAAATGTGGCATAGGTGCTCTGGAGGCAGGTGGACAAACAAAACTGCTGTCTTTTGAACAGTTATGGTTTAATGGAAAATGAAGTATTTTCCTGTGGCTTTTGTATATTTTTAAGAACATTATCCAAGTTTACTGAGTGCACTAGAGCATTAAGGCATAGGAAACCCAGTGAAGTGAAACGTTAAGATGCTGCCAGACACTTGATGTCCCTTCCTGTTACAAAGTTCTCCAAGCATTCATATTTGCACCACAATGACTTACTTACATATTTGTATTTCTAAAGGAATTTGAGAACATGTGTTTTCTTATCTTGATATATAATGAGACATTATATAAGGACTGAACTGTGTTATTAAGAGCAAAGCCTGGATTGTGGTGGCCTGGTGGGAGTTATGTCTGTTTTCAGACTTTTCTCAAAAAGAAACTATACTTTCCTCATACCATTCCTCATACTGTTCCTACTATATCCTATTCTTCGTTTGTATGTCCAGCCTGCATCTGCTCCTGTAGCACAGATTCTGGTCTGCCCAAAAACTACTCTGTAGAGTGCAGGTGAAAAGAACGAACACTTGCTGCCATAAACTTAGTTATGTCCTTCCTCTATTTAGAATTCTTGTATTAAAGGAAAGAAAATAACTTAAAACTACTTTTCCTTGGCCTGGTACAAAGATTTACTACAGTAATCTTAAGCAAAACTTGAGCTATCTTAGATTTTATTAAGTTTAGTCAGGAATAGTATTGATTGGGTGGCTGATACTAACTCTCAAACCTTGAAAGAAGATAAGCATACATAATTAGTCTTGATGTCTACAGAATAGCTGATGTTATGAGTCATACAATATCTTTGCTGAATAAACACTTGTTCTAGGATACTGCTGAACCAGGATTTAAGCAAGTAGTTTTGTGAAGTCCATTGAAGCTAACAGGCTTACACTGGGGATGAACCTTACTGACTGATCAACTTTTCTACTTAAAGCATCTCTTCTCTTCTCTTTTTTTTTTTTTTTTTTTTTTTTTGTGTGTGTGAAGTTTTCTTCATCAATAAAAAGCTGAGAGAATTTTGAGGTCCTTGTTTCCACTAAACTGCCTAGCATCCACCAGAGACCCTTGAAGCACTTACAGTTATGGGATCATAACATAGCCATAAAAGCAGGCAATCCAATCCCAGCCTAATAGTGAGGACGTGTGTTGCTGCCTGTTCCGAGCTTCCCCTCCCCCCTCCCAAAGACATGTGCTCCGAGGTCCTTTGTTCCAAGCGCGGGCAAAGCCAAATGTAACTCAGACTCTTCAGCAGTGTCTGATTGGCCGCTCACCCCGGGTCCACCCCCAGTCCTCCCCTTTCCCCTTCTCCTAATAAAGATGGTCGAGGAGAGGCTACGCCCTCTCACTCAGCTCAGCGACTTTCCTGCGAACATCTCTTGTTGTCTGTCTCGTTTGAAAGCTTCTAACTGCAGGGAATTGAGCGGGCAGGGAGCTATATTTCTCCCTCTTTGCTTCTGCTGATGGTATTTGCTCTGCAGCTGATTCAGGTACCGATTTTAGAGCTACCAAAGTGCTAGATCGCCCTTGCTACCTCTCAAGGCTGCTCAAGGCTTTCTAAGGCATTGAAATACAAGCGCTAGCCGGTATAAAGCTGAAAAGATACCTTCCACAGACGTGCATTTGTTATTTCTGTCCATGTAGACTTTGTTCACTGAAGGAATCAAACATTTCAAATCTGAAAGAAACACAGTTTTTAAGTGTTTTCTATTAGCACTGAGATGAAGCAAAAGTAAACCATTAAATAAATCTCAGTTTCTTCAGTTAAAATCTGTTATCAAGTTCTAACTTAATGTGTAGTAGTTAACTGAACTACTGCTATGCTTTTTTTATCACCTCATATGGACGCTGGGAAGCTTTGTGTATTTATATATATTATATATATATATATATATATACACACTAGTAATACACATTGCCAGCAGCATTTCTCTAATGGATTTAAAGCATGAGCAATATCTCAGTGAGATCACTAGGACTCTTTAAATGGATTTTTTTTCTTCCCCTCACTAGACTCTAGGTTAGGCCTGCTTTTTGGTAGAGCTCCTAAAAGGAGCTTCACAGTCTCTACATATTCATTGTCAGTGAGTCAAAATGTAAAAATATTCTAATAAAATTCAGAAAGGAA
This sequence comes from Coloeus monedula, assembly GCF_965178545.1. Lineage (NCBI taxonomy): Eukaryota > Metazoa > Chordata > Aves > Passeriformes > Corvidae > Coloeus > Coloeus monedula. Next base: position 11,142,670 of record NC_138785.1, on the reverse strand, counting down.
GAACTTTCCTGTCTAATGCCTGAACTTTCATAGTATTCTTCCACTTTTTTGTTACTGCTTCATTTTTACTTCTCTTAGTCAGATAACCTGCATAAGAAAAATGAATGGAAACCCATTTGTTACCTATCATGTAGGAAATTTTCATAGTCTTGCCGTAGTCTCTTGCCGATGTCTCTTTTTTCATTCAAAAGCACTGATGAGTGAAGGGAAGTTAGCTGTGATCGTGTGTTTTGCTGGTCTTCCCATGGCAATGGGGCAAGATGACTAGACAGTTCATATCTTAAACTTCCTGATCCAGCTGTGTGCAGCCACTGCATAACCTCCTTTGCTAGATAAGAACATATGAGAAAACAAGTGGCTATAAGCTGAAGGCAGAAAAAAAAATCAAATTAGAATTTGGGTGCAAAGTATTAAACATTCAGGACAATAAAATGTTGTATAACATACCGAAAAAACCTGATACTGGAATCTCTAAGCAATGGGATATGTTCTCCAAGAAGATGTGCTTTAGTTGAACACAAATTACAGGGTTAAATAAATAACTTTTAATGACTTGTGCTACATGAGATATCAAACTACATCCTCTCATAATCACTGTCAACTTCAGGAAAGACCATTTCAGACTTTTCACTATTCAAAATTACTTTCTGTTCATAACCACATTCACAATCACTTTGCATCACAGCCTCTGTGCTTTTAATCTTCACTGGTCTTGGATACTTTTCTATGGTGTTTCTTGATATGGTGGCCTCCCTAGGTTTTTGAGATACTCCAGGCTGCTTTTCATCCTTTTTTGGTGCCCCTCAATTTCTCTTTAAGCGTTCTCTAAAACCTTCTGATTCTTTGCTCTCCTCCCTTTACATCTTGCTCCTGGCTAATCCTCTAAGATCATTTAATTTTATGCAAGATAAAATTAAGGGAGGGGAGGAGGGTAGTTTGTTGTTCTCTTCTGCATAATTGTCAATTCAGCTCAACCCCCAGATCTCAGAATCTGTTAAGAAGCATTCATCTTGATCAGTTTGTCTACGTCTGTCTATTTTTTATCTTACCATCAGCAAAAGCTGACAGAGTCAAAACAGATCTCTTAATCTCATCTTTCTAACTTCATTCTATTTACTCCTGGGTTCACTGTTGCCAACATATTTCTTGTCAGCGAGCCCTATACTTGCAGTGATGCCCGAATTCAGCTAAAACCTGTGGGCCTGATCGCTCAAGCTCTTGATGATGACTCTGTGCTGAGTCAGTTGAAGACACAAAACTAGCAGGAAATCATGTTTTGTTTGTTTGGTTTTTTTCCTCAAAGGATTAACTTTCTAGCTATTTAGCTTTCTGAAGCTGGTTCCAGCACCACCAGACATGCAGCAGGGCCAGTGAAGTTAGAATAAATTACTGTATGATTACATTACACCCCAGCAGTATTCTCCTGAAGTCTTAGCCTCCTCTTCCTGTGTTTTCACACCCATACTGAATTCAAACCATGAATTATTTGCTCCTTAATTATTTCTCTTGTGTCATTGCCTCGAACCTCCTTGTCTGGATTCATAATCCTCAGCTTTAGTAGCAGGAACAGCTTCTGGCTTTTCAGATGCCCAGTTCTCTGAAAGCCAGGCAAAAATGAAGCCAAGGCCTTTCCCATTTCCTTGATGGATGTCAGTCTCCTTTTCCAGGTACCCTTTAGCTGGCTCTACTATTGTACTCTGTGCCAGCCTTTACAACACCTTGAAAGCTCTGTGTATTCCTGTCCGTCAGTGTGATTCACACAGCACACCCCTTCATTACCAGTACTCCCTGGGACAACTTGCTGTCTACTGACATCTCAGTAATCATCCACAGTCCATCTCAGTCACTTTGTATGAATGACAAAGTCTGCCCAGGCTACCAGAGCTTTTAACCATCTGCTTTAGACACCTTTCCTTTCAGACAGTTTGCCTCTGTTGCTTATCAATGCTTATACAACCTAAGTACAATCTGTTCATTGTTGTCCTGCTTAACCTCTTGTCTTCTTGTTTAATGTTTTCTTCTAAGTGAGATCTCTTTAAGGCAGTGAGTCCTCCTTCATCAAGAAAGGGAGAAGCACCCATGGCATTATGGTCACTCCTGTAGATAATTATTTAATGAGTGATACTAAGCCAGAGATATATGTAGAAGCTAGAGAGCAATCCACTGTAGCTTGGCACAGCTTCAGTACATGCAGTACAGCAGTCAAACACAACACAGTTTTCACTCGCATGTGGCAATGTTACCACCCCCTCTGCAAGCAATAAAATCACTGCTTGCCTTCTCTTTTTCTCTGTTGCATTTTTCCCCCCCAGCTGGAAGATGATATTATAGCCGCACCTGATTATATTGAAAGTATAAAAAGCTTTGCTGCTCAACAGTCCCAAGATTGGATGGTTCTCGAGTTCTCCCAGCTTGGATTTATTGGTAAGTATTAAGACCTCAGCAGGATCAACTGGATTTGGAGCTGTGTAGATCAAAAAGGTCTGTCTTGGTTTGAAAGACAGGTGTCTGCTAAGGAAGGCAGAAGCCTCCCTTGGAATGGCAGATGCAACCCCCCTTCCCTCTGAGTTATTATAATTTTGAAATCAAGGGGGCTTTTAGGCAAAGATGTGGGAAATAGGAATAACAGTTCTTTACTATTATATATCTATATGTGTATAACCAGTCAAACAAACAACCATAACTATGGCAGTAACAGCAAACAATCACAAACCCAGTGCCAGCCTTCTCGGCTGTCGGGCCCTTTCCCCTCGGGTGCAGTTCCGCTCGCAGCCGGCAGGGGCGCTGGCGGCTCCCGGTGAGCAGGGCAGGTGCGATGGTTCCCCCGCGGCTGCAGGGGGCGCTCCGGAGCGAGCTCGGGGAGCACGCGGCACTGGCGGCCTGGGATCCCGGGGAGGGATGGAACAAAGGCTTCACAAACCCCTGGGCAGCTGGCCCTGGTGTCCGGCCGGACTCTCAGGGACGGCAGGCTGGAACGGCAGGGACGAGCACAAATCCCGGGTGGCAGACAAGGTGTATCCAAACGGGGAACCCCTGGAGGTCTGGGCAGGCAGGTTGAGCACGGCTACAACGCAGCGAAGGCTCGAAGCAACGGCAGGGGCAGGGCGGCCACAGCCCGGCTCCCAGCGGGGCAGGGAGGGTGGGCTTGGGATCCTGGGGTTTCTCCAGCAGAAGGAAAAGCGGCCGAAGAAAGCAGCTCCCCTCTCTGTCTGAACACTGAGACCGACTGACCCCACAGCCAGGTGAAACAAAAGAGTAGCCAGCCATTTGTTCCCCTAGCAACATGTATGAGGGAAAATTCCTTTAACAGAAAAAAACAAAAAACCAGGAGAGCTCCTAAAACCCCAACAAGGTCTCATTCAGAATTACATCTCAAAGCATGAAAGGACTTGCATATCAAAACTTCCTCGGTTCTTCAGGAAACATCCCACTGAAAGTAGTTTACTTTTTGTTCTCTTTAAAACTGTCTTTTTAATACAGATTCTCTTCAGCATAGAATCTAGAGTTGGGTTCCCATAATGAGGAAATTGTTCCACCTCAGGGAACTATGTGCCCCTGTAATGTGTAGTTGTCTTTTCAAGAATGGAATTTGAGCAATCTATATTAAAAAAAAATTGCTTCCTTTTCATTGTGGAGGAAACTGTGCATCCCATATCATAGGGCTGGATGATCAGCAACTCTTCAAAGCCAGATTCTATGTGAAATTTTTCATTAAATATCATAATTACTTTTATGTGTGCAAGGCTGGTATGATACTTAAACGTTTATTTAAATAAATTACATTTAAACATAAAATTGGTGATTTTTGCATTGCAATAAAAATATAACTTCTTGTCTTGCTTTCAGGAAAATTGTTTAAATCAGAAGACTTGCCACTCATAGTGGAATTTTTTCTCATGTTCTATAAGGATAAGCCCATAGACTGGCTTATAGACCACCTGCTCTGGGTTAAAGTGTGCAATCCAGAAAAGGATTCAGTAAGTATAACTGTGAGTTTATGAACATAAGTAATATTCAAACACTCTCAGTGACAAAATTTATTTTCAAAAAGTGGAATATAAATCTCTGAAACTGGACTTACTTTGGACTGACCAGAGTTTCTGCTCCTTCTTGGGTTTTAGGGTTCAGGAGTTTTAACTAGTGTAGCCAGTTCCTGCTCCAGGATTTGCATGTGTTACTTTTGTGTTGATAAAGGAGCAAGAAGAGACAGGAGTTGTGCAGAGCAGGAGATTAAGGGGAGCGGAACAAGCAAGCTTCAAGTTTTACCCTGTAGCATAAGTGACTTCTGGGGATAGCAGAAGGTCCCTGGTTTTAGACTTAGTAATGCACTGCAGAGTCTCTATACCCACTTCATACAGATAGGAGCAAGCTTTTAAATCCTGCTGTGTGGGTTAAGCCAGCTCATAGGAGTTAGAGTGAGCCTCAAGGAACTAATGTACATTCTTGCCTGCCCGTGAAAACAGATTAAAAACGAGATGCTATTATGCTGACATCACCCATTCCAGATCTAACATGTGCCAACTTACATCTGATAGATTAATATTTTACTTTTATTTTTTAAATGGCTGTTCCAGCTTCTAAGACCTGATTCCTACCTAAAATGAAGCTGTGTTCCTGAAAGTCAAGCAGGCAGCTCATGGAAGTCTGCTCTGACCAAGCCAAAGCAGAGTGGTATCCACAAGTTTCGACTGAGTTTCACTTCTGCATTTGCAATTTCAATTGCTGTGGGTAGTGAAAACCTACTTGGACAAGTCAGTCTCACATGGCCCTTGGGTGGGAATGACCAGTGTCATGACCTGCTGGGACTATTCATGAGAATGCAGAAAATGGAGAATGGGAGAAGGCTGGGGATCCCAGCTGCTGTACCTTCTCTGTTTGACAGGTTAAACCAGTGAACTTTCCGATAGTGACCAGAGAAGGCAAGCTGACAACTCCTCACCCTTTCTCCTTTCCAACCAACTAAGAGTGTCACAAAGTGATCACACATTGTGCTTCATGGGAGGGTCATCAGGGCACTTGTTTGTGGTCTCTCTGTGCCATGCTGTGGTTATGGATGTTTGGCATGCGTTTATGTAGAATCATAGAATTGTTTGGGTTGGAAAAGATCTTAAAGATCATCTCGTTCCTAATCCCCTGCCATGGGCAGGGACACTTTCCACTAGACCAGGTTATTCAGAGCCCCATCCAACCTGGCCTTGAACATCTCCAGGGGTGGGGCATCCACAGCTTCTCTGGGCAACCTGGTTTTGTGCCTCACCATCCTCACAGGAAAGAACTTCCTCCTAATAGCTAATCTAAGCCTACTTTCTTTTAGCTGGAATCCATTGCTCCCTGTCCTCTTAATCCAGGCTCTTGTAAAAAGCCTCTCTCTGTCTTCCTTGCAAGATCCCTTCAGGTACTGGAAGCCTTCTCTTTTCCAGGCTGAACAATCTCAATTCTCTCAGCCTTTCCTCATAGGAGAGGTACTCCAGCCCTCTGATCACCTTGGTGGCCTCCTCTGGATTCAGCGAGACAGGTCCATGACCTTCCTGTGCTGGACCCCCAGAGCTGGATGCAGCACTGCAGGTGGGGTCTCACCAGAGAAAAGCAGAGGGGCAGAATGCCCTCCCTCCCCTGCTTCCCACAGGGCTTTTGGATGAGGACATGTTTGGCTTTCTGGCCTGAGTGCTCACGGCTGGGTCATGTCCAGCCTCTCCTCTGCCAGCACCCCCAAGTCCTTTTGGGTAGGACTGCTCTCCATGTGCTCATCTTCCAGCCTGGATTGATACTGGAGGTTGCTCTGACCCAGGTGCAGCACCTTGCACTTGGACTTGTTAAACCTCAAGAGATTCCCATGGGCCCATTTCTCAACCTTGTCCAAGTTTTCAGCCTGGACTGACTATTAACATACCAAGGTTCAGCTACATCTGCTCACTAAGATGTTGCAGAAGACAGTTTGTGATGATCAGAGCCATCAGATCTCTGCATGGTTCAGAAACTTTGTGATGTTTACCTCCTGTGAACCATCATCCATTTCTGGGGTCCCCAGTACAAAAAAAAGTCAAGGACTTGTTAGAGCAGGTGCAGAGGCCACAAAAATGATCAGAGGGCTGGAGACAGGCTGAAAGAGTCAGAGCTCTTCAGATTGAAGAAGAGAAGGCTTCAGGGGAGACTGTATAGCACCTTCCAGTACCTAAAGCGGCTTATAGGAAAGAGGGAGAAAGTCTTTTTATGTGTTGTGACAATACAAGGGGCTACAGTCCTAAACTGAAAGAGGGTATGTTTAGATGGGGTATAAGGAAAACATTCTTTATGGCTAGGGTGGTGAGTCACTGGCACAGGTTGCCCAGGAAAGGTGTAGATGCTGCATCCAGTGTTCCTGACCAGGCTGGATGGGGCTCTGAGCAACCTGGTCTAGTGGAAGGAGTCCCTGTCCACGGCAGGGGGGGTCAGAACGAGATGATCTTTACAGGCGTCTTTGAACCCAACCATTCCGTGTTTCTGTGATCATATGCAGTGGCCTGTGTCTATCACCGTGCAGTGGGAACTACAGGCTGCAAGGGTGGAAGCCTTGGACTCAACAAGCAGCCTTATCTCAGCTTCTGCAGAAATGACCACGCCAGCCCCATGCCACCGATTATTCTCAGCTGCTGCCAGCACTACTTTTGGTAGTGCTGCCATAGCATAAAACAAGAGATTCTAGAGCCTGTATCATTACAGGGATGAATTGCAAACCCTGTCAGTAGAAAGATCACAAACTTATTTTCTCAAAATGATTTCTTCTTTACTGAAGTATAGTGTGCCTTTCAGAGAAACAGCTGCCAGTAAATCCATTTGCACACAATATATTGTGGTTTTACATTGTTTTGCTGAACATCTGCTGTGGACAAAAATAAAAATACATAGGTTTTTTTATAGCTTTCCAGGGCATTTTGAACTTTTAATTAGTACTCCTGTGGAAACCATAAATCCCTCATGAGTTTTGGTGGTTTTAAGCCAGCTGAGTGAAGACTTAATCACTTCTAGCTTTAGAAGGCATTAATATAGTTAATGTAACATTTTTCTTTTATAGAACTGAAAGCACTTGATGGAAGAGGTAAGCACATCATCCTCTCAAATTTTAAGGGATGAGATCTGGGATACAGAAAAGTTAAATGTTCTTCCAAACTCATATAATAATTCTGTGGCAGCACCAAGAGTACAACCCAGAGAGTCTCATTTTAGTTCTTTGCTTTGTTCCTTGCCATTATGCTTCATTGCTGCATTAATTACTGTGGCATGTTTGTGTCATTGTATCAAACTACGATGCACTATAGAGACAAAGAAAATAATTACATTTAAAGAAGAAGTTTGCTATCATTCAAAGATCAAGAAACTCCAAAATTATATTACAGTTATTTAATTCCTTGGTATATGTTATGTCCCAGGTGTAGTAAACTGGAAAATTGTGGTTGAAATACAGTATTTAAGGGCTTTATCTAATTATGTGATAAAAGATCCATAACTTATAATACATTAAAAGCCTTGCAAACACAACAGAAAGAGGCAGAATTATGACGATTGAAATGTAACCAGAATCTATCTTAAGAAGGTCAGTTTTGGTCAAAATAGTTTAATTAGAATGATATGGAAAGGCTAAGAGTTGAAATAAAGTTTGCCAGAAACAGCTAAGAAATCAATCAGTTTCAGATTTGAGTCCATTTTTGTCACTCTGAGATGAGATTCATCGCATACTGTGCAGAAATCCCTGAATTACTGGTGGTTGAGCCTTCAAATCTATGTAACAGCATGAGTGGAATTACGAGTTTTGGTCTAGCAACAGTGTATGTGACATAAGGTGACTGTTAATTTAGGGATTACTCATTTAAATATGGATAAAAAATCTGGACCCATACCCTCAACTACATAATGAAATTGCCTTATGGAACATAGTTTGTCTCTCCTTGATTTAAATAATCCTTCACTCCCTTTTACTTTCTTTCCAGACACACTGTGAAAAGGAGAAGTCAAAGTTACGTATCCGTGCTAAACCATCTCTCTTTCAGCATATGGGAGTTTATTCATCATTGGCTGGGAAGATACAGAATTTGAAAGTAAGAATAAGAAATTAATGCTGTATTAAATTATATGCTTGTGTTCTGACTTTTCTCAAAGGAGTTTCAAGGACCACATCTTTGGCATTAGATGGCATTTCCATATCCAAATATGTTGTTTTACAGATTTGGTAGAGAATATTGATCTGGCATGTAAGATGCAGGTGGGGCACACTGCTCCTGCACAAACACCTTTGAATCTCTCATCTGAACAGGAGCATTTCATGGCATATAGGAACCCTCCTCACAACACAAGGTTTCAGATGCTCTGCTCCATGATGGTTTGTTTTGGCTGAGCAGGTCGCATTCCCAATATGAGGGACAATTAGGAAAGAACGTAAATTGGTAGGACAAAGGTGTGCCTGATGTGATGGCCACAGATTTTTAGGGAGAGTTTGGGGGGCAAACCACATATCTGATAAGGACAAGAGAAATGATGAACCAGACTTCAGGAATCTCCTGATGGTGCCATCTAGACTAGTGACAAGATTTCTCAATTGGATCAGGCTAGAGATTGACGTAGCCTTTAGCAGAGCCCAGGAATCACATGTTCTGGCAGAAGGCATCCTAGACAACTATGAAATAGCCTCCTGTGAAGATTTTTATTTTTACATCTTGGCAGTTAAGAAACAATCAGTACAGCTCTGTCTACAAATTGTAACATTGAGTCCCAGTGATTACACTGGAATTAATATTCTATATCTATTAAAAATAGATTGTATATTTTTTGACACTGAGGTGGTTATTTTCTGGAATAGCTTCCTATAGTAATTATAGATATCAATGCACTTTTTTTCCATTGTAAGAGTGAAATTACATTTCTTTATATCAACAGGATAAAGATTTTAGAAAAAATCTGCTACTTAAAGCACATAATAATCCACCTGCAAAACTGGATACAAGCCTAAGAATATACCACCAATATACCTTGGAAAAAGTTTATAAAGGACAAGACTGGTTTTGGGCTTCAGCTCCAGTGGCAGGTGACTACATCAGGTTCACATTTTTAAATCCACTAGAAGTTGAAAAGTAAGTATTACATGGTATGGAACATGGAAGCCTACATATATCCACTTTGGAAATGCTTGAGTCTGTTCGAAATTATCAGTGCTCAACTCTTTTCATAAACCCTTCTACTGACAAAAAATCCATTATTTGCTATTTATCTTATCTTCCTTTTGAACTCCCCTCCTGAAATACATTTCTTCCTTGGTAATCAGAGAGCTTCTTAATTTTTTTCCTTTCATTTCTTCTGGTAAATATTTTACACTCTCTGATGATAATTCTCAAAGGAATTTGTTTTTAACTGATTAATTTCATCAATGGAGTCAGTGAAAGCTTTATTTGTGTAGTTCCCAACAGGAAGGCTGTTTGCATGATGTCAAGTCTGTATCTCCACCTAGTGAGCTGCAGTGAATGACAGTTGTTACAATAAACACTGGTGTTCTGTATTAATCAACTAGTTTATGCTTTATGAAACTTGGGTAGCCTGTAGTTTTGCATGTTCCTGTTACTGGGAAGCTGCTATGGATGAAGCTAACTTACAAATGGTATTGTCTAATGGCTGGTCCCAGCCCTGTCACATTGCTAGTCTGTGAAAATGTGTGGTTAATCCTATATTTGGTGGTTTTAGGCTTTGAATATTTGATATTGGAGAAGAGAGTTTGATGCTTGAAATTCTCTTAGTTCTTTTTGGATCTAAACCCCTAAGAACTATTAATGCCAGAAATTTAAAACCAAACAGGGATTTTTATTCTTAAATGGTTTTGACTGGATTTTTGTTTTGCCAATGCTCTTGCTTATTGGCTATAAAGGAAATTGTTTGGAAGCACCTGAGTTGACCAGTATTGATAAAAAAGGGGAATTCTTCTGGCATGTAGTATATGGCTTAGTAGAAACAGAAATTTTTGCTGCCATTCACCTTCCAGAAGCCCATTCCACTTCAGTCTGACAATTATAGGAACAGATGAGAGGGCAGATCTTCCTTAGCTATTTAAACATGGGAAGGTAATTTATTTGGAACTTGAGCACTAAAAGAGGGGAACACTTGCATTTGTGGTTCCAGAGAAAGATGATTTAAATATTTGTTCTGTTTAAAATAAAAAGACTCTATTATGGTTTGGTTTACAGTTTCAAGGCCTATTTCTGTTCTCTATAGTCCAAAAATATATAAAGTAAATGTATCTGAAACTTTCCTTCAAAACTGGAAAGAATTACTTCCCTAGAACTCTTCTAAAGTATAAAATACCTGCAATAATACACCTTTATCATCAGGTACTTGTTCAGAAGTGGAAACGTGGAGCACCCTGGTGATAAACTGTTTAACACTACTGTGGAAGTGTTGCCAGCTGATGTAAGTCTTTCATTTCCAACCGTATTTCATTTTCAGAATGATATTCAGCATAAAATGTCATACCCTAGAAAATACTTCTTGAAATGTTATTGCTTTATTTTTCACAGGAAATGCTAATAAAAGAATTGGTTGATAATGGAAGTAAATTTAACTACCCAGCAACCAAAGACGGATATCTAAAAATAGGTAAATCGTTTATTGTGACTTCAAAACCAGAAATTTTGTTCCTACATATAAAGTGTTTCTGCCCTTAAGGATTTCATTAACTCTGTGATAAATTCAACATTCCAAGGTGAACTAGTAAGGAAAAGAAACCCTTTGCATTACTGCGTAGTGTATGGTGTTTGCCAATGACTCTCCTATTTTGGTTTAAGTATGACCAGTGGCAAAAGCCAAGACATCTAATTAGAAGGAAAACTAATTACAGTCCCTGTAAAGGGTTTTCCTGGCAAGATTTTGGTAGCTGGGGTGGAGGGGTGGGGGTGGTGGGGGAACTACAGGTGTGGCTTCTGTGAGAAGCTGCCAGAAGCTTCCCCTTATGTCGAGTCGAGCCAGTGGCAGCCAGCTCCAGGATGGACCTACATCTGCCCAAGGCTGAATCCATCAGCGACGGGAGTAGTGCCTTGCGGGATAAAATATTTTAAAAAGGGGGCGTAAAACCTCTGTGTAACAGCAATTGAAGCTGGAGAGAGGAGGGAGAATACATGAGAGAAAAAACTCTGCAGACAACAAGGTCAGTGAAGAAGGAGGGGGAAGATGCCATGCTGACTCCCCTGAGGAGGAAGGAGCAACAGAGACAATATATGATGAACTGACCACGATCCCCATTCCCTGCCCCCCTGCACCCCTGGGGGTAAGGAGGTAGAGAAAATCAAGAGTAAAGTTTAGCCCAAGAAAAAGGAAGGGTTGGGGAAAGGTGTTCTTAGATTTGGTTTTATTTCTCATTACCCTACTCTTACAAATAAATATTTTTTTTTTTCCCAAGTCAAGTCTGGCTTGCCCATGACAGTAATTTGTGACTGATTGATCTCTCCTTGTCCTTACTTCAACCCACGAGTCTTTTTCAAAAGACTTTTTTTTCCTTAATATATTCCTGGATCTAATTTATAGTTCGTAATATAAAGCTTTTCACAAGTTTGCTTGGAAGTATATTTCATTCTAATAAATGTTCGTATGGGTCTTGTGGGTTTTTTTTTATTTAGGGGCTTTTGAAAATGGCATTGCAGAAGGCAGCATTAATCGGTCAGTAGGAAGAATACAGGCTATTCGTTTATCAGTCAGTTCTGATTCTCCAGTCCGGGCAATACTGAGTGAGGTAAGCATGTCAATAAAAGCATTTTTATTATTCATTATGAAATGAGTTTTGGTTTTTCCAATCATATAGTGTTGTTAATCATTAATTTTATTTAATTTTGAATGGAATTTTGTGTGGAAAAACTCACACAAGTGAAGAATTATATTAATTCTTTTCAGGAGATAAATTTACTTCATTGAAAGTGCTGGAAATGCTCAAATGGGATGATTCTCCAGTTTTGCAGTGCTGTAACTGTAGTTGCTAGGACTTGAATTTTGACAAACAAAGCTTTTTTTCAGTCACCATCTTGGATATTAATTACATTATGTCAACATTTTCAGATGAACCTGTGATTTTTTAATTCTTCCAAGTTTTTCCCAAGTGTTTGAATGTCTATAAGTCCGTAAATAGAAAATACTTAGCAGAAGTCACTAAAGAGAATTACTACATTCTTAAACCCTAGCCATAGCTGGAAGATGGAAAAAACTAATGTCTTAGGCAAAGCTCCTGCAAGATTTTAGAAAATAACAGATTTTGGTTTTTTCCAGGTACTTATCAAGACATCTGAAAACTGAAAAAAATACATTTTTGATGTGTTACTTGTTATGTATTGTTTGAAAACAAGGCTGACTGCAACAGAAAAAAATAGGACTGGGTCAAAGGATCAATTCCAAACCCATTTAATTATTAATACTCTGTATTAGGAAAGAGTAGAGATAACTCTTAGGTCTTTATATGAAAAGGTATATGAAAAGAATGTTAGTAGTTTCTAGAAAATGTTCGTGAGTAATATGTCATATAAAAATCTCACCTTAGCTTGGCAACATTAAATAGATATTATTATAAACAATTGAAAAGGCATTACAGCCTGCCTCAGGGACTAAAGCATAAAGGTATAAAAAGCTTCACCAGAAATAAAAATACTGACATTTTTGAAAAATATTAAGGATATGATATTCAACTCCATTAAAAACTCTGGTCGATTTTGTAGGGAAATCAGAACTGAAGGAAAAGTTGTCAATATTCATTACAAGTATTTAAAGTACTTCATAGGAACAACTTAATGTAATGAAAATTGATCTCAAACTTAATATAAGTGTGTTTCAGCCTTAATGTAGCATAAGTTATGTTAAATATTTTTTTAAATGAGAAGTGCCTACAAATTACCATTTGAATAACTTGAAACTTAAACAGGTATTGTTTGGAAGATTGTAAAACTTCTCAGTGAATTGTGCATTGAATTAATAACAGGAAATAAGGGTATTATGTGTAACTATATTTTTGTAGAAAGAAAATTTATTTAAATAAAATTTTGGATCCTATAATTAGATAATCAGTGTGTACTGATATTTCAATCCTTGTCATAAGTCAAAATTCAACATAAATTTGAAAATAAAAAGTAAACCACAGTAGTGTCATTTGAAAAGGTTTCGGGAAATGACAATCCACCCTGGACATCTACCTGTTAATGTGCAGAATTCCGGTATCACTTCCTTAGCACTTGAAGCATGACTGCGCCTTCATTCCCCTGCACAGGCATTGCATCCTGACAGCAGGAAATAAGCTGCAATGTGTGGATTTGTATTGAATGGGTTACATTAACGTAGAGTTGTATTCTTAATGCCACATTTAGAATGAGATGGAATTAATTTTTTTACATTAAAACAGTTCAGAAGAGTGTTTTTTTAAAAAACAACCTCTAGTAATATTTTGATAATATTGCTTAGAGGATTATAGTTTATTTATTTTACTGTATTTATTTAGACTTTTATGTACAGGATTGTTTATGTACTGTGGTGCTATATATATGTGCATGTACATACATATATTGGACCAAATATTGCAGCCTTCATTAGGTTAGGAGTTTAATGCCAGTTAAGAATTAGTGCAGTAATACAGCATGCTTAGAGGTACGCTGTGGGACACCTTTATCCCTCAGCATTTACAGTGAAAACATAAAACCTTATTTTGCCATTGCTTTCACTGCAGCTGATTCACTGTTGGGAGTAGTGTCTGCATTCAGGGTGCCTTGCATTCACTTGTTACAGGGCAGTGTCACTAAGGAGGAAATTCCAGACCAATTATTTAATACAGTGAAAACATAGAACATACTAAAGTAATAGATTTTGCTACCAAAACATCTTATTTTCACAGTGAAATGAGATTTCACTCTAGTTGAAGTGTACTTTCAAGAAGCTCATCAGAATACCTGAAATTGTATTAGGAAATGACTGGACTTAAAAAGATATATTTTTAAATGTAATTTTTCATTCTGTGCTGCCAGCTTGGTGCTTCATTAATTGTTTCAGTTTTTATATATTTTACATAACCATTGAAATCACAGAATACCCTTCCCATGACTCTGATGTAAATGAGGTTTTAGTTGATGTTGTAAATAATCAATGCTTCACAAGAACCATTAATTCTTCCCTGTGCTTTTGCAAGCGCAGAGGTTTCTTGCACAGTCTGCAGAACCACAACTCCACTATAAAGCCAGAGGAACCTCCTAAGAGGAATTTTGTATCTGGATTTTCACTGATGAAACAATAGCTGAAAAGTGAGTATTCCAGCCCCAGGAAGTTCACATCAAGGGAGTGCAGTGGAAGAATACCTCAGCAACAGCACTTCTGTGTTATTGGCAACAACCACCGCTGGCGAGTGAATTACCTGGGTTTGTTCACAAGGAGTGGTTATGAACACCTGCAGCTTCCTTTCCACCCTGCAAGCAAGATCTTACCTGTGGTTTTCCATGTAATAATCCTATGCACTGAACCTTCACACACTACAGTTCCAAGACCAGATCAAAGGCAGAATAGAGGCCTTCCCATAGGAAGGCTTCCGTTCAGGTCCAGGGAATAAGGAACTTCCTCTAACTTTACAGGTTTTGAAGTCTAGGCATTGTGATTGTAACTTACAAAACCAAACATGGTAAACTCTAAGTGAAAAAAGTAACTCCAAAAAGAGTTTCAGATTCTCAACCAGATCACCAGGCTCACTGAATGGGAAATTTTACTTCAGTACTTTCATGTGGTTTAAAACATAAGTCTCAAAAATAAGATCTACCTCATGCTCATTGTACATGTGCTTAATCAGTTTAAATGTCTGTGTGGTAAGAAAGCACAAGTTCCAATCTAGTTCTGCTACCAAAATCCTCTGAAAACATTGGGAAAAATAAGACTCCCTCAACACTTTTATTGTCTTTTTATTGTTAGGGAGTAAGGCATTACTTTATTCTTGGCCAAGAGGTGTGTGCAGCTGACAGTTTCAGCCTCTGTGCTGGCACAGATACAAAACTTTTTCACTTATTTATACATTTTTAGTAAAGAAAGGAATTTGATGCCCAAAAGATCGACTGGAAATAGTCTATGTCTATATCTCTATAGAGCAGGTATTTGTTTATTGCAGTGCTGGTGGTGAGGGGGATTTTTCCTCCTAACTCACTCCCCCTTGTCAAGTGCTGTGGTATTTTTATACAGTATATTTTGCTTAATGTTGCTATGTCATTACAGCATCATCACATACGTGCTGGAACTAATTTACATAGCATGATCTCATGGTTATTAGATAATTCTTTGTGCTGCATGTGCACTTCCCCAGTTCGGGGGTCTTGGGAGTCTTTGATGAAAGGCTTCTAAAGTCTTCTTTGCACTTGAACTTTTCAACTTTGTTTTCGGGGTATGTGCAGTTACGATGCTCTTCGGTCCGTCCGGTCTTAACCGGCCTAAATTCTTTGTTTTGTGGCTAATTGGCTTTGGCTTGCCAATTTCTCATTAGTACTACACTTATCTATCTTTAAAACTGTACACGTGGTAAGTTTGTTGTTTTTTTTTTCTTTTCCTCCATTCTGCATATAAGCAACTAGTTAACTATATACTAGCCATTGCATTGTATAAAAAGTTATTAAACTAGATTATATGGGCATCAAAAGTTATGATTCAGGCTATATAAGCATCAGATTATAGGTATAGAAGTTATGATTCAGGCTACATAAGTAAAAGCTATGATTCAGGCTATATAAGTAGAGAAGGCTATGCTTCAGGTTATACTGATAAAAAGTCATGATTTAGGTTATGTTGATGTTAAGGTTACATAGATAATCTTATAACCCGAGCTATATAGGCACTTTGTTACTTTGACCTAAGTTATATAGACATCAAATCCCTCCTTTTCTTTACTCCTTTGTAAATTCTTTCACAAGTTATATTGTGGTTTCTGCGTGCATTCCTTGAAAATATGTTCTTTTTTCTATTTTGTGCCTTAACTGGTAACTTTTCCAGTCATCATAAGAAATCAGTCTGTTTGCAATACCACAGGAAACATTGACTGAATACACAGGTACAAAGAATGATTATTCCTAAAAGCATGAATAAGTGTTTTAGCAAATTGAAATTTGGGAGCCAAGACGTAAGTGATTCCCACAAGTGGGTTGTCCACGAAGTGTCATCTTTTGTTACTTCATGGAGTACCCTGGCATGTTGCCAGATTGTGTGTATATCTGTTGCTATTTGCCCTGATTGATCTACATACGTACAACAACTGGTATTTACTAGGGTACAGATTAATGCTCATTGGTTCCACGTTACATAATTCTCTTAATTAATTAGTATTCTACCCTCTATTGATTTCTTGCTCTTCATGCTAATTTGGTCCACATTCTTTAGTTCTTTTATCATCTTTTTCTCAGATGGGGAGTCCCCAACTTTTCAGGTGTTAATCCCCTCTCTATCTTCTGGTTACTTCAATATCCTTGAAAGGCCACAAATTTAAGATCCCAGTTCTCCAATCTTTAGTTCCCTTTGGCTCTTTATTGAAGCTTGTCAGGTTAGTTTTAACAAACTTAAGATTTCACTGATTTAAGGATCACAGTAGAGTCTGTGAAGAAAACCAGTGCTGGCTAAAAGCAGGCATTGCTTACAATTAATTAAAATAACTAATTAAAATTAGTTAAGAACATACGACTTTCAACAGTTTAATATTAATAATGTTTTATTCAACCCATTTTGATTTTCACTGGAGCACGGTTATTCATTTCTTTGAATGATGTCTCTATTCTCGTCTTAAATCTTTTGAGGGACTTTTGAAAGAGGCAAGCCAACATTCGTCTTCAGTACAAATGGCAGATATGAACTTGGCTTTAGTAATTTATTTAAAATGTTTTTATTTCGCTCTGCTTCTCGGTACGTATATTGGAGCGTCAGGGTGAGTGTCCAGCTGTAACAAAGTGTTTCGTTAATTTGAGGCTACAGGTGTTGGAAAATTCTTTTTCCGGTCCGATCCCTGGCTGCAGCCGTGTGGGGCAGGGCGATGGGCGATGGGCGACATCGCATACCGCGGACCGCGGCCATACTAGCAAAGCCCCCATCAACGCGCCGAATGCCGAGGGGCGGGGCAGGCCAGAGGCGGCAGGCGATTGGCTGAGGCACCCCGCGCTGGGCGGGCCGGCAGCCGCAGGTCGAGCCACGCATTGGCTCTCGCCTCACGCCGGACACCTCCGATTGGCGCAGCTCGCTGCCCATCTCCCGCGCCAACACACGCTCCGCGGCGGCTACGCTCGGCTATGCCGTGCGCGCGGGCTGGGTCGGGCTGCGCGTGCTGCGCCGTGATTGGCCGGCGCGGCGCGGCACGAGCGGCGGCACCTGCTCCCGCATCCCCGGGAGCGGTGGGGGTGCTGCGCGCGCGTGCGCGCCCGGGGATGTGCCGGGACGACCGGCCGGGCCCGGCTCCGGCTCCCGCTCTCGCCGCCGGTAACCGCCCGTCGCGGGCCGGGCAGCGCCGGGACCGCCGCCGGTAACCAGCGGTAACCGCCCGCCGCGGGCTGGGCAGCGCCGGGACCGCCGGTAACCGCCCGCCGTGGGGGGAGCGGCGTCGCGGTGCTTGGTAACCAGACCTGGGGAAGCGGCGGCCGCCTAGCCTCGCGATACCGGCGGGAGATGCGTGTGGGCCCCGTGTGGCGAGGGGAGGGGGCGGTGGCTGCCCTGCTCCGCCCCCTCTATTCAGCCCCCGGTGGGCAGTGACGGCCCCGGCTCGGCCGCGCCTCACGGACGGCGAAGGGTCCCGAGGGTGGGATGGCGGGGAATTGGGTGAAGGCGCCGCACGGGAGGATTTGGGGGCTCGGCCCCTTACCCGAGGCCGGGTAGGAAGAGCGCGGCCTCGCAGGTGACTGGTGGGGCAACGCCTGCCGCCCTCGTTCTCCCTTCGAGGTATCCAAAAAGGGGGTTCGTGTTGGATACTGACAGAACGCCGGGTGGCCGTTTGATCCAAACGTCTGTTTCGTTAATTGGAAATTAACGTGTTATTGGAGGTTTTAATCGAGCTCACTGTAGCAGCAAAATATCTCGAGGCACCTGCAGGAGCGCAGCATTGCGGCTGGAGTAACTGCTGAATTTCACATTCGGCATCCATTCCAGCACAGGGTGCTTAACATCTCAGGTAAAGGGAGGGAAGTACAGTTTTCACACCCAAAAAAGGAAAAATTAAAAGTTGCATAATAATTCTTGCATGCTTTTCATGGAGCAGTTTCAGCTGGATGTTGTCTTATGTCAGGTTGATGCCAATGCAGCAGAATGGGGGAGGAATAAAGCAGCTCGTGGTTACAGATGGAAAAAGGGATGTGTGAAAAATCCTCCACTTTTTATGGCCCTGGATGGAATTGATATTTGGCCCTATGAAAAGCCCATGTGTTGGTACTGGATGCAGGAGCTTTGGACTTCGGAGTGAGAAAGGCTGTTAATGGCCGTCTTATGCCCTTTCTGCTTGAGAATCCAAAACTCTGAGAGTTACATGGAAAACGCATGACCATTTTCAAAGTCCAAAGAAAAGTTAGTAATCTAAAGGATCCTGACCTCTTATTTAGTTCTGCAGCAAATGGAATAAGGATGCCACTAACTTAATGGCAGGCATACAATACGCGAAAGGCCATGGTGCGGAGGTCCAGAGGTTGACACATTTGCACTGTGCAATGACAAATCAAGTCATGCAGGTGGGAAGGGACACCAGGAGGTCTCTCCTGACCTGCTGCTCACAGCAGGGGCAGCCCTGAGGCTGGTCCAGCTTGCTCAGAGATTTTATCTGGACTCTCTTGGAAGACCCCAAGGACTGAGACTAGGCAGCCTGTACTGATGCTTACCTGTCCTCTTGGGGAAAAAAATTCTAATATCCAGTCAGAATATGCTTTCAGCTTATGCCGTTTTCTTTCATAAATACTAGTCTGTGTCTCAGAAAAAGCAGCTTGTTACTTTAGGTGCAATATTCTGCTGATGTTGCAGCACTGTAGCTGGTCCCTAGAGCATGCTTTGCATGTCTTAAATGTCCTTCTGATGTGTAGCTGTGCTGTGGTCACCCATGGTAGAAAGTGACCGAGCTATGCAAAATGTATGTTTAAAATTACAGGTCTGAACTTGGATACATTGACAAGACTGCTAGTAAATATGTTTGAGGTTTGTGTAAGAGCCACAGACTCTTTTAATTTGCTTTGTTCTGCTGATGAAGTTTTAACAGTGGGAATCCTTTGGGCTTGTTTTTATTGCCACCTTGAAAATAGAACAAGAAAAGTTTCTCATAGATCTTCATGTATTAATTAGGAAAGTTCAGTAGGTTTTAAAGATAATTAAATGTGTAGTGTGAGTATTTGTTTTGAGACCAGAAACTTGTTGGCTTAGTTGAAAGATTTATTTTATATTCTAAGACTGTAGTGTGGCAGAGTTCACAAAAGTAAAAAATGTCTTGGGTTGGCTAAAACCATCTTTGCCTGGCAGTTGAGTGATAACTGTAATTCATCTTGATAGCATATTTCAGCATTTCTGGGATTATTTTAAAAGTGTATCAAAAGGTCAAATGTTAAAATGTGCCTTCTCTTCTTGAAGGAAGAGGTAAGAGATATAATTGAAAGCTGAACGAAATTAGGGAAGTTGTAGGTAGGATCAGGGAGAAGTGAGAACAGTGGGAACAAAGTGAAAGCATCAGAAATTTTGGAAGGGAGCTGTTTGGAAAGGTGAGTACTAGTGTGACTTCTTGGATGCCCTTGTTAGTCTGTGTGTGGAACAAAAGTGAATGGGACTAATTACAGTAAAATTTCAGTTACGTAAGTGAAAAGCATTTTGGATCATACACAAATACACCTGAAATGCACTGGAAGAGAAAGCTGTATCTCTTCATCTGCTTTAGGAGAAGCAGAGACCATCTGCTTGACAAACTAGCTAAAGTGAGGCAGGCAGGCTGTATGCTAAAAATGCAAATCTGATACCTGGTTATATGACCTATATATATGACACTATACCTAGGAGCTAAGGAGTCCAGAAGGTATTGATACGGAATTCTTTGACTGTTTGTCCTAATACAATGATTAAGGAACAAGAAAACGGGGTTGGTAAAACTGATACTCTTCAGGCAAAGGTGTTCAAAAATACACCATAAGATTAAATGTTCACCTGTGATAAACTCAATTGCTTTAAATCTTCAGGGCAAGATTATTTTAAGTTCTAGAACTGCTAAGGAGGTCTATGAATTAACATTATCTCTAGTTTTTAACTAAAAAAAAAAATCAAATACAAAACCCTGGTAAAATTTGCAGATAGCTGTTGAAATAGATCACCTGCAAAAAGAGGGAACCACAGACTTGCCATCTTCAAGAGAGGTTGTAAAGTCCCACATAGAATGGCAGAGATTGTGGACAGTAGTGGGGGAGAAAAAAAGAATGGTAATATGATTAATGTAGTTTTGTGGAAAATAGGTGTTAGTCCCAAAAAAGGAGGCTTTTGATTATTTCCTAGTATTGACATAGTACTAGTGTGTGATACTTCTTTATGATAATCCTGTGTTTTGGCTCTAAATAGAATCAGTGCAGTTAATATAAATTGATAAGTCTTAAAAGAAATAAAGCCTGATACTGTTAGATCTCTATATGTGTTGCTTGATAAAACTTGCAGGTGTTAAAAAATGAATGATGAAATAATTACTGCTGTAATTATAATGTTTGAATTGCTTAGCAAATTTGATAGAGCCAGGAAAAAAGAGACTCACACTTCCAGTATAAAATAGTATCTATAATTGCTGGGATATTTAGAGTTGTAGTGTTAAACAATTTAATCTCTAAGGAGTGATGATGTAACTGAGAGGGCGGCTGCTTTCTCAGGTGCAGAAGGCACAGCAGCAGCAGAGCATTTAGTATAACTAGTAGTGGCTACAAGTAATGCAAGGTTTGAAAATGTCTTAAAATAGCAAATTAAATACTGGCATTTGTCTTTATTTAAGCTTACTGTGAATAGAGGTTAGTAAGAACCAAATCATAAATACCTGTGCAGAGATGCCTAGAATCTGTCTTCATTCTATTTCCAAATTCAGACAGAAATAATTTCAGAAAGAAGCATTTTTTTGCAAGATCTTTGAGGAAACTTGCATAGGCATTTTTTTGACACAGCACTTCTTCAAACCACTGGATACTCTAACATAAAATTGTATTTGTATGTCTTACTGATATGAAGCAAAAAATACTGGGCAACAGTCTTTTTCACAGCAGATTAGACTGAGAGGCTGGGGCAGTTGTCTGCTATTGACATTCATACTTACACAGATTAAAGATTTTCAGGTTTCCCTGAAATTAGGAAGGTATTTGCATTTAAGCTTAAACTCTTGCTCTACCTAACTTAAACTTGAAAATTATTGGATAATAATTTTGAAACAGAAAATATTTTCTAAAACCATCTTATACTTTCTTTTGGCACTTACAGCTAAAGTCAATATACACTCTGCACTCATCTAACTGTAGTATTGGAAGTAAGGGCAAATACAAATGCAATTCTGGTGGTGGATTCTAAATTTATAATTTTATTTTTCCTAATGAAAGGGATGTTACTTATTGCTGCATTGTAGAGACTGATTCAATTCAATTACTTGTTCAGATTGTTTACAAATGAGAAAAATAAAAGCAGTCTTGCTTAGTTCTTAAAAAAGCATATATACTGCAGTCTATACCCTTGCTAGATTTGGCAAGGTAAAGGAACAGGCTACAGGCACTTCCATAGGGAAAACAGGAGGGAAAAGAGACTCTGAGTCAGGGCTTAATAATAATAAAAAAAAAAAGGCAAATGAAGATAATGTTATAGTGGCAACACTTTCTGATAGTTATTTCTCATTATTTTAGTGGGGTTTTTTTTCCTCTTTTAGGTAGAGTCTGGGGTAAAATTGAAAGAGTATTGATAATATCCTTGAAATGATACTTAAAATCTAAAACTTTCAGTTCTTCAGATAACCAGGATGCACTTCCAGTGGGACAGGCTGTGCTTGGGTGTCCTAATAATTAGCTCAGTGACTGCAGGAATAGAAAATGAAGAAAATCTGGATGCAGATGTCGAAGTGGAGAATTTTGACAAGCAGTCCCAAGAAGCTGATGTTGACAGAGAGAAATCTTCTATAGAGGTAAGATTATAGAAGTCTTTAGTTCAAGCTGGTTAAATATGAGATGCATAGTCAAAACTAGAGCAAGTTAATCTGTGTTTGACAACTGAGTGCATGTGAAATACAGCAGTCTAAGGTTTTCAGTAGCTACATGTGACATACAGGGCAAACTTAATGAACTAATCTCTTATGCCCAAGTGTAAAATCTCCTGCCTGTGGTCGATAGTCATGAAAAAGGTTTTACTTCAATCTGAATACAGAACCTTTTGTTGCAAGTCCTAACATGCCACTTCTAGAGAAGTAAATGGAAAGCATCTTGATCTCACTGAGACTTTGACTTTAGACCAGTTTGACTTCATCAGTCACAACTGCCTTTTGGCACTGTCTCTATTACCAGAAAATCTGTATGCTGTTCTTCAAAACAGATGTGGGCAATAGATGGGAAAACAGAAGAATGGAAAACATATATAGAAAGAAACAGGGAGGAAGCCGATTTGGTGAAAGTTCAGAAATTTTTTTGGGGTTTTGTTTCACATAAGATGTAAGAAAGCTTTAGTTAGAAGCTTTAAACAGAGGAAGCAACTTCTAAAATTCAGAGAAGTGAAGTTGCTCACTGTTGGAGGAATGCACTCAAACTATTGAAATGTGGGTGGAGTAGAAGGGGTTTTATGCTGCTAGGTATTTGGAATGAACAAAATCTGTTGATCTGCCTGGGTGGATTACTTCTGGAGGTATGAGAGTGTATTTCAAATGAAAAATTGTAATTTATATTGGGACATGTATCTGTACATATCTCTTAGGTTGTGTACCAGACTCCAAAGCCAACGGGGGAAGTGTATTTTACAGAAACCTTTGATGAAGGATTGTCTGGGTAAGCTTATGCCTTAAAATGATAAACTTTTACTTTCAGGAGTTTAACTTACAGTGGCAGGACTTACTTTGTTTTCATTTTTCTGCTAGTATCTTTATAAAAATTAATTTTTGCGAGGGTTAGAATTGGGAAGGCTATTAATGCTTGCTCCAAATAGATCATAATGTTAAGCTGGACACTTAACATTCCAGATATGTTACTTTTTTGTGTCTGTTTTAAGGAAGCTTTTAATAAACTTTGAGTTTGTGGACATTAAGAAAAATAATACAAAGATTTAGCCAGTTGGGTTTAACTAGCTGAGAGGTGAAGTGCCATTACATTTCAGTAGCAAGCTCTTTCTTTTCACATGATCTTAGGTATGTGTCAATTCTAAATGTTAAGTGCAAAAGCAGCACCTGTGATGACAGTAAAAATTATTAAATAGAAGAGGTGATAATGGTTGTTAAAAGAACCAACCAAACAAACCACTGAAAACCTTGATTAACAGATGCAAATATTTAATGGCAGTACTTGAATGATACCATTCATCCAAATTTCTAGCTTTTTGAGATCTGTTATAAGATTAGTTTTTCTTCCTACTAAATCTAATGTTCAAAGTTTTAGCTACTATGCTTGGGATTTTTTTAGTCTAGCTATACATAATTTACATAAGACTAAGGAGTATGGGAGACAGGTTTATGGGAAAGTAAGCAGCATGTTGCCTTTCTTCCCTAAAGTGTGGAAAAGAGTACAAATAAATTGACTACGTAAGAATAGAGTAGCTTTTTTGAGAATGGACCTTGAAAATCTTTCACATGACTTGTAGAGATGTTTTATTTCCTCACTGGTCTCTCTCATGGTAGGCCAAGGATCTTGTTTGTTATTTATGCTGTGAAGCTTTCCCAGCATCTCTGTTAACAGTGAACAAATGTGACTACAATTCAAGCAGAAAAGATAAAGTATTCATCCCTGAAACGCTCCATGTAGAGGATAGTTCAGAATGAATGAAAACGGTTCTTTCCTGAATAAATGATTAGAATGTATTCTTGTAATTCATACAATGAAGAGTTCAGCAGTGCTGTTGGCTTAAGGTATTCCTGTGCATGGCTCCAGATAGAACCAGTGTATGTCCAGATGAGGGTGGACTGCCCTTTTCATTTTCTTCCTCTCCATATGAGCGCTTTGTGTAGAGACTGTGCATATCTTTTGGTAACCTTAATAAGAGGCTGAGTTTGCCTTGCTCACAGAGTCAAGGAGATCTGCTGGATCTCCTGTGTGCAGTACACTTGGAATCTTGTGTTTGTCATTTGGACACTTACCATTCCCTTTTGTCCTCTGCTATGCATGTGTACTGTTACTATCAGATAAAATTAAGATTCCTTTGGCTGAATTCTTTTTCTTATCATATTGAAGGTATTATACTTGAAACTTGCTATTTTCTGTGCATTTTTTACATTATATGCATATTACATTCTGCCAAACTCAACTTTTACATAAAACTGAATTTTATTCAGAATTAAATAACTCAGGAATTTAATTACTTTAGACTTATAATTGTATATTCATGTACATTTTTAGGAAATATTTTGAAATGCTGTATTAGACGACTTTCCTTTAATTTTTCTTTGCAAGTTCTCTGAACTACACACAGTTCCATGATGCTAACTCACAATCAGTATTACAGGTTCACAGTCTAGAAGCAAAAGCTGTTTTTCCTTTGTTAAATAATACAGCTTTGCATAGATAGTTCAATGACTAGTACAATTTTTGTTTTAGGTGGGTGTTGTCTGTAACACTGAAAGAAGACATGGATGATAATGTTGCTAAATATGATGGTAAGCAGTTTTAAAGTTTACCTCCACTACGTAGTTTGTAATGTTCTGTTGCTTTTTGAGAAATAACTACTCTTTCTTTGAGAAATAACACAGAACTTATCTTTGAATATCTAGATGGCATAGGTCAAAAATGTTAGTTTGTATAATGACTGTTAGCCTGAAACTGATATCTGAAATGTTACTCACTGGGTTACTTAGTGTGAAGATAACTTTTTGTAGCGGGTTGAGTTCGAAACCAGGCAGAAACACCAATTAAACGTAGTGGTTTTGGTTCAAAGTATTCATTACTTACTCATTTTCTTTCTGTGAGATAAGAATTAGGAGAAAAGCAAAGCAGGCACAAACCTTAAACAGTTGCAGTACAATGAAAGAGTTTTATTACTAATAGAATTAAAAGTAAAGAGACAATAACAAAACAAAATTAAAGCAAATCCCCCTCCCCCCCCCCCAGCACTTCTCTCCTTTTACCTAGCTCACACAAGGGATAACAGAACATGGGATGTTAGTCAGTGTTCCAGTTCTTGAAAAGTCTCTCTCTTATGCTTAAGGGAAAAAAAGGTTTTTCCTTCAGTTGCACGTGGTTCCCAAACTGCCACCAACAGCAGATCCGCCCGGAAACAAACAATCTGCTGTGTGTAGAACATCTCTCCCATGAAAAATCTCACAGTTCCTTCACACTACAAAACATGGGCCATCACATGGGGTTATTCATCTTTTTAAGGATAAGTTCTTTTGGCCTGCACACAAAGGCTCTTCTTCGCCACAAGTCTCTAACAGCCTCTTACTACTATAAAGCCTGGCATCGGCATTCTTCACAATCTTCACAGGCACACGAAGATACTCCATCCCCCCATGTTCTTCAAATGGATTAAAGAGACAAACAGTTTGTGGTATTACAGTTTCTTACCACGGCATGCAAGAAGGTTTCTTTTAAGCTGCGCGCCAGAATCGTGGCACCGCCCTCTTTTCTCCCGTCGCCATTTCCAGCTCCGTCCCACGTGACTCACTTCTCTTTCTCTCTGGCTCTGAAGCCGCCATGCTGAAGGGTGTTCTTGTTCAGGCTTTATGGAGGAGAAAGCCTCGCTCCCTTTGTGCTGCTGGCTGCGTGGTGTCTTCTTCAGTTCAGCACGAAGTGTGCTGGCTGCAGACAGGAGGCTCTGCCGGCTCCCGTTGACTCCGCCGGCTCCGCATGGAGAGGAGAGGGACCCGCCGGTCCCCAGAAGCCGCGCTGGATGGGTTTAGCTGTGAGCAGTCCATGGCTGGGTTTAGCTGTGAGCAGTCCATGGCTGGTTTCAGCTGCCTGTGGCTCTGAGGCAGTCCCCCCCAGCCACCCAGGGTCCGTGCCGCAGCGTTGGGAAAGGGGGAAAGGGGCAGTGGCCCCGGCCTGGCCCGGCGGGGCCGGGAGGCTCCGGAGCCCCCACCTCCCAGCAAGCGAGCTCCGACCAAAGGGGAAGTCCCGCCTGTCTGTGCAGTTTAAATATGTAAATTGTGAGAAGCGTAATTGGTCTTAAAGACTGTCCATCAACTCAGGGTCAACCCAATACACTTTTTTATGTCATTCCAACAATGTGTTGCCATGGATGATACCAGAATACCCTCTGGCATCTGAATATTTAATACTCTTTATTTACAAATATTGTTTCTTTAGAACTGTCTTCTCTGAAATCATGACAGAGATATTTATCACTTCAATTTCAGTTGTTAAACAGGTTTCTAAAGCATCATGTTCCATCTTGCTCCACCTGTCCTACTGATTCATGGATTGGTCTCTTGGTACAGCCTCTGAAACAAAAAAGTTAAAACTGCATGATGTTTTATTTTAAATACTTTTTCAGATTGCCTGTGCTTGAATGTTGTGGTTCTTGTACAGTTTAGTCTTAGAGTAGCCTAAAACAAATTTGGAAAGCAATAATGAAAAAGTTGTACTTGATGGTCATGTAAACATGATGGTTTAATCATTTGTGCTTGTGATTTCCTAGTCTAGAACTGGCTGCTTAAATGTAATTTTAAACCATTTGGCTATGCGTGATCTGTGGCAATAATTTGGACCTGAGTTTATTTCATTCAAGAGGGAGTGGGGAGAACAGAAGAAGTTTCTACTGCAACAGAGAAGTATTTGCTACTGTTCTTATGTCAAATGAAATCAATTAATGTTAACAGAAAGTGGTAAGCAAGCGTAACTTGCAGAACTTTGGTGTGCAGAACAGAGTAGAACTGATGATTCTAAATTTAGTGGTTACCAGAAAGAATTGGTAAAACTAGGAAGTTGCAGAGGAGATATCCACGCAGATGAGATGCTTATGAGAAATGAAGTCTCTCTGATTACTTGGCTTCATATTAGATAAAAAATTGTCTTTAATGTCAGAAAAGTTGTATTTGCCTGAAATCAGAAAATTCAACATTTAATAAAGTCTGTGATAAATACACATTTTTGAACTACTTTCCAATTCTTTTTTTCAGTCTTGTTGTTTTGCCTTGCATTTTTGTTTGGTCTTAGTTTCCAAGAAGGAACGCTATTGAAGAGGATGGGATTTTTCTCCTTCCTGTTTATTAGGCTAGAAGAAACTAGGAATTTGTTATTGACTTACATATCTGCCTTTCCTTAACAACTTTGACTAATCACACTTCAGTTGAATAAAAGTAAATCACTGTTGCATTTGCATTTTACAGTTTATGAATCTTCTCGAAAATACATGCTGAGGAACTCCTGATTGTCGCTGTTGAGATGGTCACGACACATACACGCACACACCAACTGCTCTGGGAAAAAGCCTTCTTTAATACTCCATAGCCTCTTTTATACAATTTCTTAGCATTCGTGTTACATGTTCATTTACCATTGGCTTACTAACTAGAATACAATATTATTGGTTGCCTATAACTAGCGCACATTCTTGCTACATATCAGCCAGTTTCCCTCCCTTCTGCAGGTGTCCATCCTCCCTCTTTGTTTATGCTTCGTGCTTCTGTTGATGTTACATTTCTCATGGATACAAACTGAATTCTCAAGAGTACACAATGATTGTGTCCAAGTCGAAATCTGTAAGACTTTCAGACTAGCTGTTGGTTCCCACACCTGATGTTTTCTTCCTTTTGACATTGACACAGGCATTCTTCAAGATTACAGTGGATTGTAGAAGTAGGGTGTTTTGTGCTGTATTCTTTCCTGGAAAAAAAGCCAGTGAATCTTGTCCTGTTAATCTGTGAGACAGTGTAACTGCCCTTTTAGAAAAAATCCTGGTTTTTGGATACTGGGCACATGTGTATTCAACTGTATTTCTCCCAAACTTAGAGAATGTATAAATATAAAATCTTCTATTTTTAAAGCTGTAGGCTTGTTTTGGACTAAATCTGATAATTCTTGGAAAGACTTTGGGGAGGAGGAGGGAACTTCATCTACCTTGTGATTGATTTGACTCAAGAGATTCTAATTCTATGTAAGGAGAAAAAAAAGTAAAGATGCAGGTCTTTAGCTTTACGCAGTGCTTTGTGACCAACGTTTTTTATGTAATGATGGTAGGAGTAAATGTAAAATCTGGAGAAGTATTTTATGTTCCTCTAGCCATTGTAGGATATCACAACCTAAAGATACAGATCTACAGTATTAAAGTTTACTTACGGATGTTTGTAAATTTGAGAACAACATGGAATAACATCATTGACGTCAGATGCCATCATTTCTTCCCTACTGTGGCAACTAGTCTTTATTTGTTGCTAACTCTTTGCTTTCAAAAAGGCTGTGATTTCTTTACTTCAGACTGCATTTTTTCAAAGACTTTGTGTGTGTGTGTTTTAGGAAGATGGGAAGTAGAAGAGCTGAAAGAAAACGCTGTGCCTGGAGACAAAGGATTAGTATTAA
This sequence comes from Coloeus monedula, assembly GCF_965178545.1. Taxonomy (NCBI): domain Eukaryota; kingdom Metazoa; phylum Chordata; class Aves; order Passeriformes; family Corvidae; genus Coloeus; species Coloeus monedula. The sequence continues at coordinate 11,114,015 of NC_138785.1, read as the reverse complement.
AATCAGTGGCAAAGTATCATGCAATATCAGCAATGCTAACAAAAGCATTTTTTTTTGATGATAAACCTTTGATTGTTCAGTAAGTAATCCTTCCTTTTTTTTACTTGATGTTTATTAGTTAAGGTAAAACGTTTTGCTTTCGTATAAATGTTTTGACAGTAGTTACTAATACGCAGTCTTAATATATTCATAATTAGAACTGCGGACTAGCAGTTAATTTGTATTTTTCTGATACTTGGAATGTTTTTTTTAACTTTCTCCTTGCCCAGATACGAAGTGAATTTTCAAAAAGGCATTGACTGTGGTGGTGCATATATTAAACTTCTCTCCAGTAGCAATGACTTGAATCTGGTATGTCCTCTTGCTTAATATTTGCTATCAGTTGTTCATTTGAGGAACAGCTTGGTTCTCCATGGGAGATGCCTGATATCCAGGATGGATGACTTTTGTGTATGTTTTGTAGGACTTTCTGTATTAATAGAAGCCATAGGATCTTAACTCATAACTTGTGAAACAATTTTTTTACTGAACAGCACATGTGTATTATTGTGTATTCCAAATACAGGAAACATGAATAATTAAAAAGATACTGACATAACTGTAATGCAACATACTCTGAAGGAGAATAGCTATATCTGATATTTTCAGGGTTGTTTGTTGCTGTTACTTAATGCGGAGAGAAAAAGGTACTGATAAAATACTGGATATTAATATCCTGGGGTTTATCTTTATTGGAAAATAAAATTGTTATGAAGAACAGTAACTAGCTCCCTTCCATCTTTTGCTGTAATGTTTGTAGAGGGATAGAGATACTTGGGTGTTTTGATTTGTGACAGGCATTCCTACTTAACATAAGGATAACATCTAAATATATATATATGTATCCATATATATATTTTTTCATCTTCCTTGAAGAGACTGAGCGATAGTCCATTCCCTGAGAACAGAGAGCACCCAGCAACTCCAGAGGGCTGTTGAGTTCCTTTCATGATTTACCCTACCACTTTTCATTTACCTTTTAGAAATGGGTAACTATGCTCTATGCCAAGGAAAAGAAGTACCAAAAATGACTTAATAAAATGTCCAGTATAACACATGCTCAGTTTTCTTGCTTCTACAGGAATACTTTTTTGACAAAACACCTTACACTATTATGTTTGGACCAGATAAATGTGGAGAAGATTACAAACTACACTTCATCTTCAGACATAAGAATCCTAAAACTGGAGAATATGATGAAAAACATGCTGAACGTCCTGATGTAGACCTAAAAAAATTCTATTTGGACAAGAAGACACATCTATATACTCTTGGTATTGTTTAATTCTTACAAGTTTAAATTGGAGAGGAGAGATTAAAAATGTGGTTTTGTCTGCTGAAGTTTTGTAATTGAGTCTGCTTGTTTGTAATAGCCTGTTAATTCTGAGTGGTGGTTGCTTAATGATTTGGGTTAAATGGTTTAATGACTGGGCTTAACTGCAGGACATAAAAGTAGCTTTCAGATGCTACTGCTTAGTATTCAATTACAGGAAAAAACATATCAGCCCTGACTAGCCTTTACTAATAAATGTCTTCAGTAATTATTATAATAAAATATTTTTAGTGGGGATGATATTAAAATGTACAACTGCCCAATATTCTTGGAAGGTGTCAGAGTTCAGAGGAATTCAGTTAAATCTGTAGCATGCCACACACCACTCTTTTCCACGTGTTAAGAGTTCTCACCAACACCTGCATGTGAAGCAGTGTGCATGAACAGATAGGTCAGCACAGACTCTGAAGTGATTGAATATGGGCTGGTTTTAATTCATGTGACGACTCTTCATGTACCAGTAAACTGTACAGAGAAATGAAAGTTAAGTTAATTTTTACACCCTTTTTCTAGCTTCTGAGGAAGAATAGCAAACAGAGAAGAATGGGCTGATCTGTGGCATGCTGCAAATCCAGCCAAAATGACTGTACTTACGAACTTCCACTGAATAATAATAGAAGGCATGTTCAAGTGCTGTGCCATGGGAAAACTTAGTGGTTTCTAAAACAGATTGCTGTAGTATGCCACAGCAAACTTTCACTTTTAAATAATGGGAATCTTATAATAAAGGAATGCATGTGTTCCTGTGTTTGGGTTGTTTGTTAGAAATTATGAATCGAGGTACTTAAACTTCGATTGCATTTATTCTGTTATAATTGTTCAAATAGACTCCATAGAGCTATGTGATTCCAATGCATTATGTGACTCATAACAGGAGTTTAAAAATTAGTTCTTTGTAGTTTATCTAAAGGTGATATGGGGATTTCATTTTTGCATTTATGGATATTTATACTGTTGAAAACTTTCAGGCTGGAAGGCCATTGTTAGATATTATCGAACTGTTACAAGACTGTTACTCTGGTTTTCTTAACCTGTCTTTAGAAAACTGTCATAAAAGTGGAATAGTAATTACTTTCACTTACTAATTTTCATCATGTTGAATGGACAGTTGAATCTGCTATTTAACCAGTGAGCACATTTATAAGTGCTTGTTAGAAATGGATCTGGATACATCTGGATACTGAGTCTGACACTGCTCAGTTCTGTGACCTTGGCTTCTCAGTTACTCACACTTGCTAACATCCAGCAAATTCTCTTCAAATGTTTAAGCATTTACAGTGTGGCATTTGAGGGAAATGGCTGTTAGAGGTTTGATTCTGAGAGAAAATGCTGCGTCGATCCTTCCACTATGTTATTGGCGCAGTTCTTGTGTTTTCCTGCTTTCAAGTGTGAGATTGTAATTTAGTAGCAGAGATGCCTTTTGGGGTAGAGATTCTTTTTTCATTGTCTGTGCTTTTGAAGTAAAACCACAGAATTTTCCAAGTTGCTAGGTTTTTGAAAAATCTCTTAGAATGTGTTTGGATGTGTTTCAGCAATTGAATTTTCTTTGAGTTTCATTTTTGGGGGCCTGATTCAGATCACAGATCCCCTCAAGGGCAATGTTTTGTGTCCAGATCCAGTGCTTGAGTGAGGAGTCTGTCTCCTCTGCTAGTGAGGATCCTGTTTGCTGTTATTTGACTAAGTCTGTGCTTATTCTATAGTTTGGGTTAAATATATTGGTAAAATAAAATGGCTCCCTTATTTCTTTAATATAAATTTCTTCAATTTAGTGCTAAAACCAGATGACACATTTGAAATATTAATCGACCAAACAGTTGTCAGTAAAGGAAATCTTCTTGAGAATATGATTCCTCCAGTAAATCCTTCCAAAGAAATAGAGGATCCTACTGATAAGAAGCCTGATGATTGGGATGAGAGACCAAAAATACCTGATCCAAATGCTGTCAAACCAGATGACTGGTAAGGAGAACATTTTTATTTAAATTTTATTTATTTTTAATTTAAAATTTCTTTTACATACATGTTATTTATTTGAAAGATTTGACTGGTTTTATTTTGGGGTTTGCTAATGACAATTGGAATGCATTTCACTAAAAGCATTGAAATTTGAAAACATAATTGAGGTGGGTATAAGGATCTGGTCATGTTCTAAGGAGACAAATAAAAATTGTTATTTGCTGATTTTGTACTCTGCATGGTTGCAATTCATAACTAAGATTGCTACACCTGAATAAGAAGTTTTTTCTACCATAAAGTCTTAATTTACAATGAATTTCTACTTTTGTGTGAACTACTGTTTTTATGGCAACTTGGGAAGAATAGGGAAAAACTCAATGGGAAGACCTGACTGACACCTGCCACTTGATATCAGCAATATCTGGTCTAAATAGCACTGTAAAACAATGTAAATATAATAGATATTTATAAGCAGATAATTATATGTCTAATGCTCATGATCAGCGAGTCTAATTCTGTTGCTGTGATTTTGAAAATCATCCCTTTCGTGCCAGTTGTAGTCCTCTGAACAGAACATTGGTCCAAAGTCAGGCTGCTGTATTTTCTAACCTAAGTCTGTAATTGAAGGGATGAAGATGAACCTGCCAAAATAGAAGATCCTGATGCTGTTAAGCCTGAGGGGTGGCTTGATGATGAACCACAGTATGTTCCAGACCCTAATGCAAGAAAACCAAAGGACTGGTAAGTGCAGGTTGTTAATGTGTCTTGTAGATAAGACTGTTCTGTGGCAGATTATTAGTTGTGGAAGTCAGTCCAAATCTCATTGTCTTTTGAGACTGGAAGTTGGAATGTGTAAGGTATGGCCAAATATTTGTTGGTGTGGGGGACTGCTTCTATAAAAACATGAATTTGTCCTTGCCTTCTGTTGTCTGAAGATATATAAGCAACACCAGAATATGAAGGACCCCTTTGAAAGAATTTGCTATAGTTTAAGTTGATAATTTGAAATCATAATGTAAGTCTTAAAGGGATCTCTAAGCATCCTGGCTAGAAGTGTTTCAGCTGTCTGCAGAGGCAGGAATGTAATTGAAGTCAGTCATGCTGTGGTAGTTATGCACATGTGACCTTTAAATAAAAAGGTGTAGCACTCCTTAAAAAAAGTGTTTATACTGATGGGTAAAGTTCTGTGAGCTGCCCGGAGTTCTGAGGTTGTTACAACAATATACATGGACCCTCACTTCAGACTGCCAGTGTTTGACGCCTGACTGACCTTAAATCAGTTGTTTGTAATTTTTTTTTCTCTCTAGGGATGAAGAAATGGATGGAGAGTGGGAAGCCCCTCAGATCCCTAATCCAAAGTGTGAGACTGCACCTGGTTGTGGAGAGTGGGTGCATCCCATGAAAAATAACCCAAAATATAAAGGAAAATGGAGAGCACCTATGATAGATAATCCTAACTATCAGGTAATAGCCAAATTGTAGGTTATTGCTAAAAGATACAGAGTTCAGCAGAGCAAGCAAGTCACAGTTGTATATTTATTTAGGTTTTTTTACAGTATATTTATAAGTAAGTCTGAATACCCTCACTAATTTGAGATTTTTTTTTGCTTTTCCTTTTTTTTTCCTTTAAGTATATTGGGAAACCATAATGCTTCCTATATTAAAACAATTTATCTGTTTAAAGTTGCCTTTTGTACAATTTGCATTAGTATCATTTATTTAATATGGTCTTCAGAATTGTATTCTGAATTACATTGGTGTTTTAAATGTGAGTATTTTGAATTAATATTTTTTTTTATATTAAAAAATGAAGCCTTTCAGTAAGCAGATCGTCTTACTAGTTCAGTTTTAGAGGAAGCATCAATTTTGGATAATTAAATTCTCTTCATCCCCTCCAAATACAAGAAGTAATTGGCTGGGTATTAAAGAGAGTTACTTTGTATTAGTTATGGCTGGGGAGTACTTGAATCTGATGTCTCTGAGGGTAAGATCCTAAGCAGGTTTGCAAACACAATTTGGCTCTAATTTGCACAGGTATCATAAGGCTGAATTTTCCTTCCCTAAAATTTTCTCTAGCACTTCTGGTAAGAGTCAGTTATTACTGTAACCTCTACAGGAAAAAAGAAAAATCACTTAAGAAAAATCACTAAGCCATGTAACTGAGACCCATCTGCCAAAATCCTGTAGGCTATTCCAGTTCTGTTTTAGGTAGGTTAAACTACTGCTTGTCTTTTTAAATAAAAGTTCTTATTATTTTAAAATCTCTTTCACAAGTTGTTCTTTTGGTGATCTATAGGTAATGTGATTACATTTGTTTCCATTAACAGGGAATCTGGAGCCCTCGGAAAATACCAAACCCACACTATTTTGAAGATCTTCACCCATTCAAGATGACCACTGTCAGTGCTATTGGTTTAGAACTCTGGTCTATGACGTCTGATATCTACTTTGATAACTTCATCATATGTTCAGAAAAAGAAGTAGCAGATCGCTGGGCAGCAGATAGCTGGGGCTTGAAAAAATTAGTAGCAAGTGCTAATGAGGTATAAACTTTACTATGTTCTTGATAGTAGAAAGTAGTGAGGAAGCTGTGGTGTTGGAATAATTTTCTGTCAGTGCTGACAGAATATTAATTTGTCTGCAATTAATAATTTTGCTGAATAACTCTGATAGGTTTTCTGTCTTGTAGTTTGACTTTTTACCTTTCCCAGATCAATATTTTGTTGAGGTTAAAAGGGTACTGCATTTTACTTAAACACCTAGTGAGAAATTGACTTCCTGTGAAGCCTTCTGCTGTTCACATTGATATTAGAAATTCAGTACCTCACAGCAAGTGAAAGAATGAAGGCTGAGTTACTTACACTCAAAGACTTCCCCTCCTGCCCCCTGCCCTCTATTTTCCCTTGTGGCAATATCCATGATATATATTCTTTAGATGCTTTCCTCCCATGAGGAATGGATAGTCTAGTGTTTGTTTCTGTTTAATAATTTTAGGCCTTTGGCTGCTTAGATGCGTGTTATGCAGCTCCGAAAATATTGCATGTATGTTTATAGAGCTGCATCTGTTCTTCTATTTGTATATGTGCATCCACATTTTGTTTGTGTACTGCACTTTGGCGGCCTTCCTCTCTCCTCCCTATGCTGTGGGATGGATCTGCCCTGCCACACAGGATCATGAGCCACTCTAGTGGCTGCCTGCACTCCTGTTTCTGTCTAACAGTCCTCTATTCTCTTTGATTAAATGCCAACAGCAGGCTGCAGTTGTGGGGGAGAAATGATGGGTTGGTGGCAAATGTGGCCAATTCCTTACAGCTGCTGTTTGGCACAGAGTCGCGAGTAGCAACAGCATATCTGCCCATGCAAGCAGGAAAGCTATCTCTTCCCACAACCTTGCCCTTTTCCAAAATGTTTGGGTTTATGTCTGAACCTGTATCCGTACCTGTACACACAATGGCAAAAAAATTCCTTTGAGTCCCTTCGTTCCACTGTGCCTCTCAAACTTCTTTAGTTGCTGATTGACACTGAACCGTGCCATAAATCAAATCCCTCCTGATGGGAGAGAATGTTCTAAAAGTCCTTGCAAGGAGTTTCAAAGATAAACTGAGACTTTTCCTGGAGTTTCAATGCTGCTGGATAGTTGTTTATTAAGTCTTATGAGAGGAACAGAGCCACTAGGTGACCCAGGCATAACACAGAGTACAGAAAGCAGGAGAGAAGTCTAATTATCAAGATTTACATGGCCTTTTAAAGATAATTTAACCAATAGTTACTAAAAATATATATTATTTTCACTTTCCTACTAATTATTCAGTAACACAGGAACTGCAGAATTCTCTATCCAGTCATTCCAAACTACTTTTACTGCAGAACATGGAGTAGTAGAAGAAGGAGAAGAAGGTTTAGAGAACAACAACAATCCTCCATTTTGATGTTTTTTACTCTTATTTACTACAAAGAGAAGCCCAAAACCTCTAAATTTTTCACCCAGTGACAATCTTACATAGTAGTCTATCACCTAATTCACACCACTGTATTTTCTAGTTCTTGTCTGACTGTTGGTAATTTTTTCCAAGGTTGGAGGTTAAAACAGTGTTGTTCAGGGGGGTAAGAACCCTTCAAAACAGGCAGAGAAATATTCTCGGCACTCTGGGTTCCTACACTGATGTACCTCTTCCAGAGATGCACCAGGCACTTGCCTAAGTGTCTACTGTATAAGTCAGAGCTGGACTGGGAGGACAATTTACTCCCTGAATAATTGGCTGTCAAAGGAGAGAAGGTGGTACTACAGGTAGAGCCAGCATTGCTCCTCAGGAACTGCTGCCCTCATGTTCTTGATGCTTTGGGAACTTTCAGCTGAGTTGGCATAGTGCACAGGAAAAATAGAGTAGCTGGGAAAGGTGTAAAGTATGAGGTTGCCAAGACTCCAAATGTGACTTTACAAAGTTGAGTTGTGGTCAGTCTGGTATGTTTGGAGTTCTACATCTGTTCCTTCTTACTCAACACCTGCCATTTATTTGCAATTTGTAGAGTTGCTGCTTTACTAATATCGAAATGCAATATTGTTGTAGTCATTAAAATGCAAAGATAAAGAAGGGTTTTGTACAACATAAATGTATACAGTACACTTCATGAACTTACTTAAGTGTTGAGAGGGAAGTAAAAGCAATTCTTTTAAATATTTTTTTTTAAATACAGCCTGGTATGTTTAGTCAATTGGTGACTGCTGCAGAAGAACATCCATGGCTCTGGGTTCTTTACATCTTGACTCTAGCTCTCCCTGTTGGTCTAAGTGTGTTGTTCTGCTGGCCAGGAAAGGTTAGTGAAATTTACTGTATTTTTATTTGGTTTTATTCTTAATACTTTATTTGGAAATTCTTGAGCATCTGTGCAACAATTTGTACTTTTAATGTGACATTGGTATTACTTAGCTTACAGTGCCTGTTTAATTCTTAATTGGAATTGAAATATAAATAGATTTTTAATTTGTTGTAGAAATCAGATGAATATATTGACTTCAAAAAAACTGATGTATCTAAGCAAATTACAAAGGAAGAACTAAAAGAAGAGACAGAGGAGTTTGAAGATGATGAACTAGAAGAGGAAAAAGAAAATGAAGATACTGGTGAAGATGGTAAGATGAGTGTGTCAGCTTGCAGTTTGGTTAAAGACACGAATAGAACTAGTTCATGGATTGCATTGCCAATAATTGCAACCTGTTATCTTAGACTATGTGAAATGTGCTTTGCTCTGAGCCTTTTTTCCTCTTTGATAACTTCCAGTGAGTGGCATCCATGGCTAATAGCTCTGATGAATACAAGCAGAAAGTAAGGCTCTACTCAGTATTTCTTCACTTTCAAGAAATGAGCATGCTTCCAACACTATTTTTTATGTTTGTAGACAGTGATACATATTTTATACCTTCTAAATATTTCCTATATTGAGCACATTTTAATTATTCAGATATTAGTACCTGAAGCAGTCAAAGTCACTTTATTGTCTTTAAAATGTGTCTGGAATAGCTTTAAGTCTCTAACATAAGTCTGCTTATGCCTCTCTGGGAGGGTTATATTATTCTGTTGGTCACTGATTTCCGTTATTCTTCTTAAAGCCTGACAATACAGTAGGCTTGAAATACTGAAATCTGCAGCTTCCTTTATGTTGCTTTTTAGCAACCTGTTGCATGCCTGCAGACGTGTGTCCTACCGCCCAGGGGAGAAATTAATGACCCAGTAGGTTGAGCTGTACTTCAGCATCCAAGGATAAAATCATCCCATGTTACTGTATCAAAAAGTACTGAGTACTACTCAGCTTATAGCTTTGAGGTGCTGTTAGCATTTTCCTGTGTCTGTATAATGAATAAAAACCAAAGCACCTAACTTACAGTGCACTATCTTGACTTTCATGAGAAAGTTTTTAGCTTCAGAACTCTGCAAGATTCTGCCTCTTATTTCGCTCTTCCATGGTGAGAACAAAGATAGTGACAAGGGACTGCCATGGATAATTAGAGACATGGCAGACATTCATGTTTTGCTGGGTTTTTTGTCTTGGTTCTGACATCACTTTGTATTACTGACTGAAACTTGGTGGGTTTTGTCTGTCTTCGCACCATGTTCCATGAGTGGTGATGACTTCTGTCTGTATGACTTAAAAGTTTACTCAGCATCAGCAGTTCCCATGCCAGTACTGACAGTATTGAGTACATTTTTGGCACAGTGCTTGCCACACCAAACTTCGTCTGTCTGCCTTGCTATTGGAGAGCCTTAACCAAGGCACTTAATTACTCTGGTTATGCTACATATATTCTTTACTTCAGCTTAAATTGTAGGTATGTGATTTCAGCATTGTATCTTCCTATGTTTTCCTTTTGATCTTACTCTACTCTACCTCTTCTTTGCTCCTGAATTGCAGACTCTATTTTATTCTACCCAGTCTTGATGCAGATCACAGATAGTTTGTACCTAATATGCTGCTGTTGCAAGGCTGCCATTCCTCAATTCCGATATTCTTCTGTTAAGTCAGTCAGTTAATTAAGTACAACACATCACTTAATAAATAATACACTAAAGTGTGTGTTTCAATGTTAGAAATAAGGTCCAGGAAACTGCAGAGGAACACTGTTCAGCTCTTAGAACTTTCTTAAATTGTACTTGGAATGGCTGTTTGTGATGTTGTAAAGGTAAGTTCTATTTTAGACCTTTACTTTTAGTTACTAAACAGAGCACAGAGTAAAACTAACCTAGCTAGCTTTTGTATGACTATTCCAGGGTTTTCCAGTTAATTCTAGGCTTCAGAGGGAAGGATTACATTTTGCTGTCATATGACTTCATGCTTTCTAGCTTTAAGAAGAATTGCCTAGCTTCCCTTAGCTTCCTGCCGCCTTTTACACTTGCAGGTTGAAACCTTCCCTTTTCTTCTATTGCTCTTTTGCCTCTTCATATCTGAAAGCATCAGAGAATTTGTCTTCTGCCTCCTTTTCCTGATTCTTTTTGCTACAGAGAGAAGAGAAATGGAGGAGACAAAAAGAGAGCTTATAAAGGATACAAAGAAGATGGGAAGGGAGGCTCCTGTTTCAGGTACTGGGAAAGGGAAGCAATTTGGGCCAGGACTCACAAGCGGGTCTCTCCTGTTTTCTTCCCTCTGCTTCCTTGTTGATTGTAGAACTTCAAGCTGGTGGATGCCAGCTTCCATCAGGTGCAGATGCAAGTTTCCTCTGAGATTTCTCCCTATGGTATCTGTAGTCATAAATATTTTCCACTAGTACCTTTTTCTCCTTATGATTTTTATGGTTCTTTCATAGTCATTATCTCCTCCTTTGTTTTTTTGGAGTTGAAGGCAATGGGAGTTTGAGCTGTGGAATACTGAATGACTTGAGATCTGCATTGTATCATGGGACCATTTAAAAAAGAAAGAAAAAGGAAGTGTGGCACAATAGCAAATTTTAGAAACACTTTGAGATTTCTTTGACACCAGTGACAATGAGTTGCTGGCAGAGTACTTCTTGAAGGGCATTGTCCCTGGGATTTATGGTTTTATTTAGTTCTGTGTTAATTTTTGTGGCATTGTCTAATTGTCTGCGTTGTCTCCTTGCTTTCCTTGACCTCTAGAAAGATATTGCAAGAAGTAAAAGAATGTTACCACAAAATGGAATTTCAGGGGCACAGTCTGAACCTTATTTATCAAGTTCTACATTTATTTATATGAAATAATGCTTAAATTACTATTTGATTAAATTTAAAATAATAATTTTAAGTAGTATAGTTGTCTACTTCTGAGTTTTACAGCTTCTGATGTCTGAAGTATTTTTGTTTGGGGCTTTTTCCCCTCTATGGAAAAAGGTACTTACGGGAGGAGCTGGATTTACATCATTTATCATTTCCAGTCTCTTCATTAGAATAGGAGCAAAGGCTTTGTGAATTTCTGCCAAGCTCTTCTATTAAGAGCATATTTTTAGGACAGAGATCTTTGTCTACATCTTTCTTAAACCATGATCTTCATTATTTGGTCATATATCTCCTTTTGATAATGGAAATATAGACATACTGTAGACATGTACCAGGTATATTGACAGATGGCAAAACTAACTTCTTAGTTCATACCAATTAGTGAAGCTCTGGCTCAATTTATAGCTATACTGCAGCCAAAATTCTTGGTAGTTCTACAGAAGTCTCAAATATTTTAATAAATGAGGTATTTCTAGATTTTCATCACCAAGAATCGTGTTATATATGACTACATTCTAAATTTGTATGGATACTTTTGTTTCAGTTTAGCTGAGATATAACAGTAAGAATTTGGGTGTGGGTACAGTTTTGTGGTATTTGTTTTTGGTTTTTTCCTGTTTTTTTCATACCTAAGTGGTGCTTATGAGATGTAGGTGTGACCTGACAAGGACAGAATTGAGCACTAATTCACTGCTGTTTTTAAATAAGCCACTGGCAGACTGTTAAGTTTTAAAATGCTAATGTATATCCTTCTGTCAGATTTAAGATTCCTTGTTTACTCTTGATAGAAAGTATTGCAAAGGGTACTGGTAGTGCAGTAGTAGTGCAAGCTGGACATTCTTGGAGTGCGTTAAGGGGAGTACATTCTTTTCTGACTACTTTCTGCATTGCAAAAATGCACAAGAAGGGGGGGAAGAAAATAGCTGCTTATCCCTCAGTCAAAACAGTATGCCAGAAAAATTCTCTGTTGAAAAGGGGAGTACCCTTAGGATGTAGGTGTCTCCCATGCTGGATAACTGATAACTGCAATATTGTACTTCCCCATCTAAGTCAGAATTTAGTCAGAGTTGGGATGCCTGAGTTTTCTTGTTTTGGACTGTGCTCTCAAAACTGTCCAATACTATAACTAGTTTTAAAGTAAATCAAGTCCTTTAAGTCAGTAACAAGTCTGAAGACAGTATGGGCTATTATGAGAAGAGGCAAAGTTGGAGCTGTTGAAATTGGTTATTAAATCTGACAGTTACCACTTGCTACTAATTAATGAGAATTCTATTCTCTGTATCACAGAGATGTTTTTATGGGTTATTCTAAACAAGCAGTTCATTCTAGGACTGAAATTGGCTTATTTCCCTTACTAATATGTCTGGATATAGTGTATTTGTAATATAGTTCTGTTTACGAAGTAAAATCAACTTCTTCTGCAGAAGATGAAGGTGAAGGTGGTGAAGATATTTATGATGATGAAGAAGAAAATGAAGTTCCAGATGAGGAAGAAAATGAAATTGCAGATGGAAGTCAGGAAGGTGATAGGTCAAATAAATCTGATTCTGAAGATGAGGTAAGTTTGCATTTTTCCCTACTTTCTCCTCACCATTGTCTAACATCATACTTCTAATTAAGCCCAGTTACCTAAAACAAGTGTTTTTCTTCTGTTGAGCCATAAAACAAATCCTGAGGTAGAAATATGTTTTCCTTTGAGTTTGACACCTCAAATACTCTGCATAAATACAGGTATTAGTATAGAAGTGTTCAGGCAGCTCCCTAAACATGAAGTGTTTTTACAGAAGTATAGTTTTTAACAGTTTATTAAATTAATTGTAAGTCTTGAAAATTTGGATGCTGCAGCAGATTGGTCAGTTTTCACTGTGCTTCTTAATTGATAGAACATGTGCTTCCAACTGAATAGCCTTTTCCTGAGACCTAGAAAAACCGTAAGTTTTCCAGTTGCATTTTGGGGTTTTTTATTCCAAAATAAGGTTTTAAGCAAAATGACAATACTGTTTTTGAACACAGCATCTGCAGTTTCATTTTTCTTGTGCAGATTAATCCAGTCATCCAGATATTCTACAAAATGTTTCTCATAAAGTATCATTGTAGAATGGAATTTGTGCTTTTCTTGTTTGTCAACTGCTCATTATTCTTTCATTTAGAAACTGGTGTGTCTGAAGCACTTTAGATCCACCCATTGGTCATCTTGTGCTTGTCACTCCCTAAAGGAGTCACTTTCCAGGTTAAGGGTGTTGTTTAATGTAATGTTAACTCCTTTTCACTTAAAATTTTCTAGGAAACTGTACCTTGCATGAGATTGCATTGTTTCAGCACTAAAATTTTTCATTAATTACCCCTTATTCTATACTTCCTCTTGTTCCTTTAAGAAGTTTTCTTTTCTTTGTACATTCACCCAGGAATACAGTGTCTGCTGAGCCCTGCTAAGAGTCACATGATTCCTTTTGAAAATAATAGCAAGCTCTGAATGTGTCTGTGGCATTACACAGTGTCACAGTGAGGCCATGGCTTGCTTTTCTCTGAGTATTTTCAGCATATAGGTGTTTCTGTTGTGAGTTGGCTGGAACACATCATGTACCCCATGTCCTCACTCAGGCTGGGCCACATTCTGTGAGTTGTTCCTTCTAAAAGAGGTGCCTGCTATTAGGTGATGCAGGAAAGTGAGGAAGCAATGCACGGTCTGAGAATGGATTTCTCGTTGGAAAGGCTTTTCCTGTGCCTCTGTAAGCCCATTGCTTTTAAACTGGGAACAACCCATCTGATTTAAGGACAGTTTGCTCTATTTGTAGCTCTCCAAAGGGAACAGTTAAAATGTTTTAAATGTGTCTTACTTCAGAAGTGGAAATTAAAATTAACAAAAGGTGCACTTTAAGGAAGTTTCTAAATTAATTTAAAAGTCACCACTTTTAAACTGGCAAAGACATGGGCAAAACCAAATTTCTGACATCAGTTTAGACATAGTATTCTCTTCCTTCTGAATATAGAAATGAAAAGTCTTCTACCCATTTGATTAATCATTAGATCAGTAGTGTGGAAAATTAAGTACTGCATTTAGTGATAAAATGACTGGGGGGTTCAGGAGGAGGAATAATGTAGCATGCCAGTTTCAATAATTAAAATAGGTTTACAATGCTAATGCTGAATTTATTTTTTTTCCAGAAGAAAGAAGCTGATGAAGGAATGGGAGATAATCCACTGAAATCAGTGCGCAAAAGAAGAGTACGAAAAGACTGAGTTACTTCCAGCTGGTGTTTTCAGATCTAGAGACAGTGACAGTAACTTTTGGTGTGCCATTTCAGTGGACCTGGCAAATTCCTGAGCTTTGAAGGGAAAAGGGGGGGGCTCACTGCTTTTTAGCCTCCTATTTTAATTCTCTGCCCTCTTTAACCATCCCAAACTTCCTTAATTCCCTTTTTTTAAGGATAAACACTATCTGTGAAGAATTAGCTCGTATTTCAAATTCAAAATAAATGGGAAATTACAAGTTGACAAACTGATTTTTAGGTGAAGATTCTTAAGATTTGAAGTTTCTTAGAAATTAGTATTAGTTTGAGATAAACTTATTCTAAGTATTTTTTTAAATGAATACATTATAATACTTTTGTAGCTCTAGCACAAAATCAGCTGTTTACAGTTTTCAGCTAAAAGAGGATGATAGTATAGATGTAGCATCTATAGCAGTTCACATTGCTATGAGAAAAGCTATTTTTTTCTGTGCAGAGCTATATGCAATAATTGTTTTTGTATGATGATTTTGTGCTAGCAACAATTTTTATTGTAAATTATTTATTTTAGTTGATCTTGTTACATGGGTGGTCACCTGTTCACTTTAGGCATTGGTTACAATAATTTATTTTCAAGATATATTTCAAAATAGAATACAAGTGGTAATTGATGTGACTTGTTTTACTTTTGAATGCAGATATCAAATCTGCAGAAGTGATACACAGATGACTTTTTCAAACTTTTACAGTTCTCATGTTCCAAACCAGTGGTATAACCTGTTTATAGAATACTTGCTAAGTGTATATTGTCACCTAAAAATATTTATTAATTCTTGCTTAATATGAAATTCATTAATATAGATAAGAATTTTTGATGGTTTAAGTTTTTTACGATGTGAGTAACTTGAGCATTCTCATAATGTAGTTTAAATAAACTGCATATTGTAAAGAAACTTTGTTTTGTTAAAGTTCAACTGTATATTAAACAATAAAATTTCAGTCACCAGAAACCTCTTGCTGCTTGGCAGCTGCCTGTAGTGGTAGTAATAGAATGTGTAAATGCTAGCAAAAGTAGTCATACATTACAAACAAGTAGAAATACATTAATTCATAAGGAATCGAACAGATTTTCTTGTGCCTGTCAAAAAATTTGTCTGCTTTAAAAAGAAGTATTTTCACAGCAGATTCCATGAAAGTGTCTTAAGAAATGAATGCTTAAACCTAATGAAGAAGCCAATGTCCTCAAGTGCTTCAAGTGTTTGAAAAAATTATATTTTACTTTTACTCGGCGTGAATTACATGGAAATGTCTCATATGTTTTGTTTAATTTGGGGCTTTTTGTGTCTTTTTTTAAGTTAACTGCAAGTTCCCACCTCTTTATTTAAGGTCTCCATGCAATGGTAAGAAATGAAGGCTCCAGATTACTCTTCAGCAATAGATGGAAGCTGTTACCAGTGTGGTATCCTGCTAGTAACAGTTACTGTGAGCTGTCACAGAGCATTTCAGCTCATCTGAAATGATGTCTGAGCCTGATAAAAGTCGTTTGGAATTGTTACAGCTTTTGGATGTTGTTCTGGGGGTCTGGTTTGTTTGTTTGCTTAGGAGTTTTGGAGGTTTTTTTTTTTCTCTGATACGATATAGTTACTCTAGTTACTGTAGTTTCTTTTATGTGATTTAGTTACCCCATGGGATTGGTCACCCCATGGGGGATGCTCATCTTCCCTTAGTATTTTGAACTTAAAAGTTCCCCTAAAGTATTGACTGACACCCCATCAACTTTGATCACCTAGAACCTAGAGATAGTATACATCCTGAGTAAGCATATCAGCTTACTCAGATCGAGATTTATGCTGGCAATTAGAGGAGAAATACCAGAGATGTTGGGGATTTGAGACTCTAGATGTAGAAAGCCAGGCAAAAGGGCAATCCCTTGATTGATACAATGTAACTGAGATTTCACCCACACTTCCTGTGCATTGTCCATTTTCATCTGAACAGGTATTTCAGAAAAATACTTAATCTTGATATATGGCTGTTTGAAAGAGCTTTAAAATTAACAAAATAATGATTTTCAGTTCCAGCATGTCTTGCTATTAAAACAGTCATCTTTGGAACTGCATGCGTAGCAAGACCTCCACAGCCGGCACTCCCACTGTCTACGTTGTAGCTTGGTAAAAGAGCTCTTATGAGGATGCCAGGTCCCAGACTGAACACTTTTTACATGCAGGGAAGGCCAAGTAGTACTGAGGCCCTTTTATTTAGTTACAACTGAAGCTACTCTTCCGTTGGCACCCACATTCATGAAGGCATGATGAAGTAATTCTGGTTTCTCTCTAATGTAAAGCCCACTAACAGTGTAGGAAAAAGTAACATTTCTAACTTGGCTTGACAGTCTCCCACACAGAGAAGTGCAAGTTGTAGATTTTTGACAAGACTGGATGCAGTCTACCAAACCTTTTCCTTTTTACTTTAGCAAGAACAGAAAAGTAGATAGAAATGTACGATTCATGGCTGAAAATAGCAAGTGAATCAGGAACTGAAGCTTTGCTAAAACTAGATTCATTAACCCAGGTTTAATCTCAATTACATCTAGTTTTTCAGAGAGCTCATCTATGTAGAAACCATTAAGATGATCACTAACCCTACTGCTTTTTCA
Organism: Coloeus monedula; assembly: GCF_965178545.1. NCBI lineage: Eukaryota > Metazoa > Chordata > Aves > Passeriformes > Corvidae > Coloeus > Coloeus monedula. Next base: position 11,097,080 of record NC_138785.1, on the reverse strand, counting down.
CCTTTTGACTACAGATAGTTATGAGAATTAGGGTTTACAAATGTTAAACCAAACTAATCGAGACAAATGAAAAGTTTTTATTTGGTGTAAAGTCAGAAATACATCATCTTTAAAATGTTCATAAGTTAAATGAAGGCCACAGTAGTGGGATGTAAAATGGCATGGAGATGAAATAACTGCTATATACACACTGATGGATAAAATACCACTATCCAATCTACAATACCAAACCATGATTTTAAGATTACTTTATCCTGGGAATTGCTGAAGTCTAACAAGCGCATGCTGTGTTACCAGATGATCTCCTACAGTGCAGATGGAGATGGCAGTGACATGGCTTTAAAGCTATGATGGCTGTAATGCAATGCAATCTTTAGAAGTCAAGTGCTTGCTGTGATTGTTCTTCCTTTAATGCTCAAACTCTGGACTAGCTGTGTGATCTACTCTACCTGCTAGCAGTTCTTGGATTAATTTAGAGTTCCAGTAATGTGTGAAAGTAGTCCATAGAAGATTAAAATTAAGTTTAGATGTTGACAAGGACTCCATGACACAAATGGTATCATCATCCATTTTTCATCATTGGGTTTCTTGACCCAGACTTGTAAACAGCCCTCAAGACTGTGCTATTAGTGCTTTGTTTGCAGTCTTTTGACTTTGTTTAGAGTCTTTTGACTCCCATGAGCATTGTACAACCATTTTAAATGGGGAGAAATGGGAAGCCTCACCTTTGGGAGGGGGAACCTCACAATGTCAACTTTACACTTGAGACACAGCAGTGCCTAGCTGCTAAGAAACTTGGATTTTGAGAGGGATTTACTCTTCTATTACACTTACTCATTCACACCATGCTTGAGAGAGATCCTTGAACTAGTGGTTTCCTTTCAAAAGGTCAAGTAAAATGGCTTCATTACTGAAGCAAGAACTCAGTCCTAGCTAACGTCCATAAATAAATCTGCAGTGCTGCTGTAGGGCAAGATGAAACAGATGCAACTAAGTACTGCTAAAATTTACATACTTGTTTGTATTTCAGCTTCTGTTTTCCTTTAATACTGATTATGCTGGACATGCTGCCTCTGTGGGAAGTGCTCAGACCCCTAATCTGGGCTGAGCTCCCCTACAAAACCTGCTAACAGCCAAGCCAGTAAAAAACAGCACCTTGACACCAGGCATTGCTCAGAGCAGCACAGTTTTGAGAGGCAAAATCCACCTTTGTTCCACTGCATGCTTCTCCCCTAGATGCTTTTATGCAGAGCCTCAAAAAGCACTTCACAAGCTTAGGCTCTGAGGCAGGAAAACAGCTGCTCTGAGGCCTGAAGCAATGAGAGGTTTGGCACTTCAGGAAGAAAGTAAAAGGCGGGAAGGAAAGACTTGTTCTCAGTTCCTCACTGCAGATTGTTCACAAACATGCAGAGCATTGCTGACCTCTTTATGGAGAGTTTATCACTCAGGTTTTTACTTAACTTTTCATCACACAACAGAAGAACTTCAGAAGATCATACATTGTGATGATGTGCCTGATCATTCTTCAGGGAAATGGGAAAGTGGCAATAGTTTCAAGTGCACATAGTACAACACACTGATGATACTGCATCAGTTTGGTATTTCCCTGATTAAGTTGCTTGCCCTTGTTCCTCCTCTCTTACTCTCCCCCTTCCCAAAAAATCTGAGGTGTTCTTCTGTATGCAAGCCCTGCAAACAATGTCATACTGTTTCTACTTCACAGAAATGCTGAACTGGTTTATAGGTTTTTGTTTTGTAGAGCTATGAACGGTACTACACAGTAAGCACATCTCAGGTGAAAAAAGTGATGCAATTAAACTCTGAATATTTTTATCAAATGGGGTTTCAACACAATATTGTAACTATTTCTTGGCTAGTCGAGAATTCTACCCTAAGACATCAGAGTGCCAACAGACCTTTGTTTAACCTGACAAACTGAATCTGCTTTTTAACAAGGTATGCTCATTTTTAAAACAAATATGAAAATTTTGTAATTATCTACACTACATTTGCACATTGTTTAATCTTAATACACAAACTTCTGTCTTCTGTTCATGATAATGCTCTTAATTCTGTTTATTACCAAACTTTATAATCTTTGAGAATCCAGTAAGCCACAAACTGAAGTATTTTAGCTTATGTAGCCTATGCCAGTTAAAACAAAAAAAAAGACAGCAGCAATACAATGACATAATCTGTGAGTCAACCCTTACTTCCTTTTGCTTTTTGTGTCAGTTGTTTGGAAAACACTAGATGCTGACATCAGATTTTCTATATACTGTCCAAGAACTTGGTTTTCTGATTTCAGTTTCAAGTTTTCTTCCTTAACAGCATCTACGCGTGCTGAGAGATCTGCGAAGGTGATATTATAAGAAAAATATTAGACACTATTGCATACAATAATGAATATGTTATACGGGCCTACATCAGACTAGTCACACCTTTAATGCAGAAAACATTACCATAGGGTATTATGTTATAAAACATTCTCCTACTCAAGTTTTACCTAAAGGTCATTTTTCCTATATTATTTTGTAGCACAGTATTTTGACCCACTTGTTAAACTTACTGCTAGTCTGTAAGTTTATTACTTGAATTTTTGAATTAAGCTATTGCAAACTAGTTTACTGAGAAACAAGAGTTCAGTGATGAGCAGCCTCAGATGTGTGTCTTCTAATAAGCCTGGACATATTAGATGTATCACCCGTTCTACTTGCTGTGTATTATCAAGGTTGAGCAAACGTAATGTTGCATAAAGAAGAAGAAAAAAACTATTTCTAAGACCTTGGTTTTGTACCTTCAACTGCTTTAAGTAACATACTTCTGGACACTGTGACTAAGGGCAGAGCACTCAGGTTCTCTTCTTTTACTTATTACTGTGTACTTGTAAAAAAATCTGATGTGTCAAGCTGCTAACCTTCAAGTGTGTGCTGCAGTTCCAAAACTTGATTAATAAGCCGTGTTTTCTCTTCTAATTCCACCTGATTCTCAGCCTCAACAGCTGCAATAAATCAGGAGAGTTTTAGTGCAACCTCTGTTAACAGTTAGAAATTATACAAAATAGAATAACAATGAAGAACATTAAGAATTTATACCATCCATGTCAGCGTTCATCATTGTAGTAGGGGCTCTTTCCACTTTTGAAGAGAGTTTTCTTGAGCGATACTCTGTTTAAAGAAAAAAAAAAACAAACAAAAAACAAGAGAGGTAGCAATTATTGGAACTTCTGTTACATTTGGATTTTAGATGCATTTTTTTAATTCTGAAAGACCAGTGCTTTAGTCTAAGGCAGAGCAACCTTCTTCACCATTCTTTAATTATTTTTCCTAGGCCTCATGCCATACACATCTATGATTCGTTGAGTAACTGTGCCTCTGTTTACAAAAATAACTGATCTAGATTACTGCAAAGCATGAAATATCGCTGTTTTAATTATGTAATCGCCGCCTTCTCAGCTCCGATCATTCTGGAATGGGTTATTCCTGAAGTGGCTATTCCTGAATGCCGAAGAGGAAGGGCCCCGCATTGTCGTCGGCCCCCCCCTCCTCCCAACTCCCACTCCTGGCCAGTGCACGGGCCTGCGGGACGGGGGTCACGCCCCTCGCATCCCCCCACCCCGCCCGTTTCCATCTCGCGCTGCGGAACGCGGCAGGTGCGGTAACAGGCCGGGGGGGTGGCAGCACTGCAGAGGGGTGTCCCCGCAGGACCCGGCCGGCAGTCCCCCGGCCCTGCCCGTACACCCCACCATGCAGCTCCAACCTGGGTCGGCCTCGCGCCCACTCCCACCCACCCCGCACCTGCCCCGCACCTGCCCCGCTGCCGCCGCCTCCCGCGGGCTGCGCCCCGGCCCGGCCCGGCCCGCTCTACGCTCCCAACGCGCCTGCGCCGCGCGCGGGGCGGGGCGGGGCCGGGCGCGCGGAGAGGCGCGAGCAGCATGGCCTCTCGTCACAGGGCGGTGCGGGCGAATGCGGGACCGTGCGTCACAGCTATGTCCCCTCACAGGCTGCTGCAGTCGTACCCGGCCCCCTCCCGTCATATCCCGCTGAGTAGCAAGTAAGATGATGTTTCTGATTAATGCGTTCTGTGCTCATACGCCAGTGTTCAAAGCAGCGGTTCTCAGTGGTTGGTCGCTCTGAGTAGTGTTTAGAAGAAATTAAGAAAAGGCATTTGTTCCCTGGTGCGTAACCCCTTCAGATGTAGGTATGTTGGGAAAGCCTGAGAAAGGTCCGAGAAAGCAGCATGTGTATGGCTGCTGTTGACTCCCAGGTGCTCGTATGTGGAGCTTTGGGAGAGAGGAGCTCCTTAGCCGGAGTCTAGCAGGCCCCAGTTCAGTGCCCAGCTGTTTCCAGTCTGGCACATCAGTAGCCTTTTTCACAGCAGTGTCCACAGTAAGAAACTTGTAATTTAGCTCCGTGCCTCTGGGTCTCACAGCACTGAGATCACATCACATAAGAACCTAAGTAACTTCACGGAGTTGCTCTCATCTAATGGCTCAGTAGCTCCAAACCAACACTCCTGTGTCTTTGTTCTTTCCCTGGTTCCCTGGAGGGAATAACCCTTGCAGAACATGCTACACATGGTCCTCACTTTGACCTCATAGCACAGTCTATGAGCCACAGCAAAGGAGTGAAAAACATTCATGACCCGAGATAATTTTAGTGGCTTCATTGAAGTGATTGCATTGCATAACCTGTAGTACTATGTAGTTTGAACCATATGTTGCAGTGAAATATATTCATATTGCGTCTGTAAATTGCAGTAATATATCTGGTTATAAATAAATAATTCAGTGCTGTGCAGACACTCAGGAAGATAAAGGCATTTGGGAAGTGAGCCCTCTACTGTATTTTTAAATACACTTCAAAAAGTGTATATTTCTAACATCTTCATCTTCTGGCTGCCTCCACAGTATTATTATTGTGTCAGTGACATTTTTTAACCTTACAATCAGTTAAGTTCAGATTAGACTGAATGCTATCCAAGGTCTAAAAACGTGCTGCAATTAGAGTCTTGCTGTCCGTCTGTACTGGAAAATGAGTCTGTTTCCAGTTCCACTAGCTAGTTCACTTAAAAGCATATCACTGTCCCTACAAAAGGCATTTTTAACACAGCAATCCTCCTTTTTTCTTGCAAGCAGTCCTCTCAGGTGGTAGCTGGGCTTCAGGAGCTTGTTAGAAAGTTTCCTTCATTGCTGTTTTTAAAATGCCAGGTGCTTGCACTGTTTTGATCTTGCTTGCTGCACTGGCCATGTGGCAAACCTGGCAATCAACAGGTTCTCCTAATTCTTTCTAATGAGACAATCTCCAGCACTTTGATTAACAGGGAAAAAATTACAGCCAGATTCTCCAGGTGTATGCAGATGGATGGAGACCTTGCTTACCTGGTGAAGAATGTGCTATGTTTTCATGCTGTAAGAGGGCGAAAAATTATTGTAGGCTGATCTTGAGGAAATGCTCCTCTCTGCTGTAGAAATTCCACTTTTCTTGCTGCATTATAGGTGGAGATTATTGTTGAAACTGTCCCAAAATGAGCATACGGGGGAAATCCTTGATGTTAAATTATGGGACAGAATGAAAACCAGACATATTGGTTCCTGTGCTGTTGTAGCCAAAACAGTAGTAATTTCAAGAGCTGCTGGTTTACCTCCTGTTTCCTTTTTGGTATGTGTGCTGTTGGGGGTTCATTCTGCTTTGCCTGGTTATGGTTTCTCACTGTAGTACTTTCTTCTGATTCTGAACTCTGATGTTTGAGCATGAGGACCAGGATCAACTCCTTTTCAGAAGTCAGCCTCTGTGAGAGGTTTTTTTGGTTTTCCTTTCAAGAAAGCTGTTGTTCTGAGCTTTTACTGTTGGCATTGCAGAGAGGTTATCAGCAGAGAGAGCAGACAGCATTCTTAGTCCACAGAGTGCTGTGTGTTATGAGGTTAGCATAGAACGGGCCAGGGACCAAAACATTTTGATTGATACTGCTGGGTGTAAGTTCCGCAGAGAGAATGCCTAGATCATCCTGTGTTCCCTTAAAAAGGCTTGCATTCCTAACCCTTCCTCTATTTTCCGCTGCAAAGAAGGAAACTCCAGAATTCTAAATATCCAATGCACCACTACTTTTAAACAAACAAACACCAAAAAACATGCACACACTCAAGAACCCCAAAACACAAATGCAAAAATGCCCAAACCCAATATATCACAGGATAAAGTATCCACAGCCCAAAGTATTCTTGTATGAGAAATCAACCAAGAAACCAGAAGCTTAACGTATCACATGGTTTACCTACTGGCTTTTCAAATTCCTTACCTCACCTGTCTTGTATTTGCATAATACATTATCAATTTAAATTTTTGTACACTTTAAATGTAAAGCTTTAGGGACTTAGGATATATCCCCAACAATCAGATTCCTTTTAAAACACAGAATGTGCCACAGGGAAGGCACCTATGCATATTATAACACCAAATTGGGTGAGAGTGTTGATCTGACAGGTCCTGCACTTGGGTCACAACAACCCCAGACAGTGCTACAGGCTATTTTCTAAGGCGTTTAGTTAAATCAGAGGAGGCATTCATAATATTGTCATTATATTAAATCTATAGGAACAAGTTTCAGTTTACAAATGCAACTATCTGTACTTATTTGTATCCTAAGTTCTAGTCAGATTTTCTAAAAGTAGCTGATGTCACTGGCAAAATGAATTAATTTATTCAGTTTCACTGAAAGAGCAATTTTTGTTTAAAATACAACAATCTCCCTAGGATATAAAGTATCATTAATAGTTTGCCTGAATTCATGTACAGGTACAGTTACAAACTGAGAGGAGAGGATTTTATTGCTCTGCACTCAGACTCTCAGTCATTGCTGCTAACTACAAACATTTTCAGATGTTTTATTTCTAAAACTCTCTTTTACATCCTGTTTTTTCCATGGCACACAGTGCAAACCAAAAAGCCTCTGACTTCCCTTTTGGCGACATTCCAGGCAGCAGAGGCGTTTGCGTAAGCTGACTGATGACAGAGGCTTCACTGTTCACCACTACAATAGAAATGTATTCTCTTTTTCACTAACAGAGGAAGGCATTGAGCGTATTTCTGAGATGACTTTGCTATTCGAACTGTACTGTTTGCTCCTTTGACTAATTATTGCCACAAAGCAAAAGATAAAAATGAACACAAGTGGCTTAAGTCTTTTTCCTTGCAATGTTAACTCATGAGACCATTTACATCAAATCTTCATCCTTTTGTTTCTCTGCAGAAATAACAGACTCTGAGGATGGTTTTTTTTTTTCACTTAATGTTGCTCTACACCAAATTCTCTGCAATTCTTATTATTCTTTCAGAGCAACCTCAAAAAGCTTCTGTAGCTTAGTGCATATCCTTGTGCAAATTTACGATTAGGGTCTTCTGTTAAATGCAGAATTTGAGTGTTTCTTAGATTGTGCTTTTTCCAACTAAGTCAGTTTATACAAAATGAGCAAATACTTTGGCTTACATTGTTCTAACTCCTCTGTGTCCGTACTTATTGTGCATGTCTTGGTTTTGCCTTAGGTACTGAGAATGGGACCTCATCAGATGATGTGACCTGTGAACATACAGTTGGAATGAAAAAAGGCAGTCTCTTTAGAAAGTGTACAAAAAGCAAGCCTCAGAAAGTCATAATTTCTCTTTATCCCTGAAGAGGCCTGCCTTCATATAGCTACATACGGCTATATAGTCAACATATAGCATCCTATCCTTTGTGAGATTGAGCATGAGTGCAAAAGTTCTCGTTTCTACTGACTCCGCAAAAATGCATTTTTAAATAGACTGAGGAACTGAGCTCTTTGCAGCTTTGGGCTGTGAATACCAACATATGTTACATAACATTATCCTCTTAACTGTTTGATCCTCCTCGTAATCATCAGCTATAGGTTTGCCACCAGATTTTGTGGAAGGATATCTAGCAAGGTTCCATAAAGCTTTACTAGTAACTTAATGAGATGAAAAACTGCTTTGTCTTTCTATAAATTAAGGGTTTGTAGCTGCTTTTAAAAGGATGGGTTTACATGAGAAATGTAGTCACTAATGTTGGCTTTCTGTAAAGCATATTTGAAAAAAGAGTAAGATAATTTCTAGGTACTCTACAATGAGGAAAGAGGGCCTTGATCTGCTTATTTAACATTGATTGGAAGTACAATAAAGACATTTTTGCAGATGTTGGACAGCATTTCACTGTTTTGTTTTACTTTTGGTTTAATTTCCTCTGTGCTTTGTTTGGGTAGGTCATTTTTTGAGGGAACTTTATCTAGTGCTGTGAGTTTTTAAATTGAAAGGTACTTCTTTCATTAAAGGTGAAAATATTTTCACAAATGTTTTCCTTGATTTCATGTGCTGTTACTATTGCCATTAAAATACTTACCAGAAAGTTTCTATGTTGCTACCATTTTGTGTTTGTCTTGATTTACATGGAAGTGTTTTATTTTTAATACCCGCATACTTAACAAATAGAAAGACACTGCTGTTTTGAAAGAGCAATAGCTATTAAATATTCATGGCTTGTGCTTGGTTAATGAGGCTCAGTAACCCCTGTTGCTTTGAAACAATGGCTTTTCACTGTACCATAGAAAGTTTGATATGAAGGCTGTATTCTGATTATCCTTCCAATTGTATGTATATAGCATGTTGTTCTACTTGCTTGTTTAGTATCTTCCCAGTATGTTTTAAGAAATGGGGAGAAAATTTTATGCAGTAACAAATGTGCTGAAGTTCATTAAAACCAGTGCACCTTTGTGAACCTTTTTAATATTTAATTCAGGAACACTTGCATGTAAAACATTGTCATTCACAGACAAAGTCCACTTAGGATCTTCGTATTGGAAGCCTAGTTTCCTTAGTCCTTGCTCGAACTTGCTCTTGTCCATCCTAAGGAATCTTTTTCTCTCTCTCACTGTGTAGACTTTTAGCTTCCCTGCTCATCTGGAATTGATGCTATTCTCCAGTCTTACTGTTAGATCCTAATAAGGCCCACTCTCTTTGTTAGCTTCAATGCCCCAGAGTTACTGTAATTAGTCTTAACTTCAGCTGGGAGAGTTAAGGAAGACTGTTTCCTACAAAGTTTATCATAGTCTCTTCCTGTTATAGGTTAGGAATTTTCTTACATTTTCTAACCTCCAGGTGTTGCCCCCTGCCAGATGAAATGGATCAAGGTTATCATGTTCACCATGAATCTTACTATATTTACCCTCTGTGCCTTCAAGCTATAAGCTTGCCTGAAAATGTCACTTGTTTTCAGTTATTCTGATTTTACTTCTACTTTCTGAGTGGTGGTCCCCACCTCTTCACTACCAGGGGAACAGCTGTAATACTGGTAGCAGATCTTTAATAAGGAAGCCTCTGTATTGTGAACATGAGCTTTCTCTGACCAAGGGTGTTCTGTTTCAGTCAAGAGTCACACAAATCTGAAGTGTTCTGTTTCTGAGGTGCAGTGTTGGGGTCCCTTCCCCCCTGCCATGGAGCCCTGGGAGATGGGCCCTGGGGGGAGACACGGGGTTTCCCTGCCCCTGCTCAGCTTTGTTCCCCATTGGTTGGTTTGGGTTCCCTGATAACGCCAAGGACCCTCGGGTCCCGTGACTGCGAGTTCCTGAGCTGAGCCCCGGCCATGCGGCTGGAGAAATAAACATCTCTGAAACATCTACCACGAATCTGTCCATATATACTTCGTTTCCATGGGACTCCTGGTTTGAAATATGCTTGTTGCAGTAATCCCCGCTGCGACAAACTGGTGGAGGAATGCGGGCAAGATACCGATCCCTGAGGACAATTCGTGAGTAAAATAACCACTCTAGACCTCTCTCTTCTCATCTTGGTTTGGATATTCTCTCTGGACTATGGAAGAATCGTGGGAAATGGGACTCTCTGAGCCACAGAAAGAAATCTACCTTGAAGTTAAAGGAATCCTTGAACAACAAAACAAAAAAGTAATGGAACTGGGAGACCTAGAACTTTTTTTTAACTGGCTTTTCAAAAATTTCTCCTATATTTCTCGAGAGTTACTTTTTGATATTGAACCTCCTGGATCTTGTCAGGGGTGTTTTTGGGACGAGATCTTGTGGGAGATGAAAGATCAAACAGAACATGTATTAGTGATCGAACCCTTGCGTGGATCCATGGTAGTCAATGAAGCTGAGCAGGGGCAGGGAAACCCTGTGTCTCCCCCCCTGGGCCCCTCTCCCAGGGCTCCATGGAAGGGGGGAAGGGACCCCAACAGTGCAGTACAGTCCTATTCGCTGTGTTGCTAAGGAAATCTCTTTTATAGCAGTGACATCTGTCAGGGCTTGGCTTTGAGTATCAAGCCCCAAATGCCAAGATTGACTTGGAAACCCACTGGCAGTTGGTTCTTGGATAAGAGAGTTTTTAACCTTGTGCCTCTGTTTTCTCAAGGATATCAGCATTTTCCAAGCTGCAGGGTACTGAGGTTAGAGCAGGAGAGGAGGCTGGTGGGTGTTTACCTTCTGAAGAAAGAGACTTGACATCTCCTGAAAGACTAAGAAAGCTACATGGCAAAAACACCCTTGTGTGAGACAGGGCAGACTGAAATCCATCCAGTATTATGGAGTCATACCTACCTCAGCTACTTCTGGATGCTTTGCAAAGATAAGACGATTATGCCACTGAATGCTGCCCCCCATCTATTCTTGATATGTTACTAGCTGTGCAGCAGGTCACAAAACAGTGTCCTATAGGATACCTTTTCTCTACTCTTCTACACCCTGCTACAGGAAAAAAGTGAGATTCATTGTGAGGAGAACCATTCATTATTGTACAGCTTGGACCAAGCTCTGCCAAATTGTCTTCTTGTGAATAGTTCAGGCCAACCACATCTTGGTATCAGTAGCCCTATGTGAGGTACAAACGAAGTGCATTCAAACATCCAGCTCAGCCCCATCACACTAATATGGAATTGCTAATAGAAAATTCTGTTCTAAAAATAAGATGAACTTAGTGGATTTTGGTTGTTTTTTTGTTTGGTTTTTTTTTAATATAGGAGGTAAATACAGCATGCACAATAACATTCTTTATCCGAAAAAAAAAAGGGAGGGGAAGGAAATGTGGCTCATATTGTTCAAAAATAAGCCCTTCAGATCCCTAGTAGTGTGAATTAGCACAGCTCTTTGGCAGCCATGCTGACATGATCAAGTTGATACTCTGGCCACACCCTTCTAAATAATTTATTATCAATTCATATTAACTCACTCCATTTTTCCACTATGTAGGACTCTCCTACTTCCCCTTACAAGTAATTTTTATTCCGTAAGTGGGGAGGAGGGGGCTGGAGGGATAGGCAGTCTTTGCTTTTGCAGTTTCTTTTAAAACAATTAAAGGCTTAACAGAGGGGCTTTAGAATACCACCTTATTTCCATTACCAATTAACTTGCATCACTTCTCATGAGTTCTCAGCAGAGTATGTCAGAGGTTTGTTATTCTGTATACAGTATTTTCTATATTTTATTCGATAGTAGTATCTACTGAGTTAATATTTCTGTAACAGTGTCTCTCTAACCAGTAAAAGGCTCTATGTGCTCAGAAGACGAGTGTATATTACCATACGCTAATATATGAAAACTGTGGTAGCCACCATACCCCCAAACCCTCAATTCTTAGCTCATCACAAGCCTCATTCAAACTATGCAACTAAAAAAAGTTTGCTGGAGGGTATTTGCTAAAAATATGTTGTACCTGGTAATCAGGACAAACTTGCCTGCTCCCACAGTGCTGTTATTCAGCCTGTGGAATTTGCATTGTATCAGTAGAGTACTGCAGTCTCTTACCTGAATCATCTGCCAAAGAAATATTGGTGAATGTGCCATCCTCCTCGTCTGAAGGTAACTCCATTTTGCTGCCCTTTCCCAAAGTTTTTGAGATGTGTGTTAAGCATGGCAGTTGTCAGCCATTTTTAAGCACACACGTGATTTCTCTGGTTAAATCTTTAATGAGTCCAGCACAGGTGTTATTGGCAGGTGCACACGTCTTGCTCTGTGTGCCGTCCCTTCTGAACCTTGAGCTCTTTTGCGGAAATCGTTCAGCTGCAAGGCTTCTGACTTCTCACTGCTTCATCAGACAAGTGCTGAACAAACACTGCTATTACAGCTTCTTTCTATAACAGAATTGTATCCATCCTGGCTGGCTTTTTGTTATCATTATTCTTTATTTTCTCTAGGGCTGCACATGGGGCTTTCTTGGAGAGGTTTTTTGATAGAGAAAAGAGCAAAAGTAACTTAGTGTTCAAGAAATGTTGCTTGCAATCCAAGAAAATGCAATGGACAGACCTGGGAGCAGCAATTTTAAAATACAGTCTTCAAATATTTAGGAATGTGAGTGGTTTTATTTACATGAAACAGCTGCATCAAAACAAATCAGGTAATGTGAAAAAGTGAAGTTATATAAGTGAGTGTCTGACATTCTGTGGTAGAAGACAGGAAGAAGGAAGAGAAATCAAGTCCAAAGAAACCCCCCCCCCCCCAGTCATCTTATTTTGCTTCTTAAAGAGTGCTGGACATAGTTTTAACATACTAATTGAAAATCCATCTATAATTACTTACTTAAAGAATATCTTTAAGAGTATCTTTTGTTTGTACTCCTAGAACACAATGTTTACTTTCAGTTAATTTGAAAATGTAAAACGGCCCTGGCCTTGATTGAAGACAGAATAGTGAAAGTGAATAGTGGAATCACTATTTTCAGGGTGTTGCGTGTTCAGAATCAACCTGTCCTTTAGATTTTTAATTTTGTATTCAGAAAAAGACTGTAAATTAAGGGTGTTGACAAATACTTTTTTTTCTTAATTGTAATTCAGAACCCCTCTAAAGTCTTACTACAAATCAAATCCTAGTTTTGTGAAGCACTGAATGAGAATTCTCTGAATTTACAGTTTGCATTTCACACTTTTTGGCTCGTGAGACAGCTTCTATGTGCAGAGAAAATGCATATAACTTTGCAGGACAAAGGGCGTAAAACACAGAATCACAGAATTAATTAGGCTGGAAAAGACCTCTGAGATCATTGAGTCCAACCTTTGACTGATCACTACTGTGTCAACCAGACTATGGCACATCCAGTTGTTTCTTTAACACCTCCAGGGGTGGTGACTCCATCACTTCCCTGGGCAGTTCATTTCAATGTTAAAAACCCTTTCCGTGAAGAAATTCCTCCTGATGTCCAACCTGAACTTTTCCTGGTGCAGCTTGAGGCTATTTCCTCCTGTCCTGTTGCTTGTTGCCTGGGAGAAGAAACTGACCCCCATCTGGCCACAACCTCCTGTCAGGGAGTTTTAGGGAGTGATAAGGTCCTCCCTGAGCCTCCTTTTCTCCAGACTGAACATCCCCAGCTCCCTCAGCTGCCACTCACAGGACTTGTACTCCCTCAGACCCTTCCCAGCTCCATGGCCCTTCCCTGGACACGCTCCAGCACCTCAATGTCTTTCTTGTCATGAGGGGCGCAGAACTGGACACGGCACTCGAGGTGGGGCCTCATCAGTGCTGAGTACAGAGGGACAATCACGGCCCTGATCCTGCTGGCCACACTATTGCTGATCCAGGCCAGGATGCCATTGGCCTTCTTGGCCACCTGGGCACAGCTGGCTCATGCTCAGCTGCTGTTGACCAGCACCCCCAGGTCCTTTTCCACTGGGCAGTTTTCCAGCCACTCTGCCCCAGCCTGTGTTTCTGCCTGGGGTTGTTGCAGCCCAAGAGCAGGACCTGGCACTTGGCCTTGTTGAACCTCACACAACTGGCCTCAGCCCATTGATCCAGCCTGTCCAGATCCCTTTGCAGAGCCTTCCTGCCCTCCAGCAGATCAACATTTCCACCCAACCTGGAGCTTACCATCATCCACGAGCTTACCGAGGGTGCACTCGAACCCCTCATCCAGAGCAATAATGATACCAGACTGGACTCGGCCCAATAGTGAGTCCTGGGGGACACCACTAGTGAATGGCCACCAAGGGGATGCGGTACCATTCACCACTCTAATGACACCAAGCACTGGAATTGTTGCAGCTTACAGAAATCATAAATGTAATGCTCCTTTTTGTTTTTTTTCTTCTGATCTTTTAATTGCTTTGTTTTATTTAAGCTTTTCTGTTGGTGTTAGTGAAGTTATTGAGAGCTGCTTTCAGACGTTATTGAAAACCAAACATCTTGCATTTTCAGAACTGTGTTGAGCTGCTCATATCTTGCTTCATACTGATCAGAACCAGGTCAAAACTTACCTTATTGGTCTTGGGGTTCTCCTGCCCAAGGATAGGGGTTGGATTAGATGATCTTGATAGGTCCCTTTCAACTCAGCATATTCTATGGTTCTTGATACTCTGTAAAGAGACTTACTGGTTTCATTCCAGATCCTTGAGTATCACAAGGGGGTTCTGGATCAGTTGGTTTTTTTTTTTCTTCTTTCAGGGATGTGACAGCATGCTTTGAAGCTCTCATGATGAAGACAAAGCTAGGAAACATTTTGATCTTTTGTCTTTATTATGTCTTTTATTGTTCTCAGACATGTTATATATGGTAGAAGCATTTCAGCAAAATAGTTTGGAAGGTCAGTTTCTAAAAACATATGCAATTATGTAATCTGTTAATCTGTTACCTCTGAATTTTTAAAAATTGTATGCTTGTGGAACCTAAGGGCTGTATGTTGTCTGAACTGTGAAGCCCCCATCCGACTGGTGTAATTAACTTCTCGAGCCTGTATCAATATTGTTCTATTATATTGGCCGTACAGGTACCCTCTGGTAGATACACTTTCCATGTAAATTATTAGCTGGTTTTAGACAGCCTGTCACAGCAGCCAAGTGAGTATGGATGTTGTGGAGTTGTTATTCATCTCTAGATCAAAGCCATTAGCAGAAGTGTTGCAGAGCAAAAGCTGTATTTTAATGAGTCAGTAAGAAAGACTCCTCCAGGTGAAGGAGCATATGATTCAGGGAGGAGTTGGGCTGTCTCCTGAGATACAACAATCCCTGCAATTTATGGAGTCAAGCTCTTGTATTGGTGCTGAGTGCATTCCACTCCATATGGCGCCAAGGAGCAAGTTACCTGAGGAGTTTTTTGTCTCACCCTACAGAGTCAAGACTCCAAGGCTCAAAAGTAAGGCACTCTGCAAGTGTTTCAGAGCTCATTGAAGCTCCCTGTGAAAGGAGGGCCTTTGGACAGATGGCTTGTTTGATTCATTTCCTTAATCAGTGCCTCTGCCTCTGAAGGAGAGAGGGAAGGTATAGATACATGTCTTTGGGTGCAGGTATCTGCCTTTATGCACGTGTATATAAACAATGTGGGACTCAAGACCTACATTGTTTACAGAAACCCTTTGCTTCCCATGAGGACCTGGGAATCAGGCTTGTGGGAGACTTACATAGATTGCTCATGGGAGACTCATTTACCAACACAGTGATGGGATTTAAAAGAAGTCTACAGTGTGATCTTGTTTTTTTTCTTCCCCTAAGAGTCTTCATATTTAAACATGCACCTGTGTTCTATAACTTTAAAGGCACTGTAGAATTATCTGTGGCTTGCTTGTTTCTATGAGTGCTATGATGAGAAACATTTTCTTTGGTGGTGTCCTGATATTTTACTAGTGAATAAACATCTTTGGACAGGAGATGCCATGTTGAAGTACCCATTTCTTGCTGTCACCATGTTTCTTTTAAAAGGAGGAACATAAAGGAACAGCAGCAGACAGAGGAAGAAAAAAGCTTAAAAGAAAGCTATGTAATGGAATTAACCATCACACCACAAGGAGTTTAGTAATTTCCATGAGTGAATTATTTTCACTGGAGTAATGGACATTAATGTAAAAGTTAATTTGGTTATAAAATAGTTCATCTTTCTGAGGACTTCATTACCAAGTTGAGCAGAGGTTGTGGAATGCTGAGCAGCTGTCTGGCTGCCTTTTAAAATAGATGTCAGGAACTGTCAGAGGAGGTTGACGGTAGGGGAAGTATGGGGACATCATCTTCTATAGCTGGGCCTTTTGTTTGACTTTATAGCAATAATATCAGTTCACGTAGCCATGTGCTGGCCCCATTTTGATGACTGTTGATAACAAGCACATCAGTAGATCACTGTCTGGTTGTGATGGCCAGGAAAGCAGTAGATAAATGCCCAAGAATGTCTTCAGGCTTGGTACTGAAATGAAGCTCAGGATTTTGTAGTTGGTCTGTGTCAAGGGCACAATTGCAGAAGGGTGTAGATCCTTAGATTTAAAACACTGTAGCTAAACCTGCCTGGTAGTAGGTTTAATTTTTATTACTGTAAGTACTGTGTAACTGTTTTCTAATTAAAGTGATTTAATAGTGACCTGAAAAGGAAGATGGCTCTGAGTTAAGTATGGATTTATGGAGTATTTTAGCTAAACCACAGCATGTGCTATGACTCCTATTTATACTAACAGCGTAACAGTGCTTATAGCAGCATGGTTGAGGCGGACTTCAATACCATTCCTTTATTTAGGGTTCAGCCTTGCTCTTGCAAACTGAGCTAGAACATCAAAACATTCAACAGCGCTCTTCACCTGCTTAATTTGTTTCCTATTACAGTGCTAATTTCTTATCTCTGTGAGTGCACAGCTGCAATTTTCAGTGGCTCTATTTCAAAGAGGAAAGAGTTCAGTCAGTTGAGACACATTTTTGCTGTCTGCACCCCTTGGCAAAACCTCTCTGACTCCTTGTCCCAAAGGTGTAATCCTCTAGATGTGCCTTCTCTTGCTCTGGTACTTTCTGCATATCAATAATAGAAAAGTTTTGGGATTTTTTTAAGTCAGAAAAACACTCAAGTTAAAAAAGGTTACTGTTGCTTTCAGAGAAACATCTGGGACAGAGTCAGAGCACTGTTGGTAAGTAAGATCCTTGTTGCAATGCAGGTGTAATGGCTGATCTTCCATCAGGTGCAGTCCTAATGTGTTCTTCTGCTTTTGTTATACAGTGGTTTGATCAAGAGTCTAACTTGAATGCACGTTTTGCAAATGTGGATGTATATGATATAACCAATGCAGTGTAGTAAGTAAGCCACTAAAAGATTCTGAACTAAGAAAACTACGTTGTGCATTCTTAGGAAATGTATTCTTCTGCTTTTAGGCCACACATTTAAAAACAAACCCAAAAATACTCCTTTTGATTTTTTTTTTTTTTTCAAATAAGACAATAAGTTCTGTGCAAAGTATTAGGAATTCTTTTTCTTACACAAAACATTCTAAAATGCATCCAACATAGCAGTTTCTCACTGTATATAAACCACAGCATTTTAAAACTACATTCCTTGTTAGGAAATGGCAGGTGCCAGTCCATTTCTCTTTTAATGAACTTTGACAGAAGGAACTGTGGCATGTTTAGTGCATGCTAATAAAGCATTAATCATATCAGTGAATTCACAGGATGTTCAGTGCTAGGCTGACTGACACTGTGGGACAGTAACCTACTTGCAGAACAAGTTTCCTAAGGTGGTGACAGAAGTATATGAAATGTGTTGCTCACAAATTTAATCTGTAAGCTATGTTTATGCTTGTCAGTAAGTGTCCTAGGTGTTTATTTTCTTCCTCTGCTTCCTTTCTCACTCACCCCTTACTAGTTTAAGGTACTTTCAAGCCATGTTGAGACTGTCTTCCAGATTTTGAGATGCTCATGTTATGCAGATGCCCATCGTTATTTGCAAATGCTGCTTCTGAAGTTGCATCCAAAATCACCACCTAGGAACCAGCCACAACTGCCCACTTGTACTCATATCCCCTGATTCACTACATTTGATTTTCATGAATGCATACATACTGTTCTTTTCTGCATGGATATTTTTTTTTCTTATTTGGACCCACTCTCTCAAAATGAGTGACTTGTTCATAACATCTAGTAGGTATGTCTTAAACAGACCCACTTTCCTTCACACTTGTACATTCTACCCTCAGATTTCCTGTCATGTGTCTTTCTAGACTTGGAGAGCATCTTCTAAATTAAACGTCTTCTAAATTTAAAAAAAAGGAAAATTTAAAAATCTACTATTTCAGACTGCTTCACATACTCCTTAATGAGGAGGTATCTTTTCAGCTTTTTACTGGCTAGCGCTTGTATTTCAATGCCTTAGAAAGCCTCGAGCAACCGAGAGAGGTAGTACGGGCAATCTAGCATTTAGTAGCTCTAAAATCGGTACCTGTATCAGCTGCAAAGCAAATACCACCAGCAGAAGCAAAGAAGGAGAAATATAGCTCCCTGCTCACTCAATTTCCCGCAGTTAGAAGCTTTCAAATGAGACAGACAACAAGAGATGTTCGCAGAAAGGTAGCAGAGCCAAGAGAGGGCGGGGCCTCCCTTGATTGTCTCTTTTATTCGGAGAAGGGGAAAGGGGAGGACTGGGGGCGGACCCGGGGTGAGCGGCCAATCAGACACTGCTAAAGAGTTTGAGTTAAGTTTGGTTTTGCCCGCACTTAGAACAAAGGAGCTCGGAGCACATGGCAGAGGCAAGTGTCTTTGGGAGGGGGAGGGAAAGCTCAGAGCAGGCAGCAACAATTTCCTATTTTTTTTTTCTTTAAAGCTGGGTTGTAACTCTTAGTAACTTAAAAGTGCCTAGAACAGTAACAAAACAACAGTAACAAATGTAATTGGAATCTATTGTCCCTACAACTCAACAGTACCTAGGATGTCTTTAAACTAGTTCCCCAGTCAAAACTCAGGGGTTTAGTCAGGACATTTATGGTATGGGGTATCAGGACAAAGATTTACAAAATACCGTGCAAAATGTGAGTGCAAAACAATGCAACTTAACTTAAGGGATTAACATCAAAATCTGCAGTAGGGGTTTACATGAGGGTGCAAAATCAGGATCCTTTTTATGGCGTCTCCTCCAGGAGGCAGTTTTAACCTCCTTAACTTTTGAGGAAGTGACATAAGGTTTTACCCATTTCCCTGGGATCCATCTCAGTCCTTGAGGGGTAGATACACTGGCATACCCACGTCCCCAGGTTACAAGTTTGTAACAAGTGGTCCTTGGATTTTTTGAGTCTCTGGGTCCCAGATCAGGACTTCTGGATTCTCCTTCAGTTTCTGTCTCCTGGTGTTCTGGAAATGACAATAGATGGGAGGGTTTGGATCCTCAAAGGTGCCATTCAGGAAGTTTATGGTAAACAGTGCTTTGCTGAATCTGAGTACAGGTGAGTTGATTTTGGTGGTCCCTGACTGTTGTAGCAGCATTCGCTTGAGGGTTTGATGGGCATGTTCAAGAATGCCTTGTCCAGTTGGGGAGTGAGGAATACCTGTAACATGTTGAAATCCCCACTGCTGACGAAAGTTTTTAAACTCCTGAGAGGAGTAGGCAGGTCCATTGTCAGTTTTTATCTCTTTAGGTATACCGAGCACAGCAAAAGCTTGGACAAGATGTTTTTCAACGTCCTTGGCTTTTTCACCTGCATGTGCAGAGGCATACATAGCACCAGAGAAGGTATCAATAGAAACATGAACGTATTTTAATCTCCCAAATTCAGGGAAATGTGTGACGTCCATCTGCCACACTTCACCGTTATTAATGCCTCTGGGATTGACCTCCATGCCCAGTGATGGAAGCTGTAGCTTCTGGCAGTTGGGACATGTTGCCACTATTGCTTTTGCCTGTGTCCCCGACAGATGGAACATGCGGATAAGAGCAGGAATATTTTGATGGTACATGGCATGGCTCAATTTTGCTTGTTCAAAAACTTGGGGGAGCTTTGGTAAGTCAGCTGATAGAACTATATCTACTGGCATAGCCAGAGCATCAGCTGTGCGATTACCTTCCACAATAAATCCTGGCAGGTTTGTATGTGACCTCACATGCATGACAAAATAGGGATGCTCTCGGTGGGAAACCAGATAAATTAGCTTTGAGAGCAAATCATAAATTTTTTTTGTTTGAGATTTCTTTTAGGAGAGCATGCTCAGCTCTAACAGTTACTCCAGCTACATATGCTGAGTCTGTGACCAAATTAAAGGGTTCCTTGAACCTCTCAAATGCTCTAACGGCAGCTGCTAGTTCAGCTACTTGTGGTGATCCCTGGATTACCTTAATGTCAGATTCCCACTTTTGTGTTTTTGGGTTTTTCCATGTAATCATGGACTTTTTACTTTTTCCTGAAGCATCGGTAAAAATGGTAATCGCATTGAGGGGTTTTCTACTTTGAATCTCTCAAGGGATGAAAGAGAATGGCAGATTAAACATGTCATGTTTTGGGTAATGATTGGAGATTTGGCCTGAGTAACTATCTAATACAAATTGTAAATTTATATTATTTTGGAGTAGGTGATCTAATGCATCAGTTGTTACAGGTAAGTAGATGCATGCAAAGTCACATCCTGCCAGGGTGCGGAGCCTTGCTCTACCCTTCATGATAATTTTTGCCATTAGTTCTTGTGGCTGTGTGATGGTTTTAGGAGGTTGGAGTGGAAGGAATACCCATTCAATTATGATGAGGGGTTCCTTCTGCTCTTTGTCCCACTGAAATATGAGGCCATGAAAGCGTGGTACCTTCCCTAGAATGACAAGCTTAAAGGGTAGGGAGGGCTGATACCTGTGTGCTTGTCTGGTGGAAATGAGCTCTTGTATCTTTTTAAGAGACTGCCTTGCCTCTTCTGTCAGGGATCTAGGGGATGCTGGACCGTCTTCCCCTTTTAACAGGTTTGCAATAGGAGCTACATCCTCTGTGGTGAGTCCTAACAAGGACTTTAGGTAATTTAGTGTCCCACAGATCTGTTGCGCTTCCTCTAATGTTTTTGGGTTATTATTAATGGTGACGGGTGTTGGGGTGATAGAGGTTTCTGTGATTTTGAGTCCAAGGTATTTCCAAGGGCTTGTTCTCTGCATTTTTTCAGGTTGTAATTCAAAGCCCTTGGCCTCTAGGGCCTCAATCACCATGTTAAGTGTCTGCTTGAGATACTGATTATTGGGAGCACACACTAGCACATCATCCATGTAATGTAGGATGATGGCTTTCTCTGCTTTGGCACGGATGGGAGATAGAATTTTAGCAATATACTCTTGGCAGAGAGTTGGGGAATTTTTCATACCTTGGGGAAGCACAAGCCAATGGTAATGTTCCATGGGAGTTTCACGATTAATAGAGGGTACAGAAAATGCAAATCGAGGGGCATCTGCAGGGTGGAGTGGAATATGAAAGAAGCAATCTTTAATGTCAAGAACAGCTAAATGCCAATGTTGTGGGAGCATTAAAGGTGATGGCATACCTGGTTGAAGGGGTCCCATGTCTTCAATAACCTTATTAATTTCTCTAAGATCTTGGAGTAGCCTATATTTGTTCTTTCCCGGTTTTTGTATTACAAACACGAGTGTGTTCCATGGGCTGTTAGCTGGAACTATATTTCCTTTAGCCAATTGTTCAGCTACTAATGTTTTGAGTGCCTCTAAGTTTTCTTTTTTTAGTGACCACTGGTTCACCCACACTGGTTCATCTGTTTTCCAAGTTGATTTTTATGGCTGGCACTCTGCTCCAGCGGCCGCAAGGGAAAGTTTTGATGTCTAGGGGTGATATCAATTTTTGTTTCCCACTGAGACATGGCATCCCTTCCCCACAGGATGAATTTGGTGTCTAGGACATACGGACGAAGTGTCGCTATTTGTCCTTCAGGACCTTCAATTTGAATGGTGTATTTGGATTGCTTTGCAATTTGGGTACCTCCAGTCCCTTGTATGATGCCCTGAGATTGCAATTCCCATTGCGCAGGCCACTTATCAAATGGAATGACAGACACATCAGCACCTGTGTCTATCATTCCCATTATACTGATTTTTTGTGATTTGTGATGGAGCTTACATTCTATTACAGGTTTGTTGTTTCCCAAAACCTCAGTCCAACAGATGGCTGGGATATGACCATCTGTGGGCAGGTATTTGGGCAGTGGAATGGCCTGTGCCATGACTTGACCCTTTGGCATAAAGTACGGTGGATATATACATTGTACAATTAGGTTAGAACACCCGTTCTGATCCACTTTCATGAGTGTAGGTGTAACCTCTATCCCAGCAGGTGTTTCCCAAGTGTCCCCAATAACAAAAAGGTATGTGAAGTCTGGCATGTGATCCACACTCTGGAATGAGATGGGTATTACAGTCTGTTTGTTGTTGTTGAAATGGTGTGCTTTATCACAGGTTACCTTAAACCTGAGTCCAGAAGTCCAAGTTGGTTTGTCTGCAGCCCTATTTATGTCTGAACGAAGAGCTGTTAGGATGCGTTGGATCACTATTTTCCCTGCTGTTGACCTGAGGAAACAGTCTTTGGAGAGTTTTTATCAGCAGTTATAATCGCTCTGCAATTGTGAGCTACATGTCCCTTTTTCTGACAACGATAGCATATAAAGTTACCTCACGATTAAGTTTCCCCTGTACCCGTAGCATTCTCCACAACCTCCCCAACCATCCCCACTTTTTTCAATAGGGGAGCAGCTGTGTTCAGCTGCACCTTCTTTGTACAGACTTCAAGGATGGATTCAACAGTAGGAGGAGGATGCAAAGGGAGAGTGAGGATGACTTGTTTGCAAGCATCATTCGTATTAACTTGGAGAAGTTTGAGTAGGAGTGCTTGTTGGAGGTCAGGATTAGGGACCTGGGAAGAGACAGCTTCGCACAAACGATTATAAAAGTGAATAATATTTTCATTTGGCAATTGCTTGATGGTGGTATAATGAGAGGTAGGAATTTGAGATGGTAGTAATGTCAAGGCCTTTTCAGCAGCACATGTGATTTTGGTAAGAACTGGACGAGGGATAAGCATTGCTTGTTTTTGAGGATTTGCCATATTATTGTCACTAGATAAAAGGTCTAATGTGATGTAATTGTTGTCAAAGTCCAGGTAATTATCTGGAGTTTGCCACAAAATTTTTAATAAATCAGATAAAATTATTTTCCATTGCTTTTTCCACAACATAAAGTCACCAGGTGTGAGAAGAGTTTGCATCAATGTAAGTAAATCATGAGGTACAAGTGAGTTGCAAAAGTAGCACTTAAAAGGCTCTTAAAATAATTACTATGCATTCCAAACTCCTTAATTGCCTTGCACAAATCCTCAATATTAGAATAAGGAAAGGGTGTCCAGCCAGGGTTTGGTCTATTGCTAGTACGAGAGAGTGTAGTAGAAGCAGTTGGAGTTACTTCCTGGTAGCCCTGGGCTCCCGGATTTAGAGAGGTAGTCACAGGATTGCGGGAACCTGGGGCGGGACAATGGGAAGCAGGGGCGGGGAGTGGAGGGGCAGGGACGGGGAGTGGAGGCAGGGACGGTACTTGAGCCATGGGCGGGCACAGAGGGAGGGGTGAAACACGACTCTGTGGGGGCGGGGTTGGGGGCGGGGTCAGGATCTGACACGGGAGTGGGAGGGGATGGGGACAAGAAGGGGTTTGTGGGATGGGGAGAAAGGGATTGTGGGAGGTGTAGTTTGGGGATGAAGAAACATTGCATCCGCCATTATTGGGGACAAACAAACTCAGAGAAAAGGGGTTGGGGGGAGGGGTTTTTTCCCAGGGTGCGAGCACATGGCAATGGCTGCCCCTGGGAACAAAGAGATCAGGGGAGAAGGGGTTTTTGCGCGCGCTTAAAACATGAGGGCTAGAAACTGGGGAAAAGGGAGTGGAGAAGAGGTTTTGGAAAGGTCCTAGGATGGGCTCCGGATTCCTGTCCAAGGCAGGGTGCTGAGGAAACACGGGTGAGCCAGGAGGACGATAGCTCTTCTGTGCTAAAAAGTCTGCTCTAGCTGTGTTTTCCAGCGTAGGGGAAGAGGGGTCCGGAACACAGGGGTTGGAAGAGAATATAAGGGAATTAACAGGGGGTTCTTGCAGAGGCTTTTCATGTACTACTTTTTTCTCTGGCAAAGTATAACTTAGTAACAGAAGAGGAAAAATTTTGAAACTCTTTCATTTCCTGCACGCCTAAGAGATGAGAGTTTTCTCCCCACCTTATCCCAAAATTCAGGAGATCTTATGTCCTCAGAGGTCAGATTAGGAAAGTACTGAAAAAGCCATAGTACAAAAGATTAAACTAGATTTTTAGGGTATTTATGCCCAGTACAAGAAAGGTAGCTTTGAACTTGGTGGTATATTTCTCTATGGTGTGCAGAAACATCAGATCCCATCATGAAAGCAAAACCACAAACCTCAACCCCTAATCGCAAAAAGGAGGAAAAAAAAAGAGGCAGTTTGCACCGGCACCAGCTTAAGACAGGAGCCCCTAAACCAGCAGGGAAATACTCACCAGAATTCTGGACTTATCACAGGAAAGCAGGTCCAGAGAAAACATGCAAGAAGGGTCTTCTGCTTACCAGCCATTCCCTCGCCACGTGGTGTGGAGGAGGGTAAAAGTTGAGGCTCTGGGCTTGATGTTACACAAAAAGTAACACCTCGCTACACGGAGCTGGCACAGCAGGAGGTGCAGAGCTAACTCCAGCAGACACGCAGCTGGTGGGACACTCTAAAAGTCTCTCAGAACTGGGGTTCAGAGATAGCACATTGTGCGCCAAATAAGGAGGTATCTTTTCAGCTTTTTACTGGCTAGCGCTTGTATTTCAATGCCTTAGAAAGCCTCGAGCAACCGAGAGAGATAGCATGGGCAATCTAGCATTTAGTAGCTCTAAAATCGGTACCTGTATCAGCTGCAAAGCAAATACCACCAGCAGAAGCAAAGAAGGAGAAATATAGCTCCCTGCTCACTCAATTTCCCGCAGTTAGAAGCTTTCAAATGAAACAGACAACAAGAGATGTTCGCAGAAAGGTAGCAGAGCCAAGAGAGGGCGGGGCCTCCCTTGATTGTCTCTTTTATTCGGAGAAGGGGAAAGGGGAGGACTGGGGGCGGACCCGGAGTGACTAAAGAGTTTGAGTTACATTTGGTTTTGCCCGCACTTAGAACAAAGGAGCTCGGAGCACATGGCAGAGGCAAGTGTCTTTGGGAGGGGGAGGGAAAGCTCAGAGCAGGCAGCAACACCTTAAAGTTTGATTCTGCTATGATTCCTGGGTAAACCGGACAGTGACTGAGCATTGAGTGAGCCTATCTATATTTCACTACTGTGGACTTTTCCTTTCCTGTTCCTTTTTCTTTCATCTGATACATCATCATTCTTACCTAGGTGACTCAGCATATGTACGCTGTGCAGCAGAACAGGACTCTTCCCTGCACTTTGGAATGATCAATCTGCTCCTCTCTTTGCATGAAAGCCCTTTCTGCTTCAGTCCATTGATCTGTGATTCTAGAGATAGCACTAATTCAGGAACAGGCCTCAAGTAATTTCTGCATCTCTGATATTTCACAGTGTTCATTGAAGACACTAGGAAATTGTCGGTTAGCTCACCAGAGGGTACCAGTGTAGAAAATGAGACACTTTTTTTCTTTCATCACTCTATAGTCATACTAAATACTTCCTCCACGTCTTTAGAATAGAGAGATGTAGAGCATTTGGCAGTGCATACCCTGTCCCAGGGTGTGTGTTCCTTCTGCTTTTGACAATGTATCTGACCACTAGCATCCTTCTGAAGTGAGCGTGACCCAAAACACAGGAACTCTTCCCTTCTTCTTGGCCATCCCTAGGCCCCTCCAAGTCTGTAACCAGCTGACCCATTTGCTTCTTCCGTTCCATAGTGCAGATAAATGCAAAGCATTTCAGATTTTAAACATGTAGACATTAAAATTATCATTGTCAAATGGATGGGGGAGGCTTAATCCAAAGAAATCTTGTTGATTAACCAACAATTAAATGCATGTAATACTAATAGATTTTACTTTGTAAGAGGATTCCAGAAACGGGTGGATCCCAGTATAGCCACAGAAACTTTCTGCACCACAGTTTAAGTACTGAGATACCTAGCTGAAGTACTTAAGCTATGTAAATGTTGGGGTTTTAGGAGTTCCCCTTCTGGTTTTTTTCCCTCTTGAGGAATTTTCCCCATATATGTTGCCGGGGCAACAAATTCCTGGGTACTTCGGGAGGACAAAGGACCTAGCCACTGAGAGTGTGGTCCAAGAGGCTACTCGCTTTCACCTGGGTGTGTGGGTGGTGGGTGCTCGGCGTTCAGACGGAGAGAGAGACTGCTGCCATCTCGTCAGCACTACAGGCTTTCTGCTCTAGGCTGCCTTCTTTCTACCAGAGAAACCCCGGGATTCCCAAACCCGCCTTTCCCTGCCCCCGCCGCTGCATTCGAGCCTTCACTACTCTGTAGCCCTCGCACACCCTGCCTGCCCAGACCTCCAGGGGTTCCACTACAGCTCCAGAGTTTGATACATCTCATCTGCCATCCAGGATTTGTGCTCATCCCTGCTGTTCCCGAGGGTCCGGCCGGACACTGGGATCAGCTGTCCCAGCGGTTTGTGAAGCCTTTGTTCCATCTCTTCCCAGGATCCCAGGCCGCCATTGCTGCGTGCCCCCCACGCTCGCTCCGGAGCGCCCCCTGCAGCCGCGGGGGAACCATCGCACCTGCCCTGCTCACCGGGAGCCGCCAGCGCCCCTGCCGGCTGCGAGCGGAACTGCACCCGAGGGGAAAGGGCCCGACAGCCGAGAAGGCTGGGACTGGGTTTGTGATTGTTTGCTGTTACTGCCATAGTTATTGTTGTTTGTTTGACTGGTTATACACATATAGATATATAATAGTAAAGAACTGTTACTCCTATTCCTCATACCTTTGCCTGAAAGCCCCTTGATTTCAAAATTATAATAATTTGGAGGGAAGGGGGTTGCATTTTCTTTTTTTCATTTCAAGGCAGACTCCTGCCTTCCTTGGCAGACACCTGTCTTTCAAACCAAGACAGTAATTTTAGTACAGATTTCAGTGCTGGCCTCAGAATTAGAGCTGGTTTCAGGAGTAGAGTAAGTTGCCTTATTCTGCAGCAGCAAGGCAGACATTGGTACATAGTCCAACAGGATATCAGCCTACCAGCTCTTCTGCATCTTCTCTCTAAACCTTACCACTTACCAGGGGCAAAAATAGGGGAGATACACAAAGTATTTTGCCATTTCAAGCCTTTTTTGCAAAATCAGATGCGATCTCTTCATGGCCTGTATCCTGCCTACTCTGGGTTTGATAAACTTCATTGGATACTCTTACTGGTCTGCCTGCTGTTGCTGCAGGCTTTGAAAGAGAGTCATGTGGAACTGCATATGCTGGTCTTGGGTACTTTGTGTGTGTACCAAGGGAGGGCTTTGGCTTGTTCACAGCCCTGTAATATGCAACCGGTGAAGAGGACTGAGTCCAGGGTACCAGGCAGAATTCCAAGCCCTTGATGACTTATTAGCTGAAACAAATATGGCATTTGTCATTTTCTCTGCTGAAGCAGTGACCAAAGCGCATAAGCAGGCTGCTGCTCCGCGCTTGGAGCACTCTGCAGAATAAGGTGTGTGTCAGTCAAAGAATGACAAAGTCTATGCATGTATATCTATTTTTTCAAAGCCCCATACTTTAATAAATATAATTGTCACTTGCATGCAGATGCCCATTTGAAGATCTCATGTTTCCTGTTGTCACATATCTGGTTTCTAGAGGAATCTGCAGTGGAATGCAATCATGTGACACATTTGCTCAGTCATTTGTTTCTTGCTTATTTTTGGATGTTACCTATTTGAGCTGCAGCTACTCTGGCTTTTCTTTAGTACAAGTCTCCTGAAGGGTTATTGCTGACAGCATCTGTGGCCAAATCTGGTCTGGGGAGATGAATTATTTAAGGTAACTAATGTGTTTAATGGACTTGATGATCAATAGTGCTTATAACAATACCATAGCAGGGAAAATCTCAGTTGAGAGCGAGAGATGTTTTCACGTATGATAAAAACAATTTCTGGAGGAGGAGTGGGTCTTTGGACATATTTTTTCCCCTATAAAATGGGCTATTTCCCAGTGACTTTAGTAGAATTGTGCATAAATCTTAATTTTGAGTCTTAAAATAGTTAGTGTTTCCTTAAAAAAAATTTCCCCCTGAAATTATGTGAGAATCTTCATGGGTTTCATTTCTAAAATGCATGACTTGTGATAAGGAATGAAAGCTAAAAGAAGGATACCTGTGAACTCTGGCAGAAGCTGAACACAAATGTGAAGTATCTGAATGTATTAAGGAAAAATTCTGGTACTTTAAATCTACAAGTCACAGACTTTAAATGGTGGAGCAGTCACTTTGTTCTCATGTTTCACTTTAAAAATGTTTTATCAAGGCAAGGGGGTTTTTTAAGAAGTTTAATTTCTTTCTTTTTTTGAGACTGTGGAAGTGGTTCCAAGGTGTTTGTTATCTTTTATATTTGTGTTTGAGTGGCTTTGCTTACCAAATTTCCTGGGTGGGAGTTGCATCATCTTGAAGAAAAGGTTTTCTGTTTTGGTTTTGGAAAGCTGAAAGTAGGTGGGGAAAAGAGAAAACAGTAAGAACTAAATGAAACTCAATTTCCAAACCAAGTAAACTATTCAAGAAGGAAGGAATGAAGGTGTGACAGAAATGCCAAACTCCAAGATTCAAAAATGCTACTCTGTAAATGGTTTGACCTGAAAAAATAATATTTGGATTGTTTTTAAATGTTGTACTTTTTAGCCATGGGCAGTAATGCTTCTAACACCTCTTTGGCCCCAAACAAATCTCTTTTTTTATCGGGCATCAAATCTAAGATGTTATGAAAGTGTATAATTTCAAGATACAGGAGGAAATACACCATTATTTGGACACAGTCCAGGATAAAACTGCAAGAGTTGTAAAACCTCATGTAGTGAGAACCAGTTGCAAGGCTCGTGCAACAGTAACACTACATATTCTATTTGAATGTCTGCTAAAAAAACTCACCAAAAGCCAACAAACAGAAAAGTTGTTCTCAGAAGTTGCAAGTCTAATGATGGAATTACCTGGCATGGTCCAAAAAATGGGGCAGATGAAGGAGCAGCAAGAAGCCTTCATGTGTCTGTGCCTCAGCTGAAATTTCTGTAAACATGGGAGGGGACCTCAAAGCCCTTCACTCACCTCTGTGCTGTGGTTCACATCTTCCTAGGCTTTGATCATAAATATAAGGCAAGAGCCTAGTACCTGTTCTGGGGAGAGGGATGGGTGGGAAATCTGGCCTTACTTTTAGGAGAACTGCAATGAACAACTGTCTTGGGTTGCAGTGTATTCTATTACCATCCTCATGAGCTGTTGAAATCAGGTGGGGCAGTGTTTCCTTGCCTCCTCCACCCAGACTATCTTCCTGTTAATTGCCCATTATTGTCCTGCCATCTGACTCAGAGATAACTCCCTCTGGACTATCTTCTGTTAATGAGCCTAATCAACACTTGGCCTCATGACTCATTACCCCATTGTGAGATGCTCCACCCAGAGGGAGGAACCAAGCATCCCATCGTGGATATAAGCTGAGATTCTGAACACCAGAGACGCCTTTCCACTGGATTTCCAGAGGACAGGAGCTACACAGCCACCACTGGACCTTCTGAGGAGGAGCAGACCCTTCTTTTTCTACAGGATCGCCACTTCGGGAGGACTGCAGCCACCATTCTACCAGACTGCTACCACCACCCTGACTAACAGGGTGCCAGTTGTATCCTAACTCTGTCAGTTTAACCCAGTGTTATCTGCTTTTATTGTTTTTTTCTTTCCCCCTCTTTTTATTTCCCTATTAAATTGTTATTCTGACTTGGTGTCTCCCACTAGTTTGTTTTCAAACTAGTACAACAACTTAATGTGAAATGATACCTTCATAGTGCAAAGTTAAGATTGCTTTATAATTATCATGGGTTTTGTCCTTTGGGAATGAAATGCAGCAACTTTAGAAGTGTTTCATTGGAACAGTTTCAGACAGAAAGTGAAGGTGTCTGCACATGTAAGAAATTAATGGGTGAAGAGCTTTCCTCAGCTCCATGGATTCTCTGTAAAAGAAAAAAAAAGGGCTTATTAGTTCTCCTCATCTAGTGTATGAAGAGACAGATCCTAAGATACATGCATGGTTTTTCCTTTGACAAACTCTGAGGAAAATTTTGGTTAGGAAGCAAACAAATAAACCCATCTAAGCATCCTCTCAGGATGTGACTCTTTACAGTACTTTTTTCATTAGTCAGACCAAACTGTGAGAGGATGTATTTGCCTTACAAAGGGAAAAGGAGACATCTTTTTTCTTGATAATCTTTTCCACAGAAGGTCCCCTTCATCTTTGACTTTCCCAGTAGACCTCCGTCCTTTTCCTTGTATTAGTTCCCAGTGAAGCAGTAGTGCCACACTCCAGCAGTGTTGTGAATCAACAGCCAGACTTCAGTAATGAGTTTGACATTCATTAATGCTAATTTTTCATGCTCTGTGTGTTGTATGTTTGCATGTGTATGGATCCCAGAACTCTACAGCTATTTGATTTGATTATCTGAGAGTTTTCTAAAATCCATTGCTTTGTATGCAAATTATCCTCTGTAATGAAAGTAGGGAAGACATTTCCAAGCCATTTTGTAATGTCCCTAAATAAGTGTCTGGAAGTGGGCCCCTTGTCATTTAGATTGAAGCTGGTTTGAAGGACTGCTACATAAAGTGTTAAATTTAATAAATATTCCCCTCTCCAAGTCCATGGCAAGCATAGCATGAGACATCTGGGGTTTTGGGATGGTATCTCTCAGATAAGATTTTAAATCATTATGCTTCTGGCTAAATTCCAAAGATGGACCCATGGGAATCAGCTAAAGGGTGCAATACTAGGCTTGACTCCTTTGGAAGGGATGAACTGGAGAGTGTTGATATCTGATCCAAAGGAGGGCAGTGTTTTCTTTTTTTTTTTTTTTTTTTTTTTGAAAGGAAGCATTTCTTTCAGTTTGTTTGAAAAAGAAGTCTGACTGAGAGACTTTTCTACATTTTTTTTAATTGAAGTTGCTGTGATAGTTGTTTCTTGGGTCAGCAGAGTGCATGGTCAGCTTCCAATTACCAGTAGCTAATGGGGAAATATATTTTACTAAATCACTGCCTTGATATAGTGTCATTGATTTTAAATTATGGATGAGGCAACGAGCATTCTCATATGCTCACAAAGCAGGTCACCAAGGTGAGCTAGACTAACACACAGTGCTTGTGGCATACTAGGAATGCATCTATCATCAGTTACTACAAGACTAACTTGGGAAGTCCAAGGGTAGTTCATTTGCATTTCATTCTGCTAAATATGGCTAACATTTATGTACAGTTCTTGTAAGTTTTTGGGTTTTTTTTAGTTTGTTTGGGTTTTTTTACAGAATGTATTTCTGAGCAGATTAGAAAGTAGGACTAAACAAATCTATAAACGCTCCTGTTTTGCTGGGAATGTTTGGTGGAGTGCCAGAGTAACAAAACTCAGCAACTAATTCTTATGCACACAGAACAAGGAAATCAAACCTCAGCATTTCTAGTTCTGCTTTTTGTTGTTGTTGACCCCTAATTTTAGCACTTTTATGCTGTGAATCTAATATCCACAGTACATATCCCTAATTTAAGTCGATTTTGTGTGATGAGACTCAAGTAAGTGATGCAGTTGTCATCTGGACACACAGATTTTTAAAAGTTTGGCCTACGGATATATAAATAAATATTAGGAATTCAAGGTCTTTTGGTGGCTCAATAAGCATAGCAACATTTGTAATGCTGAGTTTCCCTGTACCATAATTGCCTTCACAGTAAAACTTACCTCAGGATTTAGTGTAGAGCAAAGTAATTTGTGAAGTTCTTGCTTAAAACTGTGCCAACAGCCCTGCAAAAATGCTTTTTCTTGATTTTTTTAGCTCTGAAATATTTTTGATTTCTGACAAAATGTATTTTTAAATAACATTTTTCCAGAAATGCCACCTAGAAATACTACAATTTCCTATAGAAATTAAAAAGTGTGCCAGGAAAATTTACGTAAGTGTAGTCCTCCGTAACAAATATGACTTGAGCTTTACTGGCAGCTTCTCAGGCTCTGCCCTGCAGTATTTTCTCAAAGAAACTGTGAACCTCTTTGATTTCATTATTGTTTATATTTATGGTGTACCTGATACTTAGCTGCAGATGGACAGTTCACTGTGTTTGATGCTGTACAAACAGAACAAGAAGATCACTGCTCCGACGAGGCTGCAATTAAGAGAAACTAAAAAGAGGTGGAAACATGAGGAGCCAGTGGGATAATGGCCATATGCCAGATAGTATTTTCAGCACACTCACAATCTGACTGTTGTCAAAGTTTTCTTTAGAGCATCAAGGGAAAACTGCGGAGAAAGGTAATCAGACAGTATTGTCGATGTGTTGCAACTGTCTTTAGGGAATCACCACTTTGGGAATATAACAATTAGGCATCCCAGCTTGCATGGCAGTGTGATTAGAATGGAGCATCTCAGCAAGGCACAAGAAGGGGAGGGAGGAAGAGAACTGAGAAGTCTGAGCAATCAAAATGGGTTGAGTTTGTAGTAGAGAAGCAGCTGCTATTTGAAAACTACAAGGAGAGAGAGATGGCCTGGTCAAAAAAAAAAAAAAAAGGAAGAGCCAAGAGAAATTATCTTTGCAGTGGTATTTTGAATGAAATAAGACAGACAAGATTGCATCTGCCAAGGCCAAGGAGAAGGATGTTGTGGTAATCAAGATGAGAATCAGAGTTCCAGCTGTGTGGATGGGTAAGGAAAGTCATGGCTTAGATTTGTTATCCAGTAAGAACATACAAGACACACAGGTTGTCTGCTTGTGCTGAACAGATTAACTTCTAATGGAAAGTACAAGTCATCTGCCTCAAGCAGGTGTTTATTAAAATAGTTGTCAAACTGTTCATTTCAGAGGAAGTGGGAGGAAGGGTGAAAAGGCAGGTGAAAGAGGTAAAGAATAAACTGTAAGAAGGTTTTTCAAAGCACTGGTTTCATATGTCACCATACCACAGCCAGAGGCTGATGGCATATATCTGATCATAAGGTGAAAGTTGGTCTTTTTCTTCATAATTTCAGTGCTTCTCAAATCAGAAGCCGTGGTGCTATAACACTGAAGGAGTGTTGTGCATCCACCCCTAGAGGTGATGATTCTCATGAGCTAAACTGAACCATCAGGGCCTGCAGGATTCAACAGATACACCTCTGCCTCAAACTCCAGCAGAGCAACTTACTGGGCTTAAATTATTAACCAAGCCCTGACTTACAGGTTTTCACCAGCCCTGTGTTGTGCTGACAGTAACCACTTTCCTAATGAAGTTTGACTTGATTCTCCTTCCTTACTTCTTAACAACGTTTGGGTTCTTTTAAATGTTATTTACTGAAAATGCCATTGGCTGGAGTAATAAATACATTGTTTTCTCCCAGATCATGTACAAGTAAACCAGTTTATTTGTTAGAGTTAAGACTACAGACAGAATCTGGCAAACAAGTGGTCGCAGAATTTGCTGCTCTCTGGAATATCTAAGGGTGGTAATTGGGCCTTTCATTCTTCTGACATTCAATCCATGGAATAAAGCTTTAATGTAAATTGATTTATATGGTTAAAAAGATACATAATTCTGTCTCAGTATTACACTTCACAGATAAAAAGCACTGAGTCCTAGTTGAGTCATTACTATATTCTGTTACCAGGGATCTTTCTCCTATGGTCCCCAAACAATCTTTTCTATGTAATGAATATGAGTTCATGTGAAAGATAGCTTGTAGCTCAGAGCACTTCCTTGGAATATTTCCCTGTGAAATCTTGTTGTGAATGTGAGGGAAGGATTGCTCCAAACAAGCAAATGTTTTGATAGCTACTCCTTTTACTTGGTTGGGTGATGAAAATAAGTCCGGAATTCACAAAAGCTGCAGTTGCATGCTGTGAGATTTCAGAAATAAAAGAGAACAGTGCTGAGACCTGGGAACCTTTTCGGTAGATTGACATTGCTTCTTAAGGAAAAAAAACCCCACAAAGTGCAATGCATTTATTACAATGGGAAGCAAGATCTACGTTTCTGAATAAATATGTGGCTCCTTCTGTTGCTGAAGAGCAGTAGGTGGTGTACGAAGAGGAAGGAATACAAAGAGCTCAAAAATCATGTAACCTGTCATGCAAGGTTTTAGATGACATGATACCTCTTTTCTGCTAACACTGTGTTGTTAAGATTTCACAATCCAAGGAGGCAGACAAAGTCTTCTGCAATAATTAGAGAAATGAAAATTCTTTTCCTGTCAATTGTGTTGCAGTAGAAGAATGTATTGTCCTGAATTAGCTTTGGGGATCTCAGGAACCTATTCTTTGCTTAGGGTGCTTATGGAAGAAAAAAAATCAAACATTCATCAGGTGAAATAATGTTTGTTTGGCTAATATAATCCTTGCTTCTTGAGTGGCACGTTAACTTCCCCCATAGTTTCAATGCCACTTGAGTGACTTGAATAACACTTAACTCTTATGTTATCTTGGGGTCATTTTATACTTGGGTCTCCTATTTCAATAAAAATATCAATAGGAATAGCACTTACAACTAAATGTACTTGAATTATGGCTTCCCTTTTGTGAAATTACTGCAACAGTCATCTACATCAGGAACAAGAATTTATCATTTGTTGTTCATTGCCAGAGATTTGTTATTTTTTTACTTAAAGTTCAAAACTTTCCCACCTGTATTTTGTAAATATGTGTTAGTTTATTACCAGTTAAAATATTTGGTATATATTGTTACAGCCCAATTATTATTATACACACAACCTGGATCTCTGCATTTGCTGTACCACTCTTCTTTGGGTGTCATGCATTTTCAAGTCCTTAAGAGCTAGTACATATAAGAAACAAAAACATCAGTGTGCTTGTTTGTTGAAATGGTCCTGTGCCGGTTTGGACAAATTTGGAGGAAAAATAAAGTCGCCCCAAGACAGGTCCCTAAGTTTGTGAGTGGTCCTGCATTCAGGGAGACATTTTCTTTTAGTCTGTGGTACTGTGGAAGCAGAGAAAGAAGAATGCTTCTTAGAGACTGACACACTAGGAAATCAGAAGACAGAATGTGGAGGGCTGGGAGCCCTTGGCACAAGAGCCCTCTGCACTCCCTTAGAGGAGAGAGGGCTGAGGGCAAAAAGACTTTCCCCAGAGATAAGCAAACTTCCTCTGGGTCATGGTGAGAAAGTGAACCACCCCCAGCATGCCTTGTTTCTATATGGTAATAGCCTGTACCCAGTTGGCTAGTTGGTTTCTACCCCACCCCCTGCCTTCCCCATATAACCTCCATCCCCAAGCCGTGATGGGAGGGAGTCTTTGTCCCTGGCCTTCCCTTCACAGAGGCTGCAGGACAATAAAAGCCACCTCTGTGGAATTGCCATACAAGGCTGCTATCTCTCTGTCCCCGAGTTCGCCTTGGGTGGTTTCACAAAGAGCTGAATCACACGAGCTGGAATCACTTGAAGCTGAGAAATGCTGAAATCACTTGCTGCCCAGGGAGGCTTGCCACCACCTCTGGAAGAGTTGTTCCTTGCAGGGCACTCTCTCTAGGAAGGTTGCGGCACTCTGGGTTGACCACCCCCGGCCTCCTAGGAAGCAATAACAGAAATTCAAACTGTATCACTAGTAAAAATGTCTAGGATAAGTTTGGGCAAGTTCTGGTTGTTCTTCTCCCTTTTTCTGATTTGGGAATATCTCTTCTATGATCTCTCTGGCTCATCTGTTTATACTCTTTGCCCTACTCTGGAGAACTGTTTGTTATTTTATATTTGAACAGTACCAATTTTAGTGGGGGTTAATTTATTCCATTAGTAATCTCTGTTCCTATTGACATTCAGTTGCTCTTCCTGTTCCAGTACTTGTCAAATACTCACTTGCACTTGTTTAAGAAAACTTTGGGTTTTCTAGTGAAGATTTAAATTTTTGATTAGCAAAGTTCGAATGCAATTGTCTTCAGCATCTCGTTTCCTTGGCAACAGAAAGCAGACTTTGTTTCAAAAGAGAGGTGTCTACTATAATATTAAGGGCTATAGCACAATCCTGTAAATCAGACTTTACCTGAAAAGGATCTAGCCACTGCAATGTGACTGTCAGGATTTTTAGATTTTCAAGGAATGTAGAGAAAAACCACCTACCTCTCCATATTTTCCATTTGCATAACTTTAGATTATCACCTTTTTTTGGTACTTAACAATTAAATTGAGCTGTGTGGTTATTCTTTTGGGGAAAAGATTCTAAGTTTTCAGGCCCCTGATCTTTTGATTTAATATTTCAGTGCACAAAATATAAACCCATCTAGCTGCTTTTCCAAATACATGGGCCAGCTGACTGCATCCTGAATCTAATGTTGTCAATGACTTTCCTAAGATAAGTTATGGTATCTTGATTTCTTTTCACTAGTCATATTCTAAGCATAAGAATTTAGGAATTTACCACAAGGTGAAGTTGCACAAAACTGGAAAGGTTACAGGTCAACATAAGTGGGTGGTTTTATGTACTGATCTAACAGAATATTTGAAGTAATTATATTGAACCTGATCTTACTATGTCTTGGTATTACAAAGAACAGGAGGAGAACGTTTCTTTTGTCAGAAGGTTGCTTTAGTAAGTTATGGTGACTTCTGGTTTTTGTTGAACTACATAAATTAGATGCTACTGCATCACTGGGGAGCATCCAGAAAGTTCTGAAGTATAATTGTTGACCTTTAAAAAAAATAGAAATTTAAATCTACATTCTTGTAGATGAGCTAGGAGTGCAGAGGTTTCTTCTAAAGTCTCTGAGTGTCTGTTGAGGAGAAGAACTGTTGGAACTACAGGATTTTGTTGATGCAGAAGAAATAGGAGAAGTGGGTTAAGACTGGGGCTAGAGAAGCTATGATTAGTTTGAGCAGAGTATCTTTGTTTGACAGCATTTTTGTGCTCACTTGCCTGAAGAGAAAACTGCTGTAGAGGGTACAAGGCAAAGGCAAAGCATCCAAGTGAACTACATTTGTTTTACAGAAAATTTAAGTCCTGTAGCTCTTCTCCTGCCTCTTCCTCCAGAAACAAATGCATATACCTTTTATCCAGATTTGTTTGTTTGCCAGTAATTAATGCTTCAGTATTCCACAGCCTTGGTTCTAACTGTGGATCAGGACACTGGAGAGCATGACAGCTAAAAGGAAAGAAGTGAGTCCATTCCGATCCCTGTATGCTAGGAACTGAAATACTTTGGCTGATTTTCTCAGAATAAAATTCCCTCTCTTTCCTTAGAAATATGATAGGTAGGGTACATAATCTGCTACCCACTTAGTGGTTAAACAAACAGTTTTCTTTTTCAAACAGATGTTGCCTACAGGAATGGTTTAAAATGTACGGAATGTGCATTACTTGAGTTTCACTTATTTTTATTCTTAACATTTACTCCAAAATGTTCGGATCAGACTGAAGTTATTCATGCTTATGTAAGTAACAAAAGAAATTTGCACATTTACAAATGAAGTGTGATCCCTTGGTAGCTTTAAAGTTTGCTTTTGTTGTTTTATTTGCTTGCCTGTGACTTTCACATTAAAAGTATGCTTCTAAAATGCTTATTTGCAGATGCCACTTTAAATACTATTTTTCAAGAGTTTATTTTTCTTAGAACACAGATGTCTGTAATTATCTTCTTTGACCTTGAGACTTATCAAAGTCAAATAGGTAATCATCCAATCAGACGGGGTATCATTATCAGAAGAAAAGTAATTATAATCTGAATATGTTTGAACATGATTATTACAAGCTTTATACAGTTACACTTCTGATTGGGGCAGAACTAAAGACATTATCACTTCATAATTCACATGATGTAACTTCACTTATCCTTGTCATTTTGGAATATGAAGAGCTAAATTTATTGAACAGTGTAGTTCTTAAAACTTGAAAAAAGTATGTAAAATCAGAAGGACTCTCAAAATCTTTATACTGAAATTAAGGAAAATTGTATTTAAAAATACAAGAAATAAAACACAATTGAGAGCAATCTCTGAAAGGGTTGAGGAGTACAGCATGTGTTTCTGTATGAAAATGCTTGGAATAAAGTAAAGCAGAAAAAAGTGTTGATAATTAGAGGATGGAGAATAGATGCGGAGAAGGAGAATGTCGTGGTGACTTGCGGTGCTGAATGGTGAGGTGCTGCGACTTTCCGAAAACGTCTCCAAGGTGAAGCCACTCAGCAGGACCACCACTCACACGTACACGCACACACACACGGATAGCTCCAGTAAATGGGTCAACAACAAAGAGACAGAAAGGGTCTTCATATGGGGTTCCACGGGAGGGGTTTATTGCGGCTACTCACATGAAGGGGTCCAGGGATGAAGACAAATAACATAGGAGGGTCCAGGTTTACATACGGGAGTGGAAGGAGCATCAGGGACCAATGATCTGAGGGCACAGGGGCAGTACACAGCCAAGACTAGGGAATGGGGGCCAATGGGGAGCTCCGAGGGAGAGGCGATGGGGCAAGGGCCAATGGGGGAACAGGGAGTGGAGAACTTTCTAGGGCAGGGACATATTAGGTAGAAAGGGGCAGGGAGGCCAATGGGCCAACTGGGGAAGCGGAACTGGAGTACATTAACATAACAGAACAGAGCATCCTGGGGGAAGCCTTTTCTGTCTCCCTAACCTGGGGAAGAACCTAGGAACTGTCCCACTATTGGACTCTCTTCGTTCCTTGTTCTGCAGGCCCACCGGCCTCCACAGGAGGATTCTTAAATACACAGGGTAGATTATTTGATTGTTAGGGTGTCGTGCTTCCACCTGATCAGACAGATAAAACTTGAGCTTAAAGCTCAGAAGTCACACTAATATCATAGCCAGAGAAAGAGTTATTTTAAAAGAAAATTCCTGAAGAGATTGTACCTGCTGAGGTTTGTGTGGGTCTGAAGAACAATGTGACCATGTTCAGTTGCTGAATATTCCTGCTCTGCATGAAATAACCGTGATGATTGACTTCGCCAAGTGTGAGCCAGCAGAGCCAGAACCAGCTGACAGAAAAATGTTCACCAGGGGATAGTCCGGATTCTGTTTAGAGTATTTCAGCACTGTGCTTTATGTTCAAATTGAGTGGAGCAGGGTGATCTGAAACTTTCTGCTTAGGATTTTGAATGTTTTTCCCCAACATAACCAAGACACAAATTCTATTGTACTGGTCCTGCACAAAATGCATGTGTGGAGTAGGGGCTGGCTTAAACAGTTTCAAAGAGGGCAGAAGCTTCCCAGATCCCTGGGGAAATCTGTCAGACTAATCTAACTGCACCATTGGCCATTCCTTGCATCTTGCACATAGTTGGGAAAAATTACCAGCACTAGATTCTCTGTGAATTACTTGATTTGAAAATCAAGTAATTTTAAAATAATGAGGTGTCTTGATTTGAAAGACAGGTGTCTGCTAAGGAAGGCAGGAGCCTCCCTTGGAATGGCAGATGCAACCCCCCTTCCCTCTGAGTTATTATAATTTTGAAATCAAGGGGCTTTCAGGCAAAGATGTGGGAAATAGGAATAACAGTTCTTTACTATTTTATATATATCCAGTCAAACAAACAACAATAACTCTGGCAGTAACAGCAAACAATCACAAACCCAGTCCCAGCCTTCTCGGCTGTCGGGCCCTTTCCCCTCGGGTGCAGTTCCGCTCGCAGCCGGCAGGGGCGCTGGCGGCTCCCGGTGAGCAGGGCAGGTGCGATGGTTCCCCCGCGGCTGCAGGGGGCGCTCCGGAGCGAGCTCGGGGAGCACGCGGCACTGGCGGCCTGGGATCCCGGGGAGGGATGGGACAAAGGCTTCACAAACCCCTGGGCAGCCGATCCCGGTGTCTGGCCGGACCCTTGGGAACAGCAGGCTGGAGCGGCAGGCTGGAGCGGCAGGGATGAGCACAAATCCCAGGTGGCAGACGAGATGTATCCAAACTGCGGACCTGCGGTGGGAACCCCCCGGAGGTCTGGGCAGGCAGGTTGAGCACGGCTACAACGTAGCGAAGGCTCGAAGCAACGGTGGGGGCAGGGTGGCCATGGCCCGGCTCCCAGCAGGGCAGGGGAGGTGGGCTTGGGATCCTGGGGCTTCTCCAGCAGAAGGAAAAGCAGCCAAAGAAACAGCCTTCCTCTCTGTCCAAACGCCGGGGACCGACTGTCCACACACCCAGGTGAAACAAAAGAGTAGCCAGATGCACCCCACCCCCATAGCCAGCTCTTCTGTTTTTCTTAAGCACCCAATAATTTGTCCCCCTAGCAACACGTATGGGGAAAATTCCTTTAACAGAAAAAAACCCCAGGAGAGCTCCTAAAACCCCAACATGAGGAAATAGATTATTTCACAGCACGATATGTCCTGTGGTGATATGAATGGGCTTGGGGTTTTTTGCTTGGGACATGCTTCAGAGCTTCACAGAGACTTGTAAGGGGTCTTGTCATACCTAGAAGATGTCTTGGTGCCTACTACACCTCTGAAGAGGAATCAATACTCTCACAAATTGTTTAGAATTACTTGAAGGCTACCAATCTTAATTCAAGCAAAAGAAATGGAAGTTGTTCTGGACAGAGAGAAACCACTTCTGGCATAACCAGTGAGATGAGAATTTGCTTGGATGAAGAGGGAGTAGGGAGGATGGAAATTCTGCAGAACTATCTAACTCCTCCCAAAACTCACTGGTCTGCAGATTTTTGAAGGGCTCCATTCCCATTACAGAAGGTTTATCTGTATGTGTGCCCATATTTCACAGTCCCTGCATAGGCTGGATGAAAAAGGGAAACCATTCCAGGAGTCAACCACATGATTTAATATTTTTCAGCACTGAAAAGGGAGTTTGTGCACTTTTCAACTCAGCTATGTCTCAGAGTCCCTCTGATGCTAAACTTCACTATTAGAACTTACTGTCTGACATAGAACACAAATGATATTGCTGGCTTGCTACAGGAGAGATCTAAACTCTCCATGGAGAAATGACTTGCACCATCTGAAATTTACAGCAGTGATTAAACATACACAACTTTTCCTCTGGTATCTGTAAGAAAGAAAGGTTATAGGCAGGAGATGACATGCATCACTCTGATGGGGACTTTGGATACAGAAGTTCTTCATGTTAATAGAAAAACTAGTATTTTGATGATGCTGCTGCTTTTAAGTCCCGGCATAAACAAAATTATGCTGCTGGTGTCTGTCGACAGTGTTGCGGGTGGTTTGTTGTCTTTCCATGCCGGAGAGCAGGGAAGTAACTCTTCAGTGAAAAATGTGACTGCTGACAAAGAAAGCACAGTTGTCATTTTTCCTCCTTGCTTGTCAGAAGTGTGTGAGTGACTGAGACACAGACCCAGACCGGCAGGAAATCTGAATCATTTATTCAAAGAAACGAGCTGGTTTTATACACTTTTTCAAGGCACAGTATTTCCTTACATGGTAATTCTCACTACGTGACCTATCCCATGTTGCCACATAAGCAACACACTGTCCAAATGTCCTTCTATGGGGTGATCACTCGCTGTTCATCCGTCTGTCAGCTCCCGGCTGGCTCCTCTCTGTAGGGCTCTGCCGTGTGACACCTCCTCCCCCCAGGGTCCGGCGGAGACAAGCCTCTGTGTGCTGCCATGTGCTCCTTTGTGCTGCCATGTGCCTCTGCAGGCATGTCCTACAGCCCGCAGTTCAATTCTATCTTATCTCTCCTCACAGAAATGGAAATATCTTAGTCCCCTGGAAGAAGGAACACGGAGACCACAATTAGCCTCTATTGCAGTTAAAAACTTCCATGATACTAGAATAATGTATGACTTGCAATTTTAGTTTCTAGT
Source organism: Coloeus monedula (assembly GCF_965178545.1). Lineage (NCBI taxonomy): Eukaryota > Metazoa > Chordata > Aves > Passeriformes > Corvidae > Coloeus > Coloeus monedula. The sequence goes on along the minus strand of NC_138785.1, from coordinate 11,055,448 downwards.
AATGAAATAGAACAAAATGTTCATATTCTACTCCTGCCATTCCATGTCAGGGATGAACTAGAAATACCCTTTCCTCATTTGCTAAAGGAAATTTGGGAGAGAAGGGGAAAAAAGCTCTAGAGTGACGTGGACAAGACGGAAATCAATTTGGGTTTTTGTCATGAAAATGCTGAGATAAAAAGGATAAAACAATTATTCCTTAAGTCAGTTGTTGAGTTGCTTAATTCTTGCTGGACTGTGTTACTCTCAGAGCTGACATTTGGCACCCAGGTAGGAAGTGGGTTAGTTAATGATGAAATTATTTGGCATGCATAACCAGGTTTTCTTTGGGCTTTATGGAATTAGGTCCTTTTCTCAGTAAGAAAAGTGAAACACTAGAAGCTATTGCCTGTGGTAGCCTGGTGTTCATGGAGAAGAGCTGTGGAAAAGCCGGCTCAGGAGAAAAGAGATTTCCCTGCTGCTGTTGCCTAATGTAGAGTCTAAGGCATTTCTAAGTGAGAACACCAGTGAAGGTTATTTGAGAGGCAAGAGAAACAGCTTGTTAAAGCACAGGATTGATTAAAAGGCAGGCTGGGATTTTGGAATGACAGCTCTTTGTCCCTTGTATATTCAAAGAACCACAATTTAATATATATTTTAGCAGAGAAATCTTATCTTGCCAAAGAAGTATTCAAAGAATACCACATTGTTTTTGCAGCGGCTCTTTGAAGGGGTCAACATACTGTGGTTTGGTCCAGGGTGAAGGGGCAACAGTGTGTTTAATTAACCAGCTTCCTTTGGTTTATTTTTCTGAATTTGCAGTAATCTTGCATTTGTTTTACTAATGCCATCATTTCACAACTGCAACCTGGTGTAAGTTTGGAGAATGAGTATTGTCAGGATTTATCCCAGGACTTCAGTCAATAAAGTTTGACTGTTTCTTCTAAATTCTTTCTTGTCTACACATCAGTTTATTGTAAAAATGGTCTGTAAAATTCTTGGGTAAAAAACAGGTCTCCCCAGACATTTCACTCTTCACAAATAAGTGAAACCCATGTAAAGAATGTATTTTATAGTGAAGAATTTTATTGTGTGGGAGAGACAAGAATTTCTTGTCTGTTTTCCAGCCATTTAACTCCTTGGTCAACACAGAAATTCAAAACCAGATGGGACATCTTTCTTCAAAAACATATTCATAAGTTCTGCTTACATCATCTTTACAGAGTTTTTTGAGCTAAAAAAAATATTCTATTTTACAATTTTATTACTCTTCAGCGAGTAAAGCAATGCTGTGAATATGAAAACAACTCTAATTATTGATTATTTAACTTTTCTCCTATTTGGAGCTTTTTTCCATTTCTTCAAGACTATGAATATTTAGATTAAGGAAGAAAACATTCAGGTTATGAATGAGTGATGAAAATTGTTTTACTGACAGGTTTTTTTTTTCTATTTTATTAACAAGCTCAAAACCTGTTCCCATATTTCAGGCATTTTAAATTTCCTTCATGTGCAATTTGTTCCCTTCCCTCTTTTTTATCAAATTAAATCACATAAATCTTTTTGCAAAAATACCTTAACAACCTAGTGCAGCCTGTTGCTTTTGTTACTGTTCTGCCTCACTACATGCTCATAAATTCATTTACCTGAACTAAGCTTCATCTTGTTGGAGGAATCAGTCTTTTATTCCTTCGATTTCCTTCTCTTACATGATGGGTTACGGCTGCTTAACATGGCTCTTTCCATAAAAAGGTACTTTTCTTTGGTCTGAAAGATTCCACTGTTTGTATCATCTTCCCTGTCCTTCCTGCCCCCAGAGCTACCTGTGGCCACACTTCCTTTTTGAGGAGGAAGTCCTTCTGGGCACACCAGGAATATAACTTTGGAGATTTACTAGAAATGGCTCTATACTTAAAAGTGATTCCTGTTTGGAAAATATGAAACTATAGGCAGGTGCTGAACTTCTTTATATGGTCCATTCTCTAAATTACTTACATTCCAGGTTATGAGAATGAAATAAATTATATCTCTTCTTTTTAATGTCAACAGTTTGGAGCTGTGAGTGGTGACAGCACATTGGTGTTTATAGACAGCCAAGTATATTCATGGAGCTCAGTTAATTGAATAATAAAACTAGTACATGTCTCCCAGTTCAAAAGCATCCATTCTTTGGATCCAGTGGCATCTGTCTCAGGGAGCCAAACCATGCAGTAGTAGGGCTTGAAATGTCTGGAGCAGTGCTGTTCTTTGACTTAGAATAATGCAGCGTCTTTAACTTGAGCTAAAATACAAACTGAAATATAGATTCAGTAACAATGGGATTCCTATAGAATTATTTCATCACTAGGAGAATAATACTCTATGCTTCAAATTTTCAGCAGCTAAAAGCAGCAGAAATTTTGTGAGCTAACTTCTCTGGAGAAAATTACCTGCAGATAGGCTTCCAGGGAAGCTGCACATATGCATGATTATATGTTGCTGTAAGTTAAAACAAAATTTGTCTTGCAGTTTTTGTAATATATTTCTTATACAAAACCACTGGTGGTCTCCAAGAAAATTACCTTCTAGTTCTTATTTATCACACTTTACTTCCTTTCAGTGTTCTCTTATGAACTACCTAACCTAATCTTGAACTTCCAAAATTAGGCCCTTTTCCCTTTTATTCATCTATTCCCTATCCTATTTTCAATTTCTTCCTCTGAACTTAGTCCATGGTACTTGTGCATGAAACACAGATAGTCTGCTGGCTAAGCTTAAATTAGGAGTGCATTTACATTTGTGTTGGGCAGATTCTGAATGCAGTGATAAACCCCACTTGCAAGGCTCCCAACAGAGCAACTCCAAAATAAAAGTGCTCTGAAATACAAGGTAGCCATCCCATTCTTAGTGCCAGATCTTAATGCCTTGATGTATTGAAAAGGAACTATAGTTCTCATCTGGTTTTGCACAGACAGTATAGAATTGTGCATCCTAAAAACTCCCTTGTCTCATCTAAAATGTCTAATAGGCCATGGGGTGGGTGGCAGGGATTATAGCAGTTTTATTTACATTGGATGCCTTTAGCTTCTCAGAAACGAAAGAGCAGATTTTGCAATTTTTAATATCTGCTTTCTATCCAAAGTTATTGACATTTCTGTCATTTTCTAAAATTAATCATAATTTTCTAAATCTGGATGGATTTTTCTGAGAGGGAAAACCCCCTGCTTTTTCACCTTTTCTGCTAATTCTAGCACTGACTTGACACTGTGCATGTCTATTTCTATTGCAGAATTCTTCACTCTGTCTTAACCCCAGTATCTTTCCTAAGGAATCTGAACTAGCTTAATTAAGTAATTAATCTAATCCTGCTTCAAAAATTCATCTGTTCTGCATCACAGCTAATCCTGAAACTTGGCATGAAACTATGCACAATTTATTTTGCATTATCATGCTGTATTCTTCAGAAAGTCTGACAGCAAGGTTAGTGGACACATTTTCAGAGCACAAAAGACTGAGACCTATTTAATCTCTACCTTTGGCTCAAGGAAGTTCATGACCTACAAACAGTTCAGGCTGAATGGACTGTTTGATAGCTCCTCTGTAGATGTTCAATCACATTCCATCAAAAAAACTGTACCCAAATTTGAATAGAAACTATTTGTACTGTCTATAAATAGTACCTCTTACACCACCATTGAAGTTATAGCAAGCAGATGGTGTTGATCTTGAATTACGACATACTGGTCTATTGGAACAATGGCTTCTGTCAGTTCATTAGGTGACCTGCAGTTTCCATCGGTTCTGTTTAACTTCATTGGATCTGAATGTTTGTAACATCATAAGCATAGAGAGCATTTTTAGAAGAGGAGTTCAGTTGAATCAGGGTTGATACATGTGTATCTTGGCTGAAAACCCACAGTCTCACTTAAAATGCTTTTATATGTACTTGTGTCGTTACATCCCTGTGCTTCTAGACATCTTCATCTTTCACTAATCTGACCAAATATCTTCTCTTGTGACCAAGTTTGGGACAATAGGATTTGAACCTTTGTTTCATACTGTGATATCAATAGCCCTGTCTTTTGCGTGATATTTACTGATAGCTCTTCAATTTAATGCAGATTAAGAACCTGTTTCAACGAGGCTCTTCTTGCTCTAATATGTGTAGCTGACAAATAAAACAATCCATTGCTTTGGAATAATTTTCAGCTTTGAGAATGGTGAATATTTAGTAAATAGTTAGCATTAATAAATCCAACATTCCATTGTTCAAAATAAAAGTATTTTTTTAAAAAAAAATATAGAGATCTAAGACTAATTAATTTATTAAGTATTTTTTAAAATCATATATTGCATGTAGTGTTTCTATAGACATTCATTTATGAGAATAATTTATGTATCTGTCTATACTCTGTCCACACACAACTAATTTGTAATAACACTACTGTGACTGCAAAGTCAAGTATTTAAAATTGTGGACTGTCATAATTAACACCTTATATTTAACCTATTTTATTTTATCTTTTTTGTATTTTACTTTGTGATGTACAATTTGAATATCATTGTATTCTGTTAGTTTGGGTTTTTTTTCCCTTATTGATCTGTCCCAGTGTCTAGCAAGGGTGGTGTTAAATGGAAACAAGACTGTGCCACAAAAGAGAAGTCTCTAACCTGGAAGGTACAGGTTACAGTGACAGTGGTGTAAGGGTTACAGTGACAGTTACTCAGGCTTTGCCCACTTCATAACGCCATCTCTCTTATTTAGACATTTTGTAAAATTTTGGTTCTTCCCTTTCCTTTCATCACTTCTTGGTCTTTGTACATCAGACTAGCTCTCCTAGGTATTCAAGCATCTCATCACACCTAAACTCAACTGCCCTCTGGTTTGCAGGTCGACTTCATTTACTGTGGTACCTCAATGAATCAGTTCGTTCATCATCTCTAGCTTCCCTCCTCGATTCATACTCCTACACTACTTGTCAGGAGAGTTCGTGTCTGTTTCCTTCCCTATTCCAGTTTTTAGATTGACTCTATCCCTAAATGAGGTCTTTTTTCAGAACTGCAGTGGTTCGTGCCTTACCATTGACCTCTCCATAGCTGATTCAATCAACTGTATTACCTAACTGAGAACTGACTCTTGACTCTCACAAATTTTCCCACTGAAAGGTTTTGAAGAAGGTTGAAACATTTCCCCAAGTACAGAAGAGAGATGGCAGTGCTTCCACTTGAAATCTTAGAGAGTTGCAGAAAGCAAAGATTGAAAATAATGTATAGTACTAACTGTTGAACAGCCCCACTAGTAATATATTTGATCATCGCTCTCAATTTCTGCTTATTATTATGGGGTTTTTTTAATAGCAAAAGCCATGATACATCTTGCAGAGAAGGCTTTTGACAAGTGAGGGTAACTTGTCTGACTTTCCTTGACATCCTGTGTGCTATATGCATTTGATTGCTGGTCACATCTTTGCCAAAATTTTCCCTGCATCTTTAAATATATTGATATAAAGCAAAGTAAAAAAACTCCTATGTTGATCTGTAGTTATTAAAATATTATAAATATGCTTTTAAATGTACTTTATTATACTTGTCTCCATAGAATCATATCGGTTAGAAAAGACCTCTAAGATCATCGAGTCCAACCACTAACCCAGCACTGCCAAGTTCACCACTAAGCCATGTCCCTAAGTGCCACATCTAGAGTTTTAATAAATGACAAGTAATCAGTTTAAAAGCAGTGCAGGAAAAAAAAAGGAGCAGTGGAATGTAGCAGCAGTTTTGTTATGTTGTCTTTGTAAGAATAATTTTTTTTTTAAGATGAGTTGATTGGAACTTTTAACTGAAGCTACAAGGGAAATAGGTATTTTGCACTTTGCCAAAAGGAAATGACTTCTCAAATTACTTTTCCAGGACTGTGTTCTTAAATATTTAAATATAGGTGCACACATGAGGAACACGGTGTATGTAAATAATCCCGGTTGCTTTAGTAAGTGATACATTTATACATGTGCTCAGGAAAAATGGATATCAGATCTGGACATGAAAATGCTGTTTTATGGAGCAAACAACAGGAGTGAGGATTAAGTTTCTGCTGAGGATCAAGGAGAACTTCCCAATGTTTTTTGACAGGCCTTGCATTGATGTGTGCCACAACCATACTTCCATCTCCAGCACTGTCACTCTTGCTTTCCTCATGCAAAGTTTCCATCCTGAACGCTGCCACTACACTGTCATAGCCACAGTGCTGCTACCACAGGGAAATCGGGTTCTGGAAGTCTGTAGCGGTGTCTTAGAGAAATGGCTGCCAAGCTGACAGGAGAGCAAGAAGAGGCAGGGTTTATTGGGATATCATGGCAGAAATCTGCAAAAAGCGAGTTCTTCTAATAAGATTATTAGAAAAAAAATTCTGAACAAGGCTGCTAAAAATGGTTTTAGCGTGGGATCAATGTTTTTAATTGATCTGCACTCTCTGGATTATACAGTATGCCATATTCACCTGAACTGTTCTTCTTTAAATATAAACTTTATTAACAACAAAGAATATTTTAAAGTTCTAGTGAATCTAGTCCCATTGTTGCATTTTGGAAGGGAAGTAGTAATGAGGTACTTCAGCTCTGTTTTGGTTTGATAGGTCTTCTAAACAGTCACTGTTAGTGTTAGCTGTACATGTTCACTAATTGTTTTGGGGAAGTAGATTTTGTTCCGTAGGCATTTTAACATGCCTAAGTGAGAGGAAAGGATCCTCTCACTGTTCCTGAATTAAAAATTTCTTCTGATGCAATTTACACAATTAAAAGAAACTTGTAGTAGTATGAAATTTAATGGTTAAGGTTTGTGGGTTTTTAATCTAGAGGTATTTCTCAACTGCTGTGTTCTATTAAACCACATGAGCTCTGGTTTGTTCCTCTTTGAGAAGCGGTGTACTTACGTTACTAGGAGAGATCACAGTGTACTGTGAACTCTTAGAGAAGAAAAGAAAACAAATTGCAGCATTTAAAGCAGTGAGAGTATGAAAAAACTGAGGGTGTCTGGAGATATTTTACATTTGTATATCACCTCCTTTCCCAGCATCCACAAGGTTACAATAATGCATTACAGACTCTCAGTATCATAAACTGTGTATTGCTACCTCCATTTCATTGACAGGGGGCTGAGATACAGAAATACTTGTGGTTTCTCAATTCATTCCATGAGCTAGCTTAAAAAATGGAAATGTTGTTCCCCTTTTTTTTTGTGTTTCAAGTAAAAAAGGTTTTTTCCTCTCATAAAATAATAGTAAAAGAAATGGAAGGGATATCTGGCAGCTATAAACCTTTTTTGGTAATCCCCAATATGAGTTCTTTTTTTTTTATATCCGTCTCAAAATATGTTTGTTTAATTTGTTTTCTAGTGACAAATACACCACAACCTCTCCAGGCAATATGTTTCAATGTCTCCCTGTGCTTATCACTAGTAAAGTTTGCTGCAATTTAAATCTATTACTTGTTCACAATGGGCAGGCAGAACAAATTACTCCTTTCCTTTGAAAACGGTGGCCTTACTCCTCCTCAGTCTTCCCATCTGGAGATAAAACAGTTGCAGTTCTTTTGATCCTTCATTGTAGGCTGTGTTTTCTAACCCTCTGATCACTCTCTTTGCTCCCTGCTGATTTTTCCAGTTAACAACATTCTTGAAACGTGCCGAGACCAAGGTGCTGCACTCAAGCCTGATGCCTTACTAGTGATGAATACAGCAGAAGGATTACTTCACTTGTCTCACAGAGTAATTTCCTGTTGTACACCAAATATGTTTGCCTTTCCCCCCCCACAAGTGACTCTGCTGATTCACATTGCTTGTCCTGACAGTTGAAGACCTGTTTTTCTGTGGAAAGGCTTTCCTACTATTCCAGTTCCAGCCTGGCCTCTATGTACCCACCTTGCAGTTGTCACAAGACATTGGTTTGCAGTTTTAGAATCAGGCTGTCTTCATCCTTTTTCGACTGGATAGATAGGGGTAACAGGAACATAAAGCATAGAGCCCACCCAAGCCATCATTACAGCAACCATCACCATGAAAAAACTACTTCTATAAATTCTTCGAATAAAAGTGTTTTTTCTTGCCTACACCATGTTGATCATTCCAGGATGTTTGTTACCATCCAAGGGTGGTGAAATATTTGATCCAGTTGAACTCTATTAACTTGTTTTCATAACAGAACATTCTCAACATTTGCACTGTATCAACAGTGTTGATACCTGTGCAAAGAGCAGCCGTGTCCCTTTTCACTATCACAAGGCCCTACAAGCCAAGGCATTTTGATCTCCTTTTGTGTGTTGAGTGCTCTCAGTGACAGGATCACCTTTGGCAGCATTGCATGTTTGACTGTTGTCTTCCTGGGCTGGGGTGACCACAAAAAAAGAGAAAAGGATAATCTGCAGCATCTGGTAGGTGATAAACAGGTGTTGTATTTTACTTTATTTTCCGTTTCTCTTCGTTGTTTTCACTTGTTCTCATCAAAACATTTTATATGAAATTTTATTCAAATGAAAGCTAATCCTCTCACTAATGTGTGGCGTATTATGTCCCACCTTGCTGCATCAGTTTCAGGGACCATGGTACAGCCGCTCATGCTGGACCTGCCCTCTCCCTGCCCGTTTGTGCCAGTCATTTCCCTCTGGGAAGCTGCTCCTCAGCCACTCCCCCCGGGCCGGGTCGGGCGCGGTGTCGCCGCTGGCCCCCAGGTGGCGCTCCTGCAGCGGGGCCCGCCGGTCACAGCGCCCGGGGAGCGGCGGGAGCGGCTTGGGGAGGCGGCGGCTCTCCGCCGGCAGCTCCTCGGGGACAGCCCCGGCCCGGCACACGGTGTGTGGTGCCGGAGGAGCGCGCCCCGCTCCGGGAAGATCCACTCCGCAGCTTAGCTGCGGCTTGCGGCGGGTGTTCTCCAGGTCTGGTTTCCCTGCAGCCCGGGGTTCGGCGCTGTGCGCTGGTTAAAGGGCATCCCGGGTTGGGCAGCGCTGGGCACGGGACGGGCTTGCCCGCTGCCAGCACCCGGCGGGAGAGGTGCTCGACCGGCCTGGCACAGCCTTTTCGGGGGAGCGCCGCAGCTTGAAACGGGGGGCTCGTCCCGCCCTGCCGTGCGCTCCCTCCGGGCGCAGCCAGCGCCTTTGCAGCGGCAGCGGGGAGCGAGTGACGGTGCGCGGTGGAGCGGGAGCGGGTCTGGAAAGGGCCTGCTGGTGATCGGAGCGTGGAAAGGCTGGAGACTCAGTGATCCTGCTCCGTGCTTTGAATGGTGTGCGGGGGCACATCCGTCTCGCAGAATTTACACTTCACTTAGTGGAAGTGCTGAAATAATCAAAAAGGCTAGATTCAGGAATATCAGAAGATCAGGAAGATCAGAAATAACGAGTCACTGATGAGCCAAACCTGTAGTGTCCATGGTGTTGCATCATGTTCTCCATTAATTTCCTAACGGTCTTGTTAGTCAGACCATCGTTTTTGGGAAGAGGGCTGTCAGAGACGGTAGGGCTATATCTGCGTTAGGAAGTAGTGGGATGCAGTGGGAGTGGATCTGTACAGTGAATCTAAGTGGTGCTGGATGACCATGCTATGTGCTTTTCAGGATACTTCACTTTGTGCTAGCTCTGGTCTGGAGCAGTGGACTGAATGTCCAGTAATGGCTGGAATACATCTTTCAGTTTAGCTTCATTTGAAACTAATCCGACTTCAAACTGCTCCATGGATTGAAACAGCCTGAATGAAACTGTCAGGACAAATCTCTTCAAAAGCACACTCCTGAAATGGTAGTGACAAGGCACTCTGTGCGTATTTTTTGTCATCCAGTCTTACAATGCTTAACTCGCTTTAAGTACCATGGATGTAATTAATCTATTCCATAAAGTTTAGCAGGAATGCTGGCCCAATCCTTGCGAATCACCTGTGATCAACTGGGGTAGAACAAGGGCTTTCCAAGAAAAGCATGGGCCTGTGTGGATTTTGGAATCAAGATAGCTGCATCTCTTTCCAAGCCTGAGAACAAGACCACATAGTGGTTATTTTAAGTGAAAAGAGTAAGATTTTTAGAGGACTCTATGTAAAATATACCACATTTTTTTCTTTATTCCTCCAGAAACAGCTAAAAAAAAAAAAAACCAAAAAAAAAAAAACCAAACCAGAAAGTAAGAAAGTGCAAGCCTGCCTCTGAAAGTTCACAGAATCTCAGATCTATCCCTCTTCCTCGTGCTGAGCGACATTATAACAGTACCTACAGAATCCACCTCAATTAAACAGTATCTGTATAATTTCCATTCAAACTTTGGAAATTTCAGTGTGAGTACCCAGGCTGAACACATCTGAACCCTGCTCTAAGTACAAACACAACGAGTGTTCAGAGTTTTAATGTTTTCATCATAATATAGGCATATTCAAATAAAAGTAAGATAAAACATGGGATCTGTTTTGATTTCTGAAGAGCATTTGTATTCTGTGCTGGGGTGAAGGGATAAGTTCTACAACATTTGCTTCTAACAGCGGGTGCTTACAGCTGATGTTGGATTTTTGTATTTGAAACTGGAACTGGCCAGTGGAATTACCACTGAATCACAGAAAGCGGAGATAGAAAAGCCCAGTTATATCATCTAGCCTTTCTGCTTCCTGGTGTAGAATTATTGTGTACCAAATACTTCAGTGCTTTTTCCAGTGTATTTTTTAAAGTCTTCAGGGATATACCATGCCTTTTTCTTCAGGCAAATACTCCATAACTTTCTGTACTTTACCATTAGAAATCTTTTCCTGCAATTTGACCTAAATTTCTCCTTAAGTACATTCCATTTGCTGAAGATTTATTGCCTTGAAGCATTCTAAGTAATTCCAGTCACCTTTTGGTATTGACATCTCTAACATGCTTGTTCTTTCCTAATGCTTTGTCCTTTAATCAGAACAGCTATCCATGCCTAGCCTGTGTCATTACAGTCTTATACCACTTCTGCTTTGGTCTGTGGGCTAATAAGGATTTTTTCACTATTTATTGCACTTCCACCTTAAGTTCATTTTCTTGAGAGTAACTTTTATAAGAGTGACTTTTTTCATGGTTAACATGCCTGAAATTGCAGTTTTTTTCTGAAGGAAAATTGTAAAAATGCTGTTATTATGGTTATTATTTCTCAAAGATGTACAGAGAGAAGTAAAGGATTGTCTCTAATTACCAAGCAGTGGCACGGGTTGCCCAGAAAGGTTGTGGAGTCTCCATCCTTGGTGACAGTCAAAACTCAACACACCTCTGAACCTGTGGCTTGGAGCAGAGCACTTGGAGCAGACAATCTCTAGAAGTATCTCTTAACCTCAGCTATTCTGTGATTCAGTCAGAAAAGGACAGATCTGGCACTAACAGTGGTAATTACATGACAGTTTCCTTTGATTTCGCACACTCAATTGTTAGTGCTATGTAACGTGAGGTGTATGAGACCCTAAACATTTTTGTTCATTTGTTAAGTCTGTTCATAGGTAGAAGCCTAAGAAATTTCCTTTAGCAAATCCTAGAGCTAAGTCACTGGGAATCACAAATTGCTTAAAATGCAAGAGTCAGATGAGCTTGCTCCTTCCAACAGGTCAAGATTAGAATTTTGAGGTCCATCCTTGAAGGTGGACAAATGGAAATTTGCATTTTTCTTCAGGAATACTAATAAGGAATTAAGTTTCAGAGGTTATCAGAAATTGAAAAGGCAGAACAAAGAAGTAGCCAGTCCAGGTGTGTATCAGTGCCTACACAGCCTCCTCTGCTGCTTCACCACTTTGCTTTTGTCCCTGAGTCTCACACGCCTCAGGTCACCAGGACACCATTTAGGTTTATCTTGAACTTTGATGACTGGCAGCGAGGCTTTTGCTTTTTAGAAAATAAAAATCCTGCAGTCCCGGTGAAGTTCACAGGAACTAGCACACAGCATTCAAAAAGGGTCTTAATCTCCGGTTTCTGACCCTGTGGGGATGCACAGCTCCCCGGCACAGCGCTGTGGGATGTGCAGTGCCGGCTGTCAGCCAGGGAGGGAGCAGCACAGGAGTGGGTCATTCGGAGCAGCAGCCGGCTTTCTTCCCTTTAAACAGATGGATTTAGGGGAAGGAGAAAAGGGGGAGGGAGTCTGAAATACCCAGTCCTTTTAGTATCTCTGAAGGCTAAGTTGGAATGTGGCTCTCTCTTAACTTCTACTACCATAGTGTGGGAACCTCCTTGTGGGTGTCCATGTAGCAAAGCCTGGGGGTTCCCCAATCCTGGGGGCTCCCAAAGCCTGGGCCTAGTTCTGGGCAGGAAGGTGCTGAGTGCCCTGCTCTCAGCAGCCCTCAGCAGCTGGTTGTAATTACACACTGGAGCTTCAGAGGAAGTTGGCTGTGGGGAGTGCTCAATGCTTGGCTGCAGATCTGCTGCTTTTAAGGGTACAATGGAGATGGAGAGAGTAAAAAATGATGGCACAGAGTGAAGGGGAGGGTGAAAGCCTAATTATCCCCCACTTGAACTAGCTGCCTTGTTAAATCATTACGTATTTCTGAAAGTCCCATGATAGATGTAGATCCTAAATGAAGTCAGATAAAGGAAAGACCGTGTTCAGATGCCAGGAACTCTTGCCACAAAGGATTAAAACTTAAGCAACAAACAAAAAAAACCCTCTAAAACGTTTATTATTTATTTTACTACTCTCTACCAAAAAAAGGAAAAATTAGGCTAATTTATCTCTTTTGGAAAGAAAAAATTACATTGAGCTAACATATTGCAATAACTATTTTTGGTATTACCATTTAAAATTATAGAGTTATAAATAGAGCAGTGCAAAATGCTGCTATTTTGATTCTCACTGGGGTTCACACAAACATTTGCTTTGCTTTCTACCATTGGATTCAACCCTCCACTCAATGCAATTCTTCTTTGAATACAGAGGATTCCTCCTTTTTAAATTTTTAAACAGCCAGATCAATTTGTAGTTGAGGGTTTTTGCTGACACTTGACCTTAAGCTATCTATTGTTTTAACATCACCTCAAGATTTCCAAAAGAATTGCAACAATTTCAATGAAGGTGGCTTATAGTGCTGGTTTTGTGATGAAAGCCAGAATGAGGCAAATTTTGTCTGGCAGTGGACATTGTAACAAAGGCTCTGGTTATAAGTCTCAGGAAAATAACATTTGTAATGAAAGTGGCCAGTGAATCCTAAATAGCAACAGAGTATATTGCTATGAAATGTGTGTACCTAGAGGGGGAAAAAATAATCCCACTTGTGACAGAAAAGCAGCAGCTTACTCAGAGCTATTCTCAAATGTTAGAGTCAGTCATCAACTCCCTGGTTTGTGGTGGCATCCTTCTAAATTTTGGCCCCTCCAGGCAACTGTGATTTATGTTTTTAACAGAAGAAGCAGCCAAAGTGCATAGAGAAAAGGTGGGCAAGGCTACCCACTGTGCAAGATTATATTTAGGGGTACAGCAGAACTGTGACTTGCATATATTTGGGGTTTTTTCTTTTACACTGTTTCTCAGATGTGGACAACTTCTTGAGGCCATCCAGGTGAGTTATCTTACATCACAAAGTGTTGATTAATTACGGGCTACCTAATCAACATCAGCAGTTCTTTCAAGCAATGTCTGTGCTGTATGTGGATCCTACGTGTTGCTAGGCAAGTACAGCTAAGCTTGAGTCTGGGAGATAACTCAAGGTTGTTATGGCTGCTTTACTACCAGAGTATAGTAGAGGATATTAAAACTGGGATGCTTTAGACAAGCTTCTCAGATGAGCTTTCCTGTTTGAAAGCCTTTTAAAGGTGTCTTGTTGAGACATGTGTGGTCATGAGTTAAAGACGTAGTCATTTAAGAGGTCTGTGACAGGGAGGTGGGTTTAACCAAACTAGTGCCTAACTATTACGCCATTGCTTCTTTCTTTCTCTCACCCATACAACAAGTATCTAAGACAGAGTATTATGTACCTCTAATGGACCAAAGTCTACTTTAATTTACCCAGTTTAAATATACATATTTTTACATATGTTAAAAAAGTAACTTCACAGCTTTCAGTAGAATTACTCCAGAGAATCCCAACTCCAAAGCCTGTTGTGTCTCCAGATGTCTCTTACGGTTTTCCTAGATCCTGGCTCCTACTTACCCAAACCAAGAACTTGTTGCTATTCCCATCTTACCATGCATTAGGTTTCTGTGGGAATCAGGCTGTAGAGGGAAAATGCTGATATCAACAAGAAGACAAGATTTGGTCAAGACCTAGGAAGACTCTTGTACTTTATATATCATCGGGTTACCTGCACAGGTGGGAGGGAAATAGAGATCTGTAGCCCATAAATCTGTGTTTACTTAGGTGAATAAATAGCTCTGTTGTTGGAGACAGAGAAATGCACCTTCATATCAGAGCATCACAGCTTATTTTATGGCAGGAGCATAATTGTAGCTTAGGTACTTATCTCAGGCATGTAGTATTATAGACAGTTTGACCCAGAGACACCACCTTTGGTGGGGCTTTTGCCTTGCAAAAAATTACTATATTTAATAACATTTCCCAGACAGTTAAACATTCAAAGGTACATTTATTAGCTGATACATTGCTCAGAAAAATACCTGACACTACAAAACCCAAAAGCTTAAAAAGCAGATGGATTTCTTCCCAGCTTAAAATTAAAATGCTCATAGACTGAAATTTCTAGTAGAACACATTGTTAAGAGGAGCTTTTAAATCTGTACAAATAGGGAGTTACTGTAAATAGAAGCAGTGGCACTTTTTTAAAATATACGAACAGTATGGATGCTGACAGAGGTTTACAGAGTTTGGAGATGAGTTACTGTTTCTTTGCATTAGGCATTAATGAAATAATTTGAAGATACAGGAGAAATTCTGCTCTTACTGGTGGGAGTAAGTAATACTGATGAAACGGTCTGAATTTACTTTATGCAATACTTCTTTTAATAACAATCTCTATTAAAGACATCTGCTGGAAGTCTGTAACACTGATTTAAGAGGGAGAAAAATTAACAAAGTTCTTTAGCAATTCTGTCTTCAGTGTAATATTATGAACTGTTAAAAGAAGGTTTATGTGTGCTACATTATTAACTGAAACTCTGCTCAAATTGAAATCAGGCCCACAAAACTTGCTTTTCTTCAGATCATGTCTCTTGGTTTTGAAAGACAGATGTCTGCTAAGGAAGGCAGAAGCCTCCCTTGAAGTGGCAGATACAACCCCTTTCCCGCCGAGTTATTGTAATTTTGAAATCAAGGGCCTTTAGGCAAAGACGTGGGAAATAGGAATAACAGTTCTTTACTATATATATATATATATATATATATATATATATATATATATATATATATGTATATGTATATAACCAGTCAGACAAACAACAATAACTCTGGCAGTAACAGCAAACAATCACAAACCCAGTGCCAGCCTTCTCGGCTGTCGGGCCCTTTCCCCTCGGGTGCAGTTCCGCTCGCAGCCGGCAGGGGCGCTGGCGGCTCCCGGTGAGCAGGGCAGGTGCGATGGTTCCCCCGCGGCTGCAGGGGGCGCTCCGGAGCGAGCTCGGGGAGCACGCGGCAATGGCGGCCTGGGATCCCGGGGCGGGATGGAACAAAGGCTTCGCAAACCCCTGGGCAGCCAATCCCGGTGTCCAGCCGGACTCTCGGGAACAGCAAGCTGGAGCGGCAGGCTGGAGCAGCAGGGATGAGCACAGATCCCAGAGGACAGATGAGATGTATCCAAGTGGGGAACCCCCCGGAGGTCAGGCAGGCAGGGCAAGCACGGCCACAGCGTAGCGAAGGCTCGAAGCAGCAGCAGCGGGGCAGGGTGACCACAGCCCAGCCTCCAGCAGGGCAGGGGAAACGGCTTTGGGATCCTGGCGTTGTTTCCAGCAGAAAAGAAAAACGGCCGAAGAAAAAGAACCAGCAGCTCCTTTCTCTGCAGCTTCACTCTCTGAACGCCGAGAGCGAACTGACCCCACACCCAGGTGAAACAAAAGGGTAGCCAGGTCTTTTGTTTGTTCTCAAGCACCCAGCGATTTATCGTCTTAGTAACAGAATGGGGGAAAATTCCTTTAACAGGAAAGAAAACTACACCTCTTAAAACCCCAACGTCATGCTAGGTTTTTAACACAAATATTTAAAATTACACAAGAGAATGAATATACTTCCACTTTCTTTAGGATTTTCTTTTTAATCAGGCCAGGCAGAGAAATATTTCTAAACAGCTATTCTCTCTCTTACAGTATGTGACCTCTCTAGCAATGTTAAAGTGCAACAAAAAAATTACCAGCTTCCTCCACTAAGTCATTACTAGAGAAAGAAAATCACCTCCAAAGTGACTGAATTACAACTTGTAATAAAACACCCAATACTTTATACTGGCTTTGTCAGGGCTAAAAGATAAGTCTTTAGTTATGAGAAAGACTGGGGGCAGACAAAGGTGGGAATGGAATTGCAAAGATCATGGTCTGGAAGAAAGCTTCCTTACAGGAATTAAATACTGAGTTTAAATTAATCCCATGGTTGCCTAACTGTAAGTGATATTGTGGGGTTGATCTTTTTTTCCAAACATTAAGATTAAAGTAATAAAATACTTTGTATTTTTATCACTTAAATTTGGAGAGGCCTCATGTTTTCCACACCTGTAGCCTTGATGATTCTTTAGGCAGTTCTGCCAGTGGTAAAAGGAATAAGTCACCACTGTCAGAGAATTTGCCTTTTTCATCACATGAGAGGCCAGCCTAATTCCATGGTGATTGCTGTCTAAACGACTTAATGTAGTTTCTTTGGGTACTTTTTGATTGAAGAGTGATAACCCAGGCAATGAGTTATTTGGCATCAGCCTTCAAGACAATCTGTTTTCTTTTTATAAATCCTACGGCACCTTTCAGCCACTCAATTTTAAATAAGGCTGTGGTGGGTTAGGTTCTAATGTGCCTTGTGTATTTAGTCAAAGGATTGATAAATTAGGTTTTGCTCCTTTTTTTGTTTATTTTTTCTTTTTTTTGTAAAATTATATTTCCTGAAGTGGTATTGAGAAAATGAGAGGTGAACTGAAAGACTGTCTTTATTTTACAACATAGGAGTGTGACAGGGCATTTCCTTCCTGGTGGTAGTGACACTGTCTCTTCCCAAGAATCCAGAGGGGAAGAAATACACTAACGTCAGCCTAAACTCCAAGTCTTAGACACACCCAAGAGGAAGGAAAACAATAAGTAAAAATTTTCTACAACTGAAAAATTATTAGGGATTGTGCAAGGGGGGAGTTTGTTGTGCTGTAAATTTGGTAAACAACAGGTAGAATTATGCTGTGAAATGGACAGGTTTTCATGTTTGGATTTTTTCTCAGTTCTATCCAAGCATTTGGATGAAAATAGCAGCAGCTTCCTTGCTCTAGATTTTCTAGAGTTTTATTTGGTGGATTCCTCATATAACAGGATGACTGAGGAGTGTTAAATACAATCTGAAGAGCTGCAGAGGTGATGGGTGCTTTGAATATCCCTTTCTTAGTGTCTTTTACTCTTTTTATTAAAGTAAACCAGTTAAATCTTACAGGGAGAGTTGCAGCTTGTGTTTATGTTAAGCCAATCAATCTCTTATGTTTCTCTATCTTTTTTTCACTTTGGCTCTTAATTTTCAGACAAAGCAATGACTGAAAGATATAGGTGAATTTTACACTATTTACACCACAGCAATGCACAAGGGCTCCAAGTTAGAATCCATATCCTTTTAAGGCAGATGTTTAAACAAATGTAAGGATGTAGTTCCTTCTTGAAACCATGTATGAGAACCATCTACATCAGGCATGTGTCTTGATTTGTGTCACCAAATGAAAGATCCCACCTTTTGCCAGTCCCATTTAAACCTTGAAATGACAGTGCATCGTGTGGTTACTTTAAAATAATTCTAGCTATACAAAGTTTAGTATTTATCTGTCATTGTCAGATTTCTTCTCTTCATTGTCAAAGAA
Organism: Coloeus monedula; assembly: GCF_965178545.1. Classification (NCBI taxonomy): domain Eukaryota; kingdom Metazoa; phylum Chordata; class Aves; order Passeriformes; family Corvidae; genus Coloeus; species Coloeus monedula. The sequence goes on along the minus strand of NC_138785.1, from coordinate 11,037,552 downwards.
AAGAATAATTATACATAAGGAGAGAAGGATAATCACAAAGAATTTGTATGTACAGAGTCAAGACTGTCCACTGTCCTTACTGAGGTAGTTCAGTGAGTGTCACCTGGGTTCATTTCATATGAGAGGTTCCCATTAGTCACCCAAAGCAACCGAGAACAAGATTATGACAGATGAGTGTTACCAATTCTTCACTTTACTCTCACTCTTCTTTTCATCCTTTTCTAATTTTTTCTCTTTCATGTGTATTTTTAGGTTTTCATTTGTACTTTTTATTGTTCAGGTTGTGCTCCCTCATGAAAAAGAAGGACTTGCAGTCTTCCTCACTGTCATGGGAACAGACTGATAACTTTTTGATTCCAAGCAGCGCCCTGGAGTTCATGGCAACAGGCGGGGCAGGGCTGCTGGCCTTAGCAAACTGCAGGGCATGTCTGATATCCAGAACTGCCTGCTGTACTCAGTGGGCAGTCCTGAGAGCTCTTCTGGTGCAGAAGAAGTAGAGTTCAGCAGCAGTCCATGGGTGTGCAAACTTCCCACTCAGCCATTTCCATGACTGCTCCATTGATGTTGTGGTGGCTGCTACATTGTGCTTACAGTAGATCTTGCCTTCTACTCCACTTCTCATTCACTCCATTCAAGGGTTGCTTGAAGGTCCAGGCTTTCAGATCTGAATTTGCTTTTTTTGTGATTCTGACATTCACATTTATTGATGTTTGATTTTTCAACCTGACAAAACCTCACTTTTATTTTTTAATTCATTTTCACTCTTTCTCTACAGTAAAACCTGCAGTCATGGGAAATTACATGAATGATTCTGTGGAGGCTTACCCAAGATTGCTGAACTAATTTTCATGCATGGCTAAATGCAGAATTGAACCTTGTGCTGCAGAAGTGAAAGGTTAGTGATTTTGGATAATTTTAAAACTATCCGATAGGATTTGATACAGCTACTGTCAGTCTACCCTAATGCTGTTTTTTGTTGACTCTGCCCTTGTGAAGGCACTGCTTTCTGTCAGTGGTTAAGAGGAGAGAGTGGTTTTCAGTGCTCTGCTGATTCAGCACAGCAAAGAATCAGTACATTAGCAAGGACTGTGAGGGAATTTTAAATACTGGTAGAGTACCAAACTGTTACTGTTACTATGTCTTGGAGGTGAAATTCCAGTGTTATTACTGTACCAGGCAATGTGGGAGAGGTGACAGCTCTCTAAGCCATAAGAGAGAAAAAATGGAGAAACCTTGTATCCAGTTTTTGGCTTGTCAGCGTCACTGCTATAAAATTATGATGTGCAAAATATAGGCCTATAGAGCTAGTATGCATTCTACTGGACTCTTCATGTATTAACAACATGACATGGACAGCTGAGTAATAATTAACTCTGCCAGTTCAGTCTCTTTGCACTTTATGGAATGATACTTCATAATCTTGAGGTCTCTTCTTGTGGCTTTTTTTTTTTTCCAATCTGCACACAAAGTTAGATGCTTTCATAAATACAATATGCAACTTGGTTGGTTTTGGTGGCTCATGAGGTACCTTTATGCACATAAAGCTCCCTAATCTGTACATCCACCCAATGGTGTGACACTGACATAGAAACTGAAGTAGTATGCCATTAAACACCAAGGAAACCCCACAAAGAAAGATTTTTTTTTTTTTCAGCTGGCAGTGTGCATAGCTGCACTTGGGACAAAACTGGTAAAATAGGGTTAAAGGGAGTAGCTGCTGAATATTCCAGCTTGAGATGGTATGTGACACAGAACTTGCCTTGGTATCAAAATATTGCTTAAAAAACTAGATGAATAACATAGATTAATAGGAGAAATGGGAGGCAGACAGGTGAAGTGGAAAATGAATTACTGTGTATCTCCCAGGACAAGAATTAAGCAAAGAACAAATCTATACATATAGGTATCGATGCTATACCCTGGAAAATTTAAAAGTGCTGTTATTTATGTCTTATTTTATCAGGTATTGTTTATGGACTATGTGCTTCCGCAAAGATAATGCTTTAGTGGTTTTGGTAGGTAATGCTGGATTTCTCTAGAATATGTCCCACCTGAGTCATGGGAACACTGATGAGCTCAAAGGCCCGACAACATGAATGTTGTGTCTGTATCACCTTATTCGATCAGAATGCCTTGATGAGCTATCAAATACTAAACATGCTTAAAAAGTTAACAAGTCGCCTTAAAATATCTGTTGCATGAAAATCACTCTATGTTACATTGATACAACACAAATATTTGTTATATACAGGTGAAAGAGGGACTGGAAATAAGGATGTAAACACCTCATCTGGGCATGTTTTCCACATAAAATGAACTATAATTATAATAGCAATTTGAAAGCAGTGCCTGCAGTAGTTTACAAAGTTTGGGATCCTAATAAATAAAGGCGATGCCAATATAGGTAGCAGAGTGAAATGAAGAATAACAGGTACTGTCTTTTACCACTTCTCTGTTCTGTGGCTCATAAATGCTCTGCAAAGAGGAATAATGACACTCAGAAAGGTCTGAGAACCACATGCAACAAATGCTAATTATTATCAGTGTATATTTCAGGCAAACTCAGGAATCAGAACAGATACAAATGAACCCTCAATTATGTCTGGTTACATCCAGGAAAACCAGAAGGCCTTTTGCAGTTGTCTGTCTGTTTACCAGCCACATCTGCCCTATAGATATAATTTGCACAATTATGTATAATGAATACATACACACATACATAAGCATATATACACATATATACATATATATCTTGCTGAACATTAAGATTGCTCTTCAAGAATGACATAACACCCTTGGATTCCATATCTTTGGGGAGCAATAGAGGTCAAAATGCCCACTACTGTTGTGTTCATTTCAACATGGGGGAACTATGTGAAAATGAGAAAGTGTACCAAGAACAGAAAAAGAATTGCACACGAGACAATTAAATCCATAAAGGCAAGATGAAGACTACAGAAGGACACCCAACAGGCAGCGGAGGGCCAATACACACCATTTACTGAACATGCCTGAAGTACGAAGAAGCAGTCATGGCCAAACAGGAAACAGAAATAAAGAAGGTGTTCTTCCAAAAGCTAAAGACATATGCAAGTGAAAAAAAAAACCCAACAAACCAAAGTATCATAAACACTGACAGATACACTCTAATAACTATTACGAGTCTGAGCCCTAACTACTGAGAATCAAAAATTGGTCAATATTCTTTTTCAATCCATCAGGAAGGAAAAATTTGTCAGTGAGTCTGAATATGACAAGGGTGTAAACTGAACTCTCAGGGAGAGGAAAGTCACTGGAGAGAAGCTGAACAATTTATATTCTTTGTTTGCTGTGGAAGATGGGGTTTGATGACTCTGACAGTGCTTTGGTGCCCACCAAAGCTGCTCTATCACAGCCTTCCTCATCTGGACAGGGAAGAGAAAATACAATGAAAGGCTCATGAGTTAAGGACAGGGAGAGATCACTCACCCATTACCATCATGGGCAAAACCTCCTCCCCATCCTTCTGCACTGACCTTGGTGTCTGCAGAGTTGTTTCTCTCACATATTTTCACTTCTCTCTGTGGCTGCAGTTGTGCAGGGTTTGTTGTTTCCCCTTCTTAAATACATGTCCCCATAGGCACTACCACCATCACTGACGTGCTCAGCCTTGGCCAGTGGTGGGTCCATCTTGGAGCTGGCTGGGAATTGGCTCCATCAGACACAGGGAAAGCTTCTGACAACTTGTCACAGAAGCCACCCCTGTAGTCCTCCCCTTCTACCAAAACCTGGCCACACAAACCCAACACAGAAGAAATCAGGGAAATTATCTTTCCAGAGCCCTTTTGGGGTATTCTGGGAACTTGGCAGAGACTGTCTCTGAAACTGAAATACCTGGAAGGGGTAATGGTACAAAAGGCAGATGAATGCAGATGAATCTCCAGGATCTGAAGGATTTAGCCATGAATTCTAAGAGAACTGAGGGATGCAATACCTACTAAAAGCTGGAGGTAACGTCTCTTCACTATTTTTCAGTACATGAAAATCAGGTGTCAAATGTGGTGTCCATCATTAAGAAAGGTTCAAGGGTATCCAGCAACTTAAAATTGATGTCTGTTCCAGGTGAATGACTAGATATTGTAAGAGAGAGAATTAGTATCTACCTGAACAAACATTATCTTATCAGTGAGAGTTAATAAAGCTCTCAGAGTTCTTCAAAAGGGATCAGTGATACATAAATGAGGATCATCTGACTGATAGAGTCAACTCAGACTTTTAAAAGACATCTGACGGAACTTCCAAATTAAGATGTTTTGGGAAAACCACACAACACAAAACTGTCACTGGCATAAGAAGGAAGATGTTGAAATGGATGAGAATATTATTTAAAAGATGGGAACGTAAGATAGACCATCACTGGATGGAGGAAAATGGTCAGTTCTTGTGCAGGAGGGAGAACACAGGCAGAATTTCATACTATTCCATATATTCTTAAATGTCCTGAAAAAGGAAGGTTATCAGCAAGGTGACAGAGCTTTGCTGACTATAGGAGGTTATGCAAGGCAGTAAGGATGAAGGAGACTGCATAGCCTGCAGAAAGATTGACTGTAGAAAAAACACAGTGCAATTCAGTGTAGATAATTGTACAGTGGTACATTTGGGTAAGAATAATTCTATCTTCACATCTTGGATAATTTCTCAGCTGACCCAAAGGTCTTCAGGAACAAGACCTTTGCGTTATGATAGACAGTTCCATGAAAATATCACTTAGTAGTAGTAATTCAAGAAAAAAAAAAGGTTAGGAATGACTAAGAAGTATAGAGAGAACAGACCAGAAAGGTTTGTTTTGTTCAAGTCTGTTCAAGTCCATATGCTGCTGTAAAAATCCAGGGTTCTGGTCCATTTATCTGGACAGGATACTCCAGAACTGAAATTATTCAGAGATGACCAAGGATGGTCAGAGGTATACTGTGACTGCCATTACAACATACAAGGAACCCCATCCACTGAATATCCAAGAATCTTATTTGAAAAAACACATGACATAATGGGAAGGGAAGAACAGGTCTGGAGAAAAGTAGAGTGGGATTGACTTTTCCCTGGCTCTTCTAATAGAAGCATGAAGGAGATTGGAAGTTAGTAAGATCTTCATTCATAACAAACCAGAGGAACTAGTTCTTCAGACAGCCTATATGGACCTACGGTGGTACTCCTCAAATGACTTTCTGGATCAAGGAATTTGTAAAGAGGCAAGGAGAGACTGGAAAAAACTTTTGAAGAGATGCTGTAGAGTCCACTAACTAGATAAATCACATAACCTGACTTGAAAATGTTTGAAGGCTGGGAGTCGGTATGTGCTTACCCTGTTCTTTTTTTTCCTGAGTGTCCACTCCCGTGGCTACTGTGGGAGATGGAACACTGTGCTAGATGGACCTGTGGTCATTGTACTCCAAAGTCAGAATTAAATAAATGAAGTTATTAACAGGTTTAATATATTTATGGCTTTCAAGCTCCCTAAGTAAATTGAATGTTACGAGAATTTAGGACCAGAAGGAACTTTAAGAACCTAATCCACCACTTTGTTTCATGGCAAAACCAATTACATTTGTGTCCTTAGTGGCAAATTTTTCTAACCAGTTCCTTAAAGCTTTCGATGACGGAGACTCAATGGCCTCATATGTAATTGTCATGGTTTAACACTGGCCCAGCACCAGGCAGCCATGAGAGTTGCTCGCTCACCCTCCCCTACCACAGCTGGGCAGAGGAGAGAAAGAAAAAAAAAAGTTAAGGCTTCATGACTTGAGATAAGGACCAGAATGAAACACTTCAAGGGCAAAACAAGCTTAATTTAAACTTAAAAATTGAATTTATTGCTAACAGAATCAGAGGAGGATAATGAGAAGTAAAATAAGCCCGTAAAAAAATACCTTTTCCACCTAGCCCCTCCCTCCTTCCCACCGACAGCGCAGGGAGATGGGGTATGTGGGTTTCTGGTCAGTTCGTCACCGAGATTTCCTTCTGCTGCTCTGGGAGAGGAGTCTTACCCTGTGAAGCCATGGGGTCCCTCCCACAGGAGAGAGTTCTCCATGAACTTCCCTAACGTGGCTCCACTCTCAGGAGCAGCAGCCACACCGCACCTGCTGTGCCGTGGGTCCATCCCAGGAGCACACGGTCCTCCCAAAACTGTTGCACCGCGGCTCTCTCTTTCCATGGGGTGCAAGGACAAGTGCTCCAAGGACAGGTTGTTCCAGCCTGGAAGCAGGGGCCCCCTCTCTCCACCGGGTGTTCCACTGGATCACAGGCTCCTCCAGGCATCCACCCGCTCCGGCACAGGCACCTCCCCCACGGGCTGTGGGTGGATCTCTGCATCCCCCGTGGATCCCCATGGGCTGCAGGGGCACAGCTGCTGCACCATGGGCTGCACCACAGCCTGCAGGGAAATCTCAGCTCCAGTGTCTGGAGCACCTCCTCCCCCTCCTTCTTCACTGACCTTGGTGTCTCCATGTTGTTTCCCTCACATGTTCTCACCTCCTTCTCTTCTCTGACCAGAAGCAAAAACCTGTGACTTCGTTTTGATTTTCTTCTTAAATATGTTATCACAGAGGCGTTACCAACCTCTCTCATTGGCTCAGTTCTGGCCAGCAGAGTGTCCATCTTTCAGAGCCATCGGAGATTGGCTCTGCTGGACATCGTGGAAGTTTCCAGGGGCTTCTCACAGGAGCCATCTCTGTGGCCCCCCTGCTACCAAAAACCAGGCCGTGCAAAACCAATACAGTAATCTATTTAAGTGTCACTATTCATACTAGGAGAAGGATTTTTTCCCTAACTGGAATCTAATCAGCTGTTGTTTGCTGCAAACCATTAGCTGCAAGCCTGAGCTAAGATTGGAGGCGTCCTAGACTTCTGAAGAATGTTGTCCAGTAACTTCTGTGACTCTGGAAATAGCCTGCACACAGGCTTGGTTTTTAATGTAGCTAACAGTTACTTGTTTTGTATTTTGGTTAATATGACCAAGCATGATCGGGGATTTTTTCTGTATCCTTTTAGGGTTTTTCTTATTATTCTAATGTCTTATCTCTTTAACATTTTCTGGCTTCACATAAACTTTCCCTGAGCAGTACTTTCTGAATACAGCATGTTTTGACTTAGCTGCAGCAAAACCTATTTGAAAGGTGTGTCTACAGAAAAGTAGAACAAAAAAATTTCTTTTAAAATATTATTGAAAACCAGCATATAGTATTTTGTTTCCTGTAAGGTCTAATTTCTGGTTTTGCCTGTAATTCACTGAACTGTACGTGTTTGAGATTAAATGTTTGAGCTTTCTTACATGATGCTACTCAGTTCAGACAAACTCTGCTTTTTGCAGATGATCATTAATTGCATTCCTCATTCTTCAGGTACCTCACTTGAGAAGAGGGTTCTGCCTGGCAGAAATGCTAAGAACCTACAGATTCAACTGAAGTTGATGTGGGCTGCTCTTAAAAATATAGTGTGCTCTGAGTTGTGTAAGCCTTTATAAAAAATAAGCTCAATTGGGGCATTTTAGCAAAACCTCTTAAGCTTAATTTCCTTCTTCTCAGTCTCCACTCTCCAGTGTAAGAGCACTGTCTTCTCACTTGCTGTGGATTGTGAAAATCAGTTTATTGGTACAAGTGAAACACTCAGGAGAAGGAGCGGCAGCCATTCTTAGGAAATGAATGTATATGAACAGGGTTTAAATTAGTAAATACCCATGAGGTGATATGAGGAGATAAAAGGTAAAAAAATGTGTTAAATAGCTCCTCACTGGTGAGTACTGGGATTCTGTGTACAGAATGAAACATCCTGTGGAAAAACAGTGTGTAACGATGTATTTGAAGACTTCATCATGCTGTGGATTGTGCAAGGAAGCCAACAAAAGATTGCACAAGTGCTTTGATTTTGGTGGTTTTAAACTCATTGCAAGACTGCAACCTCAGTGATGTACTTTTAATACAGGTTTTTAAATGTATGTGATACAAAGGTTTATTTGTAGGTTGTAAACTCTAGCAGTTGCAATGAAACAATGGCTGTTATCAGTCAGCACATTGGCCCAGGGAGGAAAACATTGTGTTTCTCTTTCTTGAAGACTGAACTTACAAAAAATTACCACTTTGGAAAAGTACCCTTTATTTCTAATTCCTTGTAATTTAAGAATTTATAAAAATGTTCCTATTCAAATATTGAACTTGATTGATTATGCCAAGGATTGCCGAACAGTTTTCAGTTTCCCATATGAAGGAGGATAAATGATAGTTTTCAGTAGCTTCAGTCTTTCTTCTGGCTCAAAAAATTCAAAGTGATCATGTTCACACTGGAATTCTTATAAATGGCTGACATCTATACAGAATTGCCTTGGAGGAAAAAAAAAATTCCCGTGACTGCTTCCTCATTACCAAAGTTGGGCATTTGATTTCAGTGACAGGGGATTTTTTGTTTATTGCCCTGCGAATTCAGGCTAAGTTGAAATGGGGCAGTCATTACTGAGAAGCAGTGGGCTACTCAGTTTAAGAGTGACTAAAGAAATATAAGTTCCTTCTTGTATCTTTTTAGTGAAAGCTTCAAGGAATCTCCAGAATCGTCTCTCTGGGATTTTTCTTAGTGTCCTTTCTTCTCATTGTATCCCTTCCACTCCCCTGCCTCCCCCAGTTATTCTCTTGAGATCAGTGTGACAGATCAAAGGCTGAGATGGGGCCTGTGCCTGAGTGATGACTTTCCTTTCCCCCTTCAAGCTCTCTGCTAGCTGTCTCCATGGATATCTCCTACAGCTGTTAGCATCAAAACTAGAGCTTCAAATTAACAGAAGGACATACTGTGGCATATCAGGATTAATTCTCTGAATTCTTCCTAAACTAAGATGAATGGCAATAACAGTAATCTGACAGGATAGTGTGTGGATAACAATGCCCATTCATGGCATTTACTTTTCTTTTTTATGTTCTTATTGTGGCATATCTGTAATCAGAACAGGAGAGAACAAGTCCACATTTTGCATGCCTTTCCATATTTTTCCAGCCCTGGTTCAAGCAGAGTACTTAGGTATGTGTGTATCTCAGTCCATATGCCTGTCCTGTTATAATAACTGCTGAATTAGGGCTTTCAGTATTGGTCACAACTGGAAAGATTTTATAAAGATTCTGATTTGGATTCCCCATGTTCTACAACTTGACATGTACAAGCTGGAAAATGTGTTTGGAGGGTGTTTTGGTTTTGTTTGTATTTACACAGACTGATGTCTCCACTTCCTGCAATGCCTTAAATCTCTGCCTTTTGCAATTTGAACTTGCTTTCTGATTTTCTTTGTTGCTTCCCCTTCCTCCCTTTATTATTTTGTTCTTATGTTCCTCTGAAGCTTTGATGACTTTTTCCTTAACTATTTAGAGCAACTCTTTTTGCTCCAGACCCAGTTTATCCCTTGAAGAATTCCTACAGTTCTGGATGTTCTGACAGCCACAGCTTGGGGTCACCCTGTCATGAGAATTTGTGCCATGCTGTAGTTGGATTTCACATATACATTTATTCATGGAGGTTGTGGGGTTTTTAGTTTTCAGTCAACCCTCAATATACGGTTTTGCTTTAACTATTCTCCAAATGACATTATTGTTATTCTTTTTTTGACTACGGATGTATTAGACAACATGCACTTCAGTAGCTTGTGGTAGTAATCAAAGCACATCTGATATGCTGTTAGGTAGCACTGTGTCCAAGAGAATCTACAGCAGAAATCCTCTGAAACACTTTCCAATATGTAATAAAGCTGCTCCTTGCAGACCCAAGAAGTTCAAAGTTATTCAGTGAACACATTGTGTGGTTGCCTCTAGGTTTGCCTTCCAGCAGGCGCCTGTTTCACCATGTCATCCACTGATTTAGACATAAACCATTTAATTATAGTAGGAGCTTTCAGAAAGATTTCTGCCCAGGTGGCCCCTCTGAATGTTAGTCTCTTGCCCAGGATGGTTTGAAACTTGCTGTCACAATGATTGGAGTTTCCAAGCTGACTGGCAGTGCCAGGAACTAAAGTGTGGTTTCTAATAGAGTGGGATTCCCATTTGTCCTCACTGTGGTATTCTTCATGTTGCCCATTGACTGAATAACCCTCTAGCTCAGTTGACCAAAGGAGAGTGGTATGTTGCTCTGCGAAGGCATCTTTTCTGTATTTTTTATGGAGCCCCTCCCACTAATATGACTAGCTAGATTATCTGTAAGGCTGTGCTTGTTCTGAAACCACTATTGATTAAATGCTGAGATGAAATTTTTTTTAGAAGCTGTCATTGGAACATGCTTAGACTGCACTTGCTGTCAGCTTAACAGTCATGTTTCTGTGTCTTCCTCTAAATTCCTCTCCCAGCTGGGCTCTTTCATATCTTAGCATTAAAATAGTTTCTTCCTAATTAGACAGATCTCTGTCATGATAATCATCTTGAGAACGTATGCTATATTTTCATACTGCGTATCTTTTCACAGATCAGGCTTGTGCTTTATAATTTTTCAAAACTCACTGAATAGATCCCTCACCAAGCAATCATCTCCTGTAACTGGTAATTAGTGTCCTGTCAGCTGATATCGGTAGGCATTAGTGTTCATCTGCTGCCATCAGCAAGTTCATCTTACATCATTTAGAATTCTGATAGATTTCATTCTTTTAAAATTCCAGTTGTGAAGATAATATTCCAAAGCTGATGTGCAGACAGGAAAAAAAAGGTTATAGAGCAAATAAACACATTTGTGCATGCAAAGTGAATTCCTACGGAAGAGATGTTTTTAAGTCCATGGTCATAAAAGTAAGAGCACACACGATCATGAGTGAGTCTGTGCTGGTGTCTGACTACAGAACAGAATTGTTTAGTCAAGGTTGTGAATAACATCTGCTTTAATGACAATAATCAGTAGTTAGAACAAAACTGAGATCTATTTCTTGCATTGCGCAGGCTATAATACAAGGGATTTATTTCCTGTTTTGATTTATTCAGACTCAGAGGCTTAGCAGAAGTGTTGCCCTTCACAAAAATTGAATTTAAATAGTTCACTAAATAGCTCATTTTACTTTAGCTTTTTAGAAGCTGGTAATTGTTTATGTAAGTGTCCTTAAAACAAATGATGCAAAAATGAACTGTGAAATCTTATCTCTATTATGCTATTTTACAATTGCCACTCAATACTTGACTTCTCCTGTCAGCCTCCTGTCAGAAGAAAATTTTTAGTTAGCTCTTAGGTGCTGGATGACACCTGTAAAATAACAGAGGACAACTGCCATTTTTTATGAAATGCTGATTCTGTTGATTGTTTTGAGATATAGGAAGGAGTGTCTTCTCTTATAAAAGGTTGTACTGTAGAATAATGCAAGAATCAGCACTGTGATGTTAAAATGAGTGGGGAAATAGGTATATATTTGCTCAGCTTTAACCTCAGCCAATGAAAAAAAATCTAATAAGAATCAAATGGTTTTTGAATGTATTCAGATGGAGAGGTTTTCTTGTGGGAGGGGTTGTGTTTTGTTTTCTTTCTTCCTTTCTTTGGTTGGTTGGGATTTTATTTCCACAAAACTGGTGATGTATTTGTTTGCAAAACTTCTAACAGTAAGCACTGGTTGCTCCAAAACTTTTTTTACTCAAATCATCACCCTTGGGCTGTGAAGCCTGGCAGAACCAAGGCGCATAACTGAGAGATGAAAAAATTTTAATAGGCTGGAATTAAATTCTATAGCAATACAGCATACATTTAAAAATTACCACGTTGACAGCTGCCAAAATGATATACTGGAAGTTAAGGTGTGTTTGTGGGACTTCATAGAGATTGAAAAACGCTATTAATTGTAGTTGTAGGAAAAGAAGACAGCTTCTGTAAAATGCACCAAAAATGCAGTCTGTAAGAAAACCACTGCTTTTACATGTATTTCTGACCCTGTGGGTTTAAGAAATGCTGCTTTTTTTGGACTCGAGTGCTGCCCAGCCTGTGGAGCCAGGCTGCCGCACATGAGCTGCGGGCTGCAGGGGGCACTGCGGAGGAATCCAAAAAGTACTCGCTCCAAGTTAAACGTACTTCACAGCCTTCTTCCTTCCTGGCGTGATTACATTTTCCATTTCAATTAAAAAAAAACCAAAAAAACAAACAAACAAACAAAAAAAAAAAAACACCAAAAAACCCCCCAAAACAAAACAAAACAAAAAGCCCAACAAAAACCCACCAAACTTCAAGTCCCTCCCCCCCTTCTTTTTTCCTCCTTTTTCTGTTCTTACATTGAATCTTAACTATTCAATTCAGTAGTTACTGGAGAGATTACAACACATCCCCCGTCTCCAAATTGAGAGGCACGAATCTCTATAACTGACTCAGGATTGCAGTTTCCCCGCGTTCTTATGCTGCTTCTGAGCAGAGCTCTGTTTCCCCCCTGCTTGTTCTGTGATAAAGTAGTAATCGATGATCATGAAGAACTTTGAGTATCTGCACTGTGGTTCTCAAACTGATACTACAGAAAAGTTGGGTTTTTCTCTGGGGGGAAGACGTGTTTGTTAATCCCAACGTAGGGAAGGTACTAATTGCTATTTTTATTTGTCCACTATTATGTTTCATCTCAACATAGTCATGAATTGTGGCCATAGGCATGAAAGCAACCCCAAATTTCATACTGCTGAGCACTTAAAGAAGACAAAGACTGCTCTTTGCCACTGTATCTTAGAAATAGTATCCTATGCTAATCTGCAGTGGCAAAAATGAAGATGGTTTAAATCAGATCTCATGACTAATGCATGAGTTCCCAATTTTCTTTATATCAGCTGCACGTTAAAGAACAAAGGTGTCTCTCTGAGATAATTCTGTTCTATATAGATGTATTAAAAAAAAAAATTGGAAGTGCATTTCTCATAGGGCTAGGTAGAAAATAACCATTAATGACAATTGTGGGTGCAATGGCTTTGTCTGCAAAATAGTTTAAAACTACATTTCCGGGATGTTATTCTTGATCCATTAATCACCCGCGCTCTATATGGAGGCAGCCACCGTTCGCTTGGAAAAATGTTCCTGTCCAACGTGTCATGTTTCTTCTGTTGTTTAAAATAGAAAGTTCAGCCCCGTGCCGGGGAGGCGCAGGGCTCCGCGCTCCGCTGCCATTCATTATGCAACAGTTGACACAGAAGGGAAAGGCGACACACGCCGCTCGGGCGCGGGCTGCGGCCGCCTGCCCGCCGGGCCCCCGCCTGCGCCCCCCGGCGCCCGCCCGCAGCCCTGGCAGCTCGGCCCCGGCAGCTCGGCCCCGGCCCCGAGCGCGGGCACGGCGTGCCGCAGCCGGCGCCGGGCCCCGTGTGCCGGCCGGGAGGCACCGCCCGCCCCCGCGGTGCGGGGAGGCCGTGGGGCCGGCAGGTGTCGGGCCCCGCTCGCTGCCGTCCGCCCCACGCCGCCGCCGCCGGCATGCGTGAGCGCTAGGGGGGAAGCGCCATGTCCGCTCCTGCTGGGCGACGTCCGTGCCGGGTTTTGCACCTTGTCCCCGGGTCTGCCTCACGGCCCAGAGGAGCTGCTGCCGCCGCTGCTGCCGCCGCCGCTGCTGCTGCCGCTGCGGTGTTTACTGAGCGCTCCTGTCCTGATATCACTCCGCTGGCATGGAGGAGGAGGAGGTGGAGGAGGAAAGCATTTGATCATTGTGATGGTGGCAGGAGGAGCAGCAGCCAGCACGACAGAGCAAAGCGCTAAGCTGTATCAGCTCGGCGTTTGGCAGAGACTTCAGAGCGCTACTTTTTTTTTTCTTTTTTTTTTTTTTTTCTCTCCAGCTCGGTCCGGATTGTTCATGTGTTTACTTCCCCCAACCCGAGGATTTGCTATTTAGGTTCCTGTTGAAATGCAACTGAGCAGCCAAAGTACTTTGCGAACACGGTGCGGCATAAACACCAAAACTTTTTTCCAGAAGGAAAATACAATAAGCAAGCGGTTTTGCCTGTCTTTTGATGCCGGGGAGTGCGAGTGAGTGTGCCGCGTGTGCCCAGCGTGTGCCTCTGCTTGGATGTGTGTGTGCGAACGTGCGCGTGAACGGGTGTATGTATGTGTGCATGTGGAGGGGCGCGTGTTTCTCCTTATCCATGGGGAGAGAAGGCTTTTGGCAAAATCTCCGGAAATCTCATGGAATCTGTTTTGAAATAATGGATTATAAAAAAGAAAGAGGAGGAAAGGAGCTGGTCTGATATCTCCTGGAGTTTGCTAACCCGAATTGCTGCTGCTTAGTTTGTTGTGCTTTTCGTGTGTGTGTGTTGGTCGGTTGTGTTGCTGGCGATAACATTTTAGCACCTTCTCTCTTTATTTCCCTCCCCCCTTCCTTCTCTCTTTTTAATGTTTTGGAGCTTCTCGAGAGGGATTGGCTGGGGGAAAAGAGAAACATTTGCTTGGGATCGCTGTTTCCCTGATACATGATGGTGCCCCCTTCCCCCCCCTCCCCCGTTCTCTAAAAAGTATCCCATCAGGACCCCAGAGGAGACTGCGTGTGTGTGAAGTGTAGGATAAAAAGTTCTACCAAAATAGTGTGCACGGGGACGAGGATGGGGGATTTTGCAGCCCCCGCTGCCGCCGCGAATGGCAGCAGTATTTGCATCAACAATAACCTGAACAGCAGCCTCAGCGGGGCCGGCGGGGCCGGTATCGGGGTTAACAGCACTCCCCATGGCCCTCCTGCCGCCGCTCCCGGTAACAATAACGCTAATAGCGGCGGCATTCCCAAGCACAGCACGGTGGTGGAGCGGCTGAGGCAGCGCATCGAGGGCTGCCGGCGGCACCATGTCAACTGCGAGAGCAGGTACCAGCAAGCCCAGGCGGAGCAGCTGGAGCTGGAGCGCAGGGACACGGTGAGCCTCTACCAGCGGACCCTGGAGCAGAGGGCCAAGAAAACGGGCACCGGCGGCGGCAGCAAGCAGCAGCACCAGAGCAAACAGCAGCAAGATGCTGAGCCCGCCACGGCGGAGCAGAGAAACCACACGCTGATCATGGTAAGGGGATGCGGGCCGCGAGGCGGAGGGGTCGCTGTCCACTCCGCGTCGCTCGCCGGGATGAGCTGGAGGTCGGCCCCGTAGATTGTCAAGGGGAACGGGGCTCGACTCAACTTAGGCGGTGGCAGGGTCTCTGGCGAGACGGGCAGGCAGGAGCAACTTCTCACGCACTGGGGTGGAGGGAGCGGACAAACTTTTTTTTTTCCCCGTCCCTTTAGAAAGGGTAGACCTGCTCTGGGGTAAGGGGGAAGGAGCAGTGCCGGGCGTGCGCCGCGGGCTGCCGAGAGCCGGGGGAGGATTTTGTGTGTGTGTGTGTGTGCGTGCGTGTTTCGCCACGGCTTCTCCGTGCAGGGGGCTGGCCGCCTTTAAATCCCGCCGCGGAGGAAGGTGGAAGGTGACTCCGCAGGCTGGGCTGGCGGCAGGAGGAAAAGTTGGGCAGGTTTCTCGCCTGGGCTGCCCCGGCGTGCAGCAGCTCGGCTCCCCACGCGAGCTGAATCTCTTCCCAAAGTTTCCTTGGGATTTAAGGAGCTTAGCGAGGAGCGGAGGGGGGGGAAGGGGGCGGGGGCTGAGCCGGTAGGAGCGTAGCGGCAAGTAGGAAGCGGAGTTTCCCACTCCCAGGGTGCACCGATGATGAATAATAAGAGGAGGTGCGGGGAGCGCCGGGCCCCGCGCTCCGCCAGAGCCTTATTTATAGCAGGTCGCGGCCGTCAGTCGTTCTGGTGGGGGGGGGGGGGGGGGGGCTGGTGGTGTTCGTCCTGGCCGGCGGGGCCAGGCGGGCGGCTCTGCCGCGGGAGACACGCGTGTGTGTCCTGACGTGTCCCCGCGGTGGGGGCAGGAGTGCCCAGCGCTCGGGGGCGGGCACGGGGCAGCTCGGTCCCCGCCGTCTGCCGGGCGCACAATGGGCGGTGGAGACGGGCGGGGAGGAGGGGAGGTGCGATCACAGGGTCTGGTTTACAAGCCTCGCACGTCCCTCCCTCTCGCCTTCCCCTGCTGCGCGGGGAGGCGCGGCCGTGCGGGAGGGTCCAGCAGGGCGGCAGCTGCTGCCGGCCCCCGCCGGGGGAGGTCTCTCTGACAAAGCGGTGGGGTGGCGGCAATCCCGGTGGCGGTTCTTCCTCTCGCCCCCCCGTACGTGAAAGGAGGGAGCCTTGTGTTTCTCCGGGGCCGCGCCGAGCGTGCCCAGCCCCGGCCGCAGTGACGGTTCGGTGCCGGGCAGCTCCTCCCCTGCGGGACGCCGCGCAGCCCGCCGGGCAGCACCCTTCCCGCTGCCCTGCTGGGCGCTTTGCCTGCCCCCAACCCCGCTTCCTCACGGTGGGCTGGCTAGAGGTGGGGATCGCTCCGCCAGCGGCAAACAAAAGCTCAGCGCCTAGCACTGCCTCCGCCTCCTGGCCTCCCCGGGAGCGCAACCCCCGGCAGCCCGGCGCATCTCCAGTCGAGGCCAGCCGGGAGGCGGGCAGCGGGATGCGGAGGGAGCGGGGCCGGGTGGAGCACGGGCAGGAGCCGCACAAAGCGGCAGGGGTGGCGGAGTGTGTGCGTGTGCACTTCGCAAACAGGAAGTAGAACGACCTCACTGACATCTTGTTGCTTTCCTGATGTTACCAGCGAGGCATAACCATGTCCTTCTGGCGCCTTTCCTTAGGACCGAGGCTTTTAAATACATGCTGCAGCACAGTACTTGGCCTCGGCTTACACTATTCCCGGGACAGCAACAGAGTCACTCCCTAAACCCCACGAGCAGGGGACTAGCTTTTCGTCAGCCCGACTGTCTTTAGATCCCTTTTCACATCTCATCTCGTTTCCACAAGATACAGGAAAGGGACTGGAGGCTGAGGAGACGTTCTCAGAATGACCTCTCTTCAGGGCAGCGTTGTGGTGCTCTGTGTCCCCGTCCAGCTCCAGAGCAGTTCCAGTGCTTTTGGGCCCAGGCTAGTGGTGGGTTGTCCTTTCCCCTTATTCTCAAACCCCGGTGCTGAAGCAAGCATTAAAGCCAGGATTTTTAGATAGGCAGGTCATTGGTCTTCCCTTGAAAATGTGAGACAGAAAGCCAAAGCTATAATATGAAAGTTGTAGAAACAAAATAACAAGGAGGAAGTGCAGTTTCAGCTCTCACTGTTATAAGATTCTTTTAGGTTGGGACATTTGAAGAGCTAAGAGTAGCCTAATTAAGAGGTAGTTTGCTATGAAATTCATTGTAACTCAATTCCTGTGCCATGATCTTCATGTTATTTAAATATACTCAATGAGCCCTATGCTTTTAATCTTAAAAAGATAAATTCTACTGCCTTATTACAAAAAAAGACCCATTTCCTTTTTTTTAAAGGAAATACACAGATGTTGCAAAAAAATTTAGAAACATCATCTGATTTGTTTCACTTGTAAAGTGTTAATTACGAATTTTGACTCATGTCTAAGAACATTGGGGAACATGAAAGCAATACTTAAAATCCAAGAAATTACTCTAAAGCAGTTGATAAGCATTTTCTCTAAGACACTTAAATGCTTTTTGCAGTAAAACCAAATGCAACCCCCCAAATTTCCTAATTTCTAGCAATCATAACAGAGTGGTAAGTATAACTGTTTATGTGCATCATACTTTTTATTTAGTGAAACAATTGAACTTAATTTAACTTTTTTAATCACGTGAGAAAAAAGTTAACTACATTTAGGGATTTTCTCAATTTCTTTATTCTCTGGTAAACTTCAGTGGAGAGTTTTACAGTGGAATAGTCATAGATCTGCTACTGCTTTACTCTTCACACAAAAATCATTATTAAATTTTTTCCTCAGATTATTAACACATGATTTGGAAAAGAAGCTGTTGGGATTAAATGACAACAAACACAATGAGAACAGCAAGAAATGCATTTTCTAATTCTTTTTTTTTAATCAAAGCAATTTAAAGGAAAGTAGTATCTCTGTGTGTGTGTGTGTGTGTGTGTGTCCTCCAAACTGAGAGATGCTGAGCAGGGAGGGGAGATGTGCTTGATCCCCAGTCACCCAACAAACCCTCCCAGAAGGTGGTGCTGACACATGCTGAGTGCTCTCCAGCAAGCTGGGTAAAAACACCAAAAACATCTTTAGAAGATGATTATTTAAACACACTCTGATTTTCTTTACTGGATGGAGTACAAGCAATGCAGTTTGTACAATGATTCTTTTTGCCACCCCCACAATCTACACCTTCCCGGAGTTCATGGAAGGCACTGTGCAGTTTCCACTGTTTAGGACTCTATGTCAACTGACAAGAAGTTATCAATGGAAGCCTTTTGTCAAAATGGGGTGTAGGAGCATAGGCTTGGCTGTATTTCATGAGTTGCTGATCTATCCTGAATTTGTGTCTTGTTACAGAGAAAGTTTTCACTTGCTGAATTTTGAAATACCTGGATTTGTTAATTCAACTTCTTCTATTGAGGAGAACAGTGGGTTACAGAACTAGTTTGCTCCCACGCAGGCATAGATTGGGATGTGCACAGAAATTAAAATAGTTTGTAAATGTGTGTGGAGACCTTTCCCCCTCAACCCAGTTCAACCTGGCAAAAACCAAAGTTGTTTTCTGTGGTTTTGAGTTGGATTATTAAAATGCTGTACCAGCCTGGTTTTCAGAGGAAGTATTGGGAAAATTTGCTATTCATCCAAAACTCTGCTGCTCTTCTTTGGATTGGTTCCAGGAAATATCAACACAGTATATCAGTTCTGGGGTTCTTCGTGAGCTAATCTGCTTTCTTGTTTCCTTCTTTCAGTGCAAGAGTCTTCTTGGCTCTGCATCCATGTTATTGTGTGGGGTTCAGAGGTTGTATGTGTGTGTATACACACATTATATACAGAATAAATAATAAATAATGTATATTTAGTATATAGTAGCCAAATACATAATAAATACTGCAAATTATATCACCTCTGTTTCTTATCCCTGTGACTGTTGTTCTTACATTGTTGTGCATTTTTTGTCCAGTGACATGTCTAATTATGACATGGCCTTCTAGTGCACATTTATTTGCATTGGAGCTCTCTTGTGAAGTATAAAGAGACTGGAGTTACTTTTTCCTATTTTAAGGTTCTTCAAGACTTTTTTTTTAATCTGACATTATTGTGGGTTTGATACCCACTGTCTTACTGATCATTTTTAACCCTAAACCCAGTTCTTAGGAAATTGCGTTTTAAACACCATAAACCTAAAATGTTATTTAGATCAGAAAAATTAGTGACAGAAGTCAAATGACCTATTAGATCATCTTTTCTGTTCCCCTGCCAGAGCATACTATGCCAATTCAGAATTAGTTTAAAGACCGAGAAAACATGGCTGGAAATATACAGTATTTTCCAGTCCTGCTCTTCACCCATTCTGGGCTAATGCACTGCCTTCCAGCAGTTAGAGATCACACTGAACTTCTACCTGAGGGAAGGAAGATGGGCAGGCCACTCCTTTCAGCTTTCTCTGTGTTGGGATAGAATGGCATGTCCAGAATTACAGAAATTTGGTTATATGTCTTCCTTATTGATAGATATTCCACCACAGAAAAGTAGTTCCTCCTCTACCTCAGTCTCTTCTTTTTGTTGAAAAAGGTATCCAGAGTCAAAAGTGGAACATCTTCATTTGTCTTAGTGATTCATGGATAATGCCAGTAATGAAATTGAGTGCCAAAGAACGTTGTCAGGCTTGTGAGAAGTTTGTTAAAGCTTACACCTGCTGTATTTAATATGTACTTGTATGTATGTTCACAAACCTGAGCACATTTCTTGTGTTCTTTCTTGTGTAATATTGCTATTCAGCTTACTTTACAGTGCTTAGGAGTTCATCACACACTATAGGAAAAGTCTATTTCTCTAGCATTGTAAAGATGAAAAAAGAAGATAAATTTTTAGATGTTTTGCTTTATTTTCCACAAGAGGTCAAATACTTGTAGCCCTTACTCATGGCTGATGACTAAGTAGGATTAAGCATCTCTTCAGTTAATAAGCTATGTCTGATCTTGTTCATACAGGGGTAAAGTCAGTAGTAAATACACAACAGGGATGATACCAGAATTAAATCCCAGGCCAGCAATGCTCCTTCTCTTTCGTAAGCATCATAGAAGGAGTCATTGTGTAACCCTTTTTATTTTCCTTTTCCTATGAGGGTGGATCTCTGTGTCTTTCTTACTCCACAGGCCTCTCCCACTTGTTTTCTCCTTTTCATACCAACTCGCGCTTGATGCTTCTGTGTGATTACCGTCCTTTAGGACAAGGAGTTTTTGTGCTGATCTCCTTTTGCAGCTAGTCAGCACAAAAGGTTTCAGTTTAGCAAACTGAAAGGAATGAAGAGACTCTTCAAGCACTGCTAGCCTCTGATGACCTTTATTGCTCTGATGGAAGGTGTGTTCCTTTCAAAGATAGTGGGTTGGGTTATTACAAGCCGTAGATGGAGCAGGGCAAGTTGTATTTTGACACAGGATATCCAGTCATAGTGAAATCTCAGCTTCAGATTGACCAAACAGAATGTGTTGAAAGTCCTGCAGTGAAGTTCTAGGCATTGTTAAGTTCGGGAAGAACAGCTTTGTCTAGAACACATCAAAAACTCGTTCTGCTAATGCAGAGCCAAAAATACTAAAATATAATTGTGTTAGGACAATTGCTTGCATTTAAATTAATGTCAATTTACAGTAACTAGACCTAAAGCTTAAGGCTTCACAAATGGCTTCAGCTGGTGTAACCTGAGCTGCCACCCCTGAGGAAGTCTCCTTTTTCCTGCTCTTGTCAGGGACTGTGTTTTCTGCCTTTGCTATGGGCAGCTCTTGCTTGTGTAGCCCCATGGCCAGCAGGTTCACTGAGCAGGTAGGAAGGGCAGACACACTTTTTCCTTTTCTTCTGGGTTAGTTTTTAGCTGGATCAGATCCATCATTTGTTCGACACTCCCTCCCATGGGTAGCACAGCCTTACAACATCTTAATCCTCTTGTGAAACTTCACCCTTATCCCGGGATAAACATCTGGGACCTCTTAGTTCAAGCATGCTTGCATACATTGAGCCTCAGTTAAGTTACACCTAGTGTCAGTGCACAATTCTGTTCCTGAGCACAGACACTGAAACAGGGGAGGCTGTATGTAGCAAAGGAGTCAGGGCTCATTTTTATTTAAACACTTGCATGTATATGACATTTAGTTGCATATTACTCCAATGTGTATAATTCATGTGAGATGTGCTGCGATTGGTAGAGGTTTAAGAACAGGCCTGACAGCCAGTAACTGCTGACTGGAATCCTTCAAGAATGTTGTTTTGTGGATTGAAATGTGAGGTACAATGTCTGACTGAAGTTACGAACCTGTAATCAGTTTTCCAGTCTGGGATCTCACGGGCTGTTCAGATAAGCAGCATGCTTGTACATTCAGAGGGAGTTTGGGAGCCTTAACAATTTGAAATACAGATTTTCCTAGTTTGTCTAAGCTGGTGAATCACAAAATCATGTAACTTTGATTTGAGGGAAGCTCTTCTGCTTCCCTCTTACTTATTTTAGTTTCCCGACGTTTGTAGCTCAAAAGTCACTACAAACTTCTCCTGTTTGTTTTCTGAATGCTTGAAACTCAGTTTCATAGGGTTAAGAGAAAATGTCTTTTTAAACTTGCAGTAGTTAATAAGATTGCAGCTGCTGAAATTCTGTGCTTACAGGAAGGGGGGCTTGAGCTGCCTTCTTTAAAGACTTCCCTCTTTCAGATTGATTTTGTTTGCCACCACACACCATTAAAGTTAGTGAGGAGATAAGAATAGTTCAATCTTCTGTTGACCTGAGAGAAGTATGTCCACCCATAGGAACTTTGCATTTTCTAGAAGTTTGTGAAAGTGCTAAAGCTAATGCTGCAGTGCTGTTGGTAGCATAGATCACCTCTTGCTGTTTGCTTGCTATCAGTTCTTCACAACCACAGCACACACAGAGTAGGAAAGAGGTTTGAATTTATGACTTTCAGAATAAATAAGGGAATAAATAGAAAGATCAACAGGTCAAGGATTTTCTTTTTCTTTTTCTTTTTTTTTAAATCACTTTCTGTAGGGTTTTCATATAGGGCTCTGTAGTGTCCTTTAATTTCTCAGCTCTCATCAGCTGAAGCTTGGTGGAGTTGTGCTTTCACTGATGGAAGGTGGGGCTGTGCCTCTTCCCCTCCTCCCTTCTTCCCTCTTCTGTCTCCTCCCTACATTACTTTTACTGTATGCCATACAGGAGCAGTTCAGGTTTAATAAAACAATTCAACTTCATTTTCCTCTGCTCTTCAGATTCAGAGGAATAATTATTCAGTGCTGCAGTGAAGGTGTAGCTTTTCTGCACCATCTTTATGATGCTTTTGAAAATCTCAGGCCAATTCAGAAAGTCCTTGGATATTGTATACCTTAGAAAAAAGCAGAGAATTGGTTTTTAACCTTACTCAGTCCCTGGGCAGCATCACAACAAGAAGCCCATATGTCTATGTATGTGTGTTTGTATAAACCAGTACCTGTACTTAAACACTGGTTTTTTAACTGTACTCCATGGCAAAGTGAAAAGATTTGTGATCAGTTTTGATGGTGAAAGGGGATGTAATAGTCCAACAAGTTTAAGAATCATTGATATGTACCCATTTTCTACATATTCATCCTCTTTCTCTCTCCTTTAGCTCATATCCAGTCTCCTGAGATGTTTTGGCACTTCTGCCTTGTGTTTCATCTAAAGGAGGAAGGGAGGTGGCTATGGCAAATGAGATTGTAGAAGAGTTCTGGAAACTATGGGAGTTTTTTAATCATTTAAGGTAATTCCTTACATTAAGGAGGATAGACCAGCGCTTTGCCAAAAAAGAAACTGTTACATTCCCTACCCCTTCTGTTTATGCAGAATATTGTATTTCAGACTCTCTAGTGACTTTAAATCTGACTGCCTTAGCTGGCACTAGTTGCCTTTGGACTGCTAAAGGGATTATTCCATTTCAGCTGTGAACTGTGCTGCTGTTCCTTTTTGTCTTCAGAGCTGGTGGCTGTTCTGATTTCTCTGGATTGCATTCCATGCATAACTGAGGCAGCAGAGGGAAAACTGCTATTGACATTAAATAACCTATTTTTAATGATGTTTTTGGTAAGCGTTGCTATTCATTATACA
Source organism: Coloeus monedula (assembly GCF_965178545.1). Taxonomy (NCBI): domain Eukaryota; kingdom Metazoa; phylum Chordata; class Aves; order Passeriformes; family Corvidae; genus Coloeus; species Coloeus monedula. Next base: position 11,014,500 of record NC_138785.1, on the reverse strand, counting down.
TATTTTTAGTTGTCATCAAAACAGGTAATGTAGCTTTGAAGGCTTTAGTGGACTTGTGCAGAAGACTATAGATTTCTGTAACTGAACGGGGGTTACATTATTTGAGCTCCAAATTGGCTGAAGTGTTCTGGTACATAATCCATGGCTGGATATGAAGCAGTGGTTCAAAATAATCTGTAGGTCCTTCTATTACTGCATGTTTCTGGGCTGAGCTTGCAGTCTTTGCCTTCCAGTAAAAGTGGAGATATCATGCTGAGGTTGTAGTGCTGTATCTCTTTTTTTTTTTTTTTCCTGATTTGTGTCAAGTAGTTTGTACACAGAAAGCTTTAAAGGCTGGACTGCTACAGTTTTGAAAATTTACCTGAGAGAATTTGGCTTTACATTTTTTTCATCCCATAGGATTTTGCTGGAGCTTGTTTTTTCTAACCCATGTTAATATGTATTCTACATCATGTAAAACAACAACAACAAAAAACATTTATTTTCTCTCCTCCATTTAATTTACAAGACAAAACCACTTTATGGTCACAGTAAGGTTTACTGCCCTTCTCAGTAACACTTTTGCTGTGCAAAATTTCTGCAGTTAGTAGGGGGGATGGAGAATTGTGAATGTAGAATAGAAAAACCAAAATTAGTTTGGACTAGTAGCATTGAAAATTTCACCTATCACTGTGATAAAGTGTCCATTTACTTACACCCAGACAGGGGTTCTGGGAAGTTGGGCATGGACTATATTCTTTTCCACTTAATGGTGTCTTCACATGATACTGCCTTGGGGTTAATTAGATGAAGCAGCAGAAACAATTTGCTGCCATGAAACAGGGTGGTCTCAGGGCTGTAGTCCTACATCTACAGTCTGCCTGTGGTATTAATGTAGGAGGAAAATTAGCTGTCTAGGAGGAAAACAGTGGGGTTTTTTAGGTGTGAGGTGAAGGTACACGGTGCTGTACTGGAGAGGAGGGACTGGAGGAAAGGGGAGGCAGAAGGTCCCATGTAGTTTGCTTTAAACTTCAGTAGCTCTTGTAATCAAGTTGATGTGAAAAACGAGGTTCACTCTCCTGTGAGAATTTAAAGGGTTTAATATAAAGACAATAAGAGACACATAAAATAAAGCAAAGAGGTAACAGTCAGGTGCCTTGGCGCTCTGCCAAGAGCACACCTGATGCTTGAGGTTAGTCCTTTTTATGCCATTTTTACTGTCTGTTCTTTATGCATATTCAAACTTTTCCCGGAGCTGTTCTGCATGGCCACTCCTTGGTTCTGCTTTTTTAGAGCATGCGTATTCTTCTGCCTTGCGGTTTTATTTCTTTTGGTTCTTGGGGTTGGGCTCGCTAGGTGAGAGTTGATAGTAGGATGGATCTCTTAATTCTCCAGACAGTCAGGGCTGATTGCAGCTTTGGGCCTCTTTGTCCCCCGGGCAGAGCGGTGATAGTGGCTCTCGGACCCTCCTGGCCCCCCAGTTCTCCGGGCAGAGTAGCCTTTGGGCCCTTTCGTTCTCTGGACAAAGTGTTGATTAGCAGCTCCTTGGGCCTCATCCTCTGTTCGCTTGGAGGTTATCTTACGTGCTCACACTTGCTAATATCCTTGCTGAAAAGAAAGAAAACTACATCCACACAGCAAAAAGCATTTCTAACATTATATAATATCTACCTTAATACTTGCGAGAAGCCAATATTACAATATATGTTTATAACATTGATCAACAATTCAAAGTATCTCCTGTAATTTTGCATCTGCTGTCCTTTACAGTTCTGCAAAGACAGCAGTTTTACTCCCAGGATTAATGCATAGAAATGCAGCTATGCATTTCCATGGACAAGCCAGTTCTAGATATTAGGAAAAGCTTCTTTGCTGAAAGGGTGGTCAGACATTGGATCACGATGCCCAGGGAAGTGTTGGGGTTGACACTCCTTGAGATATTTAAGAAATGTAGAGGTGGCGCTTAAGGACGTGGTTTAGTGATGGGCTTGGGCAGTGCTGGCTTAATGGTTGGACTCGATGACCTTAAGGCTCTTTTCCAACCTGCCAGTTGAAAGACTGGTAGTTGTGGTGCATTGCTGGAGTTAATTTGGGAGTGAAATACTTACACAGTTTATGGACTATCAGGCAGAACATTATTGGAAGTGTCTTCTAGTGTTATGGGTACTCTTAAGGTACTCTATAGGTACTCTTAACAGCAAGGTGATGATCCAAAGTGTAAAGGATGATGAGGAGACTATCTTTTCAATCCAATCTAGTCCGAAGAAGACATTGGCTGGCTACAGCATGGACTTGTATCATGTAGGTGATAACTGTCCTTCGTGTGAGGAAAAAAAAAAGGGGGGCTTGTGTTAATTTTTTTTTTGTTTGCTAATTCCTTCTGAAAATTGATAAACTTGGTCTTTTGATAAAAGAAGGAAAAACATCATTTTGCTTGATCTTTACAGTACAATGGTTGCTTTTTTTTTTTTTGGCTCCTCAATGTGTTATGCTCATTTTAATTCCATGTAGAACAATAACTAGGTTAAATAATTATGAAAGGTCCACATAAAAAGTTACCACCATTGTGATGTCTTGACTTGCATATGGGACTTGAGGTAACATTGAAGCAAGGAGCTGTGTCCAAGACAGACAGTCACAAGTACTTTTATTTTCCTTCTATCTGAATCCAAGTCTGGGCAATATGATAATTATAGTATAAGTTAGTGATGAAGAAGTTCAATGGGTTTTTTGGGGGGGGATTTTTTATTTATTTGTTTTTCCTTCTTTCTCAGATGTTTTATTTCAGAATTAGCTCACTTGCTAGAATCCAACCTGTTAGCACAACAGGTAGATAAGAGTATTAGCAATATTGGTATTTCTAGTGCAGTGGGTTCCATATGTTAAGTTTCACTAGTGGTTACTAGTGGAGAAGACATTGTTTCTGGTTTGAAAATTATTTACTTCCCAAATCTGTGACTTATCTCTTGTGAGTAGTGAACACATGGTGAAAATATGTCATGAAGTCAAATAAAGGGTTTATGGGAGCAGGTTTGGACTGGCTAGCTTGTCCCTAAATTTGATGGCAGGAGCAAATTGTACTGCTTGTCTCAAACTACAGTAGAATTGTAACAAATTTTGACCAAAGTACTTCACCTCATGTTTTTTTCTCTACTTTTACAATATGACTTTTTTTTTAAGAGAAGGTTTTCTAAGCTCTTCATCTATAAACTTAGACATTTGTAAATGTAGAAAGATAATTGAGGCCAGTAAGTGAAAAACAGTGAGTCATATACATAGGGCTCTGTAAGGAATGTAGCACAAACAGACTCATAAAATATTTCATAATCTTCAGAGATGCTTTTTGTTTATAAATACACAATTCTTACATGTTTCAAGATTCAGTATTTAAGCTGAAGATGAAATATCTTTCCTATTGTAAAGGGAAGAAACTAAATGCCTACAGTTGTATAAAACTTCTATTAATGTGATATCAGGCATATTTTTTAAAATTAGACAAGATCCATATTTTTTAAATTTTATAATACACATTTTTTGCAATAATTCATTTTATAGGGTATTTTTCTTGCCTTTTGCCCTTGGTTTGATTCGTTGGGGGTTTTGTGAGGTGGGGTTTTTTTTTCTATTCTTGGATGGTTTTTGGTTGGCTGGTTTTGTGGTTTGGAAGGAGAAACAAGGTGGTGCATCAGAAATGCAGAGACCTGAGGAAGCAGATGGTAGGACAGGAAGAGAGTGTGGGACAGAAGATGAATGGAACCCAAACTGGGGTAGACAGGGTGGAACTAAGCAGAAATCAGTTGTAATGAAAGGATAGAAATATATAGAAGGGTATTGGACTTGTTGAACCAGGCTGAAGAGTAGAACTTTGCCACTGCCCGTGTACTTGGGCTTCACAAAGTCAGTGAGAGCACAGGTAATTGTAACGAACTCAGCTTTTGCCATGTAGAGTAGCCAGAGTTTGGTGTTGGGGCACTTAACAGGGACATACTCATGGTTAGCTGCAAATACCAGGCAAATGAGTTTGGTTTTCTTGCTCTTCCAGGTCTTACATCCATCAGACCATTACAGTGTGTTACGCTAGCTGATTTTCTGCACTGCTGTTAACTGGCTGGTGATCTTTGTTTCGTTCAGATTTCAGAAATGCTGAACACTTTCCAGTGACACAGCTAATAAATATATATGGGAATCATTCAGCAAATGTAAGCCTCTGGACAGCAGACTTGCTTTTCTTAGTTACCTGTTGCATATTCCTTGGAAGTCACCAGCGGTTCATGTGAAAACCATTGCCTAGGTAACTTCTTACACACGTGTCCATTACTAATGTGTATTTTAAATCCTTTGTGTCCAAATCCTATTTACACATTTCTAAAGTTGGTCAAGTAAGTGGTGTAGGGTTTTTTCCTCCTGATGGATTAGCTTTGTTTTGCTATAACAAGCTGCATTTCAATGCTTCGCCCCCCTCCCCCCCCAATATGTCCACTGCTAATATAAATCAGTTTAAAAAAGTGATTGCTATGGCAGGTAGAAGGCAATGTGTATTTCTCAAACCAGTGGAACAAGTGGAAAGTATTTTAGGTGGTTTAGGCACAGCGTTTTGGTGGCTGGCTGTGATCCTGTTTTCTGATGGATACAGAGAGAAATGCTGAGCAGTATACTGCAGGCACACTCAACAGCAATGAGAAATTAGAGTTTTCCTTTCCCTTGGGTGGTACTGTCTCATATTTTGGGAAGGGAAGGAATAAGCTTCTGTCCCTGAGGTCAAAATGCCACACCAAACAGCCAGGATTTTTGGAAGATTTACAGTTCAATAAGCCACAGTTATAGTTATGTCCTCTTGTTGGCCAAGCAATCCTATCCATGCCTTAGTGCATGAAGTTGGTGCTTTGCATATCCTTAAACAGGTAAGCTTGAAAATTAGTGCTGTTTTTCATCAGACCTATATGGGCCATTACTGTCTCAGGCAAAACAGTTGAGTTTTCCCACAAGAATGTCTTAAGAACTCTTCACAGTGTTTTGTAATAGGATTTGTATAATCAAAAATTAGATTGTTTGGGGAGTTGACAGAACTAAGTTTTATATGCCATATTTCACGTTCCAGTCATAATACTGAGATGTCAGCATTCTTCAATTAGTAATCATTCATAATACTGACATTTCAGTAAGGGTATTTGTGTCGCAGAGTTGCCTTCTTTGGTTTGGAGGGTGGCAGAAGGACATATGTAACTGACTCTGTGTTTTCAGCACAATGTTTTACCTGTCCAAGAAGTATCTGAGCTCAGTTTGGATAATTTGACTTTGGCCCTAAGGTAAAAAGACAAAGAACAATATGGACACTTATTCTTGGGAGAGCATGGGAAAATCCAACCATTTTCATACCTAGTATGTAGGCTGCACCATGAGAGAGACCCTTTCCTTTCCCCTGGGACTGTAGAACTGGATAGAAGGTCTCATGTATTTTGGTAATATTAAGTAATAGTGTGCGTATTTTCCTCTCTTATTATTGACAGTCGTGTTTTTGTGGTGCTTCTGTTACTTTTGTTGTTCTGTAAGTATCCATATGAGTCAATCTCTTATTCTTTGTTTTGTTGTGAAGAGATTGTTTTTGTAATGAGATATTAATAGTGTTCTATAACTTCAATTTAGTTCATCTTTGAGACACAGAACACATAAGAAAAGAGACAAAGTGAAATATGTCTGTGGTGACAGAAGTGAAATCTTACTGGTAATATTTAGAACAAATTTGGGGGTATATCTTAGAAAGTTACTGCTGACAGGCAGAACCCAATACTTGCTAAAGAACTATCCTAATTCCTGTAAGAAACAGAGTTTTGGCAAACTGTGTGGAAAAGAAGATGCTCCAGAAATCCGCAAATCATTGCTTACATTTGAGCCATTTATATGGATGATTTTATTAATAATTTTTTTCCTGTCATATGTCAGCACTTCCTGGCCCTGTTTTCCAATAATCCCTATATATGTTTTATTTCAAAACCTCTAGAATTTAGAAAACCAGAGCTGCCATTTCTCACAGTTAAGAAAAACAATTTGTGTACAGGAAATTTCTGGAAGTCCTCTGCATCTCTGCCAGAAGAAAGCCCTCCCTCCCTGAAAGCTAAGGATCCACAAACCGTAAGCTATTAAAAACTAATAAAGACCTTAAGAACCACATGTCAAGTGCAGATTTAGGAGATATTAGATTCAAATGACTGTTGAGGTGTGTTGGCTGGGCTCATGACTGAAATGAAGAAGATAAAGGGTTTATGAGTGTGAAACCGATTTTTTTTTCTGTTTTTTCTTTTTTTGCTTTTTGCTTTTTTCCTTTTCCCCCTTTTTCCTCTTTTTTCCCCCTTTTTTTCCCCTTTTTTCTCCTCCTTTCCTCCTTTTTTCAGGCCCTTGTTTAGAGTGTGATTTGATTTTTTTTTCTTTTTTTCATGCACACACACACACACACACACACACACTCTCCCCACCTGAAACACTGAATTTTATCTAGTTCTTAATTCAGATTTATGAGTTTTATTAGTAAAGTGAAAATTAATTTTCCAAATTAATTTCCTGCCTTTTCCCACCCTTCCCCCCCTTTCCTCCCCCTTTCTTCCTCCTTTCCTCCCCTTTCTTCCCCCTTCCCCCTTTCTTCCCTTTCCTTTTCCCTTTTCCTCTCCCTTTTTTCCCTTTTCCTTTTTGTTTCTGTGGTAAGGACTTGTGTCAGTCCTTCAAGGGGAAGAGACACAAATCTTCTGAATTTTTAGTGTTTATGACTGTTATTTGGTATAACTGATGTAAAAGCACATAAATTCTGTATTTCTAATTACTCACAGTAACCCTGTACTATATTTCATATATGTGTGTATAAGTCACTGTATGATTGGTTTTGTTCAGCACAGGTGATGCCCACTGATGGTTCAGTTTTTATTAAGAAAAGATACTTTCACGTGTTCTCTGTAATAATAAATACGTTCTGTTACTTTATCGCTCGTTGTAGCAGAGGATGTTGCATTAGTTTTTTAAGTGTTGGGGCAGAGCCACACAACTAAGCCTTTGCAGTTCAGTGGCCTCATGCTGAAATTGCTCATAAGACAGTATAATTAATATAGAGAGAATTTTGCAGTGAGCAATGGATTTATTTATGGTAAATGTGTGTTTTGACAACTGGGACTATACTTTTAATTTCCGTTTGTAAGGTGGAAGTTTGAAGAATTGGAGGGCTCTGACACTTCAAGAAAATTATGTGATTGGGAAAAGGCTTAATTTCCTCCAAAATCATTTTTCTGCAAAGGCCTTTCATCCTGGCACAGCTAAGTTAGTTTAATTCCTCCAAGGGAAGTGTGTGTCAGTAAAATCTCACAACAAAACTCTCTCTGTTTCTGCAATAGGGTTTACTGGCTGTTTCAATTCAGTACCCCCTATTACTGCATATGGATTTATCTCTAGAATGGCTCAGTCACATAAAGGAGATGAAGTTTCAGAACCAGGTCATATTTAAAAATTGTTTAGTGTTGGCTTTATTCTTTCTGGCTGAAGCTTCTGTCAGGTGTAGACCACTGCTTTTAAGAAAACTGGATTGTAATCTGGGCATCTCATTGAGCTGAATGTGTGGGAATGGAGAAGCGGCAGTATCTTTCCCAGCAGTGGTATGTGAAACTATTTTAATTTAGTGTGATGTTAGGAGAAATATATTCTGACCCATATAGTAACAAAGGCTGCAGGTTTTCCTCAGCACAGCCAGAAAAATAAATGCATCTTGAATTTTAGTAGCAAATAGCCAGTGGCTTGGAAGGGCTAATTCCACACAGCCAGGAGACCCTGATGAGCAAAAATAAAATTGATTTTTATTTCAGTGCCTATTCTCAAGGTGATGCTAGCTCTGTATTTTTGGAGTAGTTACACCTGTCTGTATTAGTCCAGGAAATGAGGACCCATCCATGTTGGGTGAATGGTTTTGAGGTAGAGGAGAAAATACTCTAAAAAAGATACTGTACAAAATGTGTGTCCCTTTCATATTCCACCTCTCATATTCTGATTTTTATTTCATTTTTTTCATTTGGTATTTTTCTGCAGTGGTTTCTTCCAATGCACTTTGTTCAGTCTCTCTCACTCTGTGTAGTAGAAGAAAGATTTGACAAGAGCTTTAAAACAAACATAGTATTTCTGCCTTAGTTTTTCCTATTTTTGGCATGGACTGATGTGTGAGAAAGGCTCACAGGTTCACTGTAGCTTTGAGCACTTTTATATGGGCGTATTCCTGACTGCCCTGGTAGTTCAGCTTCTGCCCCAGAAAGCTGACAGAGGCAGCAAGGGAAGAATTCACTAAGACAGAAGAAAGAACCCCAAGGTGGATTATCCTGGTAAAACTAGCAGTTCTTGGTGTCTTTCTCAAGAACTGCTGCCATACTTAGTAAAACAGATTAGTCTGGGGAAAGGAAAAATCTACTGCCTTTTTTTTCTGCAAATAGGAGTGATGCTGCTCTTTGCGAGCTGAAGGAGTATACAGGGAGCCTAAAATTAAGCCATATCTGTTGATCACTTCAGAGCAGTCTGAGGGGTTTCTTTCAAATTTCCCATAGCATAGTTCCTGTCACGATGAAAAAACACTGATAGCAGTGTCCTACCCCTCTCATGCACTTCAGCTGGATTTTCATGTAACTCACTTACTTTGATGGCATTAGAATAAAAAGACAAGAAACTTTGAAACAAGATCTAGATATTTAGAATATCGTATCCTAATGCTCCTTTTCCTCAGGTCCATAAAGAACTCTTCTTCTCACAGGTTTTGAGGTGGTTATAGAGCCATAGAATGGGTTGGAAGAGATCTTAAAGATCATTTACTTCCAGCCCCCTTGCCATTGACAAGGAAACTTTCCACTAGACCAAGTTGCTCAAAGCCCCCATCCAACGTTGTGCTATTGTCCTCTGGTTACTTGCAGTCTATGTTCCAAAAAGATTATTCAAAATTGACCAGGTTAAACTGATGGATGAGGGTGATTTTTTTTTTTTTTTCACATGTCAGCTGCAGTTATTCTTTCATGACTCGTTTGTCATAGGTGTTTATTTCAGTTTCTCTGCTCAGGCCCTTGTTTGGAGTGTAATTTGATTTTTTCCCCCTTTTTTAACATACACACACACACACACACACACACTCCCCACCTGAAACACTGAATTTCACCTCGTTCTTAATTCAGATTTATGAGTTTTATTAGTAAAGTTAGAATTAATTTTCAAAATACAAATCAGATGTGAAAATAGGATAGCTTATGCTTAAACTTACTGTCACCTGTTAAAATAATCCAACCATTAAAAAAAGGCAACTGAGCACCATATTTATATTGAAATTTTGAAGGAAATTGAACCTGCAAAGGTTGATATTTAAGAAATATTCTGGAACAAGGGGGTCTTGAAATTCTAAACAAGGCAATAGAAGCCTTCTATGCTAATACTGACATGGTGTCTTCATCAGTTTACTAGATTCAATTAGTTTATTTAAGGCTGAAAGCTGAGTGTGAGGACAGCTGGAGGAGATTTCTGCTTCCCAGAAGGTGAAAGCCAAGGTATCTATCTACTAATCTTTAAATATTTGTTAAATACAGAAAAAAAACACAGTTTGATGAACTTTTATTTTTACGTAACAGGTGCACTGAAGGTATTTTAAAAAATTAATTAGAAAACAGTATTTTGGTATATTAATGCAGAGTGGTTTGTGTGTTCATGCAAAGGACATATGGAGTTGCCAAGTAACACACTTTAATAGTTACCAATCAGTAAGAATTGACCCTTCCTTAGAAAAACTAGTACAAATCCAACCATGCTCCCAAACTGATTTATTCATATCAGGATTTCCTGCTTGATACTTTAAATCCTGTTTAAATTCAGCAATTTAAATCACTTTGATTTATATCAACCATTCTGCCTTCAAATGAAGTGGGAATGTGCTGGGACTGAGCTCCTTTGCCATTTAGCACTACACTTATTCTATCCTCCAGTTTTAAGTTGCTTACACTGTTTGACTGATACCTATCTGCACTTCCTTTGCTGTGCTCATCAGTTCAAACATCTTCCTTTGTGTGTGTTTTTTTAATGCTTATATCAGAATAAGGAAGGGGTTGAGTAGTTTAACAGTGTAATTTAGATGATAATGCAGCACAAATGTATAAGTTCTACAGATGTTCATGATCAGTAAATATTTTGTATCACAATGAAACTTGTTTATATACAGTTAATTTCTTTTATCTATTTTCAGTTCTATTTGTTTTTTACTGGGCTAAAATTCAGTGAGATCTTGATGAGTTTTTTTTTTCTCTTTCTTAACTAGGCACATCAGACCCTGGCCCTCCCTGTCTCTTTTCCTTTAACTTAAAACCACAGGGGAAAATGGCACTTTTTCTACCCCAGTCTCTAGATCAGATGGGCTTTATCTGTGCTCAGCTGCCAGGTGGTGAAGGTGTCTTGTGGTCTTCAGACCAAGCAGATCTCATAAATGCACTATTCTACTCACTAGGGTAAATTGATTACTTTTATTTACTTAAGTTAGTTATGGTTTATGATATATCATAATGGGAAGGTTTTTTTGACTCGCCAACTGGCATTTTGGAATAATTTGTCATTTTGAGTGTCAAAGACATATAAGAAGGACAAAGTGTTCAAGTAAAACACAGAAGTTTCAGAGAAATTTAGTAGTGAACTAGGGGTCCGTTGATTTAGTAGAAGTGATTTAGTTAGAAGTGCAAAGTTGCTTTGGTGGAGGGTTTTGAAGAGCACACCACCAACCCCTCTCCCTGTTGAAAAACTAGTGAGCAAACATTGTGACAAAAGATATATTTGTGTTTAAATTGAAGAGTAGGACACCACATTTCACACCACGACATTTAATTAGGAGATAGGCTTGAGGGTTGTGGAATGCTGATATCATCTCCAGAGTCTCAGTTTCAGTGTTGATTGTTAAATGGCTTGTTTCCCTGTTCTTCAAGGGGAAGGAATCAAATGTAATCCAGAAAGTTTGAAGTAGTAGTAGAGGTGAGTTCAAGTGTCCAATCTGTATTGTTCTGTTAGCCTGGCTGGCTGGAATGAGTCTTTTTATATACTCTCCTCCTCAGCATTATTTAGTGTATAGATTGCAATGAAATCAGTACAGACTGGGACGTTTCCATCACCAGTGAGTTTTAAGTCTGTGTTGGATTTGCTGGAGACCTGATCCTTAGAAGAATATGGGTGGGAAATATGAGCGTGTTGGATAGTAAAATTTCTTGAGGAAATAGATTTATGTGGGGATTAAAAGAGAGAACTTGTTTGGCAGATGTTTTACTTTTCTGATTGTACAGATCTTCCCACAGTAGAAAGTGAAGAGGAGGGTTGGAGGTTTTAACCTGTCCTGGTAATTCCTTGGAACAAGAAGGCTGTGACTATATTTGGGAAGTATCTGGCACATCTGGGATGCACCACTGATCAGAGGGAATAGGCAGCATGGTTCACTGTGGTTTCAGTCAGTAAGTTTCCTTCATCATGGAGACGGGTAAAGTCAAGAAAAAAATTTTGAGGTCGTTTTTACAAGTGACTGAAATGAGCTGTTAGTTTAAAGACACTGTGTGTGTGTGTGTATATATATATATAATGACATGTAGTTTTGTCAAAAATGCTAATGTAAGTCTATGTTTACCTATTGAAAATATAATTGATATTGTTGCCAATTCAGCAGTCCATAGAGATCTAGTAAATCCAGTAAATGTAGCAAATTACATCCTGCGAATCTCAGGAACAATTTAAGTGTAGTTTACCAACTGTAACCTGGTTGACCATATTGGAAAGTGCTTAGCTGGAGGCTGCTCAAATCTCGTGATCTTTTCTTTATTTGTAGGTATGCATGTAAGGGAGAACTCTCTTCTCTTTTGTTCTTTGAAGTTAGATATTGAGTGCAGGGTGATAAAATATATTTGCATACTTTTCTTCCCTTACAGATTCTGTGATTAGGAAAACATTAGCAAATCTCAACTTTGACCAGCCTTTCCTTTCTGACGATGGAAAAAGATCAAATTCTGATAGACTAAAAATAGATTTTCAAAAATTGGACTGTGGGAAAAATGGGAAAACAATTACATGGAAAAAATTAATGTAGAAACATTTATGTGGCTTGATCTGCTTTCCCAGTTACATTTGTGTTAGAATGTAGACAAGTACACCTGTATCACTTCTTTACAGACACACTTGGCACTAAAGTTCTGTATATAATGAAGTCTTGAAAAATTAGTCATCTGGTTATGTTGTAGGAACAAAAATGGATACCTAAAGAAGTGGCACAAGAGTAGAAATTATCTACCATGCATCACAGTTGTTAATAAATAACTGCAGAATTTATTTCTCTATTTAACGATATCTGGAATGCTTGGCCCAAATCTGATTGGTGTTCACAATAGGTAAAATCTTTGAACCATTCTGTGAAATTCAGACCAGGCTCTCAGTTATGCTGGAGTAAATAATCTATACTCTAATACTGATTATTCTTCCTTAATTGCTATAACTGAGAAACAATACTGAAGTCACTACCCTTCCCCCCACCTTTCCTTTTGGTGAGAAATTACTGCACTATTTTCTAGAAAACACTTTTCCTGCAGCTTGAAACTTCGGTTAAATGTAACATTTTTTTGTAGATGCTGGCAGGCAGAGTAACTCTCAGATAATCCTGAGGACTGCAAGAGCCTGGAACAGAGTGTATGGATAAGTACCATGCGTTCCAGACAGATTAGATTCAGTATGCACACCTGTAGGTGGATGTAGGGTTTAATATAATAAATGTTAATGAGAAATATGAAAACTCATTAAAAGGGCATGATGAGGAGAGAAGGTGCTGGAAATGGCAGTGATATCAATAGTGTCCAACTGTTCATTAAGTACGGTCATAGTTTTACCGGTTGTGGCTCACTAAAACTACAGTGCACATTTCAAGATGAGTTTGGAGTTACTGAAAAGTTTCTCTCAGTTTCTCCATAGTTGCTTGTTGTGCAAGTCCTCACCTTCCCTAAATGCTGGGTTTTTTCAGGGGAAGTGCCTGTGGCAGCCTGTAATTTAACACCTCTCATTACTCATTAGCAAAGGCATCCGGGTTCACGTTGTAGGTGTTTCCCTTTAGTCAGGCTTCACTTAAGAGAGGTAGTTGTAATTTGTGGCTTTCTTTGCAACGAATATTAGTTTACCTGTTGACATATGGGAATTTTCATTCATGACATATTTTCTGATTTCATCTGGAAAACCTCTTAATTGTTACATCGTAGAAAAGGAAATGTTTTTATTAATCTTTCTCTGCTGCACATATTCTTTAGGATTAGTCTGTATCTGCTGTAGGGAGGTAGGGGAATAATACTAAGGGAGAAATGCTGTGATTTTTTTGTGGTAGATTTTGTCTTTCAGGAAGGGGAAGATCTGGTAGGGGATTTCTTGTGTTTATTCCTGAAGAAAGATTGAACACTAATTCAAAGTTACATGGGTTGGATGCTTACCAGATTCTGTACTAGTTCTACAATACAGTAGTTAAATGAATACAATTTTTCCATTAGCAAAACCATCCTCACACATTTGAGAAAGAAGTAGTGAAAGGGGATTTCACTCCTGTGAGTCTGTATCTATCAGTCAGCTACAAGTGAAGCTGTATTACAACAGTTCTCATTGAAGTAGCTGAGTTTCTTGGCTCCAGCAGGAGGTCAGTACTGTGAAAAGTGTTTGCTTGTTGTGAAGTAAACTAGGAAGGTATTGGTGAGATTAGTTACATTCTTCATATTGCATCCAGCCGGCAAGTCTGCACCATCCTTAGACTTCAGGTGGGATTTTGAAACTCAAAGAACCTGCAAGGCAAGATTTTAAACATAGGGGGGAAAAAAAGTGCTAAGCAATAGGTCTTAGACAATACAAGTTAGGCATGTCTTTGGGTTGTTGCAAAGCTTAACAGACAGCTGTTGTTATGAGTGCAGGATCCTGCGTCTACTGCATCTGTATGAAAATTAAATGTGAATAAATTAAGCCTGCAAGGATAAATAAATACATACCAGAACAAAAATACAGTTAGATATTAACACGTGCAGTGACAATGAAGCTGGAGGTGTCTGACATGTCCAGTTGAACATATGACTTGTTTGTGAATGTGATGGCTCATAAATATAGAAGCAGTCACTGAATGGAAATACTATATGTGCAGGGACATCTGTATCTGATGTGTCCGTCTAAAAGCACCTCAGCTGACAGAGCAGGTATTGAGTATTACACCTCACCACTTCAGCATGCTGCCAGCTGCAGCACTGGCCTACAGAAGGCACCTCTACTTTTGGAGGAGATGTGTGATAGATGTGGAAGCATGTGAGGTATGGGTACACATCTCTGTGGTCACTGTTTTTGGTGTTTGATGCTTCCTCTCACTTTTAAGTGTGATTCACATTTCTGTTTGTGGTTCTGTTTAGTTGTTTGGGGGTTTTTTCTGCTGCCTGTTGTGCTCGTTACATTTTGGCTTCCAGTAGTCTTTATTTATCTATAAATAGCTATAAATATTATATATAAATATATATATATAAATTCAGATAGAGGAGACTATATCTCAGATTTTCTGACCCATATCAGTGGTAGGATTTTGCCCTTCTGAATGCTGAAGACTCTTTGGGTCGTTGTGGTTTCCATGTAGGTTCAAGGTCTTTGATGGCTCTTAGCCAGAGGAGTAAGAGTATTAACAGACCAAATGCCTCAGATCAGCAGAGTTCTGATATTGAGCACTTGGATTTTTACCTTTATATTTTTGCACTGGGTTTCTGCTATCAGGCCACCAGACTCGCTTCTCCATCTGACTCTTTCCAGCTGGCTTGTTGCCAGGAAGCCACAGTGTAAAGTCTTCTGTGTGCATGCACAAGATTCTGGCAAAAGCAGTGTATTCTTCTGTCCTGTTCCCCATGACCCTGTGCCACACATGATAAGGAGTGACATCCTTGCAGCAACTGTAGATGTGAGGGAGGCTTGGGGAGAAAAAGATGCCATCACCATGTAGAAGGCCAGTGTTTGGATGGTGGGTATGTGGAAGACAGGGATGCTGGTGAAGGAGCTTCCCAGCTGCTATTCCTCTGGTAGCTGAACTGCACCAGAGACACAGAACACCGAAACTGGCTGGATTAGTGCAAAGGTAGACCTGTGACATTTCTCTAGCCTGTTTCCAGTACAATTTTTCACTCCAGACTAGTTGTACGCAGTGTCAACGAAGATCCTGTGTGGTGGTGGTCTGTGGCTGTTCCCTGTGGCTGCTTTGTGCCTGTCCCTAGGCAAAGGCACCTGGACATGGAGAGGCACTTACTGGCACATTTCACCTCATGCTATCCAGAATTTGCTAGACAAGATGCCTTCTGACCACATCAAGTTCAGTAAAGCATGCTGTTGTGGCCTTTGGCTTCCCAGGGTCATTCTTGAAGTCACCCCAAGCAGGGAGAACACTTGGGCAGTTATGAATGAAACAGTCTATTAAGGAGTTATTAATTCTAATTTTTGCTCTTTCCTGCCTTGGTAGAGTCTCAACACTCTGACCAGAGCTTGCTTTTCATTGCAAATTTGTAATAATTAGAAAGATTTTTGCATAATAAAAACCAGAGCATGAAGAAAAGAGGAGAACCTAATCCTCATATTTATCTAAACTGTTATTCTGATTTACAAGATTATGCTTTTAGTTCTTGCAGTGGCTTTGGATACCTGTTCATTTTCTGACTGTTCCATCTACAGTGGCAGCTGGGCTCTGTCAGACTAATTCAGCTTGTCTTCCTTCTGGACAGTGTGTGTGTCATGTATTCTGCACAGGGACATTTATCTCAGATTAGCATTGACGAATAGAGCCAGCACTCTTCCATAAAAGCAAGAATTGGTTTGCAGACTCTACTTGTTGGTTATGCATCCCCTGTATGAATTAATAATGGTTTAGTAAGATTAAAAAGAGAAAGAAGCACCTCAACTCTAATACCTTTCTAGAGGTTGGGTGTTGCACACAGAGGAACTCCAAAAGACGTAGCTTGTACAAGACTGAAAATATGTTATTTGAATTGATCTTTCCCATGGAAAGAAGAGAGAAAGGAATTAAGCACATAAATGTGAGGGGACAGGAACCAAATCTTCTTTGAAGAAATTCTGAAGTAAATGATGTTTGACACTCTAAGATATCTTAAAAGAATAAGATAGAAGTTAGTGGAGAAGTTTTGATAGTACTGACATGCAGGTATAGCAGAAGAAGAAATACTCACACTGCAACAGTAAGACATCAAAGAAGTGAAGACAAGGAATCTATTTGAGACACTCTACCTCTGTATTCCTAAAGTAAGAAACCAGTTTGAGGACGTTGCCTATCTCTGTCATGGAAGAGTCACCAAGCCTCCATTTAAGGGGGCTGACCCTGATTAATTCTTCACTGGGAGACGTCCAAGGCAAGCCATGGTGCTGGAGGAAGCGCTGTGCGCAGTGCTGTAGGTGGCACCCTTCCCTTTGCGATGGTGCTGAACCAGTGCCAGAAGGCAGGAAGGAGTTGGGGGCACTCTGTGCCGGGGAGCCCTGGACTAGTTGCTCGACTGGTATAAAGCCACACAGATCTGCCGGGGTGCCTGCTTTACCCCAGCTGAAAAATCTGTCCTCTCCCTCAAAAACACCAGGTGAAAGCAGGGCTTCACCTACTTGTCATCAGTAGAGATTTTCCGACTGATGCTCTATGGGATCTGCTGTGTAGGCAGAGCCCGTGCCAAGCCATGGCTACTGCCGCTCCAAACGCATCCCTGTGCCCCCTTGGGCAGCCTTGGCCGTCTGTGGTGCACAGCCATAGCACTGGCTGTGTTTCTGTGGTGCAGGCACTAGGTTTGTACCAGGTTTTGGGAGGGAGTCACAGCTTTACAGAAACTTAAAGATGCTATTACCTTTGTTGTTTGTAACATTTTATTTGGCTAACATGTAAAAAGATGGTCATTAAATCACAGCATTGCTTCTCTTTAAAGTAATTCTGCCATGACTGCTGAAGGTTATTTCAAATGCGTGTTTGAACTGCATCAGGACTGAGGGTCCTCAGCCCTGTTTGTGTTCTTGTAAGTACAGACCAAAAAAGACTGACTTTTTATTTACCTTGTGGTTTGGGAGTTGAGAGTCAGGACTCTTGGGCCCAAGCTACAGTGGGGTTACTGTGTCAGCTGAGCCAGGATAACCCTGTATGGCAAATGCAAGTAATGTGCTGTGAATGAAGCTTTCATTTCCTGGTGCCAATGCTGTGGCCTAAAGCATCCAACTAAAAATATGTCTCTAAAATGGGCAATCATTTGACATTTTATTTACTAGTGTGGTTTGGACATGGGTGGATGAAACATTTTAATAAATTACTGTATCTTTTTGTCTGTCTGTTCCTGATTTATCACCTTTTACTAATTCAAGGGGTATTTATTGCATGCCTAATAAATTGGAGCTTTGACGTGCTGACTGATTTGCATGAAGGTGCTTGGAGGAGAAGGATTGGGACAATGTGTATCAAGCAGAAAGCAAAGCTTCTCATTTATTATGGATATGTCCTGATCCTCCAGCACAAAATTATGTGCCAGAAGGTGTTGTATTTCTATCTACTTCAGGATGAGAGTCCAGGTGCTCGCTGTCCAACATTTGCCATAGTTCAAAATAGGTGCTGCTGGTCTGTGTCATGGCTGGGTTCCCTCTGTCCTCTCAGTTCCCTACAAGGCAGGGAAGTCATGTCCCTGTTTTACAGGTGCAAACTGTATATCATTTTACCCTGATCTCCCTCCTAATTATGGCTGTGGCCATAGACAAAGGAATAACATTTTGGCATTTTCTGCCAGGGATGTAGGGAATGCAGTGATCCTTTAGGGTCAGGGATCAGAAAGGGTAAAATTCTGAAGCTTTGCCCTGCAGTTCTGCTTTAAAAATAAAAAATGAAGGGGTAGTCTGTTATAGAGGATGGAGAGGAGGAGCTGCTGCTCTGCTGTCTCAGACACAGGGTTCCATCTCTCTTTAGTGACATGGTCATCTGAAGAGCCATGCTGCTTGCTGAAGCTGCTGCTGCTGCGCAGTGCAGCATAGTGCTTGGAAGAAGTTTTCCAGGAAGGGGAGGGGCAAAGAGGGAAGCTAATATCCTCTCTTCACCTTCAGTGCAAAACTAAAAGGATCTTGAGTGATGCTCTATGAATATAAGAGAAATTTTCATTTATCCCTCTTAGTGGTTGGTACATTCCCCTGCTTCTGATTAGTCCTTCAGCACTGCAAAGAGCCAGTTTGCTCACACTGCTGCATTTTTCTATCAGGCACAGACTTGCTTTTCACTCTTTCACTCCCTTCCAAACCCACTTAAGGTTTCTTTTGAGGTTTGTTTTCTTTTTTCTTTTTTCTTTTTTTTTTCTTTTTTTTTTCTTTTTGCAAAGCAGCCATGTGAGAGGAATAAAATAATTTTGAAGAGCATTATATGGTGAGAATTTTGACAATGAGTGGAAGATTGTAATTACTCTTTTCCATTAGACTCAGTGGCTTTGGACAGATAAGCTGTATTGAAACGTGTGACCAGGGCATGGGATCATGGATTGTCTTTCACTGTTGTCATGGTGACAGTGATGCAGGTGGCCTATAACTGCCTGGCTTGTCAGATCTTATACATCAAACTGGTGCTAAGTGAAAATATGTTAGAGGCATGGGGGGAAAATTGCCAGCAGTGTTTATAGGATCAGGTGGAAGAGAGCTAGACAGCTTTAAAAGCAGCTTTTTGTGAAAGCTGTGGATGGCTCTTTAGAGATGCTTCTTTAGATAGTTTATGCCTTCGTATGAGAAAAATCAGTTTTAAAGGGGAAAAATATATACAAATATACATCATTATTATGTCTTTGCTGCTTTCTTAAAGTCAAAATTATGGTGGTGTTAGGCTGAGTTGGAAAAGAAATGGGAAGAATGGCAAATACTTCTAGCTGACAGCTGAAGCAGGCTCTAGAACCCAATAGTAACTGAGGAAAAAGATGATGATTCACTACTGTACCTCAGAGTTGCTAATAGAAAGTTGTCCAGATTTAGAGATGTGAAAAAATCTTAAATTGTGAAATAGCACCTCAAAGTTGAGGCATCTTAT
This sequence comes from Coloeus monedula, assembly GCF_965178545.1. Classification (NCBI taxonomy): domain Eukaryota; kingdom Metazoa; phylum Chordata; class Aves; order Passeriformes; family Corvidae; genus Coloeus; species Coloeus monedula. The sequence continues at coordinate 10,995,431 of NC_138785.1, read as the reverse complement.
AGAAATATTTGTTAGATTTGCTATAATTTTTTTTCCAGAGCTGTTCTTTCTCATGGTTTTGTGGTCTATATTCTGTGAAGTTTCAAATAGATTCTGACTCTCATCTCCTCCCCTTTTGAGCTGACGGTACCTTTCAAACTGCTGAGATTTACAGTAGCTCCTGACACTAAAATTAGTCTGTGTCATTTTGGCAAGTCTCTCTTGCCTTGTACTAGCCGTTGAACCATCTTCCCTCTCTAATGGAGACAAACCCTTTGCAAAGAGAATAGTGAAAGTGATGGTGAAAAAATGAACTTTTATTTTTGTCAAATGTGAGGTGTTTGTTTCCTGCAGTGCTTTGTCTATGCGAATTTAGTTGGGTTTTGTAATTTACTTTGATCTGAAGTGGAAATGCTACTTTGTCTACTGGGAGAGCCTATGGGAGACTTGCTTACCTCTTGCAAGTTTTAATTGCACCCTTGTAATTGTTAATTGCATGGAATTGTGAATTGAAGAACATCAGCCAAACAATGTAAATGTTTTATCAGTTGAAGGTTATGATCAATCTGATGTGGCTACAATTTTAAATAGAAAAATATATATTTTTTTTTCTTTTTTAACTTCCTGGCTTAGTTCTTTCTAACCTGGTATTCAGCTTCTCTGCACTCCAGAACCCAGCATTACATGTTTTGGTTTGATGTATTTCTGGGTTTGTAGATGATACAAATGTTTTTATTGCTAGTAGGAGGAACTTTTATTTTCATCAAAGTTCCCTACAGAGCATTTAACTGGAGTCAAATACTTACTTATGGATCTGTCAAGGATACTATTGATGTAGGAGTTATTTAATATTTATAATGCATTGGCAAAATTAAAACCTTTATACAATCTGTCTGGTAAAGATATATTGTATAAAGGGAAGTTTTGATCTAGGTGAGAGTGGAAGAGCTTCTGGATTCGTTCTATTTTTCATCTCTCTGGTTTTTTTGCCATTTTTGGACCAAGTTTTGACCAAGGTTAGGTCTTTATCCTTGTTCTAAACATTTCAGTGTTTTAGACAAAAAGTGAAGGGTGGGGTGGGCAAGGTCCTGCAGTTTAACAGTTGGTCCTGGCCAAGCAATCTGTTCTTCCTTCTCTTAAATGGCCAGTATGTTTGCAAAAATTCGGGGGGGTTTGCCTGCTTTTTCACTTTATTGATGGAAGGCATTAGGTAAGTTAGATACTATGCACAAATGCAAGAACCGAGCAAGAAAGATTGGTATAGTAATGAGGGAGTAGTGTCAGATGGTTAGAACACATGAAAATAAATTGAGCACTGAGGTTTCCATTTCAAGATTTGCTGTTGGTGAACAGTGCAGCATGGAGAAGGAAATCGGCCTTTCCTATGCCTTAAACTGGAGAGAAAACAAAAACTGTAAAGATGAATTATTAGTGTTACTAAAACTTTTGAGACTCTTGCCTCAGAAGTGTTGGAAAGTACATCTTTGCCACTAACTGCTTAAGTATGTTAAGTATGAAACCGTGTAGTGATGTTCTATACCAAATACTGGATGTTAGGTAATGGTACTCAAGTAACTCAATAGGCATCCCTGTAATCCATGAGAATTGCCTTCAGGGGGTGTTTACTGACAGAAAATAATCTTAGCTGAGATTTTGGCTTCATTTGTGGTTGTCTTTAAAAGTACTATGGTGTCTTTAGCTTTCATTCAGACCCCAGATGCATTAGACTAGCGTACATAAAGATTTACATCTTTAATATAGCTTTGAGATCATTGAGAGCAAGAAAAGGCCCAGATGTGTGTATATATAAGGGTTTTCTAGTTTAAGATGAAAAGACCATGTTTAAGACGATGCCTTAATTCATGTGCTTGAGGTGCTTCATTGTTTTTTTAATCATAGGTTGTTGGTACCAAATTAGCATTTTGTAATAGTTTTAGCATTAGTATTCAGGACAAGTCTGGGTAGGAGGGGGTTATTTTTTTTCAGTGTTTTTTTTTGTTTTGTTTTGTTTTGGCTTTGGTTTTTTTTTGTTGTTGTTGTTCTTTTTCTCTTGAAGCTGGAACATACAGATGGTTTGATGTGTATGTTTACAGTAGCCATACACAATTTTAAAGAGCAAAAATAGGTGCAGAAATGTAGCTGCTCTAACCATTTTCTGACTAACAAGTTGCTCTGACTGGTGAACTAGACTCTTGTTTCTGGTGTTGTGAATTGCATAAGGCAGTTTGGATGTTAATTTGGAAGTAACCACAGAGGCTAGAGGCTGGGAAGTGTTATTACCTCATTATCCATTGCTCAGGGTTAGCTGTAAGGTTTTGACCATCTGTACGCACACACAGAGGAGGAGGGAAATGGACAATACAGATTACATATTTCAAGCCAGTATGGATCCTGATTAAGTTTGCAGTTCATCACAGCAGGACAGAGCTCTCTGGTTCTGTCTCATCTTTACAGCTCAGAATAGTGGCTGCAGCTAGTGCTTGCTGTAAACCCATGCCATTTAATAGGTATTTTCACTAGGTTGCTGACATCATGCTTTCTGTTTTGACGATAAGCGATGTTTTCTCATCCCAGTTTTGCTGAAAAATTGGGACTTCTGACTTTTGAACAGTTTAATCATACTCTGGGTGAAAAATAAGCAAGAATACTATTATTCCATCCTCAAAGTTTTTTAAATACAATGCTATATCTAAATAATTAATAAGAAACCACTTTAGTCCTGTCACAAACAGGCTGTACTGGCATTGTGGTCATTGCAGCTACCACAGTGGATGTTGTTCTACATTATTAGCAAAAATAATATGGCAGAAGCCATATGGTGGCGTATCATGAGTTTTGTACTATGCTGTTTGCTGTGCTAACCCACAGGAAATATATTTTTGTAATATCTTGTTCACTGTCAGCCATTTGAATTAGAGCAGATTATTTGTTGGGTGAATTGAAAGATGCTGCTTCCCCGAGATGTTTCCCATTTCAGCTGCTGTGCCGCGCGTTCCAGCAGCTCCTCCCGCTCCTGCAGAAAAGGGAGCAGCAAAACGCAAGTACTGGTAGGTGCCTCCGAGAATCCAGCGCTGCAGAGCGGGGCGGGGGAGTTTCCTGTTGTAACAACAAAGCCAACAATCATCAGGATGCTTGTCTGCCATAGAGGAGTGTCTCTGTTTGGGTGTGAGCTGTGTTTCCTGCCTCCCTGTGAATCAAGAATCATTTATTTTGGACCTCTGAGGGTTTCTTTTCCCCTCTCTGTTAAAGGCTCCCTCCCCTTTCCTCCCTCCCCCTCCTTCCTGTCCCCCCCCTTCCCAACATATCTCTCAGTGGGCTGGCTTTATGTAATGAAATCCTATGTCTAAGAACAATGGCATCTGCAAGAGTCTCTTGCACAGCTTCAGTGCTGCTGACAGGGATGTCTCTTGCTGCACTAACAAATAAATGCAGCAATGTGCTTCTTTTAATCGGGTGAGTAGAAGGAAGTTTGGGCTCTGAAGTTGTGCAAAGGGAGAGGCTGAAGTGGCACATCAGTCCCCTCTGCATATCCTTAGTTTGTGAACTGCTTGGGATGAAGATACAGCCTTTTGTCTCCCTGCAAATGTCCCTTGCATGTTAGGTAGTACTGGAAATAAGGGCAGATCGGGATATGTTTAGAGGTGAGGCTATACAAAGGCCGCTCTGGGCACTCCTGAGTTGGAGATGGGGGAGAAGAGCAGAGATTTAATTCCCCAGGGTGCATTTTTAGCTCTCAGATTTCCTATGTTACAGTATTGGAGCACACACAATTTCCTGCATTAAACTCAGTGCGGATTGGAGCGTGCCTGCCACATCCATTTGCAACTGCTTAGCATGAGCCTTAATACTGAGACACGTGCCACTTAAACCAAGTGGCTGTGTCTACTGCCAAGAGCCTTAAATCCACTCGTGGTTAGTGTGCTTTCCTGCACACTTACCCGGCATAGTTTAGCTTGTTTACAAAGAGATAAGGCAGTGCAGGCATTGCTAGGGCTGTAGCGGCATAGGAAGTAGCCCTCTGGATCTGTCTCTGTTCACCAAATCCATGCTCTCTTGCACAAAACAGTAAGAAAAGGCAGGGTTTATGAATGGTGAGCCCTCCACACATGGCAGATGGGCAGAGCTTCCTCCTTTAAAAATTGCTCCTGGTCCAGGTGTGCCCTTTTCCTAGAGTTTGCGCCTTTTTTTTTTTTTTTTTTTAAATATTGCTGCTCTTAAGGAGCCTAACAAAGTTGCCCTCTCCTGTGTCAGCCTTTGTCTCCTTTGTTCTGCCAGTGATGCTAACACTGACACGCTGTCAGTTTGAGTGCAGCTGTGGCACAAAACAAAAGGGACCAGAGCTTGTGCTTTTACATGAGCATCATTTGGCTGATCAACATGTGCCCTGGACCAGGCAGAGGAAAGCCAAAACTTTTCACTTGTTACCAAGAAGCTGTAGCTGTGGTGATTTATCCTGGCTTTAAGATGGGTAAAAATTGCAGTGAAGGTGGAGTAGTTACATAGTCCATTCTCAGGACTGACAGACATTCTGTGTCTCAGAGTTTCAACTCTCTTTGAGAGCACATCCCAAAGCCTGGGCTGTATCAGGCCATGACTGTCATGCCAGTTTGATGGGTACTCCACATGCCTTTAGATTACTATGTGCCAGTGAGAGCAACTCTTCCTTTCTGTCTGCCTGGAAATCCCCTTGCATAGTAGAGGAAATAATAAATATGCTGAAGAAGAAAACGTGACTGCCCTCAGGGGCCAGGGTAAAGAACTTCAGCAACAGAGGGTTTTTTGATTCTTTCTAGCAGTAATGGAAGAATCACAGAATCAATTAGATCGGAAAAGACCTCTGAGATCATCAAGTCCAACCTATGACCTAACACCACCTTGTCAACCAGACCATGGCGCTAAGTGCCATATCCAGTCCTTCCTTAAACACCTCCCTGGGCAGTCCATTCCAATGTTCACCCTTTCTGTGAATAAATTCTTCCTAACATCCAACCTAAACCTCCCCTGGTGCAGGTTAAAGCTGCGTCCTCTCATCCTGTCACTAAAGAAAAGAAAGGTAAAAAAGCCACTGCCCAAGTAGCAGAGGAGGTGATGATGATAGTGGTGATTTACAAAGCTTCCGTGCAACTATTTTTGATAGAGGTCAGCACATGTAAAGGGACTGGTATGTGCCCCTATGGGTTAGTGTTGTAAGTGGTCAAATCTATTAAACCTTCCTGCAGTTTCCCTGTTGCTGATGCTCTTAACTTTCTTGTATACCAGAGTATCAAGAGCTTAGCCAAAGCCATGGCTCTCTTGTGTCAGGAGCTATACTAAAAGACGGTTGTGTTCCAGGTATAAGAACACATCCCAGATGGACAGCAGGCAGAAAACAAAGTGGCTGTGGCTGGATATTAATCAACGTGATAGCAATGGTCTCTCAGTACATTCTCTATCCCAACACTGGAGGAATTTGAGCAATTATGAGGGTTTATGGAGAGCGTGAAGAGATTTGTTTGACAGTTTAAAAAGTAGAGAGGGGTCAGTGTCTGCCATGGGCTGATCAGAGGTGGAAGTCTAAATGTGATTTGGAAGAGACAAAGAGAGGCTATGAAGAGCCTTGAATGGGAAGAGAAGTAGCTTCCTGGAGAAGTGAATGTAATCTGTGAGACAGTAAAATAATCAGTCCAGAACCTAACACAATCTCTTTGCAGTGCATTTGGGACGGGTGTAGTGATGCCTGTTTGTTGAGGCAAGAGAAAAGAATACTGGACTTGGTTGCCTCTCCCCACTTCTAAAGTGGAGGATACTTTTTCTATCCAAATAGCTTCTTTTAAGTGCTGAAGTACACTTCTGGGAACTTCTGGAAGCAAAACTTCAGGCAGGCAGGTTTGAAAATTACTGAGTGCAGTATAGTAGTATATCAGTGCTGGAATTGTTCGTCTGTAATAAAAGCAAATTGGTATAGCGTATATGGTTGATTTGTAAGTTCTTATGGACCTCTGTTTGCTAGGAAAAAATAATTTTCCTGAGTACCTTTTGGAAAGGGAAATAGATGATGAGAAGCAGGAGCATTCTCTGATGAACTGTACATTTGGGAGAAACAGAAGCTTTAAAAAGGTGTGTTTGATGCTATTACTATTTCACAGATTTGGTAGCCAAGTATTGTATGAGCTGGCAAAATATTGCCTTTTTCATCCTTTCCCATGGTTTGACTTTACATCCTTAATTTTCTTTTATTAGAGTTTACAGTGTACAGTGAAGTACTTCTTTGCTTATGGGATTTGGAGTTATTAAGGCATCTCTCATTCATTTATTAGTATTCATTAACTATTGAGATAGAAGGAATGTTTCATTTAGTAAGCACTGCTTGAACTGAACACGTTGGCAGTGGGAGAACCAGACCCTGCCTGGGCTTGGTGGAGATACCTTTCGATTTAAATGAGTTACCATGTGCAGTCCATTCCTCTAGCCCTTACTGGAAATGGGTTGGAGGGCTTTGGGGTCTTGGGTAGTCTTGATGCCCCCTCCCCATACACTGTCATGATCCAGTTATTAAAGTTCTTAGAAATGCCTCTGCCCAACTTAAGGTGCAGACAAGACCATATACCAGTGACAATAGTATGGATTTTACTTAATAGTAAATGTGAGAGAGAGAGAAAGGAGAGTAAAAGGAAGAGAAAGAAATAGGAGAAAGAAGTGGGGGAAAAGAAGGAGAGTGACAGAATAAGGTAAGTATCACCATCCGTGGATCCCAATGATGTTCTGTTGATCCTCTCCAGCTGGTCTTCTTGGTGGTGAAGCCGCCCCCCCAAAAAAAAGCATAGAATCTGATGGGTTTATATACACTCAGGCTAGGTAGGAAAACGGAGGCACCATTCCGGGGTGGGGCGGGGGGAAGTTTGCCATTGTCTCTTACAACAGACTCTGGATCTGTTGCATCACATGCAGTCCTGTGGTGCAAGGCCCATAGGAGTCTTTGATAGATTATGACACCACCTTAGCTGCCTCTCATATGAGTATCCTGTGGATGTGGCCTGTGGGGCTGGGGGTTTCACAGCTGGGCCGGTTTGTGTAAGGGAGGATGGGTGTTCACTGCCTCTGACCAGAGGTTACACCCAAAACCTTCTCCCCACCTCATTTCGGGGGGAGTAAACCTGGCTTCTGTGGGCTGTGGTCTCCCCCACACCAAACTTAGCAAGGGAAGAATCTCTGCCGTGTGTGGCTCTCTTGTGGATGCATTCTTCTCCTTTGGCCTTGTTTGTTTCTCCCTAGACCTGAGATGATTAAACAATAGTGTGCTCTTTATCTTATCTAGGGGGCTTGACTCACAGTCCAAAGTTCTTCAGGGAGGCTTCTGTGGTTGTAGCTTCTTTATACAGTTTTTGCTATAACAGGCAAAACTTCATAACAATGTTTAAGGCATGAACCATTTCAGTCCCTGGCATACACTCAATGTCCATTTCTCAACCTCATTCCTGCACTTGTGCAGTACTGTGTCATGCTTATGTCCAGGAGCTAGAACAAGGATGTTTACCCTGGTACTGCCCTACTTCTGCATGGCCCCTTCTCCAGCAGCATCTTGTTCTTTTTCATGGTGTGTCATAACCAACAATTCTTGGTCAGCTCTGCAGCCATCTGGCTGTTGGTATTTGAGACATTCACATTAGCCCCTTATCTTCTGGGATTATACACCACCCTGTGGCACAAACATCGATATGGACTTGGTGAAAAGTCCCATTCTTTGAAAAGGGAAAAGATGAGAAAGGTTATAGAATCATCTGCCCCTTTCTCCCTCTATCTCTACTATTTAGGCTTGAAAACAAACTAGTGGGAGATCGCAAGTCAAAAATATAATTTAATAGGAAAATTAAAATAAATGGAGTAGTACAAGAACACTGACAGAGTCAGGATACAACCTGACTGTCACAGTGGTGGCAGCAGTCCAGATAAAGCAGGCCTGTTGAAGTAGTGATCCAGTAGAAAAGGGGCTGGTCTTTACCTGAAGGTCCAGTGGTAGCTCTTGTTCTCTGGGAATCCCGTAAGTAAGGGCTGCCTGTGCTGTTCCAAACCTCAGATTATATCCAGGTGGGAATGCTTGGCTCCTCCCCCTAGGCGGAGCATCTCACAATGGGCTGATGTAATTCTGTGAGTCATGCAGTGGGTCCTTGATTGCCCATTAAACAGAGATAGACCCCAGAGGGAGTTATCAAGGATGAGTCATGGTAGGAGATAACGAACATTGCCCCACCTGCTTTAACAGCTTGTGAAGATGATAATAGAATACATGCTTTTGGTTAAATCTTACATTGTAACCTAGGACAGAGGTAATCTCTCTATAGTCCTTCACAACTTGATGTACAATGTGATTATCAAAATGAAAAGCAGAAAGGTTGATATTAAAAGAACAATCACAGGATGCAACACCTTGTTAAAAACTCCTATTGCTGTCCGCAACCATCCAAATAACATGTCCCAACAATGTTGTTCTTCATCTTTTTTCACCCATTCCATCACCTGGATTTCTTTCACATCCTGAGGAGCAGTAATCAGCCTTTTGTCCGTTTTCTTGTACTTGCTTCAATAGCAGCTTTATCAAGCTGAGATTCATTCTAACAGGGGTAGAGTTTAGGTCTTAAATCAGTATTAAATCATAACAGTTGATAAGATGTAACAGAAGTTCAGTAACTAAAATCAGATCCCATGATTTCAACACAGTTACAGACACAAAGATAAGGGTGATTGCTTTTATCTACAACAAGGTTATCTACAAGAATAAAATCTCAAGGGGTTCTTATGCAGACACATTCGTTCCATTGGGCCCTTACTCTGTGCTCCAGGGAATAGAGTACAGCTCTGTTGGGATTGAATCCTGACACAATGATTGGGTATGTAGTATATACCAAAGCATTGCATATTGTTAAAACAAAAATTTTGGCTTTACTCTTGGTGGAGTCATAAGTGAAATTAATTAGTTACCAGCAAGAGTGGAATTTCCTTTCAAATTTGGTTGCATTATCTCAGGCAACCTTTTGAATTTCAGTGGGTAAATTACTTTCATCTCCTTCCTTTATAAATGCTGTCATAGTAAATTGCCCCCACAGCTGAGAAACCTGTGGTGCAGAATGTACTATTGTTACCATAAATAAAGAACAGAGAGTCTCCAAACTGTGGGTTCATCTTGTTGATGTGTGAACCAAATTTGGTTCATGCTGGCAATCATTGCTCCTGCAAGAAGGATAAGCAGTCCTTCCATGGTTAACTTGATCTTCAGTGGGGGTATACTGACATCATTCCCAGTATCATTCCTGGGATGAGAAAATAATACGAGTCCTGGTGGGGTTTGTCTGGACAGGTTACCCCTTAGTGGCTCAAGTTGTTTAATGGCTCAGGCTGATGACAAAAATGCTTTTTCTCCATTCAGAATATCTGTCTCTTTAAATGTAGTTGAGTTGAATAATAAAGATCTCTTTGGTCTGTCAGGGCCAGTTTGGCCTTGAAGTTCCTCAGGTGGAATCTCAACTTCTACTTCATGAAGTGCTTCCTGTACTGCTGTTTCTGCTTCCCCCACCCTTTTGGGAGGCCCTCCTGTGGTTCAAGTTGCCCCCACAAATGGGATGCTCTCTGAATTTGAGTTACTATTAGAAATGTTATTATTTGTTGACAAGAACCTACTGGAATTCGAATAGATAACCTACTGGAATTCGAATAGATGGGCCATCACTATGTATGCAATAGGATTCCACTTGCTGGATTCCCATCTCATCTGGCTTGTGACCATAATGCTCTTGGCAAATGAACCACCAGAAGAAAATAGAATATTGGGGGGGGGGGGGGGGGGGGGGGGGAGGAGGGCGGGGCAGGTGGGTAAGTTTTTGTGTGATTTTTCTGCTCTAGCCTGGGGTCTAGTAGATTCAGGGAGACTTGAAGATAAAGAAGCATCTTTCCCCTTTTCAGTGTTGTCGGGATCAACCCTTACATTTCCATTCTATGCAAGTCTGCTATACTCTTTCTGGAACTCTGATATCTGCTGTATACAACACTGTTTTGGTAGCAGTCTGCTGACCCTGACCATTGTCTGTGGTTTCAGTTTTAATTAGGGGTCCTAATGTTACTTCCTCATCATCAGATGACAATGCAAACATTACATCTCACTCTGTCAGAAAAATAGACCTGTCTACTGTCTTCCAACTTCTTCATTGGATACAAAAAGTCAGTGTTACGAGTGGTGTTCCTGCAAGCGGTCGAAATTCTAAATCCTGCAATTGCTCCTATAATATTTCATCCACAACCCAAAACTCCACCTGAAGCCTCCTAGTATGCTCATGCTCAGCAACGAACAATGTTTTGTCCCAAAGCCTACTTTCTCTCTTCTCATTTAACTAGTCCTGCAGTCTTTTCACCAAATCCTGCAGACATACAGTCATTTTTTTCCCCTCTACTTGTTTGTTGGTATACCTTTCCTTTTGGGTAGCAGTAAAAGCCGCTCCCAAAATCGCACATAAAATCACTTTACCTTTCCTGTTTTGTACCTTTTGTTCTCTTAACACCACATTTATGCATTTAACCACCACCTCAGGATTATACCAATTTTCATTTGCTTATTCTGTGCCCATGGGAATTGGGAAGGCATTATATTCTCTCAACTTTTCCAAAATCAGGGAGCAGTCCAGCACTGTCATTTCTTGGACAGTCTTGGCTTGCAGGTGCTTGGATCCCTTCTGGCTGTTAACAAGTGATAGATCACTTCCCAGCATGCCCTGTCCAGAACTCCGGGGTAGTGATGGTATCCCAAATGGACTCTTTCAACCACAGCATCCTGCCCATGACACCAAAAATGTGATGTCACACCCTTAAGGAGAAGGGAGCACACAAGATTCATAAACGCTCATGGTCGAAAGGAAGAACAAAAGCCAGAGGGTCCACAAAAACTCACGAAGCTTTATTAGTAAATTACACTCTTGGCATAGAAATTGGTGCGTTAGTCCCTGTCCTACTATATAATCACACAACAGTGGGTTTTGGATGAAGGGGTAAGATGAAAAGGAAGAGAAAAAAAGAAAGGAAGAAAGAGGGCAAAAGAGATCACCAGTCCTGATTCCAAAGCCAAGCACCCAAACTTCAGTTAGGTTCCAAGATCAGTGAGTGCTGTCTGCCTTTGGAAATCTGGCTGATGGCTTGTTGTCAAGATGTAAATTATAGCCAGGTTACTTCTGCCTGCTGTAGCAATTAAAGATTGCTGTTAATTAAACTGACTGACCATTAGGAGAGAACCTGAAATGCATACCCTCTCAGCTGTTTGGATGATTTATGCGTATGCATGCACAAGAGAGCTTTGCCTCTGATGCAACACTAAATCTCAGTCCCAAAAAAGTATTTGTCCTCTGTGGGTTAAAAAAAAAAATGTAGCTATTTGTTGCAGTTCTGCCTGTGCTTTCCTTATTGAGAACCTCTGGAAGACTGCATGCATTATTAATCTTAGAGCTGTTTGTTCATATTGCTTGACTCATTGTATTTGCTTGGGGATGTGGGGCAGGCAGAAAAGAATCCGGTGTAGTGTGCGTCCTATTTGAAAGTGGTCCAGGATTTCAGTGCAATTTGTCTTGCTTTTTGTAGTTCAATGTTTCAAATAATTACTGCCACTCAGCCAAAGGTCCCAGTCTATCACAGTTAGGAGGACCCAGTGTACAGTCTCAACCTAACCAGTCAAGCTATTGTTGTCTCTTGTTGGTTCTCTCTGGTGTTCAGATAGCATAATCCTCTTAAGTATTCAGTATGAAAAGGTATTGGACATGTGAAGATGGTGGTGATGATCCCTAAAACAATGAGTTTTAGAGAAGATCTAAGATTTTTCAAGAAAATTACATGTGGAGAGTGCTTCAGACCTGCTAGTAGTACATGGAGTGTAGATACTGTGTGTTGTTAAGGAAGCAGCATCTCTGTGTAGGAGGGAGCATGTACATCCTTCAGTTGGTATGACAGGGACAGCAAAATGAGGAGCAGCAGCAGGTTTTAGTCAAAGTTCCATAAAAAGTGATAAAGGCTTCCACAAATGTGCACTAATTCAGCCACTCTCATGGGAAGCTGAGCCCTCCATGGCCAAGATCCTTTGGATGAGAGCTGGCTGGACCAGTCGCTAAAGGCAGGATTAACAGGATAAACTTGAGGTGGGGCATTTGGGAAGTCATCTCTCGTTAGTCCCAGAACTAAGGAGCCCCCCTCAGTCTTTACCTACTGTCTTTGCTGTGTCACTTTGAGAAGCAATAACAGTCAGTGAATTCATCCCAGATGATTCCAGCAGACCGTTCTTCCCCAGCTGTCATTCTACTTCTCTTAAGAAATTCCCTCTGTGGAACTTCTTTTCCACCTAACAGTGCCTGGATCACTGTTCCACTTTTAAAAGTGTGGAAAAAATTTACTTCATAAATGCAGATTTTGAGTTTGGAGAACCAGATTGGTAAACCAAATAACAAAAGGCTGTTAAATTTTGTAGCAGGAAAAAACCATAAATAATACAGAATTACAAGACAACATGAGGCCAAGCCAGTATGAACTGAAACAGAAAGATAGCCCTGTATATGCCGTGGTGGTGTTCAGAGGCAGAATGCCTGAGTCAGGAGTTGTGTGGACTGTAGTGGTGGGAGTTTTTGTTCTGAAGACCCTGTTTCAAACCTTTCTTTGCTATCTGGCTTAGCATTTTTGTTCCTGGTGGTAAATAGAAGGTTTTCAAATTACCATTGTGTTGTGACTCAGTGCAGGGAGAGGGAGAAGACTTATTTCCCATACAAATTTCTTTTGGCTTGGAGACAAAAAGAGAAAAGAGCAGGTTTTTTGGCTCAGGTTAGCAGGTAGAGAGCCAGTAACTGATCAGCTTATTAATACAAAGGATTTCAAATACACAGCCAAAACAAACCCATTTAAAAACAATTAAAAAGAAACAAAAGAAAGGGCAAATTACTTTTCTGGTGTCCTTCAATTAACCATAGTCCAATCTCTGGCTACTTTTTAGAAGCTGCTTTAGCTTATTTATTTAAACATCCTTTATTTTTTTTCCAACAAGAGAGGTCATGATGGCAGGGGAAAATAAGCTCTGTGTGAGCTTTACCTGCAGGTGACCTTTTAAACTTGAAGTGGCAATCTAGGTGTCACAGCAAATCCAAATCTTCCATCACTTTTCTGGTGGCTAGTTGAGAAGAAAATGCAAGCAGTGTGTTTTGTTTTGGTTTTACTTGATCTCTGATTTTCCTTGGTTAGCATGGAGCAAAATGCTTCTCAGATATGCTAAGGATAGTTAGCATAGCCTCTGAGCTAATAGCCTCTGATTGCAGTGACAACATCAGTGACAAACAACCTTTCTATAGCACACTCCTAAGTAGGAGGTAGCATTTGTTCTGAACTTGCTGGCTATTTGTATCCCACTCCATTTGGGCAGTGGGTGGACAGTCTGAGTTGCCCACAGAATTTTTTTAAAAATTCTTTCATGGGAAAACCCATGGAAATGCATCTTGTCAGTAAATAAAACTGATGGTTCTGTACCCCGATTCTTTTTGGCTGCAGAGATCAGAAGAAATACTATTTTCAGTGACAGGGGCCATGTTGAATTAGATCTAGCTGAAGTGGTTCTTCGCTCTCGGAGGTCTCTGCTGCACCTCATGTGGTGATGAGATGTCACAGAGCAGGCTGACAAATGCAGGCGCCACAGACGTTTCTGTCAGTGAGGAAGAGTGATCCCTGAGCTCCAAATACTATTAAGTAAATTGATTGTTTAAAGAGCTGATATACCTCTAAAACTGGTGGTAAATTTTTGTTGTGATACTTAGCAAATAGACAGGCTTCAACCTTCAATGAAGGCAATCCATTAAGTGTTGATGAATTTTTACATGTTATTATCTTAGCTGCACTGTTTAGGAAGCAAAGCAGTAGGTGTGAGCAGCTGTAGGTGCTGTGTTTTCATCTTACCTCCACAGAGTATGCAGTCCAGCAGTTGTCCTCTGGAATTCCAGCCTCCTCACACTCATCCTAGACCCTCTTGCATCCATTCCTAGCTCTGTGCAGTCATGTAATAGCACACCACCAATATGTATTGTGACCAATCCCTAACTGAGAAGCTGAGAATCCTTGTTTTATCCATGTTCTTCCTTGACCAATCCAGTATCTTCAACCTGCTCAAGTACACAAGTATAAGCACCCAGCACTGTGGGCCCCAATGTGCATCTTCCACATGTGGGTACTACAAGAGTACAACTACTGGTGCCCTGTACTCACACCCTGGTGAGACCTCACATGGAGTAGTGTCCAGTTTTTGGGTCCTTAGTACCAGAGAAATGGAGCTCCTGAAGGGCTGTGAAGGTGATTATGGGGCTGGAGCATTCCTCTTCTGGAGGAAAGGCTGAGGGAAGTGGGCCAGTTCAACCTGGAGAAGACTGAGAGGGAACCTTATCAATGTCTATAAATATCTGAAAAGGGTGTGTCAAGAGGATGGACCAGGCTCTTATTGGTGGTGCTGGGCAGTAGGATGAGAGGTGACAGGCTGAAACTGGAACCAGAAGTTCCACGTGGACATGAGGAAGAACTTCTTTACTGTGCATGTGACCAAGCACTGGAACAGGTTGCCAGAGAGGTTATGGAGTCTCCTTCTCAGGAGATACTCAAAATCCACTTGGACACAATCCCGAGTTCATGAATTTTAGGGGACCCTGCTTGAGCAGGGAGGTTGGACTAGATCTCCAGTGGTCCTCTCCAACCTTACCGTTCTGTGTGAAGTACTAAAGAATAGTCATACTGAAGTACACCAACCCTGCCTGTTGTGCAGCTTTGCAGTGCAAATGGATTTGGAGTAGAAAAGGCAGCTCGGGATGATGCAATATAGGGAGACACAACAGAAACAAAACGTGTACCATTGGTATCCGGCATGTCTTTCATGTGTGACTTCCTCCTGAAAAACTGCTCTGTGGCCTCTTGCAAGCTCTCAGTTGGGCTTGGCATGTTTTTCCCATCCCTGGCCATGGCGGTTCCCTGAGTGCCCCTTGGAGCACAGCGTGATGTCGGGGCGCGGGGGAGGGAGGATCCTGGACCCCAAGGACATGGTGTAGAATGGCTTCAAGAATGGCTTGACTTTGCTGTGTGTCACCATGCCTGGTGCCTGTGCCCTGGCTCCTGATGGCACACGTTGAAATGCAAATGACAGCAGTAATTGGCTAGAGATAAACCCAGCTGGGAGGGAGCGGGGAGTGAAGCGCTTAAGTGACAATTACTGCTCTGCATCCCCCAGCATCCCCAGCAGCAGTCGCCTTTGGTCTCTGCTTTAGAGGAGCTGTAACACGTTAATTGGAGTGCTTCTCTGTTAACATGTCTCAGTTTCTTGTCTGATGCTGCTTTAGTGGGGAGGTGGAGGAAGGCTTCTCTTTGTTGAGGTGGCTGTTTATTGTTAAATCCTATTGAAATGTGTGTCGTTTGTCATGTCTGTCATGTCGTCTCCTAAGATTGACTAGCTGCTTTTTTTTTTAAGATTAGAAGCTGCAAGGAGAGAAATAATACAAGCTAGATGTAATATTAGCTGCAAGTTGGAAATAGGGTTTAGTATTCCTGCTAATTACAAATTAAAAATGTACATTTCACACTGACCAGCTTAGGGGATAACATACTTCCTTCACATCTGAAGAAAAACACTGGTAGCAATAACTTAAATGGATAGATAATATATACATTTATTTTACTGAATAGTTATTTTTCAGTCTATACATAATTTATCCTTAATTTGAAGATTATTTTTTACAGCTTGCAATTCAACACTAGCCATAGTTTGGAAGACTTTGACTGGGCTTCCTCAGTGTGTTTCCATCCTGACTTGCAGTATTAACAGGTGAAAGCAGTTAATTCAATAACGTTTTTAAGTGACAACCAAAACTTCCTTCTTTTAGATTTTAAAGACTGAGGAGAAGAGAGTCCAAGAGACAGAGGCTCATGCTATGACAGAACAGGTTGGC